>NC_141358.1:31780984-32441609 GCF_057382095.1 Aulonocara sp. 'chitande type north' Nkhata Bay | reverse complement strand
CGTGGAAAGCACTGTACCTCCTTGAAGTCGGCGCACTGATTAAGGTTTGAAGATTGGCCAGACACAAAGAAAAAAAAGAGCTCAGTCTGCACCCTAACTGCTTTCTTTCTTTTGCTGGTAATCTTATTTCTGTTTTAGTTGAAAGGGAGAAAAGAAACAGGTACAGGGTAAAGAGATGCTGTCAGAGCAGATCTATGCACAAAAGAAAAAGAAAGGTATTTCTTAATCTGTCCCCGCAGTAAAAAAAAAAAAAAAAGTGCGCCGGTCACATAAATATCTCAGCCTCCACATGGAAATAATCAGCAGTCAATTCCATGAACGCACTGTGTTGTCTCTCAAAATGCCTGGCCTAATACAACTCCTATTAGTCACACAGAGACAATTAAAGAAGCTGGCCCAGCTTTGTAATCTGCCTGAATTGCCTTAATCCTTCACTATTAAACTCAAGAATAAATGGTGAGCTCATTTATACCTATATGGGGCAGCTGAGCCGTGCCGTAGCTTAGTGGAGACGTGTGGATTCAAACTCAGAAAGCAGCAGCAGGGGGCGGTGGGGGTGGTGGGAGTGGGGGTGCGGCATGCTTGCTGTTTGTGATGCAGATTCCCTGCTAGAGAAGGACCACCGGCAGTGTAGAGCGCAAACACGCAGACAACACGCCACAGCTCATACAGTATGCCGTTTTATCCCGTGGCCTTGTACTATAAGTCGTACATCAGCCAGCCGATGTGATGGAAGGAGGTTTAGTGTTTTAGCGAACTGCAGAGATGCCAATCTGCCTCAGCCTGCATTAACAAAGTTATGAGAGGGCTGAGTGAATCTTGCTGTACATTTAGATGGGCCATCGGTGCTCAGAATGGAATCTGTACAAAATGAATCTATCATTTCCTGGTCAAATTCATAAGCCTCCATTCTTTCTTTGACCAACTGAAATAATACGTTTAACAATTTTGGACAGTTTAACTGAGACAACGTCTGACATGTGACACGTACTGCACATCTTGATAAATGATAAGTCGTTTAAATTAGACCCAATCCTCTGTTTTTGGTCCATTCAAGGCCATTATCACTTAAAACCCATCAGCTGCCAAGCCTGTATGATTTAGAGAGAAACCAAAAACCTTTTTATGGAAAAACTGTCAATACTTTTTTGATGTCAGTTTAGTTGCTTATTGTATGCATGTATAAAAGTTCTATTTAAACTATATTTTCACCCTAAAATGTTATGAATTTCATTACACTAAACCTCACTCACCCTATACCCTAATCCTTAATATACCTTAACCTAGGACCTGGCGTCCACATATGTGGACATCACATTTTGGGTTATTTAGACGAAAACACTCAATTTTGCTCTACAAGGGCCTGATAGTCACTTACGAGGATATTATAGAAACTAAAATTAGGTTAAAAAAAAACCCCTCCTAATTCTTTGTTTTTACATTTATCAGGCCCCAATCAGCCCAAATATCAAAAAGAAATTAAAAATGCATGCTGTGGAAGAGTTCGGGCCTTAGGAGGTTAAAATACTTTCCCCAAAGTATTTAACATTAAGCCCAATAATAATAATACTAATAATAATACTTGGCAGCAAACTTAGGAACAAAAGTGTCAAGAGAAGTTTTTAACATGACACTTACACAATCAGAGTTAATAGCTGTGAATACACAAAGCCATACTGTCTTTAGGGCAGTTTCTCTCTTAACAAAGCCCAGAGAAGATAATAGGTCCATGTGAAATTGGGCCAAAGCAGCTTAAAGTCACACAGGAAAGCAAGTGGCAGAGGCCCTGCAAATTGAGAGATGAAGCCTGACATGTTGATTAAGGCCAGCAAGGTGTCACATCATTGTCAGCTTTTGTGTATCGGCTGCTGGATTTGCCATTACTGTAATTGGTGATTTCTGTGTGATAGGGAGGCCAGGGAGATGAGGCTTAAGACTTAGTGGGAGGGTCTGGTAAGAGTTTGCTTTTCAGGGTGCCGAGCTTCTCCCAGACCCCCAACCCAATTACTCCTGGGACAATGCGAGACTGCAAAGGCTTTTGCCTCTTTGTCTCAGACATCCGGCATGTTTACTTAGGGATCCTCCACCCACGCTGTCCACAGTTAATTGGAGAGTTAATGAGTTATTCCAAAATAGATGCCATCGCGTTCATACAATTAAAAGCGAGCCACCTTTAGCTAGCTTAAGGTGGCCAAAAAAAACTGTGTTAGCAGTGTTGGGAATAAGTCTTCCCCTACAGCAGCACACAATGCGTGTACTCGCTCGGTACGTGGGGTGCTTGCACTTGTCTACAGTGGCTGTCAGATGCTGTACACTTTCAGAGCTTCCAGACTGAATTCATCTCATGTTATCAACAGCGATTTCATTTCAGCTAGAAAGCAGAGGATGTTATCTGTAATATGTCAGATTAACAACCCCATACAGCTGAAATACATCAACTCAATGCATTAAATCAGTGGATCTCACAAGCTCGATGTAATTTAATTTTGCAAAGCAGGCTAAATCAAATAATGCCATGACATTAATAAGCGAGTATCTCTCTTCTTAAGGAGTCGTTTTATAAAAGCCAAACCTGCTGAAAAAACAGGGGTCTCTGCAGGCCGTTAATTTCATCTCTCATCTAAATATCTTCTGCCAGTATACTGGTCTTAACACATTGTGACACGCTTTTTGGCAGCATCAAGTTACCAGCGTGATAGGGAGATGATTTGGGAGGAATTTACAAATTTAATTAGCTCAGTCTCTGAGGATACAGGCTCTTCGAACTTTCATTTAGATGTAATCTTTCTTCTGAGAATACACTTCAGCACACAGTTGTCACAGAAGAAGAGCTCTTCTCTGTCTTTACTACCCGATGACAAGAAATAGAACGTGGCTTCTCACTTCCTGAGAGTGTAAATGCAACATAAAGAAAGCTTTCTGCCAGGCGGGCTGTCGAGGCATGTGTGCATTGTTGAAAGGGTGTATTTTAACCCAATGCATCTTCAAAACCCCTAAACAAGTGGATGTTGGAGTGTGAATGTAACTTAAATAAGATAAAACAATAAAAAGGAAATGTTACAGAATACGTTTCGTGATGATATTCAACATTTATGGTTTGTGGAGAGCGTGCTAACAGAATGGGCAACACTCTTCATTTTTCACAGACAGTTGTTGTTTCACCAAAAACTTCAGTTAATTGGCAAAAAAAAGACAAGAAAAAAAACAGAGTGTTGCATGATTAAAACACATGGCTTTCTAATATACATTTATCAGTGATTTTCTTTATTTTGCTCTTCTGTACAACAAAAAAGCCAAATACATTCAGTTTACTATGAAATCAAAAGAAAATAGCAGATGATTGCATTTTGCAGATTTAGAGAAAAGGACTTGACGACAATGAATCCATTTTTCAATTTATTGCCTAATTATTTTCTGTCGATTGACTAATCTGTTCATTAACTAATAACTGCAGCTCTACTGTGTTCTACAAGTGCTAAGAAATTGGCCTAATTAGAGTGTATTGGGCTCACTTGACAGTAATTATTTGCTTCAGAGGGTGTAGTGAACCAAGAAAAAGTCTGCCACACTGAATGTCTTGCACTGACGAATGCTTACACCGTTCCACCCCTAAATAAATCTTCATTAAAAGATAAATATACTTCTGAAGGTTTAACATGGTTAAAAACAGGCCTGGCTGCCCTCGTCCCTTTTTATTTAGTGCTCTATTTTTCTTATCCTTAAAAATAAATAACCAACCATACAATTACACAAGAAAATGCTTCAGTAATCTCAAACATAAACCCTAAAAACCAAATTATGATCAACAAAAGGTGCGCGGGGGGTTTCTAGACTCGTCGTTCAATTTTATGGGAAGAAATCCAAGAACAGCAGAAACTAGAATCTATTTCTACACTCATTATAGCCTTAATAGATCATTAAACTACACACCAAATTAAGTGTGGTGGGAAGATAGGAATACATTAAATGAGGTAAAAGTAAAAAAGCAGGTTAAAGAAAAGAGCCAATAAGTATTACAAATGGCAAAGATGTAGCCCTGGGAAAATGTCCAAATGTATTATAAGCAAATATTCTGCCTAAACACCTGCCCGTGTGCTGTTTCTCTGAAGGTGACTGATCTGTTTCAATCTCTGAAATCACAAGGTTGAATGAGCAATTATTTTCTCCCAGCACTATGACTTCTGTCTCAGGCAGAGCCAAAGACTTCTCACAAAGTCTTTGTCTCAGCTGTCCAAGGAAGTAGGAAATCATCTGAGTCAAAGGCACTGGGAAGCTCTTGGACACAACATCCCTCTTGCCCTCGCTTACTTCCCATAGCCCAGATGTGAAGCCCAAGCATCCTTTCAAATCCTCAGCTGCCATAATCTTTTTTCCTGTTGTTTTATATAAATAATTAAAAGCAGCCTGCCAGATGGCTGTCACACACTTCCTCTGCTTTGATAACAAAAAGGTTTTGGTACAGCTCTGGTTTAAAGGCGTACGACCGCAGACAAGGAAGCTAGCAGGTGTGCAGGTCCACAACTTTTTTGGTCGGGGCCTGAAAGAATTCGAGACGACAGCTTCGGAGGGTTGAAAGGTTGCCTGTAATTGCCGGCAGCTTGTTTGAGCGAAGGCAAATGGACTTTTCGGAATTTTCCCCCTCTTCCTTTCTAAAAGGCAAAGTGGTCTGACACAAACTCATTATGATTTCCAAGTGTGATGATCTGAATAAAAGGGGAGGGGGGTGAAGCAGGGGTTGAAGACATAATTAGTTTTCCTCACTGCAGGAGACAGTATGCTGATGAGACAATGAAAGACGGAAAAAAGCCGAGCTGTCAGTCTCCCACCATTCTTTTTTATCTCACAAAGCACCAGTGAGCAATGCTCACAGACCCCCCAAAAAAGTCCTCACACACCCACCCTGCAACCACAATGCACGACTGTGTTACACAATGCCGACCTCTGCCAGCACTGCAACCGCAAACTATTTCATAGACTTTATGAAAGAAGGAAAAACAAGCATGTTGAAGGGAGTCAACACAAATATAAATGCATCTCAAAATAATATCAACTGATTCTACAAAGGTTATGTTTATTCATTCCTACTTACAGACCCAAACGAGTGCTCCACTATTTATTCCTATCCTATTGTCTCTTTCATTGTTTCAGTGACATATTATTCTTCAGCTATTCACATAACATTTATTTTTAACATATTCCAAAATGTTTCCGAATGCTCTATAGCTGGATTATTACTGTAACGCCATACTTTGAAAATAAATGTAAAAATATGCTCAAGTGGATTCTCTATTATTGTTATGGAACCCAAAACACTGACATTTACAGAGGTTCTTGTTTCTCTGCCACAGCTGTGATGCCTACAGGTGATAAATAACTCTGTTCAAAGTAAGCCAGACAAACGACAAACTGCATGCTTTGTTCAGCAACACATCTTGGTAATAAATATATCACTCTTCAGGTGTTAAATGTGCCATCTTCTTCTGCCAGCCTTTATAGTAGGGGGATAATGTACAGTAGAGAATCAAAAGAATGAGATAAAAGGTTGTAAACACTCAAAAATCTAAAAAAACCTAAAAAAACAAAAACCCACACACAACCCCCCCCCCCCCCATGATCAAAGTTTAGCTGTTGATGAAAGATTCCTGCTGTGTGTTTGTCCAGTAAGGAGAATTCTCTGCTATGGGCACCTACGGCATGCAATCCCACTTGGCTTTTATTACCCTTGGAAGTCCTTTTAACTCCTTCGGCAGGAAATGAAACACTCAAATGGCTCTATCGCAAAGTGCCGAAGCCATTTGCAGCCAGGGCTGTGACATTCCTGAGCATGTGTTCCATATAAAGAGAGGCTCGAGGAGTCACAGGTGCACGCTGACTGGGTGTGTGTGATAGGTTTGTGCACTTCAGCAAGAATACATATGAGAGAACAGACAGAGTGCAAGCAAGTGAGTAGATAAAGAAAGACAAAGAGGGAAAGTTGGGAAGTTACCGAGGCATTACGGCAACCCACGGGCACTAAACAGAGGGCAGCTGCATTCCACAGTCAAAGCAGGCTGCCTTCACTGGCTGATCAGCACTCGAAAACACAGACGCTTTAAATATAGAAACTCCAGTTCACATTTTTAAAACTGGTTGGCTGCACCATTGCCAGTAACCAATCAAATTCTTTCCTGATTACTTGATGAACTGTTTAGTCTATAAAGCCTCAATCATAGGTTGATTCAGCCTAGAGTGAGCTACAAATTGATTGCTGCATGCGGCCGTGGGGTAAACACTGAAGATATGCTTCACTATAAAATCAAAGAGAAGGAAAGCAGTGAATCAACACGTCTTCCAGAACTAGGCTTTGCTCAAATGTTTAATATGTTATCAGAATTAATTTAAAATATTGTTAGAACTGTAATGTTAGAACTTGCAGTATCTGTAACTTTCTATAAAAAATAATGCACACAGCAACCGGCCAGCGCTGCAACCGCAGCCAGCATTGTCTGAAAGTGAATTTCCATGAATTTCCCATCTCTTTTCTTTAATTCCGATGTGTCAGCATCTCAGATTTGAAACCACATTAAAGCAGCTAAATCTAATCACAATAAAGGAAATAACAGTAACACGTGGTAGCAATACAACTCTTTAATAAGAGAGGAAAAACAATAATGGTCGTAAAAAATGAAAACATCTAACAAAGACCGACGTTTTAAGACAGATTATGAATATCAGGTGTGTTGCTCCACCACAGGAAAAGGCTTTTTTTGTCAGCCTGAACACTGTGCTCTGGGTGCTTCATAGCTCTGCTAAATATGTATAGTCTCATCACAGCTCTTTTGTTCTCAGGTCACACTGTTATTTGTCCCACGCCTCATCTGCTGCACCAGACTGACTGCCTTAATTAGTAGCACTCACTGAGAGACATTAATAAGTGTCCAACAAACCTGTGATGGAATATATTAGAGTTCCATTTTTGTCGACAGTGACATTTCTCATCAGCTGCCCCTCAGGTCTGTAATTTCACAGAGAGAATACTCTGCTCGTGATCTGTCACCACAGAGGTGGAGGTGGCACAGACAGGGCCGAGGTGACTTAATCTGGAAAATTCAGGCTGAAACATATTTCTGTTGCTCTTATATAAGCTTAAAGAAGCCTTATTTAGATAAGGCTTCTTTAAGCTTGTTTAAATGAATTACTTACTTTACACTTTAATGAAGCATTATATTAAAAATCAGTTTTCTTATGCATCCCCAAAAAAGGTGAACTGGATATTGTCATCCTCACAGCCTTAACAGTAACATAGTCCCCCATAAATTCAGAGTTTTCTAAGGCTACTTCCAGTGATGGTACGACCGGTCTGTACAATCTCTCAGTATGGCTGCTATCACTCCCATGTACCATGTACTTTCATTTGATAAAAATGCCCGGCAAACACTGAATTCAACAAGAAATCATAGCTTCCATGTCATATGCCAAATCTGCCTCTTCCCTGGAATAAATATATATAAACAGATAGTTTTCCCACAAATAAGGTAATATTATCAACTTCCTTTATCAACTAATTGTTTGCAATTAAAATACCAAAAACGTCGCATCTCACATGCAAAAACAAAGCCAAAGAATCTTTCTTTTCCCATGAGAAGATTAGATTTGCTTGACATAAAGACAGAGCTACTGACACAGCGACCATAACAATCTGAGCCTTGCTGACACTTTGAATACTTTGCCTCAATTATCCACAGCAAGAGAGCAGATTAACCGTTAAAGACACTTCAAGAGAATATTCTGCGACTTGGATTCACAACCTTTAACTTTGGGGCCTGTCATTTGGCCAGCCCGTCGCCAGAATATAAATGTGCAGCCGAGTCTAGTCAAACACGTCCACGTCCAAACTTCCTGCTTTATGCAGCCAGATAAATCTTTGTTTGCACAAGAGTTTAAGATATCATAGACTACAGAAGCAAAAACGTAATGCTCCCTAAATATTGATAAGTGCGAGTGTACAGAAAGTTGTTTAGTGGCCAAGAAAGACCTGTCAAATGTTTCAGCGGATAAATGAGAGCAGCCGCCATCTGTGAGAAGAAAAGAAGTGATTCCAGAAAGGTGAGGGTCTAACTGAAAGTCGTGGAAGGTAAACGCAGATAGACTGCCAAAAAATAAACACAAAAACATTGCCTCAATCTCTTTCTGGTGCCTTGCATAGCCCTGAATAATTTAAGGTGTTTCTGTGTCTGCTCCAGGGGAAAGGACCCTATAGGATGAAAATGAATGTGAATCAGCACTCCAGCTAAACCTAAAACATCAGAATTTTCAGGATGAAGTCATTGCTCTCCCTGCAAATGTACCAAATTAATAATGCTGCATTCAAAAGTAGACAGAAAAGCAGACAGAGCATGTATGGAAACAAAATCGATAGAAAGTAATAACATTTCAAAGAAAAACATACTGAAATTTCCTTTCTGTATAGAAAGGAAATTTCAGTATGTTTTTCTTTGAAATGTTATTATAACAGAGAATGTAGAAAATGATAGGACATTAGCCAGGAATAGAAGCGGACACCTAAGGCTGCGGACACCTAGAACTTATATTTAAGTTCTAGTCACTCCCCAAAATTCAGCGTTTCTCTAAAATTCACTAATGTTCCCCAAGGAATAAAGCCTCTCTATTTCAGACTCTCTGTGACCTTTCCTCTAATGATGCTGTCAAACCAAAACATCCACTTTAACTGGGAAGACTTTTTCTAACTCGGGGTAAAGTTTTGAGAAAAAAGCATTAAAAGACAACCACTGCATGCCAGGCCTCACCTCCAATAATCTGAGACCCATGAGCCAGCTTTTATAGAGAGATTTCTATATATTCAGCTGATTCCTTGTTTTAGCCTTGCTCTCAATGCATTACATTTCCTGAGTCCACCATTGCTTTAAATGCCTGGGTACCACCAATAGAAGAAAAACATTGCAGGAACTACTTTTGGCTGCGCAAGAATCTATATTTGGTGATTAAGTGGATACTTAAAGCTGTGTGAGACATAGTCCATATCGAGTGCAATTTGTGCATTCGAGGTAATGTAGAAAGATGCTGCCATGATTTGGTTTTATTCGTTTTAGACAAAAGTGAAATTCTGTCACACACAGAAGGAAGATTTAGGAGACTTGTTAAAAGGGTATATTCATTGTTGGGAGTTTTCACGCAATTTGTTGACGGATCCTGAATACCAACATAAAATTGAATCGGCTCACTAAATCCGTTGTGACTGTGGCCAGTTCTTTCCTGCAGCCCTGCATGGATGTGTCTGTTTGTGTCCTTTCCAAGGTGGCGAAACAGCCAGTTGCTCTGACAGGCCGCCTGCTCCGAAAGAAAGAACTGTCCAATGCTTCCGATAGGGACCAAGTGAAGGGGAAAGAGGCGACGCCAGCTTCTGTGAGGGAGGGCTCATTCAAGCACAGCAGATTCGGGGGGGATTTAGGGAGCTCGTCTGCCAGCAATAAAAGGCTGAAACAGGATACTCGGTGAGATTAATTACCTAGATAGGCCACGATAATGCCATTTAAAATGGGAAAGTAATTAAAGTGCACCTTCCATGAAAATTATTCATTGCTGACGGATTGGGTGACAGACAAATCAGGAGGCATTTACAGAAAAGCTACAGGTTAAGTGCTCTGAGCTGCTGCATTGAGACCACCGCAGTTTTATTGCAGCTGTTGAATCTTAGTGCTTTGCCTGGCTCTCATCAAATTACTGCAAGCATGTTGGATGCTGGGGGGCGGGGGCAGGGGCCGTGTTTAAAAAGAATGGGTTCCCAGGTAACGTAAAACCGGGGACAAATGCTACAAAGGGGGATCCGCTTAACTAGAAAATTACACTGGCTGGCACTGGTCAGTGGGGACTCCTCAGAATCAATCAATCCTTCTGTTTAAGGCCACCACGGCAGATTAGAACACAAAAAGGGATAAATCAATGCTCTTATTGTTCCCCAAGTGTTACTTTCACAAATGCGCTGAACAATATCCTTTTAGTGATGATTGAATGCATATAAAATGGACATATAGGTTACCATTGAGTATCGATTCCTTGCACACGAAGCATTATGGTGTGGTCTGCTGGGGCGGCAGCATCTCTGCTGGGGACAGGAAGAGACTGAACAGGGTGATCCGAAGGGCCAGCTCTGTTCTAGGATGCCCTCTGGACCCAGTGGAGGTGGTGAGTGACAGGAGAACGGCGGCTAAGCTGTCATCCCTGTTGGACAACGTCTCCCACCCCATGCAGCAGACTGTGACAGCACTGAGCAGCTCCTTCAGTGGGAGACTGCGGCACCCACGGTGTGGGACGGAGAGATTTCGCAGGTCTTTCCTCCCCACTGCTGTCAGACTCCACAACAAAGACTTTAACTGAACAAACACACACATCCACACATGTGCAATAATACTAAGTACAATAATCTTTTCTGGCATCGTTGTATTTTTACTCAGTTGTATATAGCATTCGTATTCTATTTTTATCTTATTGTATATTTTTATTCTATTTTATTCTACTGTATATAGTATATTATTTTATTCTATTCTGTACAGCTGTGTACTGTATTTATTCTTATTGTATTCTAATTTTTGCGTCATAACTTTTGCACTGTCCACTTCCTGCTGTGACAAAACAAATTTCCCACGTGTGGGACTAATAAAGGTTATCTTATCTTATCTTATCTTATCTTATCCCTCGTAGCTGTAAACAATTATCAAACCATGTATAAAACAACGCTATCGTCCTTTCTAAACTGCTGGAGGACAGTGAATCAGAAAACGGCCAAACTAAATGGGAATATTTGCTTCTCACGCAGTGCAAAGGCACAAAGCCTTTTCAGATCAAAGTAAAATGCTCTGCTTACATTCTTATGTGCCTCTTTGCAATTCTTCTTCTTTTTCCTTTTGTGCTGAGAGACTGTACTAAAGGGAATAGCCTGTTGTTCTCTCTGAATGTTTAAGTAGGTTTGTACATGAGGGGGACTATAACATCATCCTACATTCACACAGTGTTGCACAACAAATGAACCGAAGAATGGCTAAAAATAAACAGAAGATAACCCAGCTTCTCGTGTAATGAGAAAAGTGTGATTGTTGTAAAAGTTAAGAGTCAGTCTCATCCGATGTCTTGCAATGATGATCATAATATTCTAGGGATTTAAAGTCAATCTCAAAGTTCCTTTAAGGCATTCAAGCAACAACAACAGCAATAATAATAATAATAATAATAATAATTATTATTATTATTATTATTGATTACAAAACAGAAAAATAAGCACAGTTAAAACAAATTAAAAACAATGAGTCAAGCATGGTGAGCGGAAAGTCAAAATCCTCAGTGTCACAAAGCCTTCAGTCCCTTCACCCTGCTATATCACTGTGGCAACCCATGCTTAATGCACAGCCGAACCAGGCCAGGCTCCGAGCCACAGCCCCAAAAAGTGTCATCCACCCATCAATTCTTCCACTTACTGGAGCAAATCCCATGCATTGTGCCCAGCTGCAAAGCTATAACAGTGCAAATTGTGCACTGCACAGTCACTAGAATTCACATTTAGTTTGTATTTAGTTCGTAATGCAGAAAACACCCAGATGTTTTCATGCTTCGTCCCAATGCTGCCAGAACTACAGTCACTAGAGCACAGAGCAGAAATCCCATCACCTGCACCTCATTACAGGCCATTTTTGACATGGAATTAGTAGCATTGCTTAGTACACCAATTCGTAAGTATCGGTTTTTATTCATTGAGAAAACATAAAGTCTGATAATCAATGTGAAACATTCTGAGTGGTCTTCTTTTATCTTTATCTGGACAGTTGGCAGAAAGAGTAATCGGGACCCCAAGGGATGCCTCGTTTTGTTGAACTCTTTCAGTTAAAGTTGTATGCAACATAAGATTTCAAGCATCCAGTTCAATTTGATTTAAACTGAATTTTAATATATTTTATAAAATGCTAATTCTTAGCAGTTGCTTCCAGAGGTGTGTACTACAAAGCAGGACTTTGGTTTATTCAGGTAAATACAAAGTTAAAGTTAACCCTAATAAAAATTAAGTGCTATTATTTACAAGCCTGTGCTTGCTTTTCCCATCTAAAGATGAGGACAAAATTATGAATCCCCATATGAAATATTAAGTGTTTTTTTTTTAACATAGCTTTTTGAAACACACATTTTTCAGAAGGCATACACACAATAGCAGAATTTTTTCCGAAAGAAAATATTATTAGCCCCCCTAATAAGCTGACCTTTGTACTGAGCTGTAGAACAAAACACTGCTGTATAATGATGTGATTCAACTTTAGCGGTTTACCTTGAAGGGACTGCATCCGAGCTGACTGACCTGGAGCAGCATATAGCTGTGTCTGAAGTAAAATAGGATTATCTTACTACTTCCATCTCATTCTGTATACAATACTGGCGCACATTTTTTGAATTACAAGCACACTTGTTGCCAAATGCAGTAATCTGATTGGTTATATCTGTTAATTCTACTGTCCAGTAAAATTACGAAGTTGGTGTAAATGGCTGCATTAAGAGCAGGGGAGTCCGAAAAAAATATTTTCAATTTTCTGTAAAGGCCTTAACAGTCAGGCTTTAAAAACTGTCCAGGTCTTTGGCTGACTGATAAGCTAGAGTAAAAGATTGCAGCCACTCCTCATCCTCAACCTGTGATTCAGGGATTTTGACAGAATGACTTGAAGGTGTTGATTCATTTAAACTAATGCATTAATACTGCTGGGACCTGGTTTCTGTAAGCATTGGGCCCCGTATATAGAAAAGGTAAACTGTTACTTTGCTTTCTGTGCAGTTTACTTCAAAGTAAAGACATTCTGTTGTTAAGGAGGTATGCTAAAAACAAAACCCTTCTAAATCTGCATTAATACCAAATACTTATGTCTAAATAAAATGTTATCAAGCATCAAAATAACATGTCTTAATCATTATGTTTGTCTGTATCTGCACCAGATATTTGAAATGTCTCTTATTAGATGGCATTAAAGGATTTCTAGGTAAACTCATGGCAGTCAAGATTACAGCATTAAGTAGCATTCCCTGTTCCCTGCTATGAATAAACCTGTGAATAGTTTAGAGCACTATTGTAACAGCTTCTGTATGAGGGTAACAGGCTTTGTGCTGCTGGCAAGCATTCGACATTAAAATCAATTTCCACGGGCTCTTCCTTCCACTCCATAGTGTTTATACAAGTAACTGATTGCACCTAAACCCCATTACACTGGTCTTGTGCTGAACAGGTGTACACATCATGTACACACAAACGCAGGTCCTGCAGCCGTTCCCATAACCAATTTTCGATCCTATTTCTGTGCCCCTCTCTACTGTGGATTTTTCTAGCTCAGACATGCGAACACCTCGCTTGAATAAATATTAATGGTAATTCTATGAACAGGGCCAACTTACAAGTGGCTGGTAGAACAAAAGGCCTTGTTTATAAGTGTGCTCGAGGAAAGCTAAGGCACGAAGGACCTCTGCGGGCCTCTGAGGTTGGCTGTGCAGCACAGTCAGCTCACAATGGAGTGCTGATTGAATCACACTCTTAACTTTCAGCATAAAGCAGGCAGCAACGATAGCAAAAATCCTCAACTTGAAGAATTTCTATTGAAACTACAAAGACGGAGCTGAAGAAATCAAGCTTACTAACTTACAGCCTCTACTTAAACTCATTTAAGACAAATCTGAGAGGCAATTAGGTTTCTGGGAACAATAAGCAGTCAGAATCTTATGTAGCTCCAGCCTTGCTCCAGACACTTCCTTTGGTATAATTACGGGAGGTGTGAATTCCTCATCAGATGGATCACCATCTGTATTCACAGACTCGTTCATTTCCCCAGTCCCTAGCTACGAGTCTATGTGCTTGCTGATTATCATTTAGCAGAAGGCAATGGGAGGGATGGAGAGAGGGCCGTTTCCTTTTCAAGGTTCTTTCACTGATATGGTCCTTCTCTAAAGTTTAGTCGACTCTGAATGATGATTCAGACTCTAATGACTCTAATATCGCAGTGATTCTCTAATAAGTTATTTTAAGAAGTTCTGAAATCTTAAGCATTCCCCAATAGTCCAGAGAGCAGTGGAACTGCGAGTCTGGCAAAAAGGAGCTAACATCTGCTGAAGAGTGTAAATGAGAATGTTCACATCTATATAAGGCCTCCCAGTTAAAGCAAGTGCTGACAGGATGGGCTTAAACTAATGCAAGTTTTGACCCTCTTTCTATTAAACCAAGCAAAAATAGAGCTTCCATTAAACATCCCAGAGACAATAAATCTCATAGAGGATCTAATTTCTACATGAACTTTACTCATGTCCTTAATTAATACTGATTAAGAGAATAAATACTATTTTCTTACCCCAATCTTCACAAAATGGCCAGACAAGAGTTAAATAGTTGGGTTTCAATGGTAAAATGAAGTCACGTGACACAAACAAACTTCAGTCTCAGTCATTCTATCACTCTGGCACACTTGTTGAAAAAAAAAGTCATCTGGGGTTAGATAAATGTTGGACAAACACTGACTTCTTATTAAATACATCACTCAGTTATGCTGTGAATGAAAAAAAAAAACATATTAAACCAGTGCTGATTTTTCCTCTGCACACTTAATTTATTCTTTTCAGTGCAGTCTTCTGTAATTCCAGCCTTCATATTAAAGGTATTATTCTGTCCTGCTGTCCTACCATTGAACAGATGGAGAGGGTCGTCTTGCCATGAAGAACTGCTAACCCTGAATGAATTTGATTAGTCTGGGTTTCAAAGAAGACTTTTAGTATTGCGTCATGACTGAAATAAAATTTCAGAGACTTTTCCAAACCCAAGCCATAAAACAAAGGCAAAAAAAGCATTTAATATTGAAACATCAAGGAATTAACCAACAAAAGTCGATTCATATAGCCCAAATGCTGTGTTTATAGAGTTAAGGCATGTTAAATGCTGCTACTTACTCAAAATTATGAACATGACAACATCTTGGCAAAGAACACTGCTCTTTTTCACAATAGCTAATGGCCTAATATTCCACCAGGTTAACTGAGTAATTGTGTGTTGTCAACATGCCACGTATAATTACGGGCAAGTCCAAAGGAGCATGTGATTATCCTCCTCCTGGTGTCCTTGTCCATTCAACACCCTGGCACATTCTAGCTTAGGTCTCTTTGACAAACCTGGGCACATGCGTTCAGCTGATCACCTCTGTCACTAGAGCTTGTATACGAGAAAATATTCTGCTTTTGATAGCAGACAACAGCAGGCAGGCATTTACAAAGAGAGAAGTGATAAATATGCAGCATTCCTAACGACTAAAATGATGGTGATTTAAAAGCAGCCGGTGTAGTTATCCAGAGAAAGACGTTATATTGGCAGCTAAAGCATCAACACTGTCTTTGCAGTCTTATTTTTTTATTACTACAGTCTTTTGGGCCAACTGTGTTTCACGGATGCTCGAGCATGAAAGAGGAATCTTGTTGAGTGGATCCATAAAAATAATGAATAAAAAAGGCTTAAGAGTTTGTCACTACAAAACACAGCATTTTAATTACGGCTGATTCCCTTGAGAATGAGCTGCAAAGACACGACTAGCTCTTTAGGTACCGCTGGGAGACAGCATCCTTGCTAAGCTAATAGCGTTTGCCACTGTAGTGCTGATATACACATTAAATTAATCTTGGTAATATGCATACCGAAAAATATTATGGATTATATCAGACTGGGACCATTAATGTTAATGGGGAATCATTAACGTAGTTAGCATTTGAGAGGTTTTCAGAATTAATACTGTCAATCGTCACGGTACTAATGTCAAATGCACTCTTAGTAGGAGCAAAGGCTGAGCTCCGTGCTAGTGGAAGACAAACACTTTTAACTTGAGTTTAAAAGAAATTGTTTCCACATTTTGGGAAAATAATCAGACCATTTGTAAAACAAAGATTTTTCAGAGTTTCTACTTGTTATTGTGTGTGTCAACAGACTATAAACAAACAGGATACAATATTTAAGCGTTAGGTGCTTGATGAGTGTATCTTTAAATAAAGGAAACACTACAAATTTTTTTCCACAGCATTTCCATAAAATTTTAACCAATTAAAACTCACAGTTCAAAGTTGTTTAAATGCAAGACAGCATTATTAAAAATAAATAATAAAATTCTTTACCTGCTTGGCCAGTAGCAATGCTAACTGCAGCAAACAGCCTCTGCGTGCGGCTGAGGTCAGACACCCCGTTGACAGCCTCCACCTCAAAAGTGTAGTTGGCGTGAGCGAGCAGATCCACAGCGGTCACGTAAGTGTCCACTAATCCTGACTGCGCGGGAGAGTATCCCACATTTAGCCCACACGGAACACACTCCTCGGGTTCCCAGCTGCAGCGGCGACATATAACCCTGTAGGTGACGTCGTTGCGACCGCCGGTGTCAGCCGGTGGGCTCCACTCCAGGCTAACTGTGGTCTGGTTGATGTTGTAGACCAGGTTCTGTGGTGCAGAGGGAGGTCCTGTCAGAGGT
Source organism: Aulonocara sp. 'chitande type north' Nkhata Bay (assembly GCF_057382095.1). Classification (NCBI taxonomy): domain Eukaryota; kingdom Metazoa; phylum Chordata; class Actinopteri; order Cichliformes; family Cichlidae; genus Aulonocara; species Aulonocara sp. 'chitande type north' Nkhata Bay. The sequence goes on along the minus strand of NC_141358.1, from coordinate 32,425,104 downwards.
GGACGCCAAGAAAGCAAGTGAGTGCCAAGGAAAGTGACAGTCAAGCATTTGTACTCGCTGGATATGTACTTTAATTGTTCTCTGAAAAAATAGCTAATAGAGGACGGCCAGCTCCAGCCCCAGATCCAAACACTGACACTCAATTATAATAAGACTCAGATCTAGAAAAAGTCATTCAGGTATAATGAAAGGAAGTGAAGGTCAGGTCAGTGAGAATCCAAGCAGCAGACGATCGTTTGACAGATTTCTATGTCTTCCTTTTTTCCTTACTACACCGGCAGCAGCGCACACCTACTTCACTTTTATTTCATTATTTCATTAGCATTGTTGACTCTGTGAAGTGGCAAGTCCAATCCTGATCAATCCAAATAGATCAGGATATATTACAGCACTGGGTTTTTCTTGGGTTTGTTTGCTTGTTGTTTATTTTGTGGGATTGTGAGGGGGTTTCAAGTCTCCTCTTCCTTTTGTGTTCTCCAGCAATCAAATAAAAATGGCAATATCAGAAGTTCAAACTATCAGTGTTTTATCTCAGAATATTCAGGAGAATATGCATTTTAAGTGCCAACGATTTTGTGACTGCGCTTTAACCAGTTCTGTTTAAATAACTGCTAGTAAATCGGATTATAATTAATCAAGGTATTCACCACTTTCCATTGTTAAAAGCTACAAACATTCTGAAGTTGCCAATGTGTTCACAATGAACAAATTGTCCTATTTTAAATTTGAATCAACCTAAAGTCGTATAGCTGCATTAGCTGTATTAGCTGTAAAACACACATTCATAGCTGGTGATTTGTCCCTGTTAATGCTTTGATTACACAATGATTGTTGGTGACAGCATAAACCTGCTGCTGACATGATTGATGATTGATGCATGGTTTACTCCTCAGACTCAGCAGCAAATCAGAAGCCGTGGAGCCAATATCCCAGCCGCAGACAGTGGCTTTCCAGGGTTTCCTTTGAAAAACTATATCACATAGACAGCAGCACAATAAAACGTAGTGGCTTTCAAGAAGCCTGACTCACCCACAACGTTTATTAACGAGATTTAAACCTGGATTATTACCACCCTGTAACTGTCGCATACCAATCAAATTGATATACTAGAATAACGACTACCTCTGCAGCACTCACAGACCATTTCCCCATAAATATTAACATAACAAGCGAAAAGATTAGCTCATCTTGTAAAACAATGAATAACAAACGGCTGCTTTCATCCTCTCACATTCCAGACTATTGGGTTTTATGGCCCAGGTGCTGACATAAATAAATCCCCCCTGACATAGTAAAGATGATATAACTTGTATTCTTTGTTTATGAATGTTTTAGTGAACATCTTCATTCTGTGCTGTTTTCTTAGGTGACGCTTCGATTCATTCAATTTGTGACATTACCTAACAAAATGGATACGTTCAGTGCAAAACCTATGGACCATCACAAGATTCAAGCTTATTAAATCGGCACTGGGTTGTTTTTCTTTTTTCTACCCATTAGAATCAACAGCTCGACTGAGACGTCTATATTCATGATTACCAGGTGAGATAAGAACCAGGCTATGGGCTGGGAAGATGAAAGAGCCACCTGTGGCAGGTGAAGTGGAGAGGAGTGACTGCCAATAGTGCCACTCGACTTCAGCCTTGGCGCTGACACTCGACCCACACTCTCAATCTTCCTTGTGCACAAAAGGAGGGGGTGTGACTCACGCACGCACACCCCCTCACATGTGCATGCAAACACACTTCCCCAACCTTCCTCCAGACCAGTCCTCAGGGATCTTTTATTCTACCATGATAACATCTCATTTTGCTCGTGCCACTCTCTTTCAGGTCTCAGGTGAAAGTGATGATTTTTTCAGCAACAACAAGCAAAAGGAAATTAGATCAGACTCGCCCTGGATGTGTGTGACCTTTCTGTTTTGTCGTCTTGTTCAGATGCACACTACACTAAGAGCTTTGTCGTTCCCTTATAAACACCTTGCTATATTTCAAATCGAGTAGCAGTGACTAAAACTGTCCTTTCAATGGCTACATTCTGTAAATCTTTTGTAACAGCCAGCCTGTGCGGAGCTACGGAACCAAGCATGCCTTCTATGGGGAGACCCAGTGATAACTTCCTTTGGCTGGCCTGGAAACAGCTCTACTTCATCTGCCCTGCCGTCTCTTTGTTTCTCTGAGTGTACTCTGTCTGCACTCAGAAATACCAAACTCTTCTGGCCTCAGCTTCACCTGCAGCACAGAGCCCACCACTGTCAGCCTGTCTGCTCATCCTTACAGCTCAGGGGTTTGTCACTCTCCCTCTTCTTTTTCCTCTTTTTTTCTGTCTCTCACTCCCCCACTCTGTCTTATCTTTTCATGTTCTCTCCTCTCACCCCTCCTCCCAGTCAAGTTTCATTTCACGGATTAGCCTGCCACAGCCCCCACAGCCTGAAATGTCTCAATCACTTGCTAGCTGCCCTCCAACTCTGACCAAGCAGCGGTGAGAGTGTTTGTGTAAGTGCGTGCATGTGTCTTGTTCTGTTGCTGGTTTTTTTTCTGTTTTGGGAGGGTGGGGAGGGGGGTTCTACATAAATATGTACAAGCACACTTTAAATTTCCTCCTACAACATTTGCATGTCAACATGGCACAGATTTTAAAGCAGAAGTTGACATTTTATAGGATAAACAAAAGCCGCTCACTCTAAAAAGCTGTAAGAGGAAAAAGGCTTCGGTTGTGCAAATGCGTCTACAACAGCTATTAAACTACCATATAGAAAGCACAGGATAGTATTAGATGAATTTAGGTCATGTTTCATCTCCACTCGGAGAGAGTTGTAAGACCCAAGTAAATCTGGGCTTAGGAGAGAAGAATCTTCCGCTTATCAGCCTTGAGAGGTGCTCTGGGCTAACTTAACCCTCAACAGCTAATAGCACAGCCTATTACCTGGCTGTGCTCTAATTGGGGAGCTGAGGAGAGAGGAACGGCAGGGGTGAGTGGTATTCAAATCACCCATGAGGTATTCGTCACTCTACAAATGTGCGCTATGACCTTCTGACCTTCCATCTAATGATGCGGCTGCAGTAGAACCTGTTTGAGGGAAGACATGCTAAAGAGGAAAAGAGAAGAGGGTTTTTTGGGGCCTCCGACTTCCACTGCCAAGATTTCAATATTGGATTTGCTCCTTTTTGGCTCAAGTATCTGGAGAGTGTATGATGGCATGTCAACATGAATGACAAATGACTAAGTCTACGTTATAACAATTTATGTTTTGGTGTGTCTCAGATGTACAAATGCAGGGCTCGTGGATTTCACTGTTCAGTTGCTAAAAAGCTTGAACATTTTGTGAGACTACAATGATGACAAACCTTTCTCTTAGATGTCCTTAAACGTGGTAGCGTTTGAGAATATTATTTTATGGAAACAGGCTGTATTTACATAGCCTCCTCTAATTACAGCATGGACCCAAACACATACAGAGATTTACATTGAATTTACATGTGCAGGGCCAGGATGAGAAAAGTGAATAATGGCACGGAATTTAGACGTGCGTCTCGGTCCGAGTTATCGGTTCAGTGAAGTAGATCCAACTCCAATCCTACACATTTTTTTTAAAATCATCCTCTCTGTTCTAACGGCATTAAATGAAAAGTGTAGTTCATTATCTCTCACCTTTTGTTCTTTGAGTAATGACAAAATTGCACACATGACAATGAAGGGCATTTTACCAAAGCCCCATGCCACTAAATGCCTTTATGCCAGGTTTATATCAGGTAACAGCTCTTTCTCTGTCCCCTAGCAACTCTATTTAGAATGGATCCTCAGATGGAATCAACTTGTTGAGGTGTCACATTTAAGAGGAGTGGGTGGGGGGTAAGGGTGGGAGAAGGAAACGAGTCACAAATGCTCCTTTCAGTCCCTGCTTGCACCAGCACCGCTCACAGCTGTTGCATGATTGATGCCCAGTACTCTGACCTGTCAACAACTCCACTGTGTGCTATGCCTCTGGAGAAAAAGGCTCCTGATGGTCTTACACACACACACACACACACACACACACACACACACACACACACACACACACACACACACACATATATGTATGTATGTATATAAATATATATATATATATATAATGTATACACACACACATATATGTATGTATATATATATATATAATGTATATATATATATACACACACGTATATGTATATTTGCATATGAATAGCGTGGACAAATATTCAACAAACAAAAGCATGTCTTTATACCACCCCCCTCTTAGCAAATACCACATGGGAAACAGTGTTTTTGAAGCTGTGTTTTTGGAACTTGTTCCCTCATCTTTATTCAACATGGATTTGGCTTTTCATGTCCCCATATTACATCTTTATCTCATTTCCTCTCAAATCCTCATAGACACATCCTTAATCTCTGTGTGCCAGAGATCCATCTCACTGTTTTACCAAGGCCTACAATACGATAGCTTATTATAAGCAAACTCTTATTATAAAAAAAAAAAAATCTGTCAATCAAGCTATTTATTCAGGCAGTGCAAATTCATTTTCAATTACTATTCACTCGTGGTCTGGATAAGGCTTAAAAAAAGAAAATCATAGTGACTATTGGTCACAGTGACTTAATCCAACAATGAATGAGGAAATGCACGTACAAAGCTGTAAAAAAATTGTGCTGCGTAAATGAGGAGGAGGAAGTCAAAAATACATATTTACATATAATGGTATGGGGTCACTAAGTGTAGACCCAAAGTTAATGAAAATGAATAATGGAAAGTGTGCAATAGGCAACTTCAGTAATTACTTCGGTACTTGGCCAAGGTGATTGCCCAAATGGGAACAGCCAGAGGACACTCAAAAAAAGTAGGAACTTTCCCCTGTTCTGTGTGTCCTGCTCTCGATCGGTTCAGTCGGGGATGTTAGAGTGAAACATTAACGTCCGATTAGGATGGTTGGAGAATAGAGTAATGGACCTGTCTTTTAGAACAAGATCTATATGGTTGCCTCCGTGCTACATGGAAAGATTGGTGGTTTGTGGTCTGGAGTTAAGTCCTTGTCTTTACAGTGCATTTACAGTGACATGCCTAGTTTAGTTTAGTTCTCAAGCTCCACCAACACCATACTTCAGATTTGGCCATTATTAGGTTAATATTGTGCAGTCTTAACCTTACATTTTAATTGACAGCAGGTAGGTAGGTCAGCAGCAGATTTTAGGTGCATTTTGCCTCATATTCTGTAGCAGTTAGCCTCTTGTATCCAATTCTTTTTGAGAATCAAGCTGTGATTGTTATTTCCCTTTTTGAACAAATAGGAAATGACAATTCCCATTTTTACACGGGAATAAGGGAAAAATTTGCTTGTGGCTCTTATTAACCTCGTGTTCCCACCACCCCTGTCGTTGGATTTGGATGTGTGTACTCAAAAACAAATTTGCTATTCATTGTTTGACATCCAAGACACTGAGAGCGGGGATTTATGGGGGGTCTCTAGGAGTTCTGGGGTCCTGAGGCAATTGCAGTAAATCATCCTTGGAAATGACATGAGCCACATACTAATAAAACCAGCAACTTTAAAAGCAGCCATTTATAATTTAAGTGCGTCAAATACTTTTATCAATGACTCAGTATCATTTGTTGTTGATGTTGTAGCTTGTGTCACACCAATTTAGTGTGCAAGAGTAAGAGTGGTATGCAGCAGCTGTAGCCAGTAATATCTAACATATGATTTTTTTGAGTATTCTAGCTTTTGAAAGTGCACTTAATTACCACTATATTACTATATGGACTGCATACTCAGACACACCCTCTTGGCAATGTAAATACAGTACTGTATGTTGAAATAGATGGAAAGGCTTTCGCGGCAGGCAGAGACAGAGGCTCTGCTCAATGAGCCTGAGCTTTTAAAGACGCCCATAAATAACAAAGAATCCTTTTGTCATATGGAATTTGCAACATTAAATCTTAACTCCAATCCCTTAAATCCCTGTTTTGATTCTCTGATTTAATGCGTAGAGAAGCCAATGCAATGGTATAAAATTCTTTGTATTTGCATAATAACTATCTCTCTCTCTCTCTCTCTCTCTCTCTCTCTCTCTCTCTCTCTCTCTCTCTCTCTCTCTCTCTCTCACACACACACACACACACACAGACACACACACACACACACACTTAGATATTAGATATTCTGACTTGGCCTACTTTAGGTGCGCAGCAAAAATGCAATGCTGTTCAGGATGTTGACTGGGCATGCAAATTGTCCAACACATGCACAAAGCATTTTAAAATGTTAACTTATCAGGTCTCCTTAATAGAAACAGCAAAGGAAGAACAGCACAAGTGTAAATCTAACAGCCAGAAGACTGTGAACCTGTGCAGTGATACATTATCAGCAGAAAGAAGGCACACAGATAAGGTGCACAGATTATGTTTAGGGATCCAGTTTACCTCCAGAGATAAAGCACAGTGCTAACATGGCCTTCTCCCATGCACAGTAGCTCAAAGCAAAGGAGAAAAAATAAGAAAATAAATACACATCCAGTAGTAGCACTTTGAAAAAAAAACATGTTTGAGAACAGCTCTGGAAGCAAATGAGCCCCACCCATTCAAACTGCATCCCCCAGCCTGTGTAAATAAGCCATCGATGGCTGTCACAGAGCTGTTACACTGGCCAGGACAAATGAAGATGCAGGTTGCTGCATGGGCTGCCACTGCCGACCGTAATTGCAATCTTTCAGACGGGAAATGGCAAATTGCTCCTGTCATCATTAGCAACCAGCTAAGACACAAAACAGACACGCAAGCTTGCAAACATAATTTGCAGAGGAACTGCTATGGAACACATCTGGGGCTTTCATGAGGCCACTGCAGGCTGACTGAACAGGACTAAATCAGGCTCTGGAGTGTGTTGTTTTTCCACTTGCATTAGTAGCTGTTTAAATGCATGTGATCTGTGCTGCGTTTATACAGCAGCATGGCAGACTTACTTGTGCACGCCACAGACGGAGGGTCAGAGAGTGCTCGGTAGTAGCCGTCCTCACAGTCACAGCGCCAGGAGCCTTCGCGGTCATTGAAGCTATGCACCGGACAGCGAGAGCACTGAAGGTCCTGCGAGGAAGACTTGTAGAAACCCCGACCACATGCTGTGCGGAAGGAAGCGAAAAAAACACTGAATCAAAAACACAGTGTGAAGTGTAGAAGTCTGGCGATCTGCAGGTTATTTTCTTCATAAACTAATGAATGCATTTCCTGTACAGAATGTCAGGAAACGCTCAGAAAGGTCTTAATAATGCTCTGCTGCCCAGGGCAACAGCTGCAGTGCTTCAGGTGTTTTATTTTGTCCAACCAGCAGTAAAAACAGAGAACAGACCGTATTGTTATCACATCACATTTAAATAGATAGCAAATATGTGGCTTTAAAAATAACGAGTAATCTAAACAGCTGACAGTTAATAATGTTTAACTCTTTCAAACAAACTGAAACAGGTGACTGGATGGAGACTGACTCATCAGTAAGATTAGAAAAGTGTTATATAAATGCAAGTACAGCCTGTGCCTATCTGTTTGTGCCTGTGCTTTGCACATGCAAACAGATGATGTAAGAAAATGTAACAATAAACAATTTATAATCCATTTCCTTCGGAACTAATTGAGATTAAACCAGAGATTTTTAGGTTTGGGAGGGGTAGTGATAATTGCACCTGAGATGTCTCACACAAATCCCACGCATGCAATGTTTCCTACCTTTGCTTTGAATGCACAGACTAGTTTGTAATAAGTATGTTTTGTGAACAGTATAAGTATACTGCATCTTTACTCACTTGGCTACAAAAATCAGCCCTTTTTCATAATCTTTTCAGTCTTTGTCATTGGATTGGAAGAGCTCTCTCACTCTCTCTCTATACATCTCTGCTGTGTGAGCAAACAGTAAAGCTTCAGAGTGTGACAGAGTGGACAGTGGGAGAAGAAAAAATGAAATGTTTTCTGCTGCTTCTAACTTTTTTCTCTGAATGATCATTTTACATAGAAACACCCTTCCCCTCCTCTTCGTCCTTCCTCACTTGCAGGTTTGATTATTCGTTGTAGATTACTATTGAAGCTCCAAAGCCTATAAAATTGTATTTCAAGGCAGTACTAGATATATGATATCTAATATCCAAGACTGGAAAGCAAAGGTAGCTACACATTAATGTAAAAGACTGGGCTTTGCTCTCTGATCTCCTCAGCGGACTGATTTCCAACTATATTTGCAGTTCAAAAACTTCCATATGAATCACAGATACCAGTTTAGAGTTATGTCCGGGATTAGGTGATTGATTTTTACCCATCATCACCAAGGTTGTGTGATCAGTTGTAATATCAGATATAGAATAATTATTCAAACTTGACAGTACTGAGCTATATTACCACCAGACAAGACATTAAAATGACCATCTGCGACAAGTAACTATAATTCTGCATTGTGCTAATATAGATAGATAGATAGATAGATAGATAGATAGATAGATAGATAGATAGATAGATAGATAGATAGATAGATAGATAGATAGATAGATAGATAGATACTACTTTTTATACAGCACTATATACATATTAAGGTTAGGGGGACTTAGGCCTCTGAGAGTTAACATAATCAATTATATGTCTGACAATGCAAACAACTCCTGAGTAACATACTGCATAATCCATTAAAGACAAGGTATGAGATATAACCTGTCACCATCCCCAACCATAAAGTCGACAGCTCTCTGAAATTCTCAGAATTTGATTTGCTATGTCCCAGCTGAGCCAGGTTCACACAGGATCATATTCACTGATGATCTCAGCAGTCATTACAAATCACTGAATGTCTCGAGGTGATATTAGTCCTGTGCAAACAGAGCCTCAAAGAGTCTTAGCTTCATAGCTGAATTCCCATCATGGAGGGGGCATGACAGAACAAACCACTGCGTTCACATCTCGATGCAGCCAGAATTTGAGCGAGCCTGCCCCCTCGGGCTTCATCAAGCAGGCTTAGCTGTGAAACGGCACTGCAAATCTCAAGTTGAAGCTTTTGCCCAGAGATGAACTCCTACCTGAGAGGGAAATAACAAGACCATTTTTATTCCGATGAATCCACAGGTCAGCGAAGGGGTTTCACTTGTTTACAACAGCTCATATTTGTAAGAGGAAATATTCTTTAGTAGACAGATAAGAACATGTACTGTATCAAGCTCGAGCAAATTGATCATTTCAGTGCTTCACCTCTGACCGAGCAGGTAAGCAAAGAAGGCTGCTGATATGACTGATCGCTATTTGTGTTGTGGGGTATTAAGAATGATGCGCCTAACCCTAACTAATTCACACATACAAAATGATTTTCTGGTTCCAAGTAATGCCACCAGTTATAGTGACTCATACCAACCCAGTGAGAAACACACAGTAAATGTTTAAGGACTAGCAAAGAGTCAAATCTCTATTCAGGGAAATGCAATTTTAGCCTGGAACTCAGCTAATCCACACTGGCTGGCTGTGCATGTGCAAAACGCAGCAAAAGCATGGTGAACAAACTGCAACCTGGGCCACATGACTTCACAAACAATCTGAAAGAAATCTATACAGCTCTGCATACAAACTATCAAATTATACTAAAAATGCATTTTTCATGAGCCACGGGGGGAAATGAGCGATGATTTTCATGCTTGCTGCCCCTATTCCAAATCTTGATTCTGTTCCGCTAGCTTTTTCTTTCTTTCTTTCTTTCTTTCTTTCTTTTAATTTCCTTTGGCCAACGTCTCTTGAGACAGATTTGTAATAAGGAAGACAGATAAATCAGAGTTTTCTGGTTTTAACACTTCCAATGCAGCATGAAAAAGAGGCCAAGGCTCAGGGTATCCCCATTTCAGCTACATGAAAGCCCTGTCATTCTCTATTTATCAAGGTGCCACAGTTTTGTGAAACAAAGGTTTTTTTTTGTTGTTTTCCCAAGATGAAAAACAACATGATTTTATCTTTAATCTTTTTTTCTTTACCTTTTTTGGCCAGTAATTGAAAACAGAACCATGAAAAGGCTGGCAGCAGTGGGCCTTTAATGCTGACCAGGCAAAACATATCAATGGAAGTGTTTAATCTTCATATGTAAGTTCTTCATTGTTGTTGATGTTGTTTTAATGTACTGTTCTCATGACAACACTTGACTTACAGCAGAATAAACTGTGTCTAGTACCTGATCCTCAGTGTAAACACTCCCCATAAATGCTGATAATGATGCTTTCTACAGCAGATTCAAAACTGCTAGATCTCAGCGCCTTTGCTCAGCATGCTGGGATTTTTAACATTCTGATAAGCCAGCGTGTCTGTTTGCCTTTGGTTTCTGAGAGCTCAACTGCTGGGTGGCCTGTGTGCAGAGGGGGAAACACCCAGCTTGGACTGAGACCCCCACAGCCACCTCCCTCCCCTCCAGAGTACAGAATAACAATGCGGGCCTTCAAAGAGGACAGTTTTCAAAATTAAACACTGGATAACTCGTTTATTGTAACGTGACTCACATGTTAATGTTACAGTGTTTCTTATCAGTTAGAATTTATTACTGATTCTAGTTCCCAAATTCAAGGTGTTGGTAGTTGAACATGTTCTGAGGTTATAACAGTATTTTTACACATTTTCTGACATATATATTTATATACTGACAGAGTAATACGTAATGCCCATTGTAAAAGTAATCCCTGACTCTTCAGTCTGTGTGATTTCATAGAGAGGCGCTATCGTAAATATAGTCATGTGAAGCGCAGAGCTCTGTCTGTGAGCGCAGCAGTCTCACTCAGCTGCTGTAACTGTTAGAGGCAAACAAGCACAAAAAGGTGAGAGGAGCTCAAATGTGAGCAAAAATCATAATGTGTTCCCTCTATACTTACATCTAAACATTTAACTATATTTAACCTCATTATGAGATTTTATATAAACTTACTAACCACTTAACCTGTTTGGGTTTCTTCCAAAACTCACAGCAAAATGCCTCACAATACACTCCAAACATTTTCCTGAACCACCGTATAAGAATGTCAGCCCATGTTTATAATCCATCAAAGCTGAAAGTTTTGTTTTAAAAGTCTTTGAATGGTTTATTAATGTTTTATCAAGGCCTCTAAGTAAATGCCATGGTCAACACACTGGCACTTTTCCAACTGTATCATAGAAATTCCCATAGAGACTGACCTGAGCGCTTGTGCCTCCAGTCCATCTGCACTGCGTATGCCAGGTTACAAAAAACTGTGAGGTGCATCACAAGGCAAAACAATACCAAGGGACACTGCACCACACTGCACTGATGACAACAGCAAGCATAAACTGCCTGTTAAGCTAGATCTAGACTTCTGGAGGAAATCTATGGCGTAACTGGAAACACCTTTTTAACCCTATGCTGCAGCTACACTGTACGCCATTCAAGTCATTGCGGGCAGCATCGACCTGACAAGTGGTTACATTTTTCAAGAGGTGCATGTCAGGTTATGTGGAAGGCTATGGCATAGGGTTAAAAGGACTTCCCGGGTACAATTTAAGTCGTAATGTAGACACCGACAGATGTCCAAATCATGCATCAATGTATCTCTAAATTCTCTGGATTTAATTTTTATTTCTTTTTGCTTCATGTTGAAGTCCATTGCAATAACCCCCTCCCTTTAGTAGCACTGTGTACAATGCAGCATTGCCCAACTTGACCTTAACAGAAACTAGAAAATAGAGACTTAATGCTCAAGAAAAAGTTTCTCTTCTCCCTTACTCGTTGGGAGTATATTTCTACCCGTACCTAATGGACTACCTAACCAAGGAAGCAAATCAAGACTCTAAAAATAGCAACTACAGGATGTGAAGAGGACATTAACATTTTAGGTGGACACTACGGTCCTAATGTGGGCTTTTACCAGTCTTCAACAAGTAATTCTGTAGCGCTATCCTCCACATGAAAAAGTAACAGTAAAAGGGTTTAAGTATGTCAAATGTGGACAGAGGAGATCCTGATCAAACTACAAAAATAATTCCCAATTTTTTTCTTTTTTGTAATAACCTCAACTTGCATTTTGTGCTCGGGACTTGGTTCGGTTTCTCTGCTTTTGTTTCTTTTCAGTGACAACCCGTGTGTTTACCAGTGTGCCTGATCAGGTTTTGTCATGGTCCGCGGCCCGGCGTCCGGGGTGCTGCTGGGATGTCCACGCCCACGAGCGTGGCTGCTAACCCCACACCTGCATCCCATCCCAGGCGATCACCAGGTGGACTATTTAATCCTGCCCTACCTGCTGCTCCACGCCAGTCCGTAGTCGCCTCTCAGCGGTAACGTACGCCTGCGGAAAAGAACTCGTATGACAAACTCTCCATCGGACCTAACACTGTTTTTTTCCCTGTGTACCCAGATCACAACTCGGCGTGTTTTTGTTTTCGAGCCACCTGCCTGTCCACCTGTCCGCCTGAGATTTGGTTCACATTCAGCTTCGCCGTCTCGACCCCTTTTGGAGCTCCACCCCCCTCTGGTTCACTCGGCCCGGCTATCACCGTGAGACGCACACTCCACCTTCCCTCGTATGCTGCCTTTTTTCCGCACCCCAGTAATCTGTCTCTCTTTTTGTTTTACAGCCTCTCACAGCCCCGCTCTCGGCGTTCCCTGTGCGGTCCCTCGGTTTCTTCTGGTTTCATACGTTGTTTTTCTGGCTACCCTCACGGGACACCTTTAGTTGCAATAAAAATTACTTTCTTTATTCGCTCCTACCCTAGTGTGTGTGTTCTGCTACTGGGTCCTGCCTGCGCTCGGAACTTCGGTTCATGACAGGTTTGGCACCCATAAGCATTTACAGAAGCAACAAGGCAGCAAATGAGGCCTCAAAATCGAATGCCTGTATGACATGGGCAACTAAGTGGTTCTGCAGCTCTTCCCATCACTAGCAGCGAGATGAGTGACAAGTACAAACACAGCCATCCTATCCCAACTTTCCTGTCCCAGCAGCAGCACGGTGACTCATTGCTGGCAAGTTCCCTTTTTCCTGGCACCAGATGCCAAAGAGAGACATTCTTATTTGGGAAGATAGTGAGTGAGACATTCTTTCTCCACTGACCCTCCAGCAACACTTTCTTTGGAAGGATATAGCTGTGAAGCAATTATACTGAGTCTGTTCACCAAGTAGCTTTCTTAACTGACAATGTGACTGACACCTTAGTGGCAAACACTGACACCCAAACATGTAAAAACACTGCACAAACTCTGGACTCTGTTCACTTTACAACTTGCAGTGACTTTGACAAGGCGACTCGCAGTCCGTCGTGTAATTACATTTGTAGGGATGAAGTGTTTTAGAGAGACTCTTTGGGGAAGGGCCCATTTATGTAAGTCTGATTTTCTTCTTGCGCAGATAAAGGCTGAGTGCCAGCTTGACACAGGGCCCGTTAAAGAAGCTGAGCAGCAGACACAACAGCAAGCCTATTTACGACTCTAAGAAATTAGCTAGTCCTTAGAGAACTGGGCTGAGGTTTAGCACAAAGAAAGAGCGAGAGAGAGAAAAGTCTTACATTCCAGTCGGTTCCTCGGGTGTATACAGAGCCAGCATCTGTAATTTCCTATCCAGTGGTCAAGAAGTTTCATTCAGTGATGTGATTTGGGGGGGGGGGCAAGCTGCAGTCAGCAATTTTACACAGAGCAAGGAAGAGGGGCATGACAAAGGAAAGGTCCTCGGAGAGGTGGGGTGTAGATAATCAAACACTCTTGTGACTTTAGCGTCTCTATCAGGGCAGACACTGGCCCAGAGCGTAAACCAAAGTCTCCTTATCTTATTCAGACACACATATACAAGAGAAGACAGGGGAACAGATTTCTGTATTTTTCCAATTACTCAGTTTATTCCTTTTCCCTTTAAGTTGAGCTTCTTAACATTCCTGAATTACATCCAATTTTTCTCAGGCTTCAGCAGTGTCATGACACTCTGGGTGACAGACGGGGGTGTGGGGGTGGTAGTGGCTCCTTATTCGGCAGCCTGACATATCCCTCTTTGGCCAAAATAGAAAATGGTTATTTTTCTCTCCACTTAATCTTCTGACTTTGATGACAAACTGAAATTGAAATTCGGCCCTTTAGTGCTTTTCCTGGGTTTGTTTTTTGTGCTGTGTTTGCATTGGCTGACTGGTAAAGTGCCAACTGAAATGAGTCTCTGAGATCAATAATTAAAAAGAGCAAAGTATCAACAGCTGGTCAAAATCTGACAGAGTTTTGTTTGAGGTAACTTTGGAAGTGCAGCATTATGTTGTGTTACTATGCAGGCACTCGGAGTTTCATTTAGGATGAAGTACAAAAACCCATGTGATTGTTTAATTATTGATGCACAAAAAATATTCCGAGCAAAACAGATCTGAAATGAGGATTTATACAAGAAGACAGAGAGGCAGAGTGTGGTGCAAGAGTTCAAACACTGTTGCATATGATGGTTTGGGTGTGCCCTTAAACTGGACCAGACACCATGACAGGCCTAGACAGAGGCAGATCTTTAGTGCTGTATGTCCTTCTAAGGAATGAGGTAGGTGGCTCTGTGCGTTTGCCCAGATAAATGAGCTATAAATGTCATATTTTGTTTCTGATCCATGTATATATAGTATTTAGGACTTACTGTAAAGGTATTGATGACAACTAGTGTGGATATGGATAGAGGAAAAATGATAATTATACAGATTCGTGTGACAAAGCAGATCAATGTGAATAGATGGGATCTTTACATATAAGGTATGTATACCATACAATAATATGTGATATTTGATTGCTTTCAAAAATATCTTATATTTCCGCCAGTATTAGAAAAATCTGATAGTCTGTCTTAAAAGAATTGGAAACTGATCTTCATACTTGCTTACAACCCACAAATCCAATTAAGGTTACAATCCTTGTTCCTACTGAGCAAAGAGGGGACAACTTGGTCCAAACAGGGCAGCTGGGATATTGAGTTTCCCCCCCATCTGTCTCAATATTCCTGCAGACAGGTCTAAAAGTGAGCTGGAGTGTGGGAATGTGGGAGACTCTGTCTGTTTTTTGCACACTGCCAGAGCCAAAGTGAGAATGACTAGTGCGGGCCTTTCTGTCTCCACAGTCTTCGCATGATGAGTCCTGTCAGGGCCAGGCCTTCCCCCTTTCTTCTTCGACTGCCCTCCCGTCCGGCCTGATTATGTGTTAAATCCGCCCGTGTGTCAGGATGGATGTGGAAAGAATGTATGCTGAAGTGAGCCGAGCTGGGCTGCAGAGACCCGGAGAGAGCAGCCTGGAGATAGCACCCCATTAGAGTGATAAAAGACCCAGAGGGAGGAAAGCAGCCGACAGGACCAACATGCACAGCCACTGATGAATGCCAGGTGGAACGGGTCAAGTGTGATAAGGGAAACTGTTTATTTTCTTATTTAAAAAAAAAAAACCACTGTTTTCTGTGGCCGAAGCCACAGCGATAGGGAAATGTCTTTATAAATATCAACTCTAAACACAGGCACGGTATGGTACCATATGTGGCGCCTTTCGCCTCTGGTTTATGACTCTGTTTCCTCCGAGTGTCTTTTCCATTGTCTGCATGATTCTGACATTCACTGTCAGTTGGCACACAAGGCTGTGTATTGCTGGAAGTTTGATTTATATTCTGCAGCTGATTACAGAGTTTGGGGGATAATTGTAAACCTAACCCTAACCCTAAATAGGTGGTCTGTTCACACCTTCTTTCTTAAGGATATGGCTTGAAATCTGTTTTCAAGGCCCTTATTTCATAAGAGTTGTGGATATAAGATTTGTACTCCTAAATGGGTGTGCTAAAATATTTAAGGACAGAAACACCAGACAGTTTTCCCAGATAGTGTGAGGAACTGGCTTTAATATAGGACTGACTGCTCATTTTTTTCTCCATGGCAGTTTAATCTACCCATGCTTACATGTTAAATGTTCCCTAAACACAATATATTTGCTGATGAAAAACTACCAACTCTACAAGTAATGTAATAAAAATTTTTAAGTAAAAGACATTTTTCCGGCATTGAATCCCCTGACTAACCTTGTCCTACCGCCATATTTTGGGTGGTGCAATGCCAAGAGCCACCTGTAAAACAAATTCTTCTTCTCTCTCTCTCTCTCGATCGCTTCTGTTACGCTGCACTACTGTTGCTAACATTAATACTGTCAGAAACATGGTCTGTCAGCTATTTCAGCTGCATATTCAGGGAACCATAAAATGCTATTTAAAAACCCAAATCCAACTACACGTTTTTAAGTTTTACTTTCGAGGCATGCAATTAGGATGATGACATGTTCGGAAAACCGAGCGGGCCGATGACGTCCTTCTCTGAGCTTATTTCTTATGCATTGATATAGCTCAGGGTCTACGTGCATTGTTGTGATTAGATGTGACTTATGTTCCTTGCCTCAATAAATAGTAGGCCTCGACGTGGAATTCATCAGGCTCTGTTTTTCATCAGGCGCTTTATGCATGCTGAACTATGGCTGCATCTCTTTTATGGACTAAAGCCTGTGGTGTTTTCCGCCGCAATGTAAGAGGCAGTATATCTTTAGAGTAATCTGAGAGCTACGCAGACATGCAGACCTGGAAAAATCCAAGCCAAGTATATTTCGTCTACTTTAAAAGCTAAAGGACAGTTCAATTGATCTCATTGCAGAGGTGATGTGTGGATTTTTTTAGCTGCAAAGATTTTGGAAAAATCGAGTGCACCTTCAAGGATGACATACGTTATTTATTAGGTATGAGGTATCCAAAGTCCTCTAATAAAACACTGTCAATTTTTTTTGGTCTGTAATTTTATTGTATTTTTCCCAGTTCAAACATGATTTTGGTTTTGAGTGTGATCACAGGAATAACAAGCAGAGCAGCAAGCATTTCTTGAATTTTTTCTTCTTTCCTCTGAGTCCAGTGCACCACTCTACACCTCAGTGATTTATAAGTTAAAAAGAGACGCTCAGCAGCTGGGTTTTGCCCACAGACATGTTAATCTCACACCTATGAGAGGCAAGGCAGTTGCCCAGCCTGGGGAAACAGTGGCAGAAATACACAGAAAAGGATGAGAAAGTCTTTTGTAAAAAAAAAAAAAAAATCTCTTCATGGGGCAGAGATAGAGTTTCAATGTCAAACCCTTTTCAAACAAGCTCATTTTGAACAGTGACACCTCCCAAAGGCTTTGGAAGAAGCAGGGAAGCAAGGGCATTCAACAATCGGAGCCAAAAAAGAATGAATAGGAGCCACATAAAAACACATACAAAATGGTTAAAGAATATGATGTCATGTTATGATGGTTCTCCCCCACCAACCCTTCCCACCCCAACATACTTGGAATGATTATGTCTGGCTGCTGCTGCTCTCAACACATCTGCACAACCAGCCCATTCATCGGAGGTACCTGTGCTTAGTGGGAGATAAGTAGCTTTCCACGAGAAACAAAAAGAAGATTAGCTCTGCCGTACGCTGTGTTGGAGGGCATGCAGCTTTGCCCTCCAAAAGCAGAGAAAACCTGAAGAAAGTGCCTGCTTTGGTTGTTCACATCAAAGATCAAAGCCAGATGCTGATTAAGTCACAAAAATCAAAGTTAAAAAGTGCAGGAGACATCTAAGCCAATTCTCCTACAGTGGCAATTAAAGGAATGCTTTTACAAAGTTTAAACTCATTAATATTTGTTTTAGATCACTCTCAGTAAAATTCCCCCTTTGAGCAGCTGAGCACGAGAAATAACATTCATTTGTTGTCATATTATAGGACAGGGCACGTCTATTTTTTATCCCCAAAATAAAAAGCATGTAGTTGGTTTTGTCTTGCTGAAAAGGAAACATAGAATTACATTTTCAGATTAACTCTAAGCTGAACCTCACAGAGGAATGGACTTCATCAGAGCCCTCACCGACAGCTATACAAATGGCAAACAACAAACTCAATCACCTGTTTTCTCCTTCATTGCAACTGCTAATTTATTTCGTGGTCTTGGTAGAAAAAAAAGTATTTGAAGATTAAACGCATTACATCAGTGAATGGTCTCTCAAACTGCCTGGCCTGCATCGTGAGTCTGCACACAGACCTCCTAAGAGGCCGCTGCTTCTTTAAGTTATCATGCGGAGTGAGCTTTTGAAATGGATTCTCAGTGACATGGAAAATGTCCCTGCCTAATCGTCTTTTGTTTAGTTCATTTAACTCACATGGAAACAAGAGAGTGGGTCCTTAAGCCCAGCCGTGCAGGCTACCTTTACGAAGGAGGAGGCCACCTCTAAAAAGGAGCCTTGCTAAAAGACACTGCAGATGAGACCAAGACTTTGCATTCTCAGGATGAATACATGGGGTCCAGAGGTCTGACCGATCGAAAGCCCCCCAGGAGCCCAAGCGAAATCAGCCCTGAAAATGTCCCCAGTCAGCAACTGAGCATTATCTACCGTTCTAACCTGCCCCCACCCACCCCTCTCCAATTCCAGAGCTATGACAGAAAGGAATGAAACACTAGTCTGTGGCCAAAGCGTTCCCTTGAAACAAAGGGAGTAGCTTGGCCTCAGATGAGTGCTTGTACAGATCTGCTCCTACAGGGCTGGTTCACTTTTGTATCAACAGTTGGAAAATGAATCACGACTATTTTCTGACTCTTTTTGTAAACCGCACAATTAATCAGGTAATCTGAGTAATTATCAGATAATTTAATAATGAACATAATTAGCAGTTGCATTCCTAAACATGTCAACTCCTGTTTCACAGAGAATGGTTTATTTTCAGACAACGATCCAAAAGAAACAGCTGAATTTCTTGAAACAGAGCCATCCTCAGCACATCTTAAGTTCTTCTTCCTCTGGGTGTAAGTGGGGGAAAAAGTGAGAAGTTATGTAATAAGTTATTGATTTTCCTCTTAAAGGGAGACTGAACCAAAGAGCCAGTGGTCTGAAGCCTCCCAGAGGAGCAGCCCCACTGATAACACTACCCTCCCTGCTGCCTCTTAAGATGGCAAGACCCCAGGCCTCGTCACATATCACTTTCCCCCTCATGCCACGGGGACACAACAGAGAACAACAAAGACAATGTCTTCTGACATGGACTTCTCCTGTCTGACCACATCCCTCTCTAGCAGTCAGCACCAAGCAATTACAAAAAAAAGACATCTGTGCCACAGTTTGGGTAGATAAGCAGGACAACAGCATGGAAGAGCGAGAAAAGATGAAGGCCGCTGCACTGCGAGGGGGGCTCTTTTGCCATGCAGGGGGGAGGGAAGCCAGAGAGGTGACTCTGCTGGTGAGCAGAGGTCAACTGTGCAAACATCCATCTTCTTCTTGACAGGATCCTGTCAGCCTGGGTGCTCACGTTACTAAACACAACAGGCAGGCCTCCATTGTGGTGCTGTGCTGGTCTGCAGCCATGTGTAAATGAAGTTAATATTCCCTGACCTCACGCATGGCCAAATGTGGACCCCAGTGTCACCTTGGAAATAACGCTATCTGTCGCAAAATCACAAAGCGTTCCCTTTCTGGTGGTTACAAAGTCTTTAACTGACCATATGCTTTTGTTTGTGTGAGAATGAGGAATGTTTACTCGGATTCTATTCATGCAGTGCAACGCAGGGTCTCAAATTTGAACTGGCAGGTCAGATTTTTTTTTTTCCCATGCTGACATGAAATAGCCGGTTGGTCCAATTTGCACTTATAATCACACATGTCTTCCATTCAGAATGGTGAGCCAGTAAAACTAGAAATCCATCTTGTTTGCATCAAAGCTAGAGGTAAATACAAAAAAGAAGTATCAAAAGGGATCCAGCTGCATCCATTTTAAATGAAACAATGTGATCTAATTAATTAATTAATTAATTCCTTGTTCTTGTGTCAATCTATCACTTTCCCACAGTTGTTTGCCTGCCAAGTGTTGATAACCTTTACATGTTCTAGGATGAGCAGTTCATGAAAAATGTCTGAATTTCTGTGGTAGAGTACAACTGGCATTCCATCTGGTCCTGTGTCTACAGAGACTAAATTAGGCTAAAAATGTATGGCATGTCTAGCTAAGACAAGCCGTGAAAATGGCATGAACCTGAGCTGAGAATAATGGAAACGAAACAAAAACTGCCCAGGGCATCTACAGGGAGTGCAGAATTATTAGGCAAATGAGTATTTTGTCCACATCATCCTCTTCATGCATGTTGTCTTACTCCAAGCTGTATAGGCTCGAAAGCCTACTACCAATTAAGCATATTAGGTGATGTGCATCTCTGTAATGAGAAGGGGTGTGGTCTAATGACATCAACACCCTATATCAGGTGTGCATAATTATTAGGCAACGTCCTTTCCTTTGGCAAAATGGGTCAAAAGAAGGACTTGATAGGCCCAGAAAAGTCAAAAATAGTGAGATATCTTGCAGAGGGATGCAGCAGTCTCAAAATTGCAAAGCTTCTGAAGCGTGATCATCGAACAATCAAGCGTTTCATTCAAAATAGTCAACAGGGTCGCAAGAAGCGTGTGGAAAAACCAAGGCGCAAAATAACTGCCCATGAACTGAGAAAAGTCAAGCGTGCAGCTGCCAAGATGCCACTTGCCACCAGTTTGGCCATATTTCAGAGCTGCAACATCATTGGAGTGCCCAAAAGCACAAGGTGTGCAATACTCAGAGACATGGCCAAGGTAAGAAAGGCTGAAAGACGACCACCACTGAACAAGACACACAAGCTGAAACGTCAAGACTGGGCCAAGAAATATCTCAAGACTGATTTTTCTAAGGTTTTATGGACTGATGAAATGAGAGTGAGTCTTGATGGGCCAGATGGATGGGCCCGTGGCTGGATTGGTAAAGGGCAGAGAGCTCCAGTCCGACTCAGACGCCAGCAAGGTGGAGGTGGAGTACTGGTTTGGGCTGGTATCATCAAAGATGAGCTTGTGGGGCCTTTTCGGGTTGAGGATGGAGTCAAGCTCAACTCCCAGTCCTACTGCCAGTTTCTGGAAGACACCTTCTTCAAGCAGTGGTACAGGAAGAAGTCTGCATCCTTCAAGAAAAACATGATTTTCATGCAGGACAATGCTCCATCACACGCGTCCAAGTACTCCACAGCGTGGCTGGCAAGAAAGGGTATAAAAGAAGAAAAACGAATGACATGGCCACCTTGTTCACCTGATCTGAACCCCATTGAGAACCTGTGGTCCATCATCAAATGTGAGATTTACAAGGAGGGAAAACAGTACACCTCTCTGAACAGTGTCTGGGAGGCTGTGGTTGCTGCTGCACGCAATGTTGATGGTGAACAGATCAAAACACTGACAGAATCCATGGATGGCAGGCTTTTGAGTGTCCTTGCAAAGAAAGGTGGCTATATTGGTCGCTGATTTGTTTTTGTTTTGTTTTTGAATGTCAGAAATGTATATTTGTGAATGTGGAGATGTTATATTGGTTTCACTGGTAAAAATAAATAATTGAAATGGGTATATATTTGTTTTTGTTAAGTTGCCTAATAATTATGCACAGTAATAGTCACCTGCACACACAGATATCCCCCTAAAATAGCTAAAACTAAAAACAAACTAAAAACTACTTCCAAAAACATTCAGCTTTGATATTAATGAGTTTTTTGGGTTCATTGAGAACATGGTTGTTGTTCAATAATAAAATTATTCCTCAAAAATACAACTTGCCTAATAATTCTGTACTCCCTGTATAAAGCTTAAATATCTTCATGAAACTTGTTTTTAATGCTGCTCAAAGAGTCTAATGCATGCACTCAGTTTTCAGGATGTGTGAATAAGTTAAGTAATCGGAATATTAATGTTCAAACTAATATTTACTAACCCAGGCTCTCACTTCTCATGCTGTAGTGGATATTTAAAAATGAGGCTCTGGATATGAACGTTATACAAGTACCATTTATTCCAGCTTGGCAAATCACGATTTTCAAACATAGTTTCCTTACTCATGCCTTAACTGTGGTTTAGTCTCTACTAATGAGCAGGAATTAAAGCAGAACATCTGGATAGGAATTGTCAGGAAGTAAATTCTACATCTGTTTTCAGCAGTGTAACTTTAGCTGAAATGTAGCACAATATTGCCCTTTTTATTGACCTAAAGCACTGTTTTCTTTTCTACGGAACCTGCAATTCCTATTTGTATAATTTTCTCCACCTATATAAAGCACAGAGAAGCAGAGTTTGGAGGTAATACTGAAGAGCCTCAAAATGCTAGAAAATAGAAATGAGGAGTAGAGTGTTCATGCAAAAAAAAAAAAAAAAAAAATTTGGTTAAAGTAAGAAGCACAACACCTCCAGACATGGTCTAATTTAATTATTAGATCATTTTTCAAAATTACCTTGCATTAAAAAAAAAATTTTCTTTTTCAATCAAAAGTTCAGAAATGGCTCCATCTGCGATTGTATGAAATCAGCTATTCTATCGATGTCTAGCTTTTTACTTGATAAATGACTTTAATTATTACGTTATTATTGGGCACAGCGCTGAATGCTTTTGTTTTTGTCTCGGGGTCCTTCCCTAAGTGATCACTTTTAAGGTAGTGCCAACAGGATTGGTGGAAACATTGTGAGCAGAAAATAATACATCTTATCTCAGACTGCTACCTGCCAGGCCAAAACAACAAGTAGGAAAAAGCCCGAGGCTGAGAAAGAATGCTACTATTCACAGGAAACAGGCACTGGCAGTGACAGCATGCAATCCCATCCATCACCAATTTATTTCAATCTTGAGTGATTTGGGTCCATTTGGGTCTCTTGTGATATTCGACACATACCTATCATTTGCATAATTAAGCTCCAGAGCAGTGGCAAAAGACAGCCATTTGGTGTATTAAATTCACACCTTATCAATCAAGGGAGCATCAAGATGTATGAGGACCTCCTGACTTCTTGGCCTCATTTGAAATGCTAAATACAGCCTTTTCTTCAAGCCTGGAGCTAGACCTGGCTGCCTGGTGGCTTCCATACACGTAAGCTGTCGCGGTCAGATCCCAGCCCTTTCCCTCAGGGGGTTTAATCATCAATCAGTCTCCTACTAACTTCTGTCTAACTCCCTGACAGTCAAGATGGATGGTGCCAGCATTTACAGGATGCTGTATCCTCTCATTAGTTCTCTAGTTAGCATGCACCGATAGCAGTGAGATATGGCCCGTTTTATCTGTTTTCCACCAGACAGCAGTCTCTCCCTTTTCTGGGACAGGGTCAACAGTTAATCATTTCTCAGGCACTGGTTACTTAGTACCACAATGATGCGATGTGTCAAAATTGGACAACATACATTCCCGGGATTGAGTGAAACAAAGACACCAGTGTCCTCCCACAAGAGCCCTCTTTCTGTTTAAACGACTCAGTGGCTCCATTGCCACCAGTGGCCAGCGCTAAACAGAACCAGCAGATGAATGGGCGCTTTTTTCCCAACACGCACTTCTTTGCAAAATGAAGCCTTCGCAGGCTGCGGGGACACTTCAACTGGCCTTTTTCAACAGCCATTACGCTGAGATCACTGAACGAACACGGCGCAGATTGCCACAAAAGAGTTAACAACGGACTGAGGGGGGGGGGGGGGGGGGGATTTTGTGTGTGTATGTGTGTGGGTGAGGGTGGGGTGGGATGGGGGTGGGGGCAGAGATGATGAATGAGTGGATCACAACAACTTTTGGAGAAGGCCTTTGCATCCACACAGAGGCTCCTCAAATTACATGAGTGACAGCTCAACTCACTTACCCCACCCCCACCCTCCCAGTGCCCGCTTTATAATCATAGCACAGTTGCTCATTCTAAAACAGGCCAGTTAAGAAGTGTGTTAAGGAGTCAGTTTTCTTTACAATAAGTGCTTGTCAGATAACTACAAACCAAAGTCACCTTTTGGTTGTCATTATTCAAGGCAACACATGCTCAGCAAAGATTGAATGTAATGGAAATTATTTTCACGTGTTTACAAGACCACTGTAATCCTGGCTAGATCCTTAAGTGGCTTTAACCTGTTAGGAACAACTAGAATGTCAACAACCCATTAACGGTTAGGTGTAGTGTCAGTCACTTTTTATGCAATCTGTCCCTATCTAACATACCCAAATGAAAAGATTATAGCAGAATAAAAGGAAAGCCAAAATACATGTATGAGACTTTAATTGAAGGATAACATTATTTCAAACATGTATCCTTTTCACAAATAGGGCTTTATCTCAGCCAAAAACAATAACTAGAAAGATCTTCAGAGATCACAGGGTTCGGGATTAGGACTGGTTGACCTTGACAGGCAAAGTGTATTTCACTAAACAGCAGAATCATTTAGATTTGCAAAAATCATTAAAACTTTCCAAACCACTAAAATGAACGAGCACTCAGATGTTTGCTCTGTCAGGAGTTGGGAAAGCAAAAACTGAACCTATTAGTAGTACAACACAGAAAATACTAAACTTCCCTGTGCTTTGCCCCTCTGTATAATAAATTTTTCCAATGTACCAAATGTATAAACAGACATATGTTGGCAATGCTTCATTTTAACTCTTCACATTAAAAGCCCAGGAGTTAACATATCAACAGAAAAAGATAAAGTCACAAGATAAAGTAGGCTACTTTTACGGCACTAAGACAAACTGGTTCAAGGATCTCACTTATTCTTCCTACGGTCACAGATACTTGGACTTATTGCTCTGCTGTTCAGCTGATAGAAATACTTTGAATAGCTTTTAGATTGTTCTATGTGGAAACTACTGAATGGACAATTTGATGTCAGTGGAGCAACTGGAAGAAGTGCTGATGGTGCACTGTGATTCTCATTTTATTTAGATTAACTACCCCTTAATACAAAAGCATCTCATGCCTCAGTAGAGATAAAGCTCATAAAGGTGCAGTGTCAAGACTGGAATCTTGATCGGCACACGCATTAAGGTGCCTCCATCCCTCGGGTTTTTAACGACTAAAGGATAGACTCATTGTGCTGTTGCCCACATCTGCAGGTTATTTGTTGTAGTTGACACTTTAACAGATTAATTAATAGAGACATGCAACCATCTTTTGTTGTGAGGACTCTGTACCAAGATGTAATAAAAGGTAGTTAAAATGACTCTGACAACCCAGAGCAGTTGGTTGTTCTGCTGCACCACACTCCCCATGGAAATAAATTGTGTGCTTTCTTTCAACCTGAGTGCACAATCGGATCTTATGTGTGCGTATAAGAACAAAAGAACAATAAGAAGGGGTTTTGTGGGGTCGGATAAGCGATAGCCTCCTAACATTAGCACAACTTGAGGCAGGCTGTGTTGCTCTAAATTACATGGTCTAATATATTTCATTAGCACACCTCCCTCAAAGGGGACCCTAATGGATGACAGCATGGCATAAAAGCTTGTCTGCCAGGGACACTAATTTGTTCTTAGACGCATTCCGTTCAATTATTACTGGATGCTGCTCCTTATAAGCTGCTTAGATTGAGGTTGCTCGCTTTGCAAAAAAGAAAAAGTTTGGCTAATAAGGGGCGCTGCTTAGGTTCCGTGACCCAAGTACCTAAGTCGCCCTTCTTTTAATCTGCAGTGATTTCTATCGCTCAAGTCAGGTGTCTACTGGAAGTAATCCTCTGGGAGTTCAGAGTGACAGAAAGCACATTATCGGTAATTGTAGTGGAACACTCGGCACCACAACAATCCAAAAACCAGCCTCCCTTCATAAATATCCCGAGGCCGAAATGCCACAGGACAGCGGCAATTTGTTTTCCCACTCTGTCTGGGTCATTTGGCCAGGTCACAGAGAATACTGAGTGACTGGATGGACTTCCTCTAGACCTGTATATTCTGCTAGTGATTGTCTTGGCTTCCAGCCAGTAACACAGAGGGAAGTGTTGGGAACTGCGGAGCTAAACTCAAGATATTATTTAATCCCAGTGTCAACAGAGTCATGTCAATAAATTAAAACCCTCATAATCAAATTATTAGACTTTATGCAAGTTTATTCCTGTCAAACCAGCTCATGTAATCCTACTATCACACACAACTATACGTCCACTGGTGCCTAAATTGTCATTCACCTGTTTTGCATAATCTAATCACAAATACTATTAAGTTCATTACCTTTTTTCCTTATTTTTTTCATTTATAAAATGAACTGAATTATTTATAAAATGTTGTTAAATAAAAAAAAGTCTGAGAATTTCTCCCAAAAATTACATAAAAAATAAATCAATAAATGAGTGAAAGTGACTCACGTTCACATGCGTCTCCCTTCTGATGAAATCCAGCTTTGCATATACATTTCCCAATGGGCACTAGCCATTCCCCCTCAGCACTGCAGTGCATCTTAGGAGAGTTATCGGCTTCCTCCTCGGCATCGCTCACGCACATACCCTCGACCTCCACCAGTGAGGAGAACTCTGATCCCGTCACGGTGTCTGGGAACGTGGCCAGGTTCTCGATGATAGACCAACACTTCTTGTAATAAACTTTTACAGAGACCAGGGCGATGCACGCTCCTACATCCTGGAAGGCCAGGTAGAAGCCCCGCCTGGACAGGGGGCCAATTATGCGCACTTCGGTGTTCAGCTTCATCTTCCTCTCGCCTAGGTCACCCTGAGTGAAGCTTTCATCTGCTGCAATTGTGTCTATTTTCACGTACTGGTTCTCCCGTAAGCTTCGTCCTACCTCTGAATCTGTTTCCTGGTAATACAAGTTGAATGTCTCCTTGCAAGTGCCCACCACACCAGGTAGGCTGTTACAATCCCTCAAGGTGAATTTCAGCTCCACAAAAATTCTCTGGGCATTGCCCTTCTCTATCCAGTTAGTCCGAAGCCAGTTATTCTGATTGGGTTCCATGACTTGGCAAACCTGGTATGTTCGGATGGGTGTATAGTTCTCATCCAAGCCGCTTATCTCTTCCCACTGAAAGAACACAACACAGATTTGTACATGAATGCATCCACACAGAAACAAACTTGAATGTGAAAGCAATAACAGAGATAGGTGTCTAATGAAGAAACTTAAACTGCAGGTGATTACACTGTAACGAATACGACAAAGGTTTATGAAATATAGTCATTTCAGACAGCTTTATATACAAAAAACTGCAGAGAAGGTAGATTATCCGTTTATCGCACAAGCACATCTTTAAAGAATGATGGTGCTCAGTTTATCTGCTGGTGCTCACATTATTTATTTAAAAAGTCTCCCCCCCCCACACACACACTTTAATCAGCAAGTTAGAAGTGGTTTGCTTGAGGCCTTTGTGCTCTGAATGCCAAAAGCCGGCAGAGTTTAGCTGCAGAAAACAGCCTCTTGCATGCTCCATCTTTCCTCAGGACAGACCTCTCTTGAGCAGAGGACTATAGCACATACATATTATTATTCCTATCACATATGTGAGACATCACAGATAGCAGGGGAAAAAATCCAGATATATGGAGCACATCCGCATGCACTCGATGCGGTTCTGCAGACTTACCCCATTGGGAGGATAGGAGATCCACTCCAGTTCTGTCTGCTGTGCCTTGGAGTCCAGTAGAATCACTAGTGACAGGAAACCAAGAAGCAGGTGGTTAAATCTCACCAGGGCATCGGGCCTTGGAATTACTGATAGGCCACACGTCTATACAGCACAAACCCGCGACCTAATTTCTGCCAGCAGAAAAATAGAAACGCAGAAAGGAAGGTATACACTGCAGCAGACAGGTCCTCATGCTTGGAACTTTCTAGCTCACTATGAAAAACACTAACGAAACATATGTAATAGGAATCACTACAAAAAAAATAAGCATTTGTATCTAATTTATATATTTTCCTTTTTAAAATTAAAAGTAATTTTAGCATGAAAGTTGTTGCCTTACGAAGAAAGTAGCTCTTATTACCCTGGACTTACAAGTGCAAAAAGATGAAGGCTATTTTGAGCTCCAGACGGCCACAAAACTACAGCGAAACAATGTGTGACATGCGGCGTCTCCGCAATTTTAAAGGACGGCGGCGACGAAGAGGGCAGTGGGGACGCGTGCGAGAGCGCAGAGCGGCACCGCGGCGGCTTCCCGAAAAATGGAGGAAGTTGTTTCAATTGTATTTAATATTAGCAGACATTTACATCACGACGGGGAAGGGAAGCGGCCACGGTGCACCGCCGGGGGAAAAGTCAATCAATAAAATGAATATTTACTTATTTGTTTATTTTTTGCATATTTAAAAAAATAAATCACGTCTGATGGAGGTCTACGAAATCCCGCATTCACCTGTGATTTACAATTCCTCACACCATTCCAGCATCTACGGTTATTACACTGTACTTTCCGCTATGAACACCAGTTCCTGCGGCTGACTTTATGCTTTTACTAACACGATCGTAAAATGTCATTTAACTCAATTCTGGCTAAATGAAGGCGCCAATTATTAGCTGTTATCGTGTATCTGAATTCCCTTCCATTTTAGTCTTCGATTGCCTTGACTCTAGACGACTTGAAAGTCTAAGGCAGATCATGTCTCCGCATCGTTCCACTGGATTTTCCTTCCAGGAAACAAGAACAGACACGACTGTCAAAAGCCGAGGACACTTTGGAGGAAATAACGCTCCGAAACTGCGTCCTGATAGAAGGCTTACTCACTTCCAGCGAGGCGAGACTGCTGCTGAGATATAAACCCACTTACGCCTGACAGACCGTTAATCTATAACAAGCAGGTTATTTGTACCGATTACCCACTGATGCTGGAACAAAAAAAAAAAAAAAAAACTAGAGCCTCTGCGCCTATTCTACAGCGTTTAGTTGCCGTGCGTAAAAACACCAAGAGACCGCTTACACCAAAGCCTGGTAGCAGACAATTCTGTTATGCCTGCTCAGTTATCACCTGACATTAAAATTCCGAGTAACTAAAAGCAAAAAGAGATATTTTTCTTTCAATGTCAGGACGCGATGTGCTGATTTTTGACATATTTATGTTAATGTCGTCTCCAACTGCAGTGGGGTGGAAGAGAGGAAAACTTTAGGAACTTACCTTCCTTCGCATTCTGTGCTTCACCGCTGTCTACATAAAAGCATAAATGAAGGCAAAACGTAATCCACAGACACGGGAGAGACCTGGAGAGCATGGTGCAGCTGTGGATTTCAATCTAGACCGTAACTAGCTTTGCCACCGTCTCGCGTGCTTCCCATTGACGACACTGAATCTGCTCTATGTACAACAATCCACTGGTCTCCACTCAAATATCGTCTGCTGCCGCTGGGAGGAGACTAAAGCTCCACTCGTGTCAGTTAGACGGACGGACAGAGGCATTATCCAACAGCAGCGCGAAGAAGGGAACGCAACAGACATGGAGAGCCAATACGAAGATGGAGGTGGAGTTTAAGGGGGATGAGCAAACTGGAGGTCCACGGCTGTGGAAATGTTGTCAGGAAAAGGGCAAGGGATTTTTTAGTATAGTGGATGTCTCAGCTGAACTCTACACGCACTCACACAATACAGCTCTAGTGAAAAACACAGACTTCCGCGGCGTTTGGTGATTTAAACTTTTATTAATTTTTCGGATGATGTCACGGTTGATTTTGTTTTTAATTAAAGGTCCTCTGGAAATCAGTTCAGACACTGTGGAGAGGAAACAGTCAAACATCTAATCTGTAAACTCGTAATAAATCTTCACCTTCAGTTAAAAACTGTTATTTTGTGTTGTTGGTTTTTTTAGCTTCTGTGAAGCACTTGTCATTTTTATCTGGAACGGTGCTATAAAAACAAAATTTACTTACTTACTTTATTTCAATTATAAACAATAATATGCTTAAAAATGAATTTCATCGCTCCCCCTGGGTCTGAAGCAACCTCACCACAAAGAAATATCTGAAGCAACCACAGCCTCTGAACAAGTGCTGACACATAATGTGTTAAAGTACTAGTAATCCTTCATCATGATGTTATTCAAGTGAAGAAAAGATAAGTGGGCGAAGTCAAGAGTATTTATAATGTAGTTTAATTGTTATGTTACTGATTTTCAACAGATTGCCTTTCCCAGTGTGCTTTCATTTCCAGCTGTGTATATTGATTAGCCCATATATCCGAGTGCATGACTGTATGCCTTTTCCATGAGATAATGCAGTTAGAGTGTGTGTCTCTTTAAAGTTGGTTTTCCTGGTTTTTCCTAGTGTGTGACTTATATGTGATTGCAATGTTTTGTTTCAGCTCAGCTTCATTCAGTTAGAATTTTATTAGAGTCTAAAAGCACCACATTTGTGTTCAAACAAGATTTTGTCTGGCTATGTGGATGCTGGATGTATCACAAGCAACACAAAAAGGCTTCAGCATTGTGTGTGTGTGATTTGGCCAAATTTACATGTTAAACCAACAGCACTGTATATAGTGTCTGTTGTATATTACTGTGTTTTGTTAAATGCACCTCTGGCTGAATCACTATTTTATTTTTTGGCCATTTACTGTTTCGTACTGCTAAACTCAAAGAGGACGTCTGCTTCTTAACTCCAGATTTCTCATTATTGGACTTATCCAGACAAGCTTTGCATGATCCACAGTTCAAAATAGACCCTCTATGACTGTCTTATAGTAGGTCTGGGCACAGCTCCATCAGTTAACCCTCTGCCCCAAACATTTAGTTTTAATTCCATCTTCCACGTGTGACTAAGATGACCACCCATATGGAAAAGAAATAGAAAAAACTTATAAAAGACTTGCATCAGATTTGCTTCATATAGTGAATCATATAAGGCTTACATGATTTACTCATGAAAGTGGCCACTTTCTCATTACTTTCATATATTGTTTTAGTAAGTATCCAAAACATACAAGTTTCATTTATATGATTCTTCAAGGGATCTTATATCCGTTTTCACTCTTGTATGCTTTTCATACAAGTTTCACACAAGACAGATACAAACTTTATAAGATTTATATATATCTTTTCCATATCTTTTCTCTGTGACATCATACACAGCCAAAAGTAGAAAAACGCTGTCTGAGCATTTCTGAACTTTTAGTTCATGTGTTTCCTTGTTCATGCTTTGAGCCCATTATTTTAAACATTGGATAAGATTACTGAGAACATCCACAATTGTAATATAAATAAAAGAACAGAGGGAGGGTGGCTTTTCCAGGCTTTGATAAATGTGCTATGTACAGATGTGGAGAAGGAAAACAGAATGACTAGATTAAAAGAAAATCAAAGTATAATTAAAAAGTTGCGTTTCAGGCTGAGTGGAAGTGGGTTTCCATTGCTTCCTGGGTTCTTATAGGTAAAGGAGTCTTTAATGTTTGAGCCAAATATAGCATTTGATGGAGAGACATTAAATGGCGTTTTTAATCTGTGGAAGGTCACCTTAAGAAAGTCCCACAGAGACAGGCCACTCACACAACAGGACCTGTTTCATTACTGCTCCCGTGCTTCAGAGACTTTCAGCTTAAAGATGGACCCACCGGGGGTCTTTAAGTAACAAACAACCATAAACAAAGAATAAAACACAATTAAAAAGTCTAAAGTTAATTTCCCGCTTTCTCAGATGACTTGGCATATCACTTAAAAATTAAAGCATAAAGCGGCGCTCATTATCCCTTTATACATACAGCATTTGTTGCAGGTCACTTAATCTCCATTACCTCCCAACAAGCAAAACAACTGTAATTATGCCCCACAAATATTGATTAATAAACTGTGTACATAAAAATGGACGGAAGCAGACAAGGACTCACTTCAAGGTTTATTTACTTTTGCTTTTTTTGTACGTTTGTTTTGTTTGTTTATTATGCAAATTGCACCTAATCCATTTTGTCCTTGATACACAATGGAGTCCTGCATGTATGTATTTCATAGAAGATTGTTTGAATTCATCTGGATTAATGTTACCTTTTTTTTATACACACACACACACACACACACACACACACACACACACACACACACACACACAGAGTTACATATATTAGCGGCTGATGTGCCCATCTATTCATTCACAGCAGTTTTCAAAATAATCTTGACTGATGTTCAAGGAATGCAATCCCAATCAGGCATCTACCAGCCATAAGATGGATAACATGGACAGCATCACCACAGCCCTGCAAACAGCTCATTTCACAACAAGGTTCCTGAACCTTAGATGGGCAAGGATGAAAATCAAACCAGTCAGGCCTGTCAGTTAGGAAAGGGATCAGGACTGATAACATCTCCTTCTTCAGTGAAAAGAAAAAGATCCCACTGCTGATAGGGCAGCCAGTGAAGAGTCTTTGGAGCGCTCATCCAAGCACATGACTTCCTCAGTCATTACATAATTTTATGAAGGCCTGGAGAACATAGACTGAAGACCTTCACAGTTAAATTAAGCTCTGGTCCTACCTGCTTACCCTGATGCCAACAAATATGTCTGGAAGTAAGTTCTCCCTCCATGCCCTGTTTGGAAAACACATTCTCCAACTACAACTAGAATCAACCAACATACGCTATTATCAGGAGAAGTGTTGTGCTCAGCTGAGCACCAACTCCCCAAAAGTCAAAACAAATGAGAGGAAACAACTTGAGGTCTCAGAAGTCACTAGTATGGAGGACGAGATGTTCACAATTACAGTTGTAAGCCAGTGGCATTAGAAAAAATACATAAACCTGAGGTATATTTACTAGCAGGGCCATGCCATGGGCCAACATATGGAAGATTTAACAAGAAAGTCTGAGATTCCTTAATAGAGCAATGTATCTATTTATGTATCTTAAGTCCATGTAAATTTGATCTTTTGAGTGACTCAGAAATGAACTGCCACCATTAACTGCATCCATAACCCCAGTTTACTCTTATAATAGAGCACAAATCAGGTATGATACAGATGACATCATGATTGGTTCTGTGCAAGCTGGCAGAGGTTTTGGAGTCACATAGAGCACAACTAAATTACACGAGTGCATCAACATCCCAATCACAGAGTCACTTAATCAGGTAAGCTGTTGGGATACAGAAGCAGGGTGAAACGCCTTCTCCTATCCAATGGAAAGTGGCTACAGAGGTGTCACTGGAAAATCCATGCAACAACTAAGGCTCTTGGCATTAGCGGAGCCATGCAGAGTACGAAAGTGAAAGAATGGCTAAAGAGTCTGGACAAGGCAGTTTCTGGCTGTGGCTCAGGAATAAATGCAAAGGGGGACAGGAAAGGATCTATACAGCAAGCTGCAGGAAGTAGTAGAGCAAAAATCCCTATTGCTGCAAAAGGGAGCCAAACATCTGCAAGCATCTGCATCATGTGGCTCACAGCTGATGACCCTGTAGCTGACTTACCAGCATCAGTGGAGTTGCTTCATGATTATCCATTTTCATGTTCAGTCCAGGGTCATGAGTGGGCTGGAGTCTATCCCAGGTGACACTGGGCAACAATCCATCCATTTGTGCTTTTATAATAAGAGAAAATATATTTATATATACTGATGAATTCATCTGCATGGGAATCTCAATGATGTCCCATGTCCTATAGAATGCAGCGTGTCGATTCATGCTGCACTCCTGTTCATAGAAACAAGCTGTAGACACAGTATGTTATGAGACAAACACTGATCACATTACCACAGCTAACTTTTAATCTCTTTCACCTTGTGAGTCTAACTGAATCTTTCACTGTGGCCATCTTTCATCTGAGCCATCCCGGCATAGCACAGTGTGCGCCGTCAGTATCTTGGCATGTCCGCTGGAAGCAGTCAGTATCTGGGATAAGATTTCCTATAATTTCTAAATACACATAGAATTTTTTAAAAAGTTTTTCTTAAAATGAAATTAACATTACATCATGGCACTCACAGAGTGATTGATAAATTCCATTGGGAGTTCACATGGAAACTAAAAAACCTTGTGCCTTGCTTGTAGATACTGCAAAGCCATATGTTGATATCTGGCATCACATTCTTCTAGAAACTGATAGGTTCATAAACATGGCAGCTGTGGCCACCTGTGACAAAACATGAAGTGTGTAATATGTCCATTCACCAACCCAGGATTCTTTTTCTTACCTCCTGCGTGTAAGCCAATGCTTCTTTCTCTCCCTACAGTTTTTATACATAGATACAGACCCTATGCTGGTTTTACAGCGAAAGCAAAATTTTAACGCAATGCTTAAGATCCAACTGTATAATTGGGGTAGGTCTTGTGAATATCCTTAATTATCATGTAATTTAAATGATACTTTTAATTTGCATTCAGTTCTATTTTATTTATATAGCACCAAATAACAACAACAATTTCCTCAAGGCACTTGATATTGTAATGATTATGGGAAGGGAAAAGTCCCTTTTAACAGGAAGAAACCTCGAGCAGAATCAGGCTCAGGGAGGCGTGGCTATCTGCTTCACTAGTTGGGGGTGAGGGGAGGAAGACAGGAAGTCTTCTGATGCCCGTTCTGAGCATGAGACATTTGTGTTTTATTAAGTACTTTCATTATGTAATGTCCAGAAAAGTTTAGGGCTCTAAAATGACTGACATGATGGGAGCTCATTATCCTGCAGCTGCTTGTCATTCTTTCCACTTTCAAACTTTTATCATGAGATATTAAAGTATGATGCGAGTACACTCTCAGAAATAAAGTTAAAAGTCTTTGTACTTTTCTTGATCTTTTGAAGTTGCAGTTAAGGGGCATGTACACCACCTGATTGTGGGATAAGAATGTAAGTTATATTAAGTTGCATTAAAAATTGAAGGCACGCTTGAAGTGTAACAGTTAGAAATCAGATGCATGCATTTGTCTCGCTGTAACAGTCTGGCTATCTAGCTGCATGCAACACTGCAAGAGCCTGACTAATGAGATATATCTCCCTAAACTGGAAGGTGTCTGTTTCACCTGATTGTACATAACCTAAGAATGTTCACTGTTGCCATGGCATTTGTTAATTAAAAGGTTCCCGTTATCCTCAAGTGGAAGTGACACTATGCATCAGATGTATTATGTGACAGTAATGAAGCTGTTGTTGTCTGGCCTTGTTTCTGACAAAATCATAGTCTAACAGAAAATAAGTGAACGTCCGCGATGAATCAAAAGGTTATTCTGAGGCAGTTAGTGCTGTGAGACTTTGCATGACTGCATGCACCAGCTCTTTGTCAGCAGAGCCTTTTAAACTAATTTAGGTTCAGTAGGTGCTCTGCCACAACAGGCAACAATGACTTGTTGGAGGGAGTGGCTGCAAGAACACACAGCTGTTGCAACATGATGTACTGAGACAAACTGCTGCTGCAGACTGTGGACTGACGAATCTAATGAAGTCAGTGTTTTCTGTGATATAGTATTAACAGTTGTAAATATTTTAATGGCAATGAATACAACTTAAGGCATGGGAAGCAAACAGGTTTACCTTTTTTTGGCTACTGAACAACAACAACCTGTTGCAGAGTTCACATTGAGCTAAACCACAGTATGCTTCTTTGTTGTTTGTTTCCTCTGTGTTTGACTGGTTAGAGAAACACTATAATCCTAATTATCTTATCCTAATCAAGTTGCACAGGATGAGCCACTCTGTATCAGTGCTCCTTTGGAAAGAGTCTTAGGTACGTATATATTAGGACAATTCAATTACGTCTGCACACGGAAAAACACAAAACAATGTAACTTATGCAGTTAAATAGAAAAGATGTGCATAATATATTATATGATTCTGCTGGGTAGCATAACAAGACAGTGAACTGGTAACAGAAAACACATTAATATTACACAATGTGTCAGTGAAATCTACTGTGCTGGCTTAAATTTCTATCATTCAACAGTGCAGTCTGCTGATTGAGATCAGCTGGGCTAATGGATGTCTAAGTTTTTATCTCTGTGCACGATGTATTATTAGTAAAGTTAATACAGCTCATGTTCTGTTGGGCTCAACGTTTTACCATCTCTGCTCTTCATCTGACATTTCTGTCTTAAATCATATGATGTTAGTTACATAATGAGTAAATGGACTGGTTCTGATATAGTGCTTTTCTAATTTAATCCGATTCAATTCAGTTTTATTTATACAGCGCCAAATCACAACAACAGTCGCCTCAAGGTGCTTTATATTGTAAGGTAGGCCCTACAATAATACATACAGAGAAAAAACCCAACAATCATATGACTCCCTACACAGCAAAATCTCCAGTGTTAAATTAACACTGGAGAGTGTCTATATGGGTCCACACCTCTGAGTGTTAAATACAACACTGTTGAGTGTTAAATTAACACTTTTCACAGTGTTATATGTTTAAAAGTAACCTAGTCAGTTTTGAAGATTAACAATGACTAACACTGAGCAGTGCTGATTTTCTAACACTGGAAAATAACTCAAAATGTTAGAAATATTCCAGTGTTAGAAAATCAGCACTGCTCAGTGTTAGCCATTGTTAATCTTCAAAACTGACTAGGTTACTTTTAAACATATAACACTGTGAAAAGTGTTAATTTAACACTCAACAGTGTTGTATTTAACACTCAGAGGTGTGGACCCATATAGACACTCTCCAGTGTTAATTTAACACTAGAGATTTTGCTGTGTATGAGCAAGCACTTTGGCAACAGTGGGAAGGAAAAAAATCCCTTTTAACAGGAAGTAACTTTGGGCAGAACCAGGCTCAGGGAGGGGCGGCCATCTGCTGCGACCGGGTGGTGTGAGAGAAGGAAGACAGGATAAAAGACATGCTGTGGAAGAGAGCCAGAGATTAAAAACTAGTAAGTTCAATTTTCTACTCCACTTATGCACTCAGTGCTTACCTCATTCACCCATTCACACAAGCATTTTGTGTGTGTTTTCTCTGAAACTGGAAAACAGCTTGGGGTTCAGTATGTTGCCCAAGGATACTTTGCATCCCGAGTCATCTATTAACTTTCCGATTAGTAGATGACCTGATCTGCCTCCTGGGTTACGGTCAAATAGATGTCATTTCAAGGCAAATGTAAACATGTCTGTCTGAAAATAAATAAACATATATGTGTAAAAGTTGTGAAAAGTGTTCTGAATAAAAGGCAATGTCAGACAAAAGCCAACAAGTAGAAGTTCAGCGTCTGCATCACTCAGTAGATCTTAGGAGTAATTCAAATGGATAACTGGAGCTGGAAGGCTTTGAAGGATTATTGTGATTATTTACTGTGTTTACAGCAAAAAATGGGAAAATTCAAAGTGATGATATATACAATAATTAAGTTACATATGATATAATTCAGATTCAAATATCCTTCTAGATGCAGCCTTTGGAGGCATGCAGTCTTGGACTGCTTTCAACAGTTGATTTTTTATTTTTTTTATTGAAGCATATAAACAAAAATTAAAAAGCTTATTTTTTCAGTGGGTGATTGCCCATTACTTCTCTCAGGGTGTGTGCAGTACACTGGTATTTGGATTTTTGACACACATATTTTCAAAATCTTGGCTCTAATCCCTCACACTGTACATCTGAAGTGCTACGGTACCAATAACCTGCTTCATGGTATTGTTAACCAACCATAAACAATGTTTTCACACCTGCGGTCAGTGGAAAGTTTTAGTGCCCCATATTGTTCCAAATTGTTTAAGGCTATTTTCATTCCCCAAATCACATTAGGCAAGGAAACGTGTATGAAGGATAAAAGCACAACCTGTATCCATTCCAGAGAAATCTGTTAAACATTCGCCAAGCGTCCTCATCAGCAGGCAGCACTTAACTCCTCTCCCAGTGTTTCCTCCCTCCAGGCTCGAATTACACATCTTACACAGACTGCTGAGATGTGTAAAGAAGTTGGTACTTCTGTACACTCTTGTTTCCGTGCACCTCTCAGGCTTTGTCAGTAAGTAGCAGACAAGCCTTCCAGATCCAGCAGCAGTCTGCTCCTGGCATTGAGAAAGCTGGGTGGGGGCAGTCTGAAGTCTGCCTGTCAGGACCCTAGAGGAAAACACCACCCAGAGCTTTAATAGCGACCATGAGAAGCAGCCCAGAGGCCCTGTCAAATGGCAGTTTGGTTGTGCAAGCAGGCAATTTGCTTCTTTTTATAGATCGGTAATATGGAATAGTTCTCTCGGAGGAAATCTCAAGTGTTGAAAAATCAGCTGGTATTGTTGTGGAGCAGCTCAAAACCATTTGCACCTGACACCTTTTTGTTGATATGATCACATTCCAGCTGGAGTCTGTCTGTGACTGTAGTCAACTTTTTGAAATGCAAACCACCAGAGAAAGTGCATCATCAAAAGCAAATCACTGCACACAAGCCCCCCACCCCCCAGAGGTGCCGTGGGTCACAATTATGAAAATGGGTTCATCAGGAAACAAGGAAGTACAATAGAAATCTGCATTTCTTTGTGATCCAATTAGGAGATTCAAAGAGAGAAGTTTGGACTTTTATTTGTTAAGCACATTTCTGTCTTGCTCTATTTTTTTGGTTGCATAGATAGAGCAGAAGTTTGAGGTGTTGCATCTTAGTTAGTGGGTTACAGCATGTGTGATATTGGAGCTTCAGAATGAACCAAGTACTCATTTTTTGCCACAGTACAGTGGCAAAAATGAGTTTTCTATAATTACAGGAAGAACAAGAGCCAGAGTGCAATATGAGAAACAAACAGGGCCAATGGAGCCTCAAATGACTCAATGTTCTCACTATTCATAAAACACAACTGTAGTAATTGAAATATCCACATTAAACGGAGCCACATGTAAAGACAACCCTTTTAAATTCAGTTTGGTATTATCATTGAAACTGAATTTAATTAAAGTGCTAATTAACAAGCCTGCTGACATAAGAAGCTGTTTTTATGGTCCAATTTCAAATTATCCCAAGATCACAGCTCTTTATTCACTTTAAATACAACGGCTTTACGCGAAAATTACTTTCAGCGAGTGAAATGTGAAAAAGACACCACAGTGTGCTGCTCTGATCACTGCCAGTGTCAGTGCTCTTTTCATTACAATTATGAGCTTGCTGAAACCGCCTTTGACAAATGAAGACATCCAGACGTCTGCATTCACGAGAAACATGTGGACGCTTTCACTCCGTATCATTCATGCACGTGTGACAAGACTGGTGCTTCCACTATCGTCATGTCATTTGTTTATTTAGGAGTGATTAAAAAGGCTTCCCTTTAGCTTCCTCGCAGTCCCGCAGTTGAGACGTCTGAAAATAAACAGAGAAACCTGAGCATTAGTGTTGGCGTGCACTGCTTGCCCATAATTTAAATATATATATATATATATTATATAGTTTCTTTGCAGTCCATGTCCATGCTTAATCCATGCCTACCAACCATTTATATATGGCACTATTTACTATTGTTTTTAATTGCTTTGAGTTTAACAGATGCAAATATGACCATGAACTCTCAACAGCACTTGATCAACTTTCGCTAATTTACTTATTATATCTAGACATGATTTTTGGTAACTAACTTAGCACAACCCCCACCCCTTCCCACTGGGCTCTGGCAGTTCTAATGTTAAATGTGACCTATTTGCTGTATTGGTCAAACACCCTGCTCCACTGCATTATGTCTGCATGCACAAACACAATTATAGATCCTTTGTGCAAATTGCAGGTTTTTTTTTCTATGCTCAAAAAGCCATTAGGTGTCCTAGAAATCCAGAGAACAGGCAGATTAAGTGATATATTGTTTTAAGGTATATCTTCCTTCAGGAGTTCTTACATAGTTGGTTTCAGATGGTAATAACAAAAGAAACCTCAATATAGTTTCTTTCAGTAATCACTTTTTACATTTTTTTTTTAGGTTTTAGATGGCCATTTTGGAATACTGGCTACACAGTTTAGCAAAAAGACTTTTTCAGCTGCTCATTCAGCTATAAATCTCTTTTTATGATGTGAAATAGGATTAACAGGGCCCCATAGGGCTGCTATCACCCTGCTCAGGTACTGAACACATTAGACTGTTAGGAATACTCTATATCACCGACATCCAAATGTAGCAGCAGTGTCAAGTTACTGAAGTGCCTACAGTAAATGAAGTCCAGCGTCAGGGTACAGGGTGTTGGAGCCAGTTAGGGTTTCCAGTGGTATGAAAGAGAAGAAGGTGGCCCCCATGATTCTGAAGGATGGGCAACAGAAAAGTGTTTTATTTCACTGTTTCTCCAGCTGCCTGTGCTGCAATGCTGACAGCATCCAGTTTGGCCCGCGTCTCCCCAGGGCAGTCTGTCGAACGGCTGTTCTCCACCAAGACACAGCCTTTAGCCATGCGCCATGCTGCCTGTCTGGCACTCACCACCCCTGAGAAATAGACATCCTCTTTTTTCCCCCCTACAATTGCTCTTTAATCAGCTGCCTGCACAATAGGCTGACCAGTTTAACATGCATCTGAAGCTGTTGTTGGTATGGGAAAATTAAATTCTGTGTCCAAGTCTGTTGTCTAACGTCCAAGTGATTTTTTTTTTTTTT
The DNA here is from genome assembly GCF_057382095.1 of Aulonocara sp. 'chitande type north' Nkhata Bay. Classification (NCBI taxonomy): domain Eukaryota; kingdom Metazoa; phylum Chordata; class Actinopteri; order Cichliformes; family Cichlidae; genus Aulonocara; species Aulonocara sp. 'chitande type north' Nkhata Bay. The sequence continues at coordinate 32,384,867 of NC_141358.1, read as the reverse complement.
TTGCTCCAATTCTCCTAAGGATGAAAAGTTAATTTTAGTCTCTCCTCTGAAATATCTAGCAGACAAAGGCCATTTTGAAATGACTTCATTGTGCACAAAATTACCATAGCTGACGGCATGCAACTTTATTAATATCTCTGCAAATATCAAAAACACCTAAAGTTCACGCCTTGTGTTTGTTTGACTCTATACACATCTACAAATATTACCAAAAAAAAAAAAATTAAAAAAGAAAATGTAAGACTTTATCATTTTTAAGCATGGTAAGATAAACAGTAAAAACAGAGTAAAAACATCTATAAAGGCATAGGTCTGTTTAAGGATGTGCTTAAACTTAATCCTTATTCCAACAAGTCTGGGGTTTAAGCTAAAACTCTTTGGTACAATCTAGACAAAGGGTAGCTAATGGTTAGGACTGTAAGTATGTTCTTATATGTAACCAGAACCCAAAAAAGGTCATTGAGTCACTGGTGGATATTAACAGGATTAATTATATATCCTTTATATATATAATAGAAAAATCACTATATTCTAAGCTAGATATGAATACCTGGTTAAACAAGGCACGCACAAAAGAATAAACTCACTGAAGAGTTTTTACCATGATATTGGTATAAGCACTACGCCTGCATATTACTTTACATGCCTGTTAGTGGTATGTGAGGAATTTAGTCTTCTTCATCTTCTAAGTCAGAGAAAATGTGTGTAGTACTCAGCAGGTTTCTGCCAGGCCTACAGCTTTGCTGCAGCGAGGCAGGAGCCCTGGGAGGAAACCCACTATCATTATAACATCAATCGCCACTTGTCTCTTTCTACGCCTTCCTCATCACCACTCATTTCAGCTGCAGTACATCAAGACTGACTGAGGTGGAATATAGGAGCAGGTAGCCATCCTTTAACACTGACTCCAGCCTGTGTGTATATATTAATGAGATGCCACTGGCTAGCTCGAAAGTTTTCTGCTCCTCTCTGTCATTAAAACACCCAATGTGCACTTTTGACTCCACATGCATTTCTTTTTGCCCTTTAGGGAAACAAAGGGGATTATGTAAATTTTATAGGGATCAACCCACATCTTGCCCTAGACAGTCCACTTCTTCTCATCATCTGATTGGGGTAATTATTGGCCAGAGGAGGGAGAATTAGGATCATGGCTTTGAAGCATGGCAGCTCCCATACAAAGTTAAGAAGAGTACCTCACAATTTTAGGCGTTAAATATACACAGTTTGCAGTTGGTGACCTATTTTTGTCATACAGTGTTTTTTCTCTTAAACAATACATTATGTTACAGATTTTAATATTAATTAGTCATTGTCAATTGTTGATTTGTCCTGTTCTCATTGTATGACGAATTATGATGGCTGTTTGGTAGCCGTTCGCATACAATGCATACTCTCTCTCTCTTCATATGTGAGTGTGTGTGTGTTTCTCTGGTGAAGGACCACCACTGATTTGATTAATATAGGTCTATAAGTTAAGTGCAAAACTAGTGTCTGTTCTTTGTTAGCCTAGATTATTTCAATTTAGCTCAGTTTTATTTATGTAGCACCAAATAACAACAAGAGCTGCCTTAAGGTGCTTTCACCATAAACACTTAATGGACTTTTTTTTTTTTTTTTCATTTTGGCTGAAAATGAAAAACAAAAAATTCTCATCTTTCAGGATTCAACTGAATTTTCTCTCTTGGTTGAAGAGGATGGTGATTTGACGCACACATGGTAGCACCTAGATGGAGCTGATTCTTTCTGTCCATGTTCGGACAGCAATACCTTCTCGTGATACCATGAAACACTAAATATCCCCATAAAGCTCACCTTCCTTCCAAAATCATTTGAATTTTGTCTTGAGCACAAACTGTAATGGAGTTTTGGTTATTTAAAAAGCGCCTGTAAAATGAATCCACTGACAGGCCTTGGTAAATAAAGGGAAATGTAAGGTAAAGAACCTGCAGTAATACAGAGAAAACCCCAACAATCCGATGAACCTCTTTGAAAAAGCACTTGGCGACAGTGGGAACAAAAATCTCCTTTTTAACAGGAAGAAGCCTGTAGTGGAGACAGTTTAAGGAAGGGACAGACATCCGAGGGGTAACAGAGCACAGATTAATAATAACTTTGCATAAAGCCCAAGAAAGCAGACAGAAGCAGCAAGATTGCTTACTTATTGAACTTTCTCCATTCCCTCTTTGATTTGTAGATGAAGATATGAGTTTGTGGTCTAGTTGTGTGCCTTCTGTTAAAATTAAAACCTTGATTTTTAGCATATTCAACTATTTAACATAAGCACTTTTACTAACTGCTCCTACACGTTGGATCATTTTCCTGAGATTCAAAAGCTACCAAGCTAATATATGGGAAACCCATTGCTTATTTAATACTAAGCATAATTATAGTCATAATGGTAATAATTGGTATGGCATTGGCATAATGGTAATGCAACATTTGTACTCTGAGACTAGTACTTATAGAGCAATTTTCTACTCTAATTGAAAACTCAAAACATTCTATTTATTTGTTTGAACTTGAACTAAGTTCAAACCTCATTTATCCAGTCACAAACACTTTCATACAAGTACTTTTTTTGGTTTGCGAATGGATGTATGAAACACAGGGTTCAGTATCTTGATCAAGATCGGTGTCAGTTAGTGGTAGCATGAGGTGATACCTGGACCCTACAGAGGTTGTACAGCTAGTCCAACTCCTCCAGGAAGGCACATCAGTAAATGCCATAGCCATAGGTTTGCTATGTCTCCTGGCACAATCTGAAGAGCAAGGAGGAGATTTCAGCAGACAAGCAGTTATTGTAGGAGAGCTCGACTGGGCGGTAGACGACCCTTAATCCATCAGCAGGAGCTGTATCTGCTCTTTTGTGCAAAGAAGATATGACCTGAGAAACTAATATTGTCTAGAGTGTTCTGTGCTCACTGCTTGGCACCATGAAGCCTGACTGGTATTTGCCATAGAATACCAGAATTGGCAGGTCTACCACTGGTGCCCTGTGCTGTGAGCAGGTGAGCAGACGTCTGGAGGGTCTGGAGAAGCCATGGAAAACATTAGGCTTCTTGTAACATTGTTTGGATTGACTGGTTTGGTGGTGGTGATGGTCTGGGTAGGCTTGGTTCAAAAGTAGTATCCACAATAGATTGACAGAGGTGCCTCCAGCACTTTTTTTCATAGGGATGGCCATATGGGGGCCACAAAAAATATTAGGGCGGCACACCAAAAACAGAACAGTGCAGGGGCGTAGAGGAGTGTGACTACTGGAAATCATAAGGGACATACAAAGTGACACAACATGAATGACAAAAACTGCATATGCATAAATAAATAACAAGTTAATGTTTCAACTCATTATAAGGAGTCTTCCTCTTTCTCTTGTGTCCATGTTTATTAAAATTATTACCAACATAGGTAACGTGCCCCCCCTTTTTCTGGTGTCTGAAGCCTCTGGGACTCCTGAGAGTCCTGCTAGGCACTGTTTCAGCAAATCAGCACCGAGTCTACAAGCCTACAATTAGCTTACTGAGCCTACAAATGTAACATTTGTTGCATGAATTAGAGAACTTTATTTTTTAGAAACCCTGACAGATAAGGAAATTTACTCTAGAGTTTATTATGAAATGATGACTTGAACTGACCACAGTGACCTTTAGAAACACTCATCCCTGAAAACAAATATAAAAATTGATCAGTGCATAATTTTGATTAAAATGTAGAGGATTCAGTTTCAGCACTGTTGGCCATGTTAACATCTGAATGGAAATAGCATGTAGAAACACGCCACTTGTTAACTTGGGTGGCTTTGGTTTCTGTATGGTCATCAGAAGCACAGAAGCAAGACTTGTTTGTTTTTCTGTGATGCTGATAAAGGAGGAGCAGATGTGTTCACACAGTCTTAAAGACACAATAAGGAGTTGGTCTGAGCTCAAGCTGATTAATGTTAGGAAAGGGTAAAACATTAAAGGTGATGAAATAGGACATGGCTTGCCCTTGGCTGACACAATAAAAGCTTAAGAGGCTGCAGTTTTCAGACAGAGTTGCAGGTCTTGACATAATGTTTCAGAAGTGAATTTTGTAATGGTAAATTACTTTTATACTGAGGCAAGAAGTCCCTAGTCACATATTGCAATGCAGAGGGGTCATAGGAATTAGCAGCTTTGCTTGTTTATTTCATTTGCAGTGGAGCAAAGAAATGAACACAGTGTGGGTGAGAAACAGAAACATGAATGGTCTTTTTGAGCTATAAACAAGAAAAAGCCAAGAGAAACATTAAAAATATGTGCATAATAATGTATTATTTTGGGGGATTGAAAAGAGGTAAGTGATAAGCACTTTATGAGTGGGGATGTGTGAATGGATGTTTTTATATAGTCAATAAAATATTGACAAAAAGATAAACTAACAGAAAGACTTGTTACACAAATGAACTTCATGACAGTAAAAGAGAAACTTTCTGATAAATATTAAAGTGTACCTGAAAAACCTGCAGCCACATTTTTAATGTGTTTTGTAGAAGGTGAGGATTGAAACTGCACATTTGTGATTATGTGAAATCTTACTTAGACAGAAATGTCTGTTCATCTGCCGGGGTCTGGAGCTGGGCCACACACACTCCCCCAGAAATAAGAGGCCAAGAAGTTTTATTACTACCATAAAGTAAATCCATATGGATTTGCACCTTTCAGTCCATTACAGCTTGCCGTCACCAAACATATCCAGTGTGAAATAGTGTGAACCACACAACCTTCCATGTTACATGCACAAATCCCTCCACTATCCCAATAAGCATTTCACGAGGAACCTGTAATGGGTTTATTAAAGGCTGTTATGCGATACTAAGGAGGAAGACTCCGTCAGACACTCAGGGAACAAGGAAAATGTTAGACTGAGACTGTTAATCTAAAATGCCAAATTCACTCTTTGAACATTGCAGCACTTTGTTTGATCCAGCATGGAAATGTGAGAATTTCATTTAAATGCTGAGTCCCTTGTAACCCCGTCTATTCATGGCACAGACAGAAAAAAACCACCTTATGTGAGAAGAAACCTCTCCAGCAAACAGCAGGGCTGTGACTGACTCACAAACTGAACATAATGCCTATTCTCATCTATGTGGTGAATTATATTGAATAGATACCTTTTAGACCATTTCCAAACTGCTGTGAATAACATTGGAAACTCATCATTTTATGTATCGGCTTCATCCATAGTATTGCAAAATGTCTCCAACAACTAAAATGTAGGTTTTGGGCAACACTTGGATATGTTTTAAGATTTTGTGCAAGTGCAACTAGTTTGTGTGCGTTACGCCTGCCAATGTGTTGTGCCTCGGCTTTTAAGTAAGAAGATAGAGATAGTAATGGATCTCTGGTTCTTTACTGTCATTTCTTTAATAAACAGGAATACAAAAAAACCATGAGCTATGTGTGCTGTGCGTCTGCCAAGGCTGGCTATTCCTTGGCCAGGCTGGAAGGAGCTGTGACCATTTTATAGCTTTGTAGAACATAATGTAATAAATGAAATGAATGAACTGATTGTTTTAAAGTATCAACTCAAGTTCTCAAAAGTCAACAAAAGGCTAAATAACAACAACAGTTGCCTCAAGGCACTTTATATTGTAAGGTAGACCCTATACATACAGAGAAAAACCCAACAATCCTGACTCCCCATGAGCAAGCACTTTGGCAACAGTGGGAAGGAAAAACTCCCTGCTGCGACCGGTTTGGGTGAGAGAAGGAAGACAGGATTAAAGACATGCTGTGGAAGACAGCCAGAGATTAATAACAAGTATGATTCAATACAGAGAGGTCTATTAACATATTGTGAGTGAGAAAGGTGACTGAAGAAGAAATACAGTACTCAATGCATCATGGGAATCCCCCAGGACCCTGCGCCTATTCCAGCATAACTAAGGGAGGATTCAGACAAATCAGACAAACAAATACAAATTAAGAACCAGGATCCAAAGTTTTGGTCGTTTGAAATATCACAACAATTCAAAATTTAACCCTCATGTTCAAACTCAATAAAATTATATTAATAGGCACTATTTAACGGGTAATATAGGAAGTCATCCTATAGCACAAAAGCAAATAATGAGAAATCACATTTCCAGAACATAAAACTATCTCTATACCTATAATATATAGAAACAGCTGTTTGTGTTGTGTGGTAGGAAATTAAAATACAAAATAAAAAATTTTGGTGAAATTGAATGTTTTGGCCTTTAAAATGATGCACACGTACAGTAGCCATTGTGGCAACAAAAGCTCATTAACTTAACTGTCCTAAAGTTGCACTCTCAGCCTCTGTGTTAAGAATTACACATAAAAATGTATATCAGAGTGAAGGGCTCACAGCAGTTTTCCAAAAGTATTCATTTTCACATGACTGCAGGTAAACACCTTATTAAGCTGCCTGGAACAGCCAATAAGAGCATTAGGCATCTTAAGGGTCCATCATCCGTTAAATTCAGTGGTACAGTTTCCAGAAAGTCAGCAGCTTACAGGGTGAAGAAAAAGGTTTGGGTACAATCGTTGGACAAAATGTCTTTTGTTTTTTCTTTTTTTTGCCACCTACAGTGGGGCAAAAAAGTATTTAGTCAGCCACCGATTGTGCAAGTTCCCCCACCTAAAATGATGACAGAGGTCAGTAATTTGCACCAGAGGTACACTTCAACTGTGAGAGACAGAATGTGAAAAAAAAATCCATGAATTCACATGGTAGGATTTGTAAAGAATTTATTCGTAAATTAGGGTGGAAAATAAGTATTTGGTCACCTCAAACAAGGAAAATCTCAGGCTCTCACAGACCTGTAACGTCTTCTGTAAGAAGCTTTTCTGTCCCCCACTCGTTACCTGTATGAATGGCACCTGTTTGAACTCATCATCTGTATAAAAGACACCTGTCCACAGCCTCAAACAGTCAGACTCCAAACTCCGCCATGGCCAAGACCAAAGAGCTTTCGAAGGACACCAGGAAAAGTATTGTAGACCTGCACCAGACTGGGAAGAGTGAATCTACAATAGGCAAGCAGCTTGGTGTGAAAAAATCAACTGTGGGAGCAATCATCAGAAAATGGAAGACATACAAGACCACTGATAATCTCCCTCGATCTGGGGCTCCACGCAAGATCTCATCCCGTGGGGTCAAAATGATCATGAGAATGGTGAGCAAAGATCCCAGAACCACACGGGGGGACCTGGTGAATGACCTGCAGAGAGCTGGGACCAAAGTAACAAAGGTCACCATCAGTAACACACTACAACGGCAGGGAATCAAATCCCGCAGTGCCAGACGTGTTCCGCTGCTGAAGCCAGTGCATGTCCAGGCCCGTCTGAAGTTTGCCAGAGAGCACATGGATGATACAGCAGAGGATTGGGAGAATGTCATGTGGTCAGATGAAACCAAAGTAGAACTTTTTGGTATAAACTCAACTCGTCGTGTTTGGAGGAAGAAGAATACTGAGTTGCATCCCAAGAACACCATACCTACTGTGAAGCATGGGGGTGGAAACATCATGCTATGGGGCTGTTTTTCTGCCAAGGGGACAGGACGACTGATCCGTGTTAAGGACAGAATGAATGGGGCCATGTATCGTGAGATTTTGAGCCAAAACCTCCTTCCATCAGTGAGAACTTTGAAGATGAAACGAGGCTGGGTCTTCCAACATGACAATGATCCAAAACACACCGCCCGGGCAACAAAGGAGTGGCTCCGTAAGAAGCATTTGAAAGTCCTGGAGTGGCCTAGCCAGTCTCCAGACCTCAACCCCATAGAAAATCTGTGGCGGGAGTTGAAAGTCCGTGTTGCTCGGCGACAGCCCCAAAACATCACTGCTCTCGAGAAGATCTGAATGAATGAATATTCTTTATTGTCATTGTCACAGGTACAATGAAATTGAAAGATGTCTCTGGTCAGTGCAACATCACAAAAGATAAATACTTAAAAACTATAATTAAATACTTAAAAACTATAATGATAGGATATAAAAGATAGAAATACATATAAAATACAGTATTCTCATACCGTAGATACACCCAAGCAATCCAGGCCTAAGGCCCCATACAGACACTCAACATACGACCTAGTTGATATATCACTCAAACAATCAATCACTCAATCAATTTGTTAGCGCATCCAACAAAACATGTCTGAAAGCATTCCAACATCAAGGGCACAAATGACAACAGGGGCAATGAAAGTCATCTACTTTTAGTAGCATTGAGACATGATATTGCAATTGGGTAGAAACTGTGTTTGAGTCTGTTAGTCCTTGTGTATGTTGTTCTATACCGTTTACCTGAAGGCAGCAGTTCGAACATGGAGTGTCCAGGGTGTGAGGTGTCCTTTATGATGTTATGGGCTCTTTTGAGGCAGCGGGAACTGTGTAGGTCTTTCAGTTTGAGGAGAGGGCAGCCGATTGTCCTTTGGGCAGCGTTGATTACTCCCTGGAGTGCTTTCCTCTGAGCCACTGTGCAGCTAGCGTACCATATACCTATGCAGTACGTTAGTATGCTTTCGATGGAGGCTCTGTAGAAAGACACCAGCAGTCTCTGTGTGATGTTGTTCTTCCTAAGCACTCTCAGAAAGTACAGTCTCTGTTGTGTCTTTTTCAGTAGCTCAGAGGTATTCACACTCCAGGATAGGTTTCCCTCTATGCTGATTCCCAAGAAGCGGAAGTCTGCCACCCTCTCCACACAGTCGTCGCTGATGATTAGTGGTTGGATTTCTGTCTTGTGTCTTCTGTAGTCAATTATGAGTTCTTTGGTCTTTTTCGTGTTTAGGAGAAGGTTGTTATCCTTGCACCATGAAGACAGCCGCTCCACCTCATCTCTGTAGGCAGACTCATCTCCCCCAGATATGAGCCCCACCACAGTAGTGTCATCTGCGAACTTTACAATGGCGTTGCTCTGGTGGGCGGGGGTGCAGTCGTGTGTATAAAGCGAGTAGAGCAGTGGACTAAGCACGCAGCCCTGTGGCGACCCAGTGCTTAGATTTAGGGCTGGAGATGTGTAACATCCCACTCTCACTCTCTGTCTGCGGTCGGTGAGGAAGCTATTGATCCACTTACAGGTGCTGTGAGGAAGCCCTAGGTCTTTTAGCTTGGCGTCCAGTTTGTATGGAAGAATGGTGTTAAATGCCGAGCTATAATCCACAAAGAGCATACGCACATAGCTTCCTTGCCTCTCCAGATGTGTTAATGCTACATTGAGTGCTGTTGCTATGGCGTCCTCTGTCGATCGGTTTGCTCTGTAGGCAAACTGGTGTGGGTCAAGGCTGCTGGGTAGGGCTGCATGGAGGACTGGGCCAAAATACCAGCTACTGTGTGTGCAAACCTGGTAAAGACCTATAGTAAACGTTTGACCTCTGTTATTGCCAACAAAGGTTATGTTACAAAGTATTGAGTTGTATTTTTGTTATTGACCAAATATTTATTTTCCACCCTGATTTACGGATAAATTCTTTACAAATCCTACCATGTGGATTCATGGATTTTTTTTTCACATTCTGTCTCTCACAGTTGAAGTGTACCTCTGGTGCAAATTACTGACCTCTGTCATCATTTTAGGTGGGGGAACTTGCACAATCGGTGGCTGACTAAATACTTTTTTGCCCCACTGTAACTAAAGCAAAACCTGACATTAACATGACATGCTCAGGTGAACTAACAGGCCTATTGAAGATGTTGACATGATACAGGCCTCAAATACACCATCCAAGAATTTACATGCACTTACTCATCTAACTGCAAGAGGTCACCTACATCATCTGGGTTACTTTGGGTTAATCAGTGAGCAGAATGAATGATGCACACCTCCATGGTTTCTGTACAGTTTGTCCCTTGTTAGACATCATTTGGGGAGTTGTGACAACTCAAAAAGTGTCACGGTCCGGGGCAGCGGCCGTGTGAAGAGTGGAAAGGAGGACTCAGATGCAGCACTTACTCAGATGTGAAGGTGATTTATTGACAATACTGAACATAAAGTGGAGATGGCAAACAGAACTAAGGATGAACTAAACTGGGAGAAACTACACAAAGGGAGTGGCAAACCTGAACATGAAGGGAGAACAGCAGGGAGAGCACGCAGGGGATTCACGGAGAAATACGGAGAAATGCAGAGTACGCAGGGTAACACAGAGGATGAACACAGACGACGCGACGAGGAGCAGAGGAAAACACACACTATAAGTACACAAAGAGACACTGGGAAATCACACACAGGTGGGAGACACAGCTGGACCTGATTAACCTGACGAGACAGGGGAACACTAACACCAGGGACCAATAGAGGGAGCACAAACCCAAAACCCAGTATCTAAAATCCCAAAACACAAACCATCCCAAAACAGCCCAAGAATAATAAAGAGAATAATAACAATAAGGAACACAAACACAAAGTCACTGAGTCATGGCCGCAGGACCATGACAAAAAGACCTTGAAATGGGTTGGTAACAATTATGAAACATTTATGAAACTGTTAGTTCATAAAAAAACATTCAAAGATATAATTAAAATTATCAACAGAATGTGAGGATTAAATAGTTATGGCAATTAAGTTAACGCTCAAGTTAACTAACTTTTGTTGCAGAGATATTGAATAAAGTTAGCTTTCAGATCTTCTTTGCACTGCACTTATAATATCCAAGTTCCTGGTGCCCACAGCAAGCTGAGGTCATATAGTCTGGCGCTGGTGATTATGATGCTGTGTCTAGCATTGGTGGTTGTGATCACCGCTGGTGTCAATGTTCATGTGGTTAAAAGAATAAGCAAAATCTGGAAAAACCGGCACCACTTGGAGCTGCTGTTTGGTTCTACGTTCTACTATAAGCCATAGTAGCATCTTTTACATATTCTCAAAAGTAGTTTAATGTGCAACAGTGGTTGTGCAACCTTAGATCTCTACTAAACAACCCTTTCTGAAAGAGTCAAACACAAGAACTGTAGCATACACAGTAGGTCAGAGAGGTTGCTCATGTGTACATTGCATGAATAACTCTTGTCTGTGTGACTCAGATCAAGTATATAGATCATTGTCGTATTTCAAAGAAAGGGCGCACACAATATACAATCAAAAGATAAAAGCAATACAAAAGTCTCTGTGTGATTTGTGACTAAGAGGATAAGTATAAAAATGCGCATGGCAGGCACAAGATGAGATAAAGACATTGATCAGAGGATGATTCAAAAGATCCTCAGAGAAGGCTGAGAAAGCTCGACCAGGTTGAGAATAACAAGACAGAGCAATTTACTTGAATTTACAATAAATGGGAAAGCCATACTTAATACAATGGTATCAGATAATTAAATCTCAAAACAATCTTGATCTTCACATTTTCTGCAGTACCATGTATCCCCTCCTTCCTGATTTCTGAAACAGTTCTGAAATATGTTTGATGATCTGAAACTGATTTCATTAATAGAAAAAAAGCTTTCCAACCTACCTACCTGCCCTTGGCCAGGCAGAACTGCAATCGAGCGTTTGCAATAACTGACAATGATTCTTTCACATTATTGTGGAGGAATTTTGGCCCACTCTTTTCAGAATTGTTTTAATTCAGACACACTGGGCGGTTTTCCAGGATAATATTCCTGTTTAAAGTCATGCCAAAGCATCTCATCCAAGTCTGGACATTGATTAGGCTACACCAAAACCTTCTTTTGGTTTTATTTATTTAGTCATTCTTATTTTTTATTTTTTAGACTTTCAGAGGTGGACTTGCTGGTCTGTTTGTTCGATCATTGTCTTACTGCAAAACCCAAGTGTGTTTGAGCTTCATTGTGTAAACTGATGGATGGGCATTCTCAGCAATGGAAAGATGTCCAGGTCCTGAAGCAGCAAAGCAGTCCCAGCCCATTGCACTACCATCACAACTTGACTGTTGGTATGATGCTCTTTTTATGAAATGCTGTGTGCGTTTTACACCAGATGTAACCTCCATCTGCAATCCATCTCCAAACCTTCCAAAATGTTCAGCTTTTGACTCATCAGTCCACAGAAGAGCAGCCATTCACACAAGCACTGTTTTCTATGCTTTTTTAAGCGCTTTCTAACTAACTTTATACACATTCATACTCCAAATGGATTCATCAGAGAGCAGCTTGGAATTTATATCTTGCCCAAGTACATGGCATACAGACTGGGGGAGCCAGGGATCAAAGCACCAACCTTACAATCAGTTTATGATCAGTAGATGCTCTACCTCCTGAGCTACAGCCACCCCGACCTTAATTGATGTAAGTTATTTAGATGTTGTTCTGGGTTCTTTTGTGATCTCCTGGATGAGTCATTTATGGACTAAGTAGTCAAGCCACTCCTGGGAAGTCTCACTACTGCTCCAGGTTTTCTCCAGGATAATGTCTCTCACCATTATTTGCTGGAGTCTCAAAGCCTTACAAATGGCTTTGTTACCCATTCCAGACTGATAGATGCCAATGACTTTCTCATCTGTTCTTGAGTTTCTTTAGATTGTGGAATGATGTTTTGTTTTTTGTTTTTGTTTTTGTTCTTTTAAGTCTACTTCAGACATTTTCTTTTAAGTGATTTTTTTAATGAAGAGGTCTGGCAGTAATCAGGCCGGGTTATGGCTAGTGAAATTGATTTCAGCTTTCCAAAAAATGTTGTTAATCACTATTAATTCATGATTAAACAAGGGGGTCAATTACTTTTTCACACAGGGTCAGAGAGGGTAAAATTCCTCCACCATTGTGTGAAAAACTCTTTGTCAGTTATCACAAATCCTTGAATGTAGTTTTGGTGCCAACGGTGGCAGCAAGGTGGTAAACTTTGTTTGACGTAAGCATGAAAAATATGAAAAAATTTTAAAAAGCAGGAAGGGGGCAGATCATTTTCACCACACTGCACATATGAAGTTAATCATCTGGCACACAAAAGACTGAGAATAGACTTTATTTCCAGACATATTACAACATTAAGGAATTGTAAAGAACAAGGAGAGCAACTACTTCTCATTTCAGAAGCCTACCTTAATAATAGCCACCATATAACCGAGGAAGTGTGAAAAATGCACTTTATGGCCTGAGGATACTGTAAAGTTATATTTGCCGTTAAATTGAAATCCCATTCCTTTGACATATAAGATAAGACATCTGAAATCATAATATAGGCCCTTAAAAGCTCATCGGCTTTGCAGTAACTGCAAGCAAGAACACTGCTCAACACTTTTATGGCTCGAGGGATGATGTTTGAGCCGTCAGGAGTGCTGAAACATGAGTGACATCACACGGCAGCTATTAAAACACAGTGGCTCCCAAGAATCACTCTATACACTGGTTTATGAAAATGAATGGGGGACGATAGGCATTGCTTTTGTAAATGCTTCCTTTTTTCCCCTTGGTGGCTTTGCAAAATAATTGTTTTTCCACACCCTTGGGCTAGTCATCAGTGTAGCTGCCACATCACCACATGATATTCATGATAATCCCATTAGTCTCTCGGATACACAGTCCAAAACTTTGATGCAGAATGTGAAACAGCAGATACAGTGTTTTAAAATGTGCGGATTGCCTTGCCGGTTTCTTGTCAGGGCTTGATGATCTTTCTAGATTTACATTTTTTTCTTTTTTTTTGCGACTTAAGGCAACAGTCAGACAAGTTTGAATCCATTCTGCATCCATCCACATAGCATTCAGTAATCACACAGAGCTGCATATCATGTCTCATACAAGCAGCAGTACTTCCTTGCTATACAGTTTATGGAAGAGGAAATATGTTGGCTCCTCAAATATGCGACTACTTGAGGTAGTAGTGAAAGCAGTGCTGTGGTTTATTAATACTGCAGCTAAAGTGTCAGCACTGACCACTGCTAGAAGGGGCTTTCTACTTTGTATTACAGAACTCAGATTAGGTCTTATGTTTTGATATCATAATATCAAATATATTATACAATTTATGAAAATGAATCGAGTACAAAATGTATCACTTTTGAAAATGGTTGCTCTTTTCTTGTCAGGTTGTTGAGTGAGATTTAAAAAAATATCTGGACTATTCTATCCTGGACCAGACTAGATTAAGTGCACTCGAACATGCACTCGAGTGCACTCGATTTACATGCCTTTCAGCACATTTGCTTCTTTAATTGTCTTTATTGGCTATTCCCTCTCCATGTGAGATATAGAAACAGCCTGGAGAACAAGACTATTTTTTTTTTATTACTTTCAAACAGCATGAACTGGGATTTTAAATCTTCTAGAAACTCTTCTAACTTGATCACACATATCAGTGGAGATCTCATCTTACCTATTTATTCAACTGTCTTATTTCCCTGTACATTCATTCCCAAAAACAAGTCTGTGTTGCTAGAAAAAACAATGAAAAAAAATGCTCCAACAGTTCTTTTTTTTTTTTTAAATCTGGAAATGTACAACCTACCCTGTGGTGCCGATTATAAATGTTTTGAGTATTCATTGTGATTTTAAAACTCTATCTGTCCTTGATATTTCCCATCTAAATGTCAGATTTTCTCATAAACTGCATTTAGGGAAAATTTCAGCGAAAGCATCAGATACTGATGTTCATACTTTTACATACTTTATTATATAAAGAAAAAGACTTTGCAATTACTGGTTATAATGACTTTCATAGAGACTGCCCCAGAAAAGGATGGTGGTGTTGCAAAAAATAAATTCTATGCTATTATCCATTTGTCAGTATAGGTGTTTATAGCCTCCTTCAGCAAACAGGGAGACCTTAATTTTATGGAGTAACCAGCTACCTACCTTAGATTTTAATTTAAGTAGATTTTGACTGGAGATTTTATCTAAAACTGGTTGTCTGCGATTCATCCAATGTCACACAAGATTAACAGTCCAACTCATCCAAATCTTAAACGCTGAGAAAAATAATCAATATTGATTTATTTTTAACCAATACTCAACTCAATATTCTCATATTAATGTTTTTGCAGATGAAGTCAGTGACCACTTTGTGGGAGCTACTGTCAGATAATCTAAGCTCCCAAAATGAAGATGTTAAATAGTTTTTAAATGAGGTTTTAATCATTGTGGTAAGGTTTTTTTTTTTTTTTTAAATGATATATGGGACTGTGTTTAGAATAGCATTTTTCTTATTAAGTGAACAACTGTGGAAATACTTTTTTATTAAAATTATAAATAAGCATGCCACCTTCCAGATTCCTGCATACATCCCCATCATTAGGAGAGACACCATCACCACTGTAGAGGATACAACCTGCTCTATCCTTTTTTGTAGATGGCTTTTGTATTGATAGTCCAGTCCAGTGTATTGGTCAGGTGAACACCCATGAGAAAAATAGATCAATTTTCTATACTTTCTGTTGTTCTCATTGGTGATGAGATAAACAACTGCTAAATCTTCAGAGAACTTTTGAATAAATGCTGGCAACACCATGATGGGTAAGCGTGATTCTGTACACACAGAAAGGCTGAACTGCTTCTTTGCACAGACCCAAGGAAGCTGCAACTTGTACACTAGAATGTAGTAGCTGAAGTCTCATGGTACAGGACCATGAGGTGAGCATCACTGTCCCAGTTCTTCATCCCACCATCCTTAAACCGACCGCAGTCATCCCACTGCCCAAAAAGACCAACATTAGCCACCTTAAGAACTACCAACCTAACCCTACCAACAGACTAGATATCTGTTATAATGAAGTGTTTTGAGAAACTGGTCTAATGCCACACCATGTCCTGCCTCCCACCCACTTCAGTTCCCATACAGAGCTAACAGATGAACAGATTATTATGGTAATACTCCCAGAAAGAATTACAGTAAAACTTCCTTTAACCACCTGCTCTTTGATGAGAGGCTTTCTACATACAGAGAGCCAAACGACCAGGTCGAGACACTCGTCTGAGATCCACGATTGTGTGCGACGCCGGGCGGGTGAGCACAGCGGCTTGGCGCAGTCCAAGATGGCTTCCGATATTGTTTGCTCTTCTTTGTTGGCATCGTCGCTCAGGGGGAGGAGGGCGAAGCGGTTCAATAATTCAATCTGGAATTCTTGACGGCGGTCATTGTTGTTGAGGTGACGCCAGCCCAGCCTGGGTGGTTTGGGTGTCGGCTTCTTCACTTGTTGGAGCTTCAGGCGCACTCTGGCACGGACAAGATAGTGATCAGAGCCGCAGTCGGGTCCGCGCATCGCCCGGACATCTTGCAAGGATGATTGGAACCGGGTGTTGATGGGCACATAGTCGAGTAGCGCAGAGTCGTTTCCTCTTGGGTTGCACCATGTCAGACGGTGCTTAAGCGAGTGTTGGAATAGCGTGTTCCCGAGGAGCAGTTTATTGGCTGCGGCGAATGACAACAATCGTAGCCCGTTGTCGTTCATTTTTGCATGGCCGAACTTTCCCATCGTCAATTCCCAGTGTGTGGGCGTTCATGTCGCCGGCGATCATGATCATGCCGGTTTGAGGTAGGGAGTCCAGGACGTCTTGCAGGCGATCATAGAAATCATCTTTAGACGCGTCGGTGTTCATTTTGGTCGTGCATAGACCACAATGATGTGTAGCTTGATTGTACCGTTGACAGTTAGGATGGCGATACGGTCAGATATAGGTTGGAAGGCGACGACGCTCGCAGAGAACCGATGGTGTACCATGAAGCCGACTCCGGCTTTTCTTTTGTCACCGCCCGAGTAATACAACGTCATCTTTTCGTCCATGGCCAGCACTTCGACGGGGACGGTGCCAGTTCCAGTCAGCCGAAGTTCTGATTATCGAGACGTTGAGTTTTGAAAGTTCACGGCGATGATCTCCTTCTGCCCTCCTTCTGTAAAGTAAAATTTATTTATATAGCACATTTCACAGATAAAAATCACAAAGTGCTTTACAATAAGATCAGACATACAAGTTAAAATTAATTAAAAGCCCGTTTGTATAAAAATGTCTTCAGCTGCTTTTTAAAGGAGTCAGTAGAGTCTAGACAGCGTAAAGACAACGGCAGAGAGTTCCACAGCCTAGGTGCCAGTGCCTGAAAAGCTCGATCCCCACGTGTTTTAAACCTAGTACGTGGGACCACCAGTAGCCTCTGACTTGAAGACCTAAGTGCTCGGGATGAAGCATGAGGTTTCAACAGGTCAGAGATATACTGGGGAACTTCACCATGCAGAGCTCTAAAAGTTACAACTAAAATTTTAAAATGAACCATAAAATTTACAGGCAACCAATGAAGAGAAGCCAAAACTGGAGTAATGTGTGACCTCTTGTTTGTACCAGTTAAAAGTCTTGCCGCTGCATTCTGTACAGACTGAAGGCGATCCAGAGCTGATTTGGACATATAAAATCCATATTAAATTAAAAAACTGTACTTTTGAATTAAAATATATATTTATAATTTTAATAAATGACAAATTAAAAAGGCATGAACATTTTTTTTGTATCGAAAAAATATCGACTCGTGACACCAAAGTATCGAACCGAACCGAACCGTGAATTTTGTGTATCGTTGCACCCCTAATAACCACATATAACCATTACAATCATGAAACGGTGCACAAAATTTGTTTATTCCAAACTAGTCTGTGCCTGCAAAACGGTGATAAGAAAACTTTTGTATGTGGGATTTGTACATATTTCGTACACTCACTGAAACAGCAACTCAGTTGCCATTCAAATCTTATGACCGTCAGCCCCTTTTGATCTGTGTTTTAATCTGAGTTAACTCTAAATTACCATAATCCCAACTAGTTTAGAATAAACAGATCTTCATCTGTTTATCATTAGATTATTTTCTTACATTGTAGGTATTTATGATTGCAGTTGCAAAGCACGAGCACCAAAAGATAGGCCTATTGCTGACAACTTAAAGAGCTTCTCACGAAAAGTCACACTTTGTATATATATTCATACACCAATTTATTCTATACACCTCAAGCTTTTCATCTTCCTCACTTCCATGGCAAATTTAGAATAACTGAGATGTGAAAAAAACATGAAGAAAGTCCCCAGCCTTCCCACATGTTAATAAACCTTCTTGTGTAGCACCTGTGAACGAAAAGTAAAAACCATTTAGTGTGTTTTTCCTGCTTTCAAACGTCAAACTTGAACAGTATGTAAGAATTAATCTGATACCTGCCTTTATTTTCCCTCTTTTGAAATGAGGTGATCATTCAGTTCATGATTCAATAGCTACATTGTATATTTTAGAAAAAGTTATTGAAAAACTTATTAGCAAACAAATAACAAATTGTTTGACAAAAACTGTTTTTTACAAACATCATTTAACTTTCTATTGTGTCTTTAAAGTGGTAAATAACATTATCGATGTAATAGAATGCAAAAAATATTGTCTTGTCATCTTTGGAAACAGACGATACAACACCCATTTGGAACAACTATGTCAGGGTTGTTCCAAATGGGTGTACGTTTGCATGGGATTAATGAAGACTCAGACTCATACTCAGTTATTATTATATACCAACCTGACTTCTGCACAACATAACTGATGGTCCCAACCCTATTAAGAAGGCAAGAAATTCCACAAATGAACCCTGACAAGGCACACCTTTGACTTGAAAACCATTTCAGGTGACTGCATCATGAAGCTCACTGAGAGATGGCCAAGGGTTTGCAGTGCTGTAAACAAAGCAAAGGGTGGCTACTTTCTGAAGTCTAAAATCTTTGCTAAATAATTATATATACCTTGCTTCATATATTTGATGTCATCATTATGTACAGTATCTACAATGTAGAAAGTAGTAAAAATAAAGAAAAAACATTAAATGAGAAGGTGTGTCCAAACTTTTGACTGGTAGCGTATTTTAAAAGAACACAAAATGTGTCCTTACAACTTTGTTGTTATTTTGAAAGTCACAACATACCGAAAACACACTGCTACATTCATAGTGTCGTCCCACTTATTGGGGTTGTAGCCTACTTTTTGCTATGCCAGCTGTAGGCTTGATAATATGTTATGTTAGCGTTGCTGTTAGCAGCACAAAGCCATTAATGTATGTACCTCCCAGGGGTGCACTCAAGTCAGTTAGGCAGTTACCCAGAAGTCTTTGTTCCAAAAGCACCTACAGTGATGACTGAAGAACAATTCCTCCAGACTGAAAAATCACCCTTGCCTCTTGTTTCTACCACATGAATATTACCCTGATGAGTGTCTCTTGTATTACCAACCTTTTTGGTAACACAGAAATACTATTTTTTCCCTCATTTTGGTTTATGTAAAGAAGGAGCTGGCTTTGGCCTTAGCCATTACAAAAACACTGTACTCAATTCCAAGATGTTACCTAAGGTCAAGGTCATAAAATGATTGTGGTTAACGGAACTAAAGAGGAAACTGAAAGAGGAACCTGAAAGAGGAAAAACACAGTTTTTCTGTTTTATTGACTCCTCCACCCACCCCCACCTCCTACCTTTGTGACTCTGCATCACCTAATTTATTTGTGTTCTCTCACCATTATCATTACATACAACAGGAACTGGATTGTGGCTTGAGGTAACTTTGTAATAGATGTTTTAAATACAAGAGCAAAAAAAAAAAAAAAATTTTTATTAATAATTTCCAACTTTGTTGTCACCTGTTTGTCTCATAAACCTATTGCTACTTGTTTTACTTCCTCCTAGTCCTTTTAACCAAACCTGTTGCTGTCCATTGTTGTTCTTTTCAGTCAATGATAACTTGTTGTTATCATTGCATGTCTTTTCAGATCCCGATAAGAATCTTTCTAGGCATTCTTTCCTTTCATGACCCATCACTGAAACTCAGCCACAGAAGTGTGAGCTTCTGCGACCCACCCAGTGCATTAACTCAAACAGACACATTTTCCGCCTCACTCTGTCCCCACTCATCTCCCATTGCAATGCACACTCATTTTTTTAGAATACCACATATCCCACACCGACATCTGTCACACACAATCATTCGTCTTTTTGATGTCTCAGAGTACTAAGCAGCACAGACATCCCATCAGATCCCTGTCAACTTTATTTCTACCTGCAGTTTGTCATCACTAGAATTAGAGCACCCACAGATGCTGATGTTGTAACTACCCTTTTTTTTAACCCATTGGATTTTATTCCACATCATGTTTTCAAGAAAAACACTAAAAACTCACTCAAAGGTTTATCGACTTAAACATAGAGCCACAAGGTCCAGAATCTACATGCAGGTTATTGTGTGGTTGTCCTCGTCTCCAAATATCACTTTTAGAAAATACAACTAAACTGTGACAGCATATATGTGTTATAGTAAACAGTGTCCTAGTCGCCCATTTGGCTGGAATATCTAAGACAAAAATTTCTGTAGTTCCCAATTTATCTTTAAATCTCTAAACACTATAAACTTTCTAATAAAACAGACTTAACCCTCCCCCAAACCCATCTTGACAGGGTTTTTTGTGTTTTTTTTCCTTTTTTTTAACATAGCCTCTGAGAAAATATAAAATAGTGGACAGATTTAAAGAAAAGGGATGTTTGTCACTGCTGACTGATGAGCTGTACTGTCCATCCAACTTTTCCTTCCAGTATCGCTTAACTACAGACTAGCCTATGTCCAGATGAATAGAATCAACTTTTTAGGCTTTCCTTACTTGGATGATTGAGCAAACATCAAGAGAACTACAGACCAGATTGCTATGAAAGATGATATGACTTTTTAGCGATCCCCAGAGGACCATTGTCAGTGATCTTGATACCCCCTGACCCTTGCACCACGATCAGGTAACTCTATAGTAGATAATAAGATGTTACTGAGCACATTCATGCTCCCCAGAGAGTCAGCCCCGAGGGGCTTATCGCAGCATGATGACTGTTTGACTTCATTGACTCTGGCTTTTCCCAGCAGTAATCTGATGAGAAACTTTCTATTCTGGCCCACTGACTGTAAAGTTTAGGTAGACGAAAATCTCCAACATTCTCTTAATGCTATCCTATATTATGTATCACTTCATGTACATTTAGTGGTTGGTTGGCGTGGATTGCTGATATCTGAAGTGCTTGACTCTCATTATATGGATAGTAACACATATGACATAGCTCTGGGATATCCTCTACAGTATGGAGCCCAAAGGTTGCAGGTTCACCATGTGGTTAATAATTTGTACTTATTTCACTGATTACATTTTGGTTTGTAAATACAATATAAATTAATAGGCATCTGTACTGAACTAACATTGTGCTTAAAACAATGCAATATTGCATGATCTTACTATTTCCTACAAAGACCAGAGAGATGATGATTGATTTCAGAAGGAAGAGGACAGCTACAAGTTCTGTCTCTTTCCTGGGACGTTAATGTGGTGGAGCCATACAAATACCTGGGTGTCCACGTAACTTATTCCATCTCATCTATTTTTCTTTGTTTTTCAGCCAAATGATAGCCTCCTTTTCTTAGACAACTAATTAACTGCAACTGCCATTGCAGTTAATCTGCCAAACACTAATGATAATTTAACAGGTGGAATTGATTGATATTCAGATCTTTTATCTCTGCACTATAATTTGTTAATAACAGGGAAATAACTCACACTTAGCCGTTAACTTGTCAGTAAAATGTGAAATTTTTGAACCATTTGGGAAAAAAGAGACATAAAAAAATCTGTCAGTTGATGAACCGCTTTTGTTAAAACCCCATTGTTGATTTATTTACTTTAAATCCCTCAGAGGTGGCATGCAGAGGCAAAATTGTGTAAACTGTCACAGTTTAAATACCTGGCTTTAAATCTTTAAAGAACTTAAAGTAATTTCTATATATATTTTTATGCATATATTCTAACTGTATTTACCTTTTTAATATTAATATTTGATCTCTTATTCTCCAGGTACTATTTTAATGAAAAATATGTGCCATATTCTATATTAGTTTTGTTCTTTGCTATACAATACAAAACCTGCAGCTTATACTGTCTTGCCTCTTAAACCCAGGATTTCTGAATTCTTGGAGTTATTATTCTGATTGTATGTTCTTATTTTTCTCATATTCTATTTGATGCCTTGTATTATGTGTAATTTATCTTTTTGTTTTTCTTACTAGTTATCACTAGTGCTTAGTTTCAGTTTCTGTTTGTAGTTGAATTTGGTTGTTTCTCATGGTTTAATTTCCTCTTATTCATTAGTATCTGTGGTTTCTTAGTTCCAGGTTTTGAGTCTTGGTTACATTTTTTCTACTATGAGCTCTTGTTCCGCATAAAATTCTCTATATTCTGTATTCTATTCACTTCCTCTTTTACTTTGTTAGTCATTCATCTCTTTTGCCTTGTGTTTAATTTTACTTCCTTGTCTTGTGTTGATCAGTTTCAGCTCTGTTTCACCACCCTCCTGTGTCCACTTACTTTGATTACTGCAAGAATGTATTTAAAGCCTCAGTTTGCCTCAGGTCTTTATTACATCATACTCAGAGCAGGTCTCTGATAGTGGTCGGTTTTCCTAGTGTGTTCTCTATGTGGACACCGTAGTTACTCCGGGAACTCCTAGAGTTCAGTGTTTCTTTTAGTCATTGTTTACCTTGTTTTTGGATTTATTGTTTTTGACTTAATCATCCTTAATAAAAGATCACCTTACAAGTTTGCCTTTGGGTTTCTCACTCCACATCACATGACATACTTTTATGTTGTTGTTGTTGTTTTGAGCTTTAATGCAATGGATTATTGATTGCTGTTTTACGTTATGGCTATGGATAATTTTATTAATGCCTTAGCGTTAATTTAGCTCTATCATCAAATTTGGTCTGGGAATCAGTCTTCTTATATGTGTAACACATAGTGAGGCTCTAGTTAAACGGTGCTTTCATTTCAAAATAAGACAAATCACTCAATCCAAATTTGATATTTACTAAAGTGCTAGCTTTCATGGGTTTGATTGGTTCTTACAAATCTAAAAACAAAGTAATAAAAATGCAGTGGATGGTAGAAAATGGGGGTTGAAAGTCAGTGACTATTATAACCATGGCCAGCTACTGTTGGGTGATTATGACTTACAATAATTTAATTTCTTTTAATTGCTGCCATAAGGAACAGACAAATCATTTTTATTCAGATCGTGCTATTTTTTGCAAATGTGCTTAGAATTAATGAGTGAGCTGGCACCTGCAAAATCACAGCATTCCATCAGCAATTTCCTGTTCTTCTATAATGTATAAATACATTAGTTATCATTAGTCAGTCATCTTTATCTACTGATTTTTAAAAGGAATCTGACTAGTTATATGTTTTCAAATGTCTTTGCCTACATTCCTGTTGCTGTGAGGTGTTCAGGAAGTCCTACAGTCAGGAAATCTGTGTGTGTCTGAGAGTAAGCAGCTCCTCCTCCCACAGCACTTCCTTTGTTTGTTTGGGCTGGTGCAGCCTGACCTATAGAAACTGGCCGCCTGAAGGTCGAGAGCTGTTTATGAAACATTTTCTGCAGCAGGTGAAGGAAAGGTTCACTTCTCCCAGGACTTCCCTACCAAGCAAATCCACATTAAACTGGGTAAATTTGCAAATGCATTTCCGCCCTCAGTTTCTCCCCAAACTAAAATGATTTTCAGAACTGAACTTTTTTAAAACACAACTTTTAAGATTCAGTCTCCCCAAATTGAAAAAAAGAAACCCCCCAAAAACAATAAAAACCCAAAAAACATCAGCTTGGTGTTTCACAGTAAACTAGGCACAGCATGAAAGGAAGAATTTCTCTTGACTGACATGCCCTAAATGATCATAACATTTCTAGGTAGAGCGACCATCAACCTCAAAGTGGATCTCCAGAGCAAAAGACAAACTACTATTGCTTTCTGCATTTGAAAACAGGAGAGCTTGAGTATGCCTGACTGTGGGCCAACATTCTGTTTTAGAAGCAGCTTAATGATATTGAGGATGGCCACAACAGCAACCTAACAACCAGGGTTGTTACTTTAAGTTCTGTTGGAAGTTTTTTTTATTTCCCAGCTCTGCATGGGTTTATCACATGCAATGAGGTAATAGGACCAAAACCATATAATTTATGCATAATTCAAAATGCTATATTAAATTAAAGTTGATTAAAGTGGCTCTGAACAATCTGGAATAGTACTGGTAATGCAAAAGTCTGTAAGCTGTGGTCACATGACCATAAAGTGAGTGTTGTAGCAGGTAATATTAAACTCAACATTTCTAACTACTTGAAGTTATAGCTGCGGTATAGAAAAGAATATGAGATAACTTTACTAAGAAATTGAAAAAAATGCAAGAAACACAAGGCAGGAATGGAAGAACAGAGGTTATATTTAAACTGCTAGGTGGCATCTGATAAACTGGAGTTTTAAAATTTGAAGCTCTCATGTAATGACCTAGTTATATTATAATCAGATATTACTTCTGTGCATGATATGAAGTTATTTTTTTAATTATTATTTTTTTAATAATATGGAACTTTAACTACAAAACAAACTAAAGTATAGTATGATACTAAAAGATTGCATGAAAATACTCTGTGGTTTAGTGAAGGATAAACAAGTTAGTATGTGGTGAAGCCGACAGCAGTCTCAGAGTTCCCACTTTAACACTTTTTCGTGTTAAGGTGTTGAGGCAGAGTCACGCATCAACAACTTTTTCTGTGCTCATATTCCACCTAACTGTGTTCAAGCTGAGGATTTAGATTGGAGTAAAGTTCGTATTGCCATGTACTACTATTGTTTTATTAGTAGTACAATTAGTTAACAAAAACAGTTAGTAGAAACATGCTCCAAAGAGCTACATTTTTGCTTCTTACTTTGAGTACAGTTCAGAGTCTGTCCTTTTTTAACTTTACTTGAGTAAAAAAGTTTTATATTTATATTAATTTTAGTATTTGTATTTATACTTAAGTATATAATGTCTACACTTTTGCCAACTCTGCAATCCTGAAACTAAGACAAAAACTGCTATGCTGGCAAAACTGCATTGCAGACGCACACTAGTCTGATTAAAGCTGCAGTGTCTGCATGTTCAGACAAGAACTGAAACATCTCAGATTGATGGATTTAGTTTTTGTTTATGATCTAATCATGATCAAATAATCGGGCAACTACTAAAAAAAAAAATTCTCTCTCTCTCTGTTATTGGTATCCTTTTCCTTCAAAGAAGTTGCCAAAGTAGAAACTGAGATATTTACAGCATATGGATGTGTAAGTATGCATTATAAACATTGTACTGTCAGGCAACATCCCAACCATGAAATAAGATTTTGTTCTTTTTCACACCTTACCAGATGTTTACTGAGCTGCAGCTTTGTTGTTTGCCTGTAAATAGGACAAAAAAGAGAAGATGCAGCCATTTTCAGTTGACCTGCAAATGATAATGTGGAACATTTTCACAGCTTAATGCACACCTAGTTATTTATCCCAGTTCACTGCTCTTTTTACCTGTGGTTTCCGCTCCTTCTGCCATATCCATGTGTGTGCTCCCTGTGGATACAGTAGTATATTTAAATATACTACTTGGAGTGTGTCTGTTAAGAATCAGTACTCAGCAGAGCATCACATAACCTGTCATCATGAGCAGACTGGTGCACCCTGTTTATCTGAGTAATGCAAAACGCCATGATGTCATGATCCCGCTTTATTTTAGACCAGTCCAAACCTGTATTTGAAATGTAACAGTGGTTGATTCACTTGTGATGCATCTCTACACCCTTACTCACTTGTCTGCTCTGACTCAAGTCCATCTGTTACTTTTAAGTGGTGTTTATCCTTGTTTGTAAAGTCTGTAACAGGAAAACCAGGGCGGACACTTCCTTCATTTGGTTCAAGATGTGACTCACCACTTAGGTTGCAGAGGTGTTAATACTGTAGATCCTCAACAGCTGGATTGACATGTTTGCTTAGTCATTAGCACATAATGGTATTTCACTGCTAAGGTGGGGACAACGAGAGACTGTAATTAATGACGTGTTCCAGACACCTTGGAGAAGCCTTGACAGCGCTCTGCGCAGAGTTACGACCGGTAGTGGTTAAAAAAAATCATAAACTGTACAACAATAATACAATAATTCAGTGGGTAACTAACTGTTATAGTTGTAGCAACAGCAATGCAACTGTAATAATAGTTTGGTAATAATTATCTACTGCACCCAACAGATCAGTAGAGTTGGATGTCTCAAGACCGATCTTGAGACCAGTCTCGAGACCACTTTGCCGTGGTCTTGGTCTTGTCTTGGTCTCGGATCCCTCGGTCTTGTCTTGGTCTCGGATCCCTCGGTCTTGTCTTGGTCTCGCTGTCTCTGTCTTGCTGTCTCAGACCAACATAGTGGTCGGGAGATTTGGAGTCAACAGTATCCATGACACGACTCCCATTGAGCGAGAGCCGGCTCCTCACTTAATTTCCTTTCGCTGCTTAGCTCTCACACAGTGGCTCAGCTATGCTCCAATCCCTCCATATTGTGGCAAATCACATGCAAGGATATAGGATAATATCATTATGTGAAAAACAGAGAGGGTGAGAGACGCGACAGTCAAGTGGAGCGTGCGTCTGTCATCTCAGTAAGTGAGTGAGACAGTAGACAGCGGTGAGGAGGGCTGTGCGAGTGCATCACAAAAACACATAAATATGCCTGACACCCGTAAACGAAGCAGCATCTGGCTGCAGTTTAAAGACTTTTTTTGGTTCAGCCTTGGTCTTGACTCAGTCTGTCTTGGTCTTGGTCTTGTCTTGGTCTTGTCTTGGTCTCGATACCCTCTGGTCTTGGTATTGTCTTGGTCTTGGTTTAGGCGGTCTTGACTACAAGTCCACAAATCAGCTTTTATGCTCTTCATATATTCAGTATTGTTCAGTAGTTCAGTATTCTTATTCTATTATTCTTATTCTTATCCTTATTCTCTGTGTCAAAAAGCCTAATGACACCACACTGTATTTCAAATGATAGCCTCATTTGAAGCTTATTCACAGGGAGGTATAATGAAAATCAGTTATTGGTTCTTAACCATTAAAGGTTCTTATTGATAAAGCTATGGCTACTGCTTGTTTAGGCCTAGTAAGGAGGTTTTTAAGTGCTAAAATACATTCTAATAACCACCATTTTATTTTAAAATACAATAGAAAGTTGAGTCACTCTCATTTTTTGGCACATCCCATCAGCATTAGAGCCAGGAGTTGGCAATTTCTCTGATCATCACACAGTCTGACCTTGAGGTAAATTTACTGGGACATCTGCTACTGGGAAGATTGTAGCATTCTGTTAACACACAGTAGGATGTACCAGATTAGCAAAATATAAAAATGTTTGCTTTTATGAAGGTGGTCAAACTTGCTGATGATCAATTAATTAAGTGCATTTGATTAGTAGTACACAACTACTACTTAACCTCTTAATTCCAAAATACATAGTAAGGATGTACTTAGCCTTGATAGGAGTCTATGCAAAGTCCAGTGAAAGACTCTTTTTCACATGGCTGTATTCACCACTCCCTCATATGTCAATCAGCAATACAGTTTGCCATACTTAGTTCAAAGGATTTTCAAGATTCCAAGACTTCCAAAAATGCCAACAACTAACATTGCATGAATACTGGTGGCAGCTCTGTTTAGTCCTCAGTATACATTTCAATACCTGCATCACTTCATAAGGAAAGGAACTAAAGCAGTTCTGGGGTTCATCTCCTTTTTTATCTTTAAGGTTGATGTATTTGGCTCCATGTATTTACAATCCTATTCTTTCCTTCAAAACACAAAGCTCATTACCATAGGTAAAGGATGTGAGGCAGATCGAATGGCAAATTGAAAGCTTTGCAAGTCTGCCACAGTGTTGAGTGCCATCACTACTGGTGACACTCCATCAGTCTGCCTGTCAATGTTATATTTTACCCTTAGTTGTAAACAACAATTTGAAATACTTGAGCTTCTACACATTGGGCAGCAAATCACTTTCCAAGCAGGTGGGAACGATCCACCATGTCTGCTTTTCAAACCATTCATAGCGAGACAGATAAACTGGATTCACAGGATACGTGTAGAGAGCCATGGAATTCAAGGCTGCCCAACAGCCTGCATCCTCATACTATTCTTAAAGTATATATCTTTTGTTACTGTAGTTATAAGGTAAAAATAAATATGGTTTATTTTTAACATCATTTTTATTCCCCATGTGGGCATTGGGCATACTAGCTGCTTTTTGTTGTGCATGATGACAGTACACAACACTGCATAAAGAACATTCATGGACAGCTCAGTTACATAATATAAGGGACACATGTTCAAGCAGACACAAGGGCCTCACTAATAAACATAATGCTGAGAAGGATGATTTTAAACTACAAAACAAAAGTGACTCTGTGCCAACATGCTAACAATTTAAGAGCCTGCATGCTGATTTGATGATTTTTATGCCATTTACACAATGTCAAAAATGAATCACCGTCAAACTAAACAGGGTTGTTGCAATACAAATAAAGCATGCCAGGCTTTCAGCTCACTGCAGCAGTGATAATATACAACTGTAAGGACGTTGCGCATTTGTCAGCTAATGAATTAAATTACCCACAATTATTTTAAATACTATAATTGGCTTTTAATTCTGATTATATAAGAGTAACTTAAACTTTGACACAGTTCTCTGAATGGGATTGCATTTGATATTATTATTTCACTAAATGTGATTACCCAAAATTCTGTGGAAAGAACAAATGCAGAAAAAAGAACACTAATAATTTTGCACACATTTCTGTCAATAATGTTAAACTCTGCAAAACCAAATCAGTGATGTTTAGTTACTGAAGGCCTCATTTCTCTGTATTGAATGAATTCATACTCACCATGTGCGCTGAGAGAATAATTGCATTTTCATGTTCCATTATTCACAATTTGGTGCAAAACGGAAAGAAAAACACCAGAGCTATTCAGGTTGAAATAAACACGATCAAATAAGAAGGGTGTATTGTCGTGTAGAGAAGATATTACAGTAATGATCATGTCATCTGGGAGTTACATTATATAAGCCAAAGGGTTGGCCAATACTAATTTATGCACTTCAGAGACCCCAGTGATGTCTGCTGGAACAGGCACTCCACTATGAACTCCCATTGGTCACATAGCACTTATCTCAGAGAGGATTATCATTAACCTCTGCATACTGGACAAATTCCCAACACAGCTCCCTCATTGTCTCCACCTAATTATCCCCAAGTTTAATTGGTTAAATAAATCACTGCTTTGCCTTAACAACTTTGGCGTTGGCTGCATGTCTTGAACTAAATAGGCAAATAAGGATATTAAATCCTGAGGTCATCTGCACATATTGGAGAAACCGCAGGGTTAGCTGAGATTGGATACAGTAGTTCTTCCGTAAGCTCTTACAGACCAGACTAGATGCAGCAGTCCCAAAGTCCCTGTATAGCTTTCAAAAAGCCAAGTCAGGGCTTGCTGAGGTTGTGCTTGGAGCAAGGGAGAATTCAAATAGAGACATGTTTATGGTGAACTTATTGTGCTTTGATACAGAGTTGGAGGATAATACTAGGTGGTCTGAAAGCTCTCACTTAGGTATAATTAAGGGCGAAAACCAAAAGTTTTGTCACCTCTCCAAAACTTCTCACAATGTAACAACCAGCCTGTCCTTATTCAGCATAAAATAATATAGAATACATGGGCTTATACGCAAAAGTTTAAAAGTGTTTAAATAACTTTCAGGACAATTTGCAAGGAAGTGACATTTTAAAAGAAACAGACAAACAGACATCAGAGAGCTGCTGTCAATGAAAATATGGACTACAAAGTGTAAATAATAATAGCTTTAAACAATAGTTCGCATCAGCCATTTTCTCACAATTGTATATTAATAATTTGTTTTAGGTACTGCCTGAGTGGTGCACACGTAGGGTGGTATTACGTGTGACATGTTATGACAAGAATATGACACATAATGGCAGGATATGACATCAAAGCGCTGTCATGTCATCATGTCATCAAAGCAATGCAAAACAGATTCATTTACAGCAGAAACAGTAGTTAAAATCGCATTACAAAACAGTAAAGGTAAAATGTGTCATCCAATACTATGATTTATTATGGATAACAGTCATCCTTCAGCTTGAGTGTAATATTTGGGAAGTGGATGTAGTCACAGGGAGGCAAATTGGTGAATAAGGCTGAACAGGGACAAAATGATGTGGACAAAAAAAACAAACAAAAAAAACTTTGTGCATCTTTAATACGCTCTGCGCTGGTGAATTCATATTTGCCCTCAGACATCTCAGGATGTCTGTTCACCTTGCTACAAAGTTCTGGCCTTTCCAACTGAAAACTGAGGAAAACTGCTCAGTCATAGAAGCAAACCATGTCTCGTGTCTAGTGATGCTTTTCACACAGGAAACACAGGTACGTTTCAAATAGGAATTGATGTTTATGTGAGGTTTGTGGTTAACCTATGGAGTACAAAGAGTAACTATGTCATTGCAAGACTTCCAGGAAGGGATCTAAAAACAATAGTTCCACTGGAGTGTCTGAGCCCTATAGCAGAAGTTTGGCATATCACAATAATCCACTCACGGATTAAGTTACACAAGGATTTCACAATGATCATTAAGAGCAAGACTAATGTCTTTATGGTCTGATATTAGCAGTCAGAAGCTTCTGACTGAATAAATTCTATGTTTTCCAATTTTTTTGCTGGATTTGAATTTGATCGTTAAATATAAATAATAATTTGATATTTGACTATTTCTCTTTTTTTGCAAGATTGTTTGCTGTAAACCAGACCTTGACTAGTTCTGTTTAATGTTACTGAAAATCACTTTAATACTTAAAACGTAACTTATCGAGAAAGGACCAGGAGAATTTCACCCATCCATCCATGTACTCTGAACCCACAATGTCATTTTTCCAGAAGTGATAGAGAAAAATTAGAGCAAATGAACTGCATTTTTTGGGCGCCTTACTGGTTTTGTTGACCAGTCACACCTGTAAATGGAGCTATAAATACATGCAGCATATTTTCTATTACGCACACAAAAAATAGCTTTTGGTTTCTTGTGTCTTTCACAAAGACCTTTTAAAATGTACAGATGGTACATTTCAGATTGGATGGAAAAAGTATAACTTCTGAGGCACCACTAGGAACTACAGATTGAATTCTGCATTACAGACACAATTTTCAGATCAAACCTTTCAGTAGTTGGTAACATATTTCAGCCCTGATCCAAGCAGATGATAAACAGTCTGACTTTTTCTGTACCTAGTGTACCTTAAAATATTATTCGTACTGTGGTCATATCAGATTATTTATATGGGCCTTAGTCAGCAGATATAATAGGAATCACTGCCTTGAATAACTAGTCAAAATTTAAGTTGTAATAAAGCGGATAAAGTGAATTCCTTGGAAAAGTGCAACATTCACAGTTTCACAGAGGAAACTGAGGATTCACGTACACTTACCTTACTTTTGCTCAAAGAGACTCTTGGATTCAGCGGCTGTGACATTGGTGAGAAATGTAAGCCTGTTAGAGCTCAGGTGTGCACTGACCACATATCAAGTAGTAAATATGACATCAAACATGAACTTGGAATACTAAGGGCAAGATTTAGAGCACAGCTTCTCCTCTGCGACGGTTTAAAAGCAATGAATATCTTGTAAAGGAGGATCTGAGTGAGATGTAACCCGTGGCGCATCTCTGAAATACCTTTCTAGATCTGCCATAGATGAAACCCATGTTTAATAAAGGCAGTGTGTTCTCAGCTCATAACCATAGGGAGCTTTTCACACCATAACGGCTCATCCTGGGGGATTTTCCTGATTCTGTGCATCTGCTTAATATTTCTTTCTAGATGGGATTTTTCTCCTTTTCTTTCTCTTTGTGAGTCATGACATCCAATGCTTGGCGTATAACATGGTTCTTGTTCTGTGTAGGAGTATATGTTAGGGAAAAAAAATACTTTGACACATACCAACTACTTTCTGATAGAAACCAACAAATAAAACTAAGGAGCTATTTTCTATCTATAAGAGAACAGTGAATGAGTGAAGAGGCTATTTTAATACATTTAATGGGTTATTGACTTTGACTCCAGGATGAATATGTTTGCTGAGATAGGATAGTTTTGTTTTTTGAACCACAACAAAAGAAAGAGAATAATCCAAGAACAGCTCTACTTTCTCACCTTTGGTCTTTGTTTAAGACTATGACACAAGTGCTATTGGGCCAGTTTGTTGGAGAAGACTACACAGTGGCTTTTACAAGTATATAATGGTAGAGACACAGCTTATTCCCTACTTCTGCATGTTAGCTTTGACAATAATTTACTCCAAATTGTGAGAGGATGTAAGAGATAAGGCATTCGGGCCCTTTTTATGGTGGTTTTTACACGTACCCACCAGTAAAGCATGGGTGATTTTTCTCAGTCATACTGTAATGATGGTGCCTGCCGAGGTCTGTAATAGTAATAAACATCACCTTAAAAGACAATAACAGCAATAGTGTTATAGTGTTATACAGCTGTCACTGCTAACCATGTGAACTGGTATATTTGCCGATTAATAGATTAAAGTAAAATTCAAACATCTTCCTCCTGAGTGTCATGGTTGTAACTGAGTATTAGCTAAAAAAGTAAAACCACACTAATTCAATTCAATTCAATTCAATTTTATTTATATAGCGCCAAATCACAACAAAAGTCGCCTCAAGGCGCTTCATAGATACAGAGAAAAACCCAACAATCATATGACCCCCTATGAGCAAGCACTTTGGCGACAGTGGGAAGGAAAAACTCCCTTTTAACAGGAAGAAACCTCCGGCAGAACCAGGCTCAGGGAGGGGCGGCCATCTGCTGCGACCGGTTGGGGTGAGAGAAGGAAGACAGGATAAAGACATGCTGTGGAAGAGAGACAGAGGTTAATAACAGATATGATTCAATGCAGAGAGGTCTATTAATACATAGTGAGTGAGAAAGGTGACTGGAAAGGAAAAACTCAATGCATCATGGGAATCCCCCGGCAGCCTACATCTATTGCAGCATAACAAAGGGAGGATTCAGGGTCACCTGGTCCAGCCCTAACTATATGCTTTAGAAAAAAGGAAAGTTTTAAGCCTAATCTTAAAAGTAGAGATAGTGTCTGTCTCCCGAATCCAAACTGGAAGCTGGTTCCACAGAAGAGGGGCCTGAAAACTGAAGGCTCTCCCTCCCATTCTACTTTTAAATACTCTAGGAACAACAAGTAGGCCTGCAGAGCGAGAGCGGAGCGCTCTAATAGGGTGATATGGTACTACAAGGTCATTAAGATAAGATGGGGCCTGATTATTTAAGACCTTGTATGTGAGGAGCAGGATTTTGAATTCAATTCTGGATTTAACAGGAAGCCAATGAAGGGAAGCCAAAACAGGAGAAATATGCTCTCTCTTTCTAGTCCCTGTCAGGACTCTTGCTGCAGCATTTTGGATTAGCTGAAGGCTTTTCAGTGAGTTTTTTGGACATCCTGATAATAATGAATTACAGTAGTCCAGCCTGGAAGTAATAAATGCATGAACTAGTTTTTCAGCGTCACTCTGAGACAGGATATTTCTAATTTTAGAGATGTTGCGCAAATGGAAGAAAGCAGTCTTACATATTTGTTTAATATGTGCGTTGAAGGACATGTCCTGGTCAAAAATGACTCCAAGGTTCCTCACCGCGTTACTGGAGGCCAAGGTAATGCCATCCAGAGTAAGAATCTGATTAGATATCATATTTCTAAGATTTTCAGGGCCGAGTACAATAACCTCAGTTTTATCTGAATTAAGAAGCAGAAAGTTAGCGGCCATCCAGGTCTTTATGTCTTTAAGACATTCCTGCAGTTTAACTAATTGGTGTGTGTTATCTGGCTTCATGGACAGATAGAGCTGGGTGTCATCTGCATAGCAGTGAAAATGTATGCTATGTCTTCTAATGATACTGCCTAAGGGAAGCATGTATAATGTAAACAGAATTGGTCCTAGCACTGAACCCTGTGGAACTCCATAATTAACCTCAGTGTGTGAAGAGGACTCTCCATTTACATGCACGAATTGGAGTCTATTAGATAGATATGATACAAACCACTGCAGCGCAGTACTTGTAATACCTACAGCATGTTCTAATCGCTCTAATAGGATATTATGATCAACAGTATCGAACGCTGCACTGAGGTCTAGCAGGACAAGCACAGAGATGAGTCCACTGTCAGAGGCCATAAGAAGATCATTTGTAACCTTCACTAAAGCTGTTTCTGTGCTGTGCTGAGCTCTGAAACCTGACTGAAACTCTTCAAATAAACCATTCCTCTGCAGATGATCTGTTAGCTGTTTGACAACTACTCTTTCAAGGATTTTTGATATGAAAGGAAGGTTGGAGATTGGCCTATAATTAGCTAAGACTGCTGGGTCTAGAGATGGCTTTTTGAGTAAAGGTTTAACTACAGCCAGCTTGAAGGCCTGTGGTACATAGCCGATTATTAGAGATAGGTTGATCATATTTAAGATCGAAGAATTAATTAATGGCAGGACTTCTTTGAGCAGTTTTGTAGGAATGGGGTCTAAAAGACACGTTGATGGTTTGGAGGAAGTAATTATTGAAGTTAACTCAGAAAGATCAATTGGAGAAAAAGAGTCTAACTTAATATCAATGGTACTAAGAGTAGCTGTAGATAATATTACATCTGTGGGATGATTATTGGTAATTTTTTCTCTAATGATAAAAATTTTATTTGTGAAGAAGTTCATGAAGTCATTACTAGTTAACGTTAAAGGGATGGTTGGCTCAAAAGAGCTCTGACTTTTTGTCAGCCTGGCTACAGTGCTGAAGAGAAACCTAGGGTTGTTCTTATTTTCTTCAATCAGTGATGAATAGTAAGATGTTCTGGCTTTGCGGAGGGCTTTCTTATAAAGCAGCAAACTATTTCTCCAGGCTAAATGATGATCCTCTAGATTTGTGACACGCCATTTCCTCTCCAGATTACGAGTCATCTGCTTTAGGGTACGTGTTTCAGAATTATACCACGGAGTCAGGTACTTCTGGTTTGAGGCCTTAGTTTTCACAGGAGCTACAGTATCCAGAGTCGTACGTAGTGAGGAGGTGAAATTATTAACAAGATAATCGACCTCTGTTGGGGTAGCGTTCAGATAGCTGCTTTGCTCTGTGTTGGTACAGGGCATTGAAGATGATAACAGTGGGTGGATTATATTCTTAAACTTAGTTACAGTGCTTTCAGAAAGACATCTACTTTGATAAAGTCTACTCTTCACCGCTGTGTAATCAATTATTGTAAAAGTAAATGTTATCAGGAAATGATCAGACAGGAGAGGGTTTTCAGGAAACACTGTTAAATGTTCAGGTTCGATGCCATATGTTAAAACAAGATCTAGAGTGTGATTAAAGTGGTGGGTGGGTTCTTTTACATTTTGAGAGAAACCAATTGAGTCTAATAACAGATTAAATGCCATGTTGAGGCTGTCATTTTTAGCATCTACATGGATGTTAAAATCACCCACAATAATTATTTTATCTGAGCTCAGAACTAAATCAGATAAAAACTCTGAGAAATCAGACAGAAACTCTGTGTAAGGCCCAGGTGGACGATAGATGATAACAAGTAAGACTGGTTTCTGAGTTTCACAGCTGGGGTGGACAATGTTAAGCATCAGGCTTTCAAATGAATTAAAAGTCTGTCTTGGTCTTTCATTAATTAATAGGCTGGTGTGAAAAATTGCTGCCACACCGCCCCCTCGGCCTGTGCTTCGAGATTTCTGGTAGTTAGAATGGCTCGGGGGTGTTGATTCATTTAAACTAACATAATCATCCTGCTGCAACCAGGTTTCTGTAAGGCAGAGTAAATCAATTTGTTGATCAATTATTAAGTCATGTACTAACAGAGACTTGGAGGAGAGAGACCTAATATTTAATAATCCACATTTCACTGTTTTACTCTTTGGTTCAGATGTGGATACTGTATTGTTCTTTCTTTGTGATTGTTTATGTTTAAGTTGTTTGTTGCTGGTTTTTAGTTTGTTTTTTGTCTTTTTGGAAGCTGACACAGTCTCTATGGAGATGGGTTTTTGGGGGGGTAGCAGGAGGAGAGAAGCTGCAGAGAAGCGTGTAAGACTGCAACTCTGCTTCCTGGTCCCAACTCTGGATAGTCATATTTTGGGGGGTTTAATAATGTGATGATGAATGTCACCATAAAATGATGTGAAACTAGGTTCTAAACTACACTGCAAATATCTATTTACTGTCATTAATTAGGAGCATAGTATAAAGCATTATGAATATAATATCTCTGTTTTGTGAATATTCTTACAGTACTGATTGCACACCAAAGTCAGAGAGTAATAAAGTCAAAATCCACACTTAGATCTGGTTTGGCGTGAGCCACCCACATAGCTGACATTCAGCCTATGCCTATGAAAAGTAAAAATCACCCTTGGACAGCCATTAGCTGACTGTTTTCAGAGGTTGAATAGCATTCATAATTCAGCTGATTGCCACTCTCATAATCCGATGTCACGGTTTGTTTTAAGTATACAAAACAGGTGTTGCAGAGCAAGAGACAGATAACAGAATCATCAACCGCATTTGCAAAACAATGAACATAATGCAACCGATTTGTCCGTCATTTAAAAGACTATGCATAATTACGCTACTGTACCATAATTACTCATGCACTAATTCTTGGTAAGAAAGAAGCCATGAGCAGTAAAGGAAGTATGTTTTCTGCAATTGCTGTCCAGTCTCTATAACCTTCCATTTGAGAGGCCAAATGTATTTAAATTTGCATTGTATTTTCCATCTCATTTAGATGTCATATTGTTAGACAAAATGCTAGAAAATTATATCAAATAAAGATAACTTTTTTTTAAAAAAAGGTGGAACAAGGTGGCAGTTTGGGCTTTCCCACACAGACAGTTATAGAGTGAGCTTACAGAGATCACTACCACAGTAGGGTTCTTAGCTTTTTATTTCTCCAAGTAATTGAAGGTTTGTTTGTAGCTCAAGTTCATTCAAATGCTGCCTGACCTGACAGCTGCCCATTATACACTTGAAAAACATGTGAATTAAAAAACAAGTTTAAGATTACACTTTGTCAAATGTGTTTTTCTTTTCTTAAAGCTTCAAAAGAGATAATTCAACTGATTAAAATATTCTTTTTCTTGGCCCAATAAAAAAATGGATCCAGGGGCCTTTGGCCTTGAGAACCTGCTTAAGCTATGGTCAAGCTCCAGTCAGTTCTTGGCAGCCCCACAGGGCCCACATTGTCTGGCTGAGGTGCTTTGAGCCCCAGGATTGTCAATTTCTGATTCCTGTCTGGGAAAGCTAGAAACAGACATCCCTGTTTTATTTTTTCCCTTCAGCAGGTGCCAACACCTGAAGGTAAACAACATACAGAAGGGCAGCAGGGTCAAAGCAGCGTCTGGACTCAGCCTCTCCCCACAGACCGAGCCTGTCAGAGCCTGGATCTGACCTGTCTGGAATGCAGAGAGGAGCTGAGCCACCGAGGCACCTGGGCTTGACACCACGTCAAGCTCTGGGGCAGGGACTGTCACAGAAAAAGGGATGCCTCCTGCAAAACCTGCGCTTTAATACGCAGACCCCTGTTCAGAAGGGCTTGTGTTTTAGAGGTTCCTCCAGCCAAAGGCCAGTAGCGGCTTTGCGGGAGCTAAGCGGGCTTGCCAAATAAGAACCTATCATCCCTCACTCAAAATGTATGGGCAAGGGGAAAAGACAGTGGGGGTGATGCCTGGTCATATGAAGGTTGGGGACATCCAGCCTCCTTACATCAGGAAACTCATCTGTAGCCCTGCAGGTGCCGGTGTGTGTTTTTTCCCCAAGAAACAAAACATAGCCAAAATAGTCATAGTGGGTATTAATAGTTATG
Source organism: Aulonocara sp. 'chitande type north' Nkhata Bay (assembly GCF_057382095.1). NCBI lineage: Eukaryota > Metazoa > Chordata > Actinopteri > Cichliformes > Cichlidae > Aulonocara > Aulonocara sp. 'chitande type north' Nkhata Bay. The sequence continues at coordinate 32,347,119 of NC_141358.1, read as the reverse complement.
GCAGCCTATAAAACACATGAGGAGAAACTGTAGTTCATCCTGTGAAAAGGCAGACATGCTGTCAGTGAAGCCGAAATGACATGAATGTTTACATCACAGTCTTTTTATGTTTCTTACACAGTCAGCTGTCGTTCAAGGTGTAATTCATCACAACATGCACTTTTCTTACTGTGCTGGTAAATATTTGACATCTTTAGAATATATTACACTTTGTTCCAGCCAAATAATCCATATGGAGTAAATTTTAGCTTACATGTATGTTTTGGAAAACTGCCTGAAAACAACATTATTTTGTCAGTAATTTCTTTATCAATGCTAATCAGAGGTAAAAAGGGGTAATCATCCAATTTTGCAATAGCACTACTTTTGGTGCATTATATGTTGAAATTACCTTTACATGTTCACATTATAGTGGAAAACAATACATGTTTCGTCTGCGCTGTAATGGTTACAACAGTGGCATGTTCTGCAGCAAGCAGATTAAGGGATTGACTGTGGAATACTTAGTAGTGAGGAAATTTTACAACTGGACTTGTTGCACAGGTGGTATCTTATCAGAGTACCACACTGGAATTCACTGAGCTCCTGAGAGCGACAGTCTGCATGCCTACCTGCTTGATTTTATTGACTTGTGGTCATGGAAGTGATTGGAACGCTGAATTCAATCATTTGGATGGGTGAGTCACTACTATTGATTGTATATACAGTATTTGTATATGTGTACCTGCAGCTTCTGTCTAAAACTGTAGCATGATTAAATTCACACATACACTGATCAATCACTCATCAATTGCTCCAAGACAGATGCTAAGCTCTGTGTAATTTGTGTATGGAAAATATGTTAAATTTAATTGAAATCACCTGTTTAAGTGTGAATGGGTAAAATTTAAGAACTGTGCGAAAAGTGATACGTTTTCTTGAGTTCTGTGTGTTACTTATGCACAATCAGTGTCATTTGTAGGCCTACTCTTTGGACTAGAATAGCTTCCAATTGGTAAAATAAAACTTGTAAAACAATGCCAACAGTGCCTATTGCTTATTTGTTTTTACATAATAGTAAAAAATAGTAACATTTATATACTTGGCTATATATTTGGCACATATTCCTGTATGAAATTTGCTAAAAGCTCTATACATTTGCTTTATGTCATACAAGCTGAATCCTGCTAAAACCCCTTTTCTGAGTGAGTGCTGCACTGTGATGAAGCTTGAGGTGAAGGCTTAAAACATCATTCAGTCTAAGACCAGCATGCAAATAGGGTGATTCCTGCCAGTGAGCTTCCAGCTACAGTAACATTAAAGGTGGTCATGGAACAACAAGGAACAGCCAAAGTAAGCTGTTAGATGAAAAGCTGCAGGCACTAGGCTGTACATCTCCAACTACTGAGCTGGGTAAACATCTTTAATTTTCCCGTCCTTAGGTTCTGCTGGTAGACTCATGATGTGTGCACTGCGAAAAGATCACAGATTTATGGGGAAAAGATGATTTTCCCTGATTTTTTTTTTTTTTTATATAGCAGCAATACCTAACTTTTCTAATTTCTATTTTCTACCAATAACTATTGGAGCCACTAAGTTAACCATGATTGAAGTCTTCAAGTTTTTCAGATTGCCTAGAATTTTTTCTCTCTCATAGCACTTGGACTGCTATTAGTGATGAAGTGTTAAATTTCCACCTAAAGTGTCCAATTCCTGACAAAAAATAACTGGCTTCAAGTTAAACTCTAAGGAGAAGGAACAAATGACCACCAACTACTCCAGCCTCTAAACATAATTTATTTTTGTTGCCTTTTAACCCAGAAAGATGTCATTCTGTCCCTGACAAGTATCAGTACATTTTATTCAGTGAAACCTGATAAATTAGCAAACAAACAAACAAGAACAAAACAGGGGATTGGGATGAATTTATTTTGAGCAAAATAATTCAACAGACTCAATAGCTCTTGATTGCCATGAGACTGTGTTACCAGAGCACAAGGACATCTATGTTAAGCTTTCAAATGAGGTCTTCCAACAGTTTAGTAGTTAAACAAGTCTGAAACACAGTGGCCATGTTGCTTAAGTACCAGATATAATAATTGATTTCCTGCTGTCTTTTTTCAACAAATAAACAATTAGGAACTTTTTTTGTCAACACAGCAAACTGCATGCGGTTTTAAATACTGAGATAGTCATTTCGAGTTTTGTATCTCACTGCAGTTCAAACCAAGCCAAGCAGGAGTTTTCACATGTCTTCTGGGAAAAAGTTATGTAAAATTTGTTTCCTGGCTAGGTGGCCAGTAGCATGGTTAGAGGGAGATTAGAGCTGCTTGTGTGACAGCTTTAGCACATGGGACCGAACAAGCACCTCAGCCTGACCTTTTCACATCCCTGGTGGACCAATTGTCCTGCAAATCACCAACATGGCAAGGATCATGTTTGAGCAAGAGCTTAACAACTCAGGAGGCCTGTAGGACGGTACTTGATGACTTATTAGAAACAGAGTGAGGCACGGAGAGTATCTTTCCTAGTCTACCAGACCTGATCTCCATATAGCTACAGATGGCTCGCAGGTTCCCCTGTTCCCATGGTACTTGATTAGTTTGTCAGTTTGAAATGCCGACATGTAGGACTGCTGACAGCTAAATGTGTAAATGAAACAACTACCGCTATAAAATGGTATTTGCTTATCTTTTTGGTGAAAGTATATTTGCCCCCAGCTTGGGTTTGTTCAGACTCTGGAACCGTTTTCTCATCAGTGTTCATTTGGGCAGATTAGAACAATGCAGTTTGAGCTCACAGCCTGCAATTTGTCAGTGCAGGGAATTGGGGATTCTAAAGCTTATTTCACTCCTTTCCCTTACCTCTAGCCTTGCATGTGGAGAGCACAAATTTATCTTTTCTCATTGTGGTCTGGAAAAGAATTGCATAATTCAATAATGTCAAATAACACAAACCAAAAAAAGAGTTTTACATGAACTTTTATCTGAATAAATTATGACTGATAAGTGCTCCTCTGATTAAATACTCTCTCGACTGATAACTGTGCTGATCCAGCTGGTGAGATCAGCTGTTGAGATCTTAGGGGAGAACAAGTTAGTTTTCTCAGAATGAAATAGAACATACCCTTCAGATTATGTTTTCTTTGTCAGAAGAGCCATCCATCAACCCCTTATTTTCTGCTGCTTATCAAGTTAAGGCACCAGGCTGACCAAAGTCCAGACATCCCTCTGCACAGCTCCTCAACTTGCTAAACCACTTCGAATGGTTATTTCACTTTGACATAAATCTGGCTGCCCAAGCTAAATTTGAATGTTTTAGATTTCCACCTTGGTTCTAAGGTTGATCCCACACCAAGCCATACTATTCTACTGCCATATTGATAATGCCTCAAGACAGTTATTCGGGCAGTTATTTTGAAGGTCCTATTTAAATGACCTGGGAGAAAGCCAAAACTGTAACTACAATGACGACTGAGTCATAAAAACTCTATGTATTAATTCATTAGTAAAAATCTGATGCAAAGTTTAAACATTTGGTGCCTCTATCTTAAATAGGGCTTAGTTGAGTTTTTGTTTGTTTGTTTGTTTGTTTGTTTGTTTTTTGTTTCCACTACACATATAGATACACAACATGATGGCATCATTAATGGCTCAATTCAGGGTCCAACAATAAAAAAGCACATTATGGACACAGTAGCTCTCCCCGCAAAAAGGAGCAGTGCACTTATGTTCATCTTTACTATCCTAACAAGGGGTTGACACTGTCATGTACAATCTGATATGGTAGTGTAGGTGTTGTTCCTGGATCAACAAATCTCATGCATGTCCAGATTCAACACTGCAAGTGACCAGTTAAATTGTAGTGATATCATAGTTTGGCGACATGGAAAAGCCACCACACCACACCACTCACCAAACCGTAACCCTAACCCCATATTCCAAACCCTACCTACAGAGCCAAACCCTAACCACCCAATACTACCCACCCCATTTTTTGTATTTTTTCCTGCATGGACATCAGCAGTTTGTTAGAGTTAGCTTTGCAACTTGGAAAAAACGCGACTGGTCAGATGCAATGTTGATCTAGGACAAACATTAGAACCACTGTCACTACAATATTAAAACTGCTGTGTACATTTTTCTATGCATGTACGCATGTAGAATAAAAGAGATATCTGAAAATACTAGAAGTACATTTAAAACTTTACTTCAGCTTATTTGAATCAATGAAATTGATTTCTGAACTATTCAAGAAGTTTATGCTGCAGTTTTTTTTTGTATTTTTTTAATCAATTAGGACCCATTTAATAGCTCTCTGTGTGTGTTGTGCATGTACAGTGTATGGCTGAAACACAAACTGAGGTATTTTCAGATTTATCAGATTTAGTTTATGCTGCTACTATGGATGCCTCACTACACATTGCCTCTGTAACTTGGGAAAGTCTGTCTTTCAGATGAAAAAAGGGTGCCTTTCGTGAATATAAAAGGATAAAGACTGCCATGTGATAGCTCTCAGTTGCTACTGAACGTAACAAAAGGGCCTTATTGTAATCCTTGCTTTGACTGATGCTTATAGTCAGCTGTTTCTTTAAGCATACTTAAGTGGTATGAACACCATAGAGGGTAATTTACCTGAAATAAGTCTATTATGTTCAGCTAAGGTTACAGACTGATCAGATTTTTTTATGTCTCTTCAGTGGCCAAATGGAGCAAAGGGAGACACAGGCAGATAGTCTGACACTTCACATCCATCACATCAGGATACATTCCTTTGCAGAGCAGCTGTAGTGATTCTTCTGCTGTGCAGTGTAGTGTCACAGTTTGGAGCAATGCAAAGCATTGGATCATCACAGTTACTTCTTTTTAGACCTGCATGAGAGCCTATAGTTTAAGCTCCATCTCCATCACAGCATTCGCCTAGAGGCAGTTTATGTTATAAGATAACAGAGAGAAAACCCCAATAATGTCACAGATGGTGACAGTGGGAAGGAAAAACTCCAACGTTTCCAAATGCAGAAACAGACAGGGCCGCAGGAATCATGTGTAACAAGACTTTATTTACAAACAAAAGTGGAAATAGTACACAAGGGAAAAAGCTTGAGATGAATAATAACTAATGATTAATGATTAAATGATTAAATTTGAAGAGTGTAAAGAGATGAGTGAAGAAGAAATGCTCAGTTTATCATGGGAAGCCCCAGCAGCCTAAACAAAAACAAAACAATAAAAGGATAGAGACAAGCATAAAAAGCAGACTATGGGAAGCTACTGGAGAGCTCAAAAAGAGTGAGGTAGACCAAAGCAACAAGGTTGACCAAAGGGATTTACAAGTTAGTTACTAGAAAAAGAAATTAAATTAACAACAGACCACAATATACAAAACCCGGTGGGAATCAAACTGAACTTAAATTAAAAGCCAAGATAAAAATGTGAAGGACTAACAGTATCTGGGCCGATGATCTAAGTGCTCTTTTGGGGTTATATACATTGAAGAGCTTTGTCAAATAGCTGAGTGAATATTATAATCAATATGAAAATGGACAGGCAAACCTGCTAAAACTGAAGTGATGTGCCCTTCTAATACGTATTAAAAGACATGCAGCATCATTTTGGATTATCTGCAAGCGATGGAGAGACAGGTGCTCAAGACCCAAATGCAAAGAATTGCTTTAGTCCCACTGTCACCAAAGTGCTTGCACCAGGGGTCATATGATTATTGTTTTTTTTCTGTATATACAGAAAAAAAAACCAATAATCATATGTATTATTGTAGGGTCTAGCTTACAATATAAAACACCTTGAGGCAACTGCTGTTGTGATTTGACGCTATATAAATAAAAGTGAATTGAATTGAAATTCCATATAACTGATAAAAACTGGTGTCAGCATCTGTGGTAAATCCTTCTCTAATTTAGGAGTACTATCTAAAAACACTTCATGATTTCTAACAGTGGGGGGACAATAAGAAACAAGAGGGTCAAAGATATCAGTTAACCCATCCAAAGGCATACAACTTTCAAAATGAAGGATAACAACATTTTGATTTAATGAGTATTTGATATAGTCAGCTGTTTCTTTAAGCATACTTTTCAAGACAGAAGTGAATTTGGATGTCATAAGGGGCGATCGTGGCTCAAGAGTTGGGCGTTCGCCTTGTAATCGGAAGGTTGCCGGTTCGAGCCCTGGCTCGGACAGTCCCGGTCGTTGTGTCCTTGGGCAAGACACTTCACCTACCGCCTACTGGTGTCAGCCAGAAGGGCCGATGGTGCTATATGGCAGCCTCGCTTCTGTCAGTCTGCCCCAGGGCAGCTGTGGCTACAACTGTAGCTTGCCTCCACCAGTGTGTGGATGACTGGGTGTGTAAAGCGCTTTGGGGTCCCTATAGCGGGACTAGAAAAAGCGCTATACAAATAGAGGCCATTTACCATTTTTACCATCAGCATAACCATGAAAGGGAATACTTTATTTCCTAAAAATTGGATCCATGACACTACAACAAATAGAGGCAGATGAAGTGGAGAATTCCCTGTGGCTACAGAAAAAGACCTCTCTGACAAATATAAGTTAAATAATGACAAAACTGTGCCTTTACAACCAATAACAATGTGTTCGTGTTTTGACAAAAGAATCCCGGGATTGACTATGTTAAAATGTTAAAACGTTTTTCCATTCTTTTGGACATAAAAGTTGGTTCAGATAATGGTATGTAGTTAAAAATAGATATTCTAATTAAGATGTTTCTTTTTGATAATATGTTGCACAACATAGCTAAAAATATTAAAAAGAACCCGGGGCTTGTGTCTATTCCAAGAAATCATGTTAGACAGAAAAGCAGATTTTCAGCATTAACAGTCCTCTGATATTCCGGTAACAGAAGAGATCATCTACTAATCAGAAGGTTAGTCCAAAGTATTCTTGGACAAGATACTGAACCCTGATTTGCCCCAGTTTAAATGTTTGATACAAGCCTCAGTGTGTGAATGAGGCATATTGCATTCATTTAGTAATGGATTAATTGATTGCTGGTGTGTACAATGTTTTGGTCTCTAGGGTGAAAATACTGCAGTGATCCCTTGTGCTAAGATCGGAATGACAGCTCTATAAAGTACATGGTACTGGAGTAATTGCAGGGTTTATCCCTAATGTGTATGGAACTACAGTTACTAACCATGTTTTGTGGAAAGGGTGACAATATAGGAAATGCACTGTGTTATTTCTTTGAAAACATGTTCATCTTCCCATGCCAGGCAGGTTTTGCACAGTCTCACTATCTTTACCCAGTTAGAGACAGCGCAACACTCAACCCTGCAGTTGTTGCTCCATTGCTGGAGGTGGTCCTTGACTTGGCAGCAGATAAAAAGTCATTTTTTACTTCCCCCGCAGTCTGAGATTAATTAAAATGCATGGTAGCTGCACCAGTTTCTCTTCATAATTTATCCATAACCCAAGACACTAAATAATAATAATAATCCTGCTTTAAAGAGGTGTAACTTTGAAAAATTCATGATAGATTAATGAAATGTCTGTTTGCATCTTATTTCAAAGCCCAAGGCGCTTTTGTGCACTTTGGCCGAACCCAGAATTCCCGATAATGAGAATTCATTTCAGCTTCTGCATTGGCATCAATTATGCGTTGTATGCATGTGGATTTACTAAATGTGTTTGGGGGTTTTGTTCATGTGAGGTTGAGAGGGTGGGTGTCCTTGTTTGAAGTTGGGATTGACCCAACCATTAAAGCAACAAACATTCTCCATGTGGGCAATGTGATATTTAAATAAAAGAGAAGGCCACCCTCTTTAAATCTTTTTGGTCAAATAAAGGCCAACCGAGTGCTTGAGTTTAAAACAGTGAAATCAGAATCTCTCTGCACTTTTCTCCAGTCAGTTGAGATTATAGCCACTACAGGCCACAGTGCATAAACAGCTTAACTTTAATGTCTGGATAGGCGTTTGACAATAGTCCCTTTGTGTAGATAAACACAGGCAGCATATTCACAATAGTCTTTTGCCCAGGACTAATAACACAATCATATCAAGTGTCAAGGCTGCAGGTGACAGAAGCAGCAGCTGACAACAGACAAATAAAGCTTTTGGGCTTCTTTGCGTGTCAGCTCTGGTCATGAGTGGTAAGGGCAGAAAGTCTTTGCTCCAGCCACTGCAGTCTCAGCACTTTGAGTTGATGTAGCAGCGAAGAGTTGACGGGTAGGCCCACCCAAGCCCTGCTGGGCTGTTTGTTAGTGTAAGGCATCTGCTCTGTTTGTCAGAGAGATGCCCCTGGCACCGCACCCGCCTTCTCCACCAACACTATGCTGCAGCATGGCAGCAGGTCACCTCTGCTGGGCCCACAGCATCCAACTACACTGAATAAAAAGACAAGAGAACTTCACTGGCAAGGAAATATTTGCTATTACCCATTAAAGCCTATTTTATTTTCTATTTTTCAATATCTATCAGAAGAATTTTTTTTTTAAAAATGGTAAGATGAAAATGAACAGTCCCAAAGGTCTACATGGATACAGGCAAATATATGCTCGCATGTGATAGAAAATATTCCAGCTTAGTGACACATTTGCTTGCTGCTGTGTCACAAAATATTGTCATCTAAAATTTCACCATCAATAATTATAATTCAACTTTGTTTTATACAGAGAAAGAGTAATATAATGTAGTGAAGTAGATTCTGGGGTAGGATTTTACATGATGTCCACAAACGCACCACTGACATCCATACCTTCCCAGCCGATAATTAACAGGCTTATAAGAAACAGCTGGGCTTCACTACCAGAGGCAGGCATTTGGCAGTCTTGTCCATCCAAGGTGGCTGAGAGCATTAGGCAGCTAAGCGCTGCAGATCTCTCAAGGAAAGCTACTCAGTTTAGTATTGCCCTTTAGAGAGTGGTAAGTGGGACTCTAGTGTTCATCATAACGTGGCATATAGTAGGGTGGACTTTGACAACTGTTTCCCTCTTTTGTTGTTGGTTATTCTTTTGTCATGCTGTGATTGTTTTAGGGTAGCATCGTGGTAGGGAGTCTGGTCATTTTAATCATCGTTTGTTAATAAAGTGTTTTATTTTATTTTATTTTATTTTTTTTGTGTCCCGTTTGGATCTTTAGCCATCAGAATTGTTGTCTTAAGGCCAAGAAAGATGCCAAGCGGATTTATTTTACCAAGTGGATCATCATGGCCTTGGTCCATTTGATTGACCTTTATTATAATTATGAATTTATTTTATTTTCAGTTGCTACAAACGGGACAGACATGACTGGGGGATAGGACAGGGAGAAAGAATGAAAGAAAGAGAGGGAGAGAAAGAAAACCAAAGGGGAGAAGAGACGGTGAGAAGGGGGGGAAGAAAGAAGAGAGAAAAAAAACAAAAAACAAACAAAACACCTGGGTCACCTGTATGGAGGAAAAAAACAGAAGAGAAAGCAAACAACAAAGAGCAACATAATAAAAAAAAAAACAGCACCATCACAATAAACTAGCTAGCAGTAGATAACAGTAGATATTAAATAATAAACGATATTGTGCAGCACGCAAGATAGACTGCGCACAATGTGCTTTGAGTCAGCAGCCAAGAAAGGTGAAGTTTGTGTCTGTGAATACCCGTGTGCATACCTTTGTGGATCAGCATGCTTGTATTCCAAAGGTTTCTCCATGTAACGATCTGCTAGGGAGTGTGGGGAGCCATAGCCCCGTCCACCAGGGTATGAAGCAGGTATGGAGGAGATCCAGGCCCCAGATATCCAGAGGCCCCAGAGTACAAGGACCCGAGGAGGACCACCAAAGGGGGGGGGGGGGGGGGGGGACCATGCCACCCTCCTGGGAAGAGCTGAGGAGAGCCCCAAAGGAGAGGTCACCCCACAGCTACAGAGCAGAGGCCAGAGGGGGTTGCAGTGGCGTGCCCGTGGGCTCTGCCGGCAGCCAGCTGTGCCAGAGAGGACTGAGCTGGCCCAGAGGCCTGAGGGCATCCCACCCCCCGGAAGGGGCCCAGCTGGGCCACAGGCGCCAGGCCCCGCCAATCGGCCACCAGGAGTGAGCCGGTACATACATGAGCGCCCAGCCCCAGACGACAAGGACCACCAACACTCCGTCTGAGGGCATCAGCCACCGGCAGAGAGTGTGGTGAGGGGAGATAGGCCTCCGTACTTTAGAGGGCCTGAGATGTACCCAGAGAGGTTGAGTCTAAGACACAACCTGACATATAGACACAGACGAACAGGCACACGCGGACACAAACGTGCATTCCCACCCCATATACACAACGAAATACTCGGCACTCACCTAACGTGTAGACAGACACAAATAGACACTGCACAGACAGTCACACTCCCCAAACATACTCTATATCCCAGGTCCAGGTATCCCCGCCCCCATAGGGGCAAGCCGCACCTAGACCCAGGAGATGTAACCTTTCTCTCTGGGGTGGAGGCAAGCAGACCACCTCCTTATCTGCAGTAGCAGGGAGGCCCCGCATCCCAGACCCCAGTCTGACGGCCAGCACCTCCTCCCAGCCCCCCAGCCCTGACTGCTAACAGAACCGGGGTGAATGAAGACCTCAAACCTCCCTACGCCCGCTCATATGTAGTGTTGCTGTGTGCTGTTCTAAAGTGCATTTAAAACTCAGGAGAGCATGGTACTAGCTTCCTCTCAGAGAGCAGCACTGCTCTTCCCGAAAACCCTTAATTAGTGTCTAAATACATTTAAAATTGAGGGTAGGGCACCAGCACCAGAGGTGGGTTGGAGTACACCGACCATCCTCTGGATGCTGTAAAACGTGCCCACCCCCAAGGCCCTATTGTATGTGTTATGTGAGAGTGTGAGTAATGTGGATGTCTAGGTTGCAGAATAAAATTGAGGCACAGGCAGCCAGAAGGGGAAGGAGGGGGAATGCCTCCCCTGCACCCTGGTGACATACCTGCACCCCAAGCCCTGAGTGGGTGTGGTAGAGCGGGAAAAGGGAGGCAGCTGAGGATGGGGAGGGAAGAAAGGAAGGGGCAAGCGGCCCCTCCCTGGGGCCAGCTCCCCCACTGACCCCAGTAGGCACCCCCACACTCTGGAACCCACCAGGGCAAGGGGGCCCAGGCCCATCCGGACCGGGGCCCGCAGCAGCAGCACCGCCCAGCCCCACAGAGTCCGGGGCAGCCCACCCGACTCCACCCCAGAGAAAACTGCACCCACCCCGTCATCCAATCATCTCCCAAACTACACAAGACAATAGACACCGAGGTTGAGTTCATTCTCCACCTCTCCTATATCTCTCCCCCCACCAGCAGAGTGAGCTCCTGTAGTGAGGAGACCACCTGCAAAGACATAACAACCTCCCCACCAGTTAGAGAGCCCCCTAGTAGGGCCGATGCACCAGAGGTCCCCTGTACTGGGGCTGAGCCCCCCTGCACCCATCCGCCCACTGCTCCGGCGACACAACAGCCAGGACCCAAGCCCCCAAGGCCCAGCCAGCACCCCAGACCGGGGGACGGAGCAACCCCAGACCCCCAAGCCTCCACGCCCGTCCCGGACCCTCCCAGGGGCAGCCAGGGTACCAGGCCAGTAACCAACGTCCGCCAGCACAGACCCTCCCCCATCTCCGCTGTACGCAGCCACAAGGAAAACACCATCCAAGAGCCCCAGAGCTCCTAACCAGGTCATGGCCACATCCTCCAGGTTAGTCCCTCTAGGGAAAAGTGTTTTAATTAACTATTTTGCCATCTCAACCCTGCTACCCTAGGTGCCTTCCTGATTTTATAGTTATATGTTTTTAGTAGTTCCTCTTAATAAATTTTGTTTTGTAAATTTCCTTTGTCTCACCTCTGTCGTTAATAATGAGTCTGTGGGCTTTGGTAGCCAGTGCAATACGGACATTGGCTAGAGAAATCTTTCCTGGGGTGCAACACCCGCTTTTCGGGGCCCTCAAAGTGCTTTACAATTCCACTATTCATTCACTCTCACAGTCACACACTGGTGGAGGCAAGCTACAGTTGTAGCCACAGCTGCCCTGGGACAGACTGACAGAAGCGAGGCTGCCACATCGCGCCATCGGCCCCTCTGGCCATCACCAGTAGGCGGTAGGTGAAGTGTCTTGCCCAAGGACACAACGACCGAGACTGTCCGAGCCAGGGCTCGAACTGGCAACCTTCCGGTTACAAGACGAACTGCCAACTCTTTGAGCCACAATCGCCTAAATATCGTATAAATATTACTTCACTCATTTTATAATAAAGTAAATAAAAATCTGAACCCATCTTTCACGTACATTTCACCACTGTGTTGCTGTCCTCATACATGTCCTGCAACAGCCTCACATACTTCTTCACCACTCTCTAAACACTTTAATTTTTATAACAGACAGTACACCATAAATTTTACACAAAAAAACGTACAGCTCTGGAAGTCATGATCGCTGAATTTGCAACCCAGCTGTCGCTAATTGTTTTTCCCCACTCGGTGACACACCCGCAGAGGGAACAAACTCTGGTGATAGGCAATTTTGTTTTGAAACATGTGAATATAGTGAAACCGGCAACCATAGTAAATTGGCTTTGAGGGGGCAGAGCAAGGGGACACTGAGGGAAACCTGAAACTGCTGGCTAAGGATAAATGGAATTACCATAAAAGTATAATTCACATATGAAGAGTTGGACAACATCAGGCCACGACATGGTACACACCTACTGGCTGAAGAAGCTGACTGCATTCTATGAGGGTCTGGCAGTACAAATGAATCAGCTGCTAGTCGATGAGAGAAACCCAGAATGACTGAAGGCTGGACAGTCCTGATCCCCAAGGACCCTCAGAAGGGACTGGTCTGAGGTCAGGCATCATAGCGGCTAAGATGAACAGGCACAGGGCTCAGTACATGAGAAGGCATAGAAAAGAATTGGCAAGAATACCAGAAGAGCGAAACACCAGCTACTGGTAGACAAAGCAGTTGCCTGAGACTGCAAGACCAGGGTCACCAACCTCTGCACTGCCTGGATTGATTAAAGGAAACCCTATGACTTGATGCCCCACACCTGGATCCTGGAATGCCTAGAATTGTACAAGATCAACAGGACCCTAAGAGCCTTCATCAGACACATAGTGGGGATGTGGCATACAACACTAGAGGCCAAATTCAAGCCCATAGCACAAGTCACCATCAGAGATGCTCTGTCCCCCCCCTGCTGTTCTGCATAGGCCTGAACCCCCTCAGTGAAATCATTGACAAGACTGGCTACAGATACTGACTACGGAATGGAGCAGTTATCAGCCACCTCCTGTACATGGATGACATCAAGCTGTATCCCAAGAGTGAACGAGACATCGATTCACTGATCCACACCACCAGGATATACAGCAATGACATCGGAATGTCGTTTGGACTGGAGAAGTGTTGTCAGATGATAACAAAGAGAGGGAAGGTAGTCAGAACTTAGGGGATCAAACTACCAGAAGGGAGCATTTTAGACATCGAGAACAGCTACAACTACCTGGGGATCCCACAGGCAAATGGGAACCATGAAGAGGCTGCCAGGAAAGCTACAACCACCAAGTACCTACAGAGTGTCAGGCAAGTCCAGAGGTGTCAGCTGAATGGTAAGAACAAGATCCGGGCTATCAACCCATGATCAGGTATAGGGATGGGTATCGTTTAGGTTTTATCCGATACCGGTGCCAAATCGGTACTTTTGAAACGGTGCCGGTGCTCAAACGGTGCTCAAACCGGTGCTTAAAGAATAGAGAACACAAAATTGGTCCAAAAACCTCTCATGCTCAGCTGGTTTTTTGTAAAAAGATAACAATGTTAGCCTTTTCTGCAGCTATGGGGCATATATGGTATGATTCTTGGCTGGAAGCAGTGCTTAAACAATGGAAAAAACACAAACTTAAACCCTCTCATGTTTAACTGTTTTCCACTTTTCCTTTGGTCATTTTAGCCTTTTTGGCCAGGGTGAAGGGAGTATCTGCCATCAAAAAAGAAGACAGCCGCATGTAGCTATGATGATGTTTGCTAGTTCACCTTACATGCATTAATGTAATAACGTGGTTAGCCTACTCAACGTAAATTACACACGAACAACATTTAGCTACTCACGCAGAGAAGAACGGCTGCTGCTGCCATCATCATCCGTCATCATTTATGCTACACTGGCAGGGCTAGGGGCCAGGACTCTCCTCTTCGTGTTTTTGGGGGATGTTGCATAACAGGCAACCCACCCGCAGTAGATGCGCTCGGTGTGAGGTCTCGCAGCAAGCTATCAAATACGGCGCATTTCTGGGCTTTTAAAAAAAAACGCTATGCGTCGCCAGGTGTTTCATCGGATTTGAGGTGTTACCTCCTTTGACAGTATCACAGTATCAGCTTAAAGCACTTGTTGCAGGCTGCTGAGTTTGCTCTAAAAGAACGTACGTACCTGGGCCCGCCTACTATTCTCGGAAACGTAAAATGATTGGCTAGAAGTGTATCACAGCTCAGGAAAAAAAAGCACCGAAATAAAGCACCGAAATGTGCGCTGCTTTTCGGTCTGGTTACTACCGTTTATGTCAGAACCGGTGCCATCATGGCACCGGACACCGGTACCCATCCCTAATCAGGTACCCCGCTGGGATAATAAGTTGGCCAAAGGAGGAGATAGAAGCCACTAACATCAAGACCAGGAAACTCCTGAAAATGCATGGAGGGTTTCACCCCAAGTCCAGCGCCCTGAGGCTGTATGCTAAGTGGAAGGAAGGAGGCCGGGGACTAGTGAGTAGTCGTGTCCAAATTCATGGGCTGCATCCTCCTGAGGATGCATTTGTAGACCGATTACGTCAGAGCGACGCGTCGAAGGCTGTCCAAATTCGTAGATTCCCCTGAATGCAGCCAAAAAATGCGTCCTCTTTTTCCTCGAATCTGAAGGATGGGTCGTGTGTGTCCTTTGTGACCCACCGTACAAATGGTCTACAAATGTGTCCTCAGGAGGATACAGCCCATGAATATGGACATGACCAGTGTCAGCACCAAAGTCCAGGATGAGACGAACATCCAAGAATACATCAGGAAGA
The DNA here is from genome assembly GCF_057382095.1 of Aulonocara sp. 'chitande type north' Nkhata Bay. Classification (NCBI taxonomy): domain Eukaryota; kingdom Metazoa; phylum Chordata; class Actinopteri; order Cichliformes; family Cichlidae; genus Aulonocara; species Aulonocara sp. 'chitande type north' Nkhata Bay. The sequence continues at coordinate 32,332,114 of NC_141358.1, read as the reverse complement.
TGGCCCCAACTGACCGCGTGCTCAGTGAATACCTCAGGCAGCAGAAACCCAAGAAAGAGGAGGAGGAAGCATCATGGAAGGACAAGCCCCTGCATGGTATGTACCACTTGCAGAGAGAGTAAGTGGCTGACATCCAGAAATCCTACCAGTGGCTGGACTGAAAGACAGCACAGAAGGACTAATCATGGCAGCACAGGAACATGCTCTGAGTACAAGATCCATAGAGGCTGGGGTCTATCACACCAGGCAAGATCCCAGGTGCAGGCTGTGCAAAGACGCCCCTGAGACATTGTCTGGCAACTGGACATAGTGGTGGTAGAAAAACAGAAGAAGACGGCCGTAGGGATCAATGTAGTGGTTCCGAATGACAGCAACATCAGGAAGAAGGAACACAAGAAACTGGACAAGTACCAAGGCTGCAGAGGAGAGCTGAAGAAGATGTGGAGAGTGAATGTAACAGTGGGACCACTGGTAATCGGAGCACTAGGTGATCTCTGTCCAAAAGAGCGCAGTCCTAGGAACAGCTAAGATACCGCGCAGGACGCTCAAGCTTCCAGGTGGAGGACACAGGCTTGAAGGATAGACCGTATACATACATACATACACACACACATATACAGTATATACAGTATATACTGTATATAAAGCTGACATTCAGTGTGTGTATTTATAGTGATTGCTCAGTGATAAATGAAAGTGACGGAATAGTATTATTTGGTCACAAGGCTCGAGCTCAGGCAATTCAGGAAGATATTGTCTCTCTCTCAGTAAATCACATCACGAGTTGATACAAGAATCCTGCACAGATGAGAATAAACAGGTAAAGCAGAAGCATGAAGGAAAACACTCCAAAGCAAAAAAGGACTGTTTCCTGATTAACAATCCAATATCAAATGAAGGTCTTCCTTCTCTTTAATTACTAGCCAGGATGATCAGAGGTGAGTTAATTATCACAGGTGTCCTGAACTGAAGTGCAGGTGAGGACTCCAGTGTTCAGATTTATCTTCTGAGAACTATGCAAATTAACTCATGTTTAGATATATGTAATTGTGTGAAAGAGAATATTTTCACAGGAGAATGTTCAGCTTATTAAACTTTGTAGCAAGAGTTGTGATGTCTCAGGTGAGCTGACATCTGAGTTTTGGTTTTTGCCAAAGATGATGATGCATGTTATGGCCAAATATAACTGTCATCTGTCCAAAGAACATTCAATTCAATTCATTTTGATTTATACAGTAATCACCTTGAGGAGCTTTATATTGTAAGACAAAGACCTTACAATAATACAATGAAAATTTGTTCCAGAAGTTCTGTTATTTTTTCAAATGCAACTTTGCAAACCATGATACTAAAGGAGAGATTTTCTCAAGAAGCCATGTTTTTCTTTTATTCTTTTTGCTATTGTAATATCATTAATCTAACATGGTAACAAGTAGTGTCAGAACTGTAGCTTTTGGGTTGTTGTTTTTTTTGGCCAGGGTAGGAAGGGGTCCTATGGAAGGAATGTGAGTGTACTTTTTTTTCACTTGCCTTTCAAGCATATTAGACATAGTGAGTAATGTCAAGGAGATAATACACATCCCTCATGAGGCTCCAGGACTCGAGTTCAGGGAGTGTGATGTAGTGTCTTGGCCCTCAGTTCTAGCTTCCACAAAAAGCTGAAGACTAACTGATAGGTTAATGTTCATGTTTAGTTGTTTTTGAAGATGAAGTGAATTTCTGCTCTTGACAGATGGGAAAGCTATGAAAATAAAATTAATAGTTGTTTATTACACCAAACCTTTAATAACTTACATGATGAGGCCAGCATTTCATATGTCAAATACCTTAAAATTCTATATCAAGGAGTAGATGTCAGCATTACCATAACTGTAAACAGGTCACCAGGCATTTGGTGGATGTTAATATGTTTGCATTTCTTGCCTGAAGGAATTACCAATTGTCATGGAAGCAAAGCATAACTGGCACATGGTCAGAAGACATACAGGCTTATAATGTCAAGGTAAATGGCTGTTTAATGGTGTGGTATGATTCATTGCTAAGTCCTAGGAGGAAATGTTCCTTTCCCTTCCACAGGGGAGGTCACAGGTCAGGGTTGCCCTGGTGGGCTCCCCAGAGCAAAACAATGCTCAAAGACACATCAGTGAGGATTCTTACACTATAAATTAACAGAGCAAGCAGCATGTGCACCCACTAACTTCAGTCACACTGGTGATTGATTTGATGAAGAGCCGTGACAGGCTTTTCTACTACAGTGTAATTTAACACAAATATGCTGTCTTTTCATGTGCCGACTCTCTGCCAGGTGATGAAATGGATGAAGGGAGAAAACAGGCAGTTCAAACAAACAATAAAGAGCTGTCAGTGATGCAAATTGTTAGCAAGAGCTTCCAGACTCTTGATACATGTGGCGTGATAAACCAAGGCTTTTAGATTTTACGTGGTTGAGTATCCTCTTTGTAATTCTTATATTTTAAAGGTATAAATGTTTCTGGGGAAATTTCAGTGCTTAGATTTGGAAAGAAAATAACAGCCAATACATCTCAAAGCTTGAATAGGTTACATAGTTTATATATCAGACAAGCCTCAAACTGTCATTTTGGAAAACAGTGATTTATCCTCTCTGTTGTCTCACAATAATTCTGTTTTTGTTTTTTTTTTTTTGTTTTTTTGTTTTTTTTAATTTACGGAAATATATGTTTGCATTACCTGTTTAGTCAGTGTAAAACAAAACTGGTGAGGGGCAGCCAAAGCTGATCTATATTCTCTTTGCTTGGATGAAGGGATTTAGGAGAAACATAAACATATGCTTCCCAAGTCAGAGTTTGACATGTGTAGGCAGGTACAGGGGGGACAGGCAGACAGGGAAGGGAATGGCTGAAATCACCAAGTAGCACATCAACAGTATCAGGTTTGAAACAAGAACACAACCCTGAGTGCAAACTTTCATGTATCTTGTGGCCCAGACATGCACGTAGTTTTTCCTCTTCCAGCCACACTCAATCACAGAATGACTCTTGAGGAAGCAGACAGAAAGTCGGTGGAGCATGAACGACACTGAAGTTTTCTCAATCGACCAGCGAGAGGCTCAGGTTCAGGAAGCTTTGGTATGCCCCCCTCGTACCCTGGTATGCCAGATGGACATGTGCTTTTTGACAAGCCCACCTTATTGTTCTGTCCTCAGAATATACAACCATAGTGTAATGCAACATTGGAGCCCTGTGGAGATCCACGTGACACACTCAGCTTATAATTACCTACTACTGACATGTTGTGTCAGTATATAAAATCAGCCAGTCTGGAACTCGATCAGTCTCAGATTAGTGTTATCCTGTTGTTTGTCATTTCACAATAGCTTTTTCCTTTGCTCCTTAGCCTTTTGTGTCCAATCCATATTCAGGCTTAAAGTGGACATGAAACACTACACGTATAGCTAAAACTGACATAGATGTAACATCGTCAGTGAAAGTGCATTTAAGAAATAAGCGTTTTTAGAACATGTTTAGCGCCATCTTGTGCCAGTACAGTACACAGCATCACAGCTAACAGCTAGAATTTCCCATTTTTGCGTAGCTAGTCAAGGGGTCAGCAACCTTTAACACCCAAAGAGCCATTTGGACCCGGTTTCCACGAAAAAGAAAACACTGGGAGCCGCAGATACTTTTTGACATCTAAAATTAAGATAACACTATATATATTGTTTTTTTACCTTTATGCTTTGTGTGAACAACTAAGGTGTGTTGCTTATGAAATCCATGAAGTCCTACAGATAAAATAACATTTTATTTATGTAATTAACACATTTTGAACTCTTAAAGAAATATAACAAAAGGAAAGACACCCAGCTGAACTAAAATGATCCATGTAGCAAACAAAAACTGTTGTGAGCCGCCACCCTCATATTGCTTTTGGGCTTTTGGAGCCTTGACCTGACTTTTAAAAAATAACTGGAAAAAAAGCACCGTGTGTGAAAAGCGTGTTCATGCAAACATCGTCGGGTGTACCGTAGTACAATGGGACTTCTGCTCCTGAACCTCCGCGCACAGCGTCTGCAAATCAGGGCTGTACGAAGTCACTTCATCTTTACGCAGGACTGTAAGCTGTCATCTGTGAGGCGCGAGCGGTGGAGAATAGCTGCTGACATAATGTGGATCTGAAGATCCATAATTGGCCTACCTGGGGTTGAAAGTCTCGATAAATGCACGGCGTTTCGGCGGGTATACCGGCTTCCGCGAGTGTGATGCTTATTTTGAGCGATGAAAAAATAATAGAATGTAATTTTATTTTTATATTTCAATATCACAAGAATCTTCCAATTTAGAACTACAAGTTAAAAAAAATAACTAACATAAATAAAATACACTTCAGCTAAATACTACTAATTTATTTTCCCAAACCACGCGGAGCCGCATTATAAGGCCTAAAGAGCCGCATGCGGCTCCGGAGCTGTAGGTTGCCGACCCCTGAGCTAGTCGAACAATGAAGAACCACTGAGTGGTTGGGAGACAGAGAGTGAAAGTGGAGAGTTTATCTTTAATTTCTTAATAGAAAACTGATTGTTGGAACCAGGGGCAGTGCATAAATCACCACCATAAACCTATTTTTAGTCTCCTTATGTTCCACTGAGTTATTAGGTCTGCTATTAGTTAGTTAGCATAAATTAATGTCAGTCTATTATTCAGTTTAAAACTCTATATGTCTGATCATCGTATGCATATTTTTAAAAATCAACATCGCTATGTCACTATATCACTAACTACAAAATCCCAATACAACATGTTTTTCACCGAATTCAGAAAAAACTATACAAGTGTTATATGTATAGCTGTATTATGTAGGTTTATTACTATAGATGTGTCTCTGTCTCTTTCATTCCCTGTATTTGTGTGTGTGTGTGTGTGTGTGTGTGTGTGTGTGTGTGTGTGTGTGTGTGTGCAAGTACATGCGTGAGCGCATTTGTGTGTCACCATGTGTTTACCAGGCCACCCTGGTAGCAGAGGTTTCATTATGCACATTTCATCCCAGTGATATCACAAACTCCTTGACCTTCTTGACCCTGCAATCTCCCACATAGGCTAAAAGGAAACTCTGCACAAAAATCCCACCAAGGCTGGAATAAAGTTTAAAGCAGGTTTGCTGGAGGCCAGAACATCTTATCATGTTGAATCTGTCTTTTATACCACATGTAATAACTCTGATATAAAACATGCTCTATAATACTTATTTTAATAAATGAATAATATATTGCTTTTTCAGCTGCTGTAATAAAATGCCCAAATATAGGAATAAATAGTAGTTACATTAATTATAATGTTTACAATTATATACTAATACAGATTTCTCATTATTCCTCTTCTTGTTCCTCCATTTCACTTCCGAGGACACAAAAATAAAGGAAAAATGCCCATCATGTGTTCTCGTCTGCAGTAAAATAGCTGTAAGTGAAAACTTATTTTCAGAATTTCACTAGTCTCAAATTCTACCCTGTGAAAAAACCTTCTCATTATATCATCCCACACATATGCTCCTCGTGTGGCGCTGTTTAAAAAATGCTTGAAAGAAAACAATCCCAGTGCAGAAAAGGCACTTTTTTTGTTGTGACCAGTGTTTGATTTCAGCCCGACAGACGATCCTCCCAAGGAACGCAATTAATATTTAACTTGATAGGCTGGAGTGGCTAGCTTGGAGCAAACGGAGGACACACAACAAAAGAAGCAATTTAAACGTGCAAAACGAACCTATTGAAAACTGTGACTCATAAGTCATGTGTGAGCAATTGAAAGGGGCAGTGTGCTGCATAGCAGACCCAACATTCAATTAAAATGTGCAATTTTATCCTCGTCACAGATCCATTGCTCTTTGTGAAGCAACGCTGTTCATATTCAGTACTCATATTTAGTTCAAATAAAAGGCACATGCCTCCTCACTAGAAGGCATTCTCCAGCTGCCAGATTCAATCAGGGAACTTATACTGTTTGCAAATAAGTGTAACGTTTGTAATTCCCCTTTAATTGATTATACATCCTCCCTGACCCCTGACCTCTTCTTCCCTTTCAACTTATCTTGAGTGAAATCTAACCATCTTTTCCGAATTATTCTTGGAGGCTCTCCCCCAGAGAGTCTGACATTCTGTCCTCTCCGTGGCCAGTCATAGCTACAAGCAAACAAACCAGTGAATACACAGTGCATTCCAGTCTTTAGGTTTCACCAAAGCAGAGCCGCAGAGAATGTACACAAAACAAAACCTGCCTGTCTGACCATATATATGTCTGTATATTATTGTAGGGTCTATCTTACAATATAAATACAAGTGATTTGGCATATACATACATACATATACACACACACACACACACACACACACACACACACACACACACATACACATACATACATATATATATATATATATATATATATATATGGAGATGCAAAAGTTTCTTCAAGTTAATCAAAACATAATAAATGAACATAAAGGTAGAGCTCATCCAGACATTCGTTTGAATTTGGAATCAAAATTAGAATTTACAATGAGCATCAGAATAGCTTTGACTTCACTATGCAGAGAAAGAATTTAACAAGGGGTGGGGGAGGTTACTGAAATGAGCAGATTAGAGGCTGTCATTGTCAATCTGAATTGTGCAACTACTTTGCAATCATTGTAACAGGTCAATATTTGCACTGGCTGATGTATTCTTTTCTCCTCATCCTCTGTCTTGGTTAAACTGTCAAACACTGACGTCTTTGTCAGGGACATTCCTGAATAGCGTCAAGCTTCTACTTTACTAGCAGGCTGCATTAAAACCCGGCTGAGACATAATAATGGAAAACTTAAAAGTTGTCATCAGCTTCAGTTGGAATAATAATAATTTAAAAAAATGTATTATGTTATCAACAGTGCTAAGTAGTTTTGCTTTTTTAGGCTTTCCACTGGTAGCATACATGGATGTATTTACACTACATGGAAAGTCCATTTCACCACCTTTCCAATAAATTATTCCATTCTCCAGGAGAGCTGTATATATTTTTACAATTGTTTTAAAATTCATAGGCTTTTACTGAAACACAGAAATTATGGCTCTGTGATGGATTCCTCCTTTATCTAATGTGACTCCCTAACGTGTCTGAGACCATAAACATTTTTGCAGTCGTTCTTGGGCATTTCAACTGTCAGCTTCCAACCTTTCTTACTCAGGCCTCCCTGGTAGTTTTCTATTTTCGCAGCTCTAAAAATATCCTCAGGCCATCAGATTCTCAGTCATGCCGCCCCCTTGAAAGACCTGCTGGTAAGAGAGAGAGTTCCATGAAAATATGCCATCATATAGATTTGAACCAGGAGAAATCTGTGTGTGAGCGGGGATGGGATTTCGGAGACAGATATCTGACCATCAAAGGGACATTTTGAAGGGGCTGTCACCAAGAAGGAACACAATTCCACAGCAGATACTCAGGGGGTGGTATTAGTGTTAAAGGCAGCACGGGCAAGTCGTTCCTATTTGTCCTCTCAACTGGAAAAACCAGGGATGAATAACACATGGGTTGGGAGTCGTTTGCACGAGTGAGGGAATGTTGTGGGGTCATGAAAGGGAATTAATGCTCCTTATCAAGAGCACAGTGACACTGTTGAAGGTTGAACTCTTTAATTCAATTTTAAATACCCACATTAGACAGGAGAATTACCCTGGCGGTGGAAATAGAATAGTGTTTTTTAAAGAAAAGTCAAATTGAAACTTGGAGATGTTTCAATAGTTCTTGGACTCCGTAAACCGAACTGGAAGGTTCTGTTTTTCCTTTTTGCTCCACCTGCATAAGCACAAGTTGGGTCTGGAGCTGAGGCGATCTGCATTGGGTAGCGAGGAATGTTTTGGAACACAGTGTCCCACAGATGCTCCCCAAAGAGCCGGATAAGCTCTCCTATCACAGAAGACATAAGCACCCACTTCAGTCTTCCTGTACTTGGAGCTGAGAATGCAAATGAGCGGGCTGTTCTCTGTAAATAAACAAGAGGCTGAATAAACCCTCCCAACTCAGCAATTCATTCAGGAAACTCATCTCAGCTGTCTAATGAGCTGGCTAATTTGTCTCAGATTCAGTTTTACAAGATGCAGCCGTGTTTGTGTTTATCTGATAGCACTTGTTTGGATAGGGAAGGGGGGCTGCGGTGAGTGTAGAAGAGGTTGATCATCATTCTGCGCACCAGCTGGAGGCCAGTAGGAGCTGGATATACCTCTCTTCTATTCGTCGTCTCTTTCAGCACAGTTGCCCAACTGCAAGCCACATATCTGCCAGTTCTCTGCCGATGTGGAAGGCAGTCATTACGAGAACAAGCGATTCCTCTTTCAGCCCAGTTCATGGGTCAATTGCTCTCTCCCTTTCAATTTTGTGGCAGAGTTGGTGGGATTGAAGCTCTCCTCTAACCTGAGCTCCCCATTCCCACGCATTCTTTGAATCTATTGAATCCTCTGGAGCCTCACAGTTTGCACTTGTGCTTTTGCAGCATTGTGTTTTACTTTATTGATCCTAACGAGGCGGCGATTTGTGTCACTCGAACAGGCCGGGTGCCTGTTTGTCCAGATTTATGTGCCCTGCCCTCAGTGAAAATCCCTTCCCGGTAAAATCTTTACCACCCCTCGCTGTCATCTTATTGAATAACTGTCAACTGTCTTTTCATGACAGAGTTTCAGGCTTTACTCCTCTTTGCAGCTATAAAGGTCTCACACACAGCCTGACTACAGGCAGATATGTAAGTGTCTAAAAAGAGCAGGAGTCTTTTTCTTTTCTTCATGATGTACATGTAGTTAGTTGGACAAAGTATAACTGTGATTTAATGAGGGTGCAGGCTATTCTCTGGGTTTGTTGTCTCTCTCAGGAAAGGAAATCGCTAACAGTTTTACAGCCAGCATCTTTCAAACAACAGATGGTCCTCTCAATTCTTGTACGGTGAATTTTATGGTGTGTTATGCTCCATTTGTTTTGATAAAGACATTCTATGTAGTGTTTTTTTTTCTTTTAAGACATGTCTCATGTGGTGTTTCATTAACCTCTCCACATTAATGTGTTTTTCTGGTGGTCCTTACCTATTAGAAACATTTGACAGGAATAAATGTTTACTGCTCATTTTGATAGTAGATTTTAATCCAGCTGTTGAAGTAAGCATTACACAATGCATGCAGATAAAGACTTTGTTTCTGGAAAAGATAAAAGTAAAAGCCACGGGTGGTCTTCCATTAAAAAGCTTCACAAATGTATTATTTATTTCTTACTGTTCTTCCAGTTAATGCAATAAAAGATCTGCATCACATAACAGTGACAGACTTATTGGGAGCCATCTATCTATTTTGTTTAATGTCAGCACTTTAATGTCAGCACTCCAGCACCATCAACATGTCGAAACTGGAGCTGCTTGTAGATAAACAGGTTTTTAAACATGTGCCCAGTTTCAACAAATTAGCCATAATTGTGTTCTTTAGCTTGAGTGTATTAAAAATGCCAGTTAATGGAATATGAAGATTATTAGTTATTATCTTTATTAGCTATTTAGTTAAATTTAGCTAAAGTTTTATTAAAGCTATTTGTTTAAAGTTGTTTTTTTTTTTTTTTTTTGTGTCCCGTTTGGATCTTTAGCCATCAGAATTGTTGTCTTAAGGCCAAGAAAGATGCCAAGCGGATTTATTTTACCAAGTGGATCATCATGGCCTTGCCATATTGGTCCATTTGATTGACCATTATTATAATTATGAATTTATTTTATTTTCAGTTGCTACAAACGGGACAGGCATGACTGGGGGATAGGACAGGGAGAAAGAATGAAAGAAAGAGAGGGAGAGAAAGAAAACCAAAGGGGAGAAGAGACGGTGAGAAGGGGGGGGGGAGAAAGAAAAAAACAAACAAACAAAAAAAAAACACCTGGGTCACCTGTATGGAGAAAAAAAACAGAAGAGAAAGCAAACAACAAAGAGCAACATAATAAAAAAAACGGCACCATCACAATAAACTAGCTAGCAGTAGATATCAGTAGATACTAAGTAATAAATGATATTGTGCAGCACGCAAGATAGACAGCGTACAATGTGCTTTGAGGCAGCAGCCAAGAAAGGTGAAGTTTGTGTCTGTGAATACCCGTGTGTACACCTGTGTGCATACCTGTGTGGATCAGCATGCTTGCATTCCAAAGGTTTCTCCATGTAACGATCTGCTAGGGAGTGTGGGGAGCCACAGCCCCGTCCTCCAGGGCATGAAGCAGGTATGGAGGAGATCAAAACTCCAGACATCCAGAGGCCCCCAGAACACAAGAGACCAAGGAAGACCAACAGAGGGGCAGCCGTGCCACTGTCTCAGTAAGAGCTGAGGAGAGTCCCAGATGAGGGCTCACTCAGCAGCCGCGGAGCAGAAGCCAGGGGGAGTTGCAGTGACGCGCCCGTGAGCTCCGCCGGCAGCCAGCTGTGCCTGAGTGACTGAGCCCCAGGCCGAGAGGAGTGGCCGAGCGAGCCCCAGGCTCCAGGCCCCGATAAGCGGCCGCCAAGGAGTGAGCCGGTGTGTACCCGGACGCCCACCCCCAGACACAAAGAACCACCAACGCACCGACACCTGAGGGAGTCCGCCACTGGCAGGGGAAGTGGTGGTGGGTGGAGATAGGCCTCCAAACCTTGGAGGGCCTGAGATGTCCCCAGAGAGGTGGCGTCTGATACCCAACCTGACATATAGACACAGACATACAGGCACACACAGACACAAACATCCATTCCCACCCTCATGCTCTCATATGCACTTACTCCACACTCAACCAACGTGGAGACAGACATAAAGAGACGCTGTACACACGATCACACTCCCCAAGCGTACTCTACGAACCGGGTCTAGGTACCCTTGCCCCTGGAGGGGGGAACTGCACCCAGACCCAGGTGGTGTTACCCTTTTCCCTGCGGTGGGGAGAGGCAGACCGCCCCGACTCCGCAGCAGCAGGGAGGCCCCACACTCCAGACCGCAGTCGGACGGCCAACTCCTCCTAGCCCCCCCGCTCCAGCAGGCCGTAGAGAACGGGGGTGAGAGAAGAAAGTTATATTTTAAATGGAGAGAAATGGCCAAGTATATCAAATGTTATCTATTTTGAAGTTTAGTTGTTGCTTATGATGTAAACATGTAATATTGTGCTTAATTAAAAATATTAAATAGGCTGAACTCAATTTTTATCAATTTGTTATTAGAACTCGATTTAACCCTTTAAGACCTACCATAGAACCAAGTCCGCCAGAGCTTATATTATATTTTTACATGCTGTGGAGCCATTTTTGGAAGCATTTCAAGTTGCTATACATCAATACAACCATTATAGCCCACACTTTAATAATATGTCTGCATTAGGTGCATAGTAATTACATAAATTGCAAAAAAGTGCAATAAACTACAAAAAAATTGAAAATCGTTTTTGTTTTTTTAACATATATTTCTAGTTAGAGAAATTTAAGAGGCTTATCCCTCAAAACTGTAAATACAAAAAAGTTGCACAAACTAGTTTCGCACCACAGGAAATTTATTTTAAATGTCTTCATAGTTTTATTTTTGAAATACACCAATTTTTTTATACTGCAGGAAAAACGAAAATAAATATTATAATGCAAATTTGCAAAATAACAGCATATGCATCAAAATAAACTATTTCCAGCAGTGCAATATGAGTCCTAAGCATCCCAGAAACGACACAGAAAGTCATAAACTCAAACATAACTTTTAAAAACACAAGTATAGGCTCATAAGGCCCCGATCGTAAAAAACTACATTTCCGCAAAATGACGTCACTTCCGGTTTCGGGCAGCTCATGGCGGACATGCGACAGTTCACGCTGATGGAGTAGGAAGTGTTACAAACAGCTGATCGGATCGGCAAAGCGTGTTTCTGGAATATTATGTTTTTGTTGCTGCAAGTTCTTTTTATGCAATTTTTGCAAAGCTATATGTGGAAGGAAACTGTGACCTAGGACAAGCTGATGGCATAAGATGTAAGTACAACTCCTCCGGTTCCATATGCAAAAAAAATTATTGCGCTAGCTTACGTGGTTGCAGAGCTACCGAGATTTAAAAATAGTTACACAAACTGGAGCGTGTCCGCTCCTGGCTTTAAATGGTTAAATAAGTTACCAGTACTTTTTATGCAAAAACCACTGATAAACTCAATTTATTTGAGTTATCTTAACTTAGAACAACTACATAAGCTGGAAGTTTTGCTTCTCAGTGCAGAAGGATGAAAGATGTGTTTTGAAAATGCCACGTCACTACCGTCCTCCTCCCTCAGAGATCAGTCCGCATGTTCATGGTGCCAGCATTTTTATGGAATATGTTGAGCAAACCCGGAGAAGCTTCAGCTCAAGAGATTACTGTCATTGCTGTGGATCATTACCTGATAAATATTTACTCTCATTCAAACTGATTTTGTGGCTTCTCTTAGTTTAGCACCAGGTTTATAATCTTGCTAGCTAGTTAGTGTTAGCCTAGCGTTGCTGCTGCCGCTGGGCTCATGTTATTTAAAAATTAACACCACAGCCTTAAAAACCTTATATAATTCTGTTGATTGTTTGAAATAAAAAAAAGTGAGATAAGAGCCCAGACAAAATTCTTCGGGCGGTGCAGCTGTTAGGAGTGTGATGTGGTGTGGGGGGTATTTTCAATCCATAGCCATAACTAACTAACTATATACATCATGTTTAACCTGAGTAGCAAAAGACTGCAGGGGGATGGAAAACGATACTCCAGGAGTTAGCTGTGCTCGCGGACTCTATCAAGCTGTGACCTCCCGGTCAGCTATCTCGCTGGTGGATAACAGAGCTCTCCAAAAACGTGGAAGCACTTTTGCAAATATGTGATATTTTGATAAATTAAGTAGATATTTGAGCATTACACAGCTACATTCTCGGCTGAAAATATCTTAAAAGGTTATTTTGTGACCCAGAAAGGGTAGTCTGGGGAAAAGGAGGATCGCATTTGTCGGCACTGGTTGTCGGAGCCTGTGTACTTGTAAGCGCGGCAATGGCGGAGGAGCGTGGCTAAAAAACTGGGTCACAAAATAAACTTTTAAGATATTTTCAGGCGAGAATGTAGCTGTGTAAAGTTCAAATATCTGTTCGATTTATCAAGACATCACATATTTCCAAAAATGCTTCGACGTTTTCGGAGGCTTCCATTTTTTTCATGCTTTGTGGCAGCTTTTGAACATCTATGGCATCTATATCTAATGTCAAGTCTAGACTTTATTTAACAACATAAGCAAACTATATGTTACAATGATTGCACTGCCATTAAGGATCAAATCAGTTTCAGTTTTTTCTGTTTTTTCTCCCTCTGCTTGCTTCTTACTGTCTTTGAGGCTCGGGACCAGCACTCCTGCTGTTGGACAGAAAGACATCAACTCAATTGTAAGCAGAGATGGGGTTACTGTAATCTGATTCATTTTTTCAAGTAACGAGTAAAGTAAGGGATTACTATTGCAAAAACGGTAATTAGATTACCATGACTTTCCCGTAGGAACGCTGCGTTACTGCGTTACTAAAACCGTGATTTTTTTGCGAGAATGTCTCATGACAGTGACGTAAGCGAGTGCGCCGTTAGTGACAACAGCTGTGTGCAGATCAACAATGGATCACATATCGAGTGCGGGAGAGAGTATGAGCGTGCAGTGTTTAAAGCGTGGAAGTACTGACCTTACTTTGAGTTTGATTCCATAAAAAGTGACAAAAACATTAGTGTCCATTGTGCGTGGGAAGAAAACTTATTTTTACAGCGAAAAAACCCCTAAACTTCCAAGCAAGCACCGAGTGCGCAACGACGTAATGGGAAATTCACAGAGAAACTTGCGGATTCTTCCACTGACTGCTGCGGCTCACCTGCACCAGGGTAAACCTCCGCCTACGCCACTCCTGCTTTACAGGTGAAAATAGAGCAACAGGACCGCTGAGTCTTTGACTTTATTTATTTTCTGCTGTGTTTTACTTGCATCTATTTGAAAGAGTGAGTGTAAACACAAAAAATATTTTATTTTATGTGCTGGAATGTGTAGAAAATAGGTTTAAATGTTAAACTAATTTATTCAAGTCAGAGAATGTTGCATATAATTTAATTTTTACTTGATGCATAAAGTTAAAAGATTAAAACTGATAAAACAAGTTTTAAAAAGGGACTTTTCCATTTGATTACATTTTGTATGATGGATTATGCAGAAAAAGTAGAATTGGGCTGAAAGCTATATCGCTTTATCACCTATTCAGGTTGTAAATCGTGTTTTTTAAAAGTAACTAAGTAACTAAGTAATTAATTACTTTTGAAAATAAGTAATCAGTAAAGTAACGGGATTAAATTTTTGGGGAAGTAATCAGTAATTAGTTACTGATTACTTTTTTCAAGTAACTTGACCAACACTGGTTGTAAGTATTTTGGTTTTCCAATATATTAGCAACTGTCAGTGACATTTATATTAATCAGGCTGAACTTTAATCATACTTTAGATCAGCCTGTTTTACTTATTGTTTTATTTGTGCTTTGGTTTGGGGAAGTTGTTTCTTTACTGATCTTTTCCTGTCTTCTGTTATTAGACTTGAGATATGACTGCACTATGCTGTTGCTGGTGACTCCAGTTAATTCTACAAGACATCCTGTGTAAGTAAACAAACAACAACAGTTTGGTCTGCATTTCTTGAAAGATCACATCCCCCAAACTTAGTTTAGAGGGTCTACACTGTATATAGTGAAGTCTGCAAGTTTTCTAACAGCAAAATTTGTTTTGTGCCCAAATCATTTTGCACATCATTAGAATGAAAGTTATTGGCCATGTTTGCATAGCCCTTTTTAAAATGATGCTTTCATGACATTATTGTGTGTTGGGTGGTGGTCAGGGCTATCCAGACTGACAATTGGGACATTGAATGTCACCTCTCCGGTGGGGAGGGAGCCTGAGATTGTCTAAATTAGAGTCTGTTTTATGCCAAATGCAGAAAAAAATGTTTTAAGAAAGCAATTAAGTTCATGTTCCAAAAAATATGATTGTTTGCTTGCAGGACACCAGGAGAGATGAGTCCTCCGTCACAGATGGTGTGGTCAGTGAAGATGGTCGCCTGCAGGTTCAAGCTCATTCTATCTCCAACCCACATCCACTGCCACTGTACTTAAGGGAAGTTAAAGACTTTCTTCTGCACTTACATTTGGATCACCTTGATCCATGATAGTCATTTAGGCAGTAATGCCTCGACTGGAAACAAGCCATCCTTAAAATAATACAACATTCCAGCTCCTGTGTTGGAATGCAAAACAAATGTGTTGTTTAAATTAGAGACTGCACTTGTGACAGAACAATAAATATATTTTATTTTGATCATATAAGTTAGCGGTCCCCAACCCCTGGGCCACGGACCGGTACCGGTCCGTGAGTCATTTGGTACCGGGCCGCGAGAGTGAGATTCGGGTGTGAAATGTATGGTTTTCAGGGTTTTTATCGGTTTTTAGCGTTATTTTGTTATCGCTTTTTTTTGTTAACTCTGTTTTCCTTGGTCTTTTCACTTGTGTTATGAATAAGTCTTCTTTTTTTCGGTACCGGTACTAGTTTTATTTTGTTGTATTTATCCGTGACACCTTAAAGGCCGGTCCGTAAAAATATTGTCGGGCACAAACCGGTTCGTGGCGCAAAAAAGGCTGGGGACCGCTGATATAAGTAATGTAAGTACAAAACAAACTTGAGGTAGGCCTAAACTTATTTTCAGAATAATTACAGCTGAGACTTTGTTTCCTTGTAAGATTATAACAGTGATGGCAATATAATTGTTTGTTGTTCAGCAGAACAGTGTCCAGTATGTTGGCTTTTATACTTTTTTGCATTTGAAAATAAAAGTTGGGCTGATTTTAACATCATTACAAAAAGTGTTATTAATTATTTTTAATCATATTCAGGTTACCACAAATAGTTTTTTCATTTAGTTGAACTTGAAATGTTTGTCAGTAGGTAAACAATTAGTATTGTACAGTCAGAAATATCAAGTTATTCTTAATACTGCAGACTTGCAATGAATAAGTTGTCCTAACAGTCATTTTAAGTAAGCTTTACTTAGGAAACTCGTTGCCTCAAAAAAACTTAGTTTTTTTTTTAATTCTAGGAACTAATGAGGTTGTGTGGTGTACTCAAAATGAATAAGTTGCCTTAACTCGGTCATCTTAAGTAAACTTGATCCAATCTTTTTGAGTTCTGGGAACAAATGAGCTTGTACAGACTACTCAAAATAAATAAGTTGTCCTAATTTAGTCATTTTTAGCTAAGCTTTACTCAATTTTTTTTGAGGCAACGAGTTTCCTTAGTTTTTTTGAGTTCTGGGAACTAATTACAATATACAGTGTATTTGGGGATTTGGGGAACCTTGGGGAACCTTGTACTTTAAATTAGCCTAATTATAAAAACAAGTTGAATATAATGATGTAAGTGCTTGGCATGTAACTGATCCATTACTAATATTTTTGTTCCTTCCCATTTTTAAAACAATTTATTTTGTTTCTGCTGTATTTAAAACAAGAGCAATTTATAAAAATCTTTGTTAAAGATAAAACAGCACATATTTAAACCTAAAATTCCTGTGTTGTACCAAATGTGCCAAGTCTTTTTTTTTAATTTTTATTGTTTTTGATAGAATAGAATAGACTAGAATAGCATAATCCTTTAATTGTCCCACAAGGGGAAATTTGGGTGTAACAGCAGCAAGAAAGACACATATACAAACAAACAGTACACAAGACACAGAACAGAAACATACATAATTTTTACATATTTACATCAAGGACAATAGTTGGCTTAGAGCTCATGAAATCAAATCCCAGTCAATCACATTTTAAGCCTTAAACTGTTGCTTTAATTCTGTGGTCTAATATAACATATGCAATAACACCAGCCACAAAAATAACATTATTCATTATTCTTTTTTCACTGCTACCATTTAACTGCATGTCTTTAGTTAGTCTCAGCAGCAGTGCATCAAACACTACTGCTGAGAGTAACTCATCAGTTCAGATTGGTTAAAAAAAGACTGGCAAAAATAAAATGCCTTTTAATGTTTGTTAAATGCCCCCAAAAGAACATAATATTATGTGAAAATAAAATCTTTTTTTCTACTCAAGTAAGCCCCATCTCTGGGAACTCTCTGCGTTTCTTGTTGTTAAAGAGTCCACACACTTTGTGTGGTAGCTGCTTGTGCTAACAGACAGTGATACAGATATTAGGCTTCTTATGTACAAAGACTATCCACGAGGTCTTATTTTATTGGGACAAAGAAAACCGAAGCTGTTCGGACCGGATCTCCAGAGTGCAGACGTGAATGTAGAATTTGAGCTCTGTATTGTTCAGATCTGTACGCCATTATTCATTCCACACATCGAGGTAAAGGAGATCCCAGAGGAGATGCAGACAGCTGAGTAGTACAATAATTTAGAGCATCTTTTCTCTTTTTCTTTTTCCCTCCCTGTATTTGGGAGTTAGGGTGTCAGAGCCTCTTTATTACCACATGTTGTTCCTGCTCCAGCCCCCACCTGACTCCCCTGCCCAGCACTGGCCCTCACTCCTGAAGGCATTTGTGTAAACACAGCTGCCTTGTTGACTTTAAAGCCTGCTTTGTAACAACCCCCACCCCCTTGCCACCCCTACCCCCACCCCATACACATCCACACACACTCACACTCACATACAGACACAGACCCATTCAAATCTTTGAAATATTGGATGCTGTGACCCACCTTCACCCCCACCCTCCCACACCAGTCTGTAGCACCACAAATGTAAACTCTAACAAAGCCATTAAAGTTGCATCATCTGTCTGAAAGGTAACAGGATCTCCTTGAGTCTCAGGTGCAACAGAGTCACAGTGTGATTTAGCATTAACAAACAAGCATGAGCAAACAGGTAGTTTATACACAGTGGAGAGTGGACATCCCTGAGAGCAAAGGGTTGTCGATGTTTGGTGACACTTTCACTTAACCAGGGAAGAACAAAGGCATGAAAATAAAGCTATGAAAGATACGTTTTAGCTCAAATAAAAAGGAAATGATTAAATGTTTTCATATTTCAGACCATAGGTTTAGATTTCAATTCAGTTTATTTCAGTTGTAATTATACAGCACAAAATCACATCTGCAGATCCACAGCAGCACTTTATGGTTGCAGAGCCACAATCCAGGAGGAAACACGGAGCGACTGCGAATACATAAGGAAGATGCCCACTTTTACTTACTCGTGTAAATAAATTAGCATATATTTACACCAGTAACTATTATAATATGTATTTTTAAATATGCCACTAAAGCATATAAAATAGAGAAGTTATAATCTGTTTCTCATGTTTCCTCTTAAGGGGTCATTTACTTCAAATCACAAACAAATATCATCAGTAGCAAAACCACTAACCAGCAAGGCTCAGACAGCATTCCAGTATTCACACTTGCTGACCCAAAGCTAAATGGACACAGGAGTTTAAAATAACAGGCAATTTATTCTCTGTGAAGTTTGCACTTCAAAAGTACTAAAAGCCCTGAACTGCAAACAAAAAAAAGTTTATCTTTCCTCCCCTAAATGCATTTGCACACTGTAATGAATAAGCTGTAACTTGATGAGCTGTCACTAGAAAGTTTAATCACTGAACCAAAATTATTTTTCATGTACTTGCATAAACGTCTATAAAATGTTAAGTAATACATCAATTGAATTGACATATGGGGACTGGAAATAAACTCAGATTTGTGTTAATGAATTGTATTGGATTGTGATGTCTACACACTTCTATTATGAGGTGATTGGGAGAATAACTGTTGCTTGTCTTGTCTCTGAAGGCCATCGACAAAGTTATTAAAGCTATATATCGCAAAAACTTAAAACTAGCTGTTAGATAAAAACAAGCTATCCATCCTCTTTAAACACTTGTCCAATTCAGCGTTCAAACGTATGTTCCAACCTGCTGCCATTTTAGAGTCACCAATTACCCTAAAGGGCAGGTCCTGGGATTGTGGGACAAAACAGGAATACCCACAGAGAACCTAAATAAGATCCAAGGCCCCCACAGCCAGCCAGTGGTTCAAATCCAGAGCCTTCTTAAACTCTGCACCACTACGACGTCCTAAAATATTCAAACTAAACTTGACAAGATAAAGAAATAACTGAGGCAATACTTATAAAACCAACCAAACTAAAATAGGAACTACAGTAGTATAGTATAGCAGGCTTATTTACAGTCATGGCCAAAGTGGTTGCGTTATGATAGATGTCCCGAACCTCTACAATAACATTCATGTTAGAATTTAAAAAACAAACAAGATTAACAACCAATAAAAACTAGCCTAAAGCAAACACACCCGCTCTGGAAACTAAGTAATGATTTGTTAAAAAAAAAAAAAAGGTAAAATAAATGCCTTCAAATGTTCATTAAATCCCCCCAAGAGAAGATAATAAAATCTGAACCTTTTTAACAAACTAACTGAAATAAATTGAGGACAAAAATTTAAATGAACTTTAAAAAAGAAACTTGTGAAAACTACAAAATGATTATGCTTCATAATGAATCTTTTTATAACCCTAATGTTGTGACATGTTTGAATCTGTTATTTTCAGGCTTTAGCCTGTTCCAGGTACAGCTAGGGCAATGCAGACTGGACAGGCTGAAGGACATTACAGAGCCTTAAAAGCGAAGGTAGATGTTTTGTTGATATTTCTAACTTGCTAGAATGCGGAGGAATATCAGTAGGGGTTTAGTATCTTGCCCAAGGATAACTTGGCATGCAGACTGGCGCAGCCAGGAATCGAACCGCCAACCTTCCAATTAGTGGATGACCTCTACCTCCTGAGCCACAGATTTTCTTGTTTGTACACAAACTATCCAACTAATTACAAATTTCACTGCACGGACTCATTTTATTGGACTATGCTGGAGTGGAGGCAGCTCAAAGTCTGAACAATAAAAGTCAAACTATGCACGAGTCCCCCTAGAATTGACTATCTGGCAACTGTGTGAAATTACAAGGTGGTGACATCACTAAACAAATTAAAAGGCAATGCGTGGAGAAGCTGATGCAGCATGACAGAAGCATGCAAACCACCCATAGAAATCAGCTCCAATTTGATGTTTTATTAATTAATAATATCTCAGAAAGCCAAAGGCATTAAGCTGATTTTGGGAGGAAAGGCCAGGCATGCTGGATGTGATCAGAGTCTGGCTCTAGAAATGGGGACGTGTGCTTAAGTTCAAAAGATTCTGTATTCTTATACTTGGTTTGGCTGGAGCTCTGGTGATTAATATAGAAGCTAACCTGAGTAGGAGAGGCTGTGTGTTGTGCTGATGGTCTCCTTCACTCCATAATCAGGTGGAAGGAATGTGTGAGATTGACTCTCCCATTGGCATCCTTTCACTGCAAGTGCATATCTATTTTTCAGTGCCCTGCTACTGTTTACAGATTACCTGGCCGGTTAAGAAATGCCTGCCGGTTTGTGTTTTTTGTTCATGTTTTCCCTTCTGGAAAGAAAGACCTCTCTGTGTGTAATATTCAAATGAAGAAAAGAAATTGCCATAGGGACACTGAAAAAATATCTATTTGATTTGGAGCTGTGAATGTATGCCGCAGACAACAGTTTCTTTGCAGGCTGATATTTTATTCAGAGCCTCCGACACGCTGCAAAGACTTTTGGGAGAAATGATACATGTCTTTTTCACTGCAGTAGGCATGAATGTGCCATGTGGCTGCCTTGTAAATCATGACTCCTCTCTTGAGAGAATAATAAGCTTGAGAAGTAAGCTTTCTCAATCTTATCAGGAAGTGCCATTCTCTAGCAATATTATTATTACTATTAATATGCCATGTTCACGGGCAGCATTTCTGTGTACACACATTCAAGATATACTATTTGTTTTTTCAGCTGCTATTGTATAATTGGCCCTCATCTTATATGACTGCTCCCACTTTAGTTTAAAAGAAACAGTTATGTTAAAATAAAAAGCAGTTAAAGAGAATCTGCTTTTCAATGGTGACATTCCACAGTGTAGACCTGCAGGTAAGAGAGAAACAGAAGGGAAGAAAAAAAGAGCTTGTCACATGTAAAGCAGAACATAAGCCCGTCTGCGGTCTGTGTTCACACATGATCCATGACAGCTGCCAGAGCAGAAATTCTGTCTCAATCTGCTGCTGGAGATACTTTGTAGAATTCACACTGTTTGTGGTTCAATAAAAATAGCCTGGAGCCTTTGTGGAAAGGTGGAAGGGAACCAACAAGTCCTCAAACTCAACAGTCATATGAGTCAAAAGCCAGAGTTACGGATTCTGGCACATGAGGTCCATTTTGTTTCAGTCCTCTGTTATGATGGGAATATATTTGGAAGCTGATAATTGGTGTTAACACTGGTGGACCCAGTTTACTCAATCACCATGTTGGCAGTGCTTTCACTTCGATTTCACTTGTCTTATATGTTAGCTAGCAAACAAATACCTTAGAAATGAGCAAATGGAAAGGACTTAATTATAGCAAACTATTCTATTAAGTCAAGATTCCACAGAGTTTCCATTTAAGCATTATGATGTGGAAGTTGGAAGTTTAAGGCTGATTTTATGGAACTGACTGGCATTTAAATAGACTTTTCTAGTGCTATTCACTGCTCAAAGCACTACACTACATTTGACCTTTTCATTATTTAGTTATTATATATTTTATTGCCTTTTATTCACACCTACAGTAATTTAGAACAATTGTTTAACCTAGCATGGCTGTCTTTGGCAGGCCCGAGAGGGCATTCAAACTGGTCTGAAGATCAGGAGATTCAAATCTAGACTCTTGCTGTTAAGGAAAAAGGATTCATCAAGTCTGAATTTATTTTGGATTTTCTCTACCTATACTTAGGGTCATAAGTATAGGTATGTATGTGTGGGTCATAAGCCTGTAGGCTCTTATATCACGCATGTCTATAAGACATTCTGGTAAGCAGTAGAACTGTGGATTAGTAGACAAGTTACATAAAATAGAGGAATCTAGTAGCAAAGGGTCAGCAGTTTGGAACTACACCTACAGCATTCCTTTGCATGTGGTTTTTGACTTCACAACTGCAAATCTGTGTTGAGCAATGCTTTCCCTGTCACCTTTTCTCTTCCCTGCATGCTCGCTCTCACACTTCCTCTCGTAATGTTCGCTGTAACACATGTAACATCACGTGTTGCTGTCAACTTGATTAATATTACTTCACCTCATGGAAGGTATGTGTTTGTCAGCATGAGCACTGACAGTGAGACTCAGAGCAGCGAAAGAAGAAACTACCATGAGCATTCTCACCATGAGGAATAGTAGGTTAACATTTATTAGATGACTGCAAATAATAACCATCGATCAGCTAGTTGGTGTCAGCGAATAAATAAACATGCATGACTTTGGACTACGTGAAGACATCAGAGTTAATGGAGGAACCATAGAGGCACAGGGAAAATAAATTCCACACAGTCCAGGGCTTTTGAACTGATAAATGTCTCCCAATGAAGTGGCAGAGTTACCCACTGCATCACAGTGTTGCCTTGTAAGGTAACAGACAGTCAGTCCAATAATGACAGCCTGAAACTTATCAGCAGGAATGCCAGTGTGTAAATGTGAATTCAATTGCTGAAAAGAAAATGTTGAAAGAATGCTCAAACCACAGTGTATCTGTGAATAGATGTGCACAGCCCTGTGCAGAGAAGTTTAATGGGGCAGGTGCTCAAAAAGGGGCACAGAGATCCAGGCTGAATAACAACAACCCACATTCATCAAGAATCTAATATGGAATTGCATCTTTGTCATCAGGTGGGGACAATACAAAGCAAACGTAGCTATGTTTTACCTGATGGGTACAATGTTGCTGTTGAGGGGTTACTGCTGCTCCTGCTGCTGATAGTGCTGGAGGGCAGGGCTGTGTTGATCTGAGACTTTAGACATTAAAAAGTCCACAGGATAGATGGTAGCTGATTAAAGAAGTGTTATGAGATAATAATAAAATGCAAGGATTGGTGACAGTGCTTGGAACCATTAAGGCACCAGATTAAAAACACTGGAAATGAACTAGGCTCTGCCTGTGACTCACTCTTTCCTTCTCTTCCTCCTGAATCTCATCTATCACTCTCCACTGTCCATCTGAGAACAAGGCACAATTTGCTGTTGCATTAATCTATTATGTAATTATCCATACTTAAAATCACTTGCACCTAATCCATAATATTAGGTGCAATGACAGAAAATGTTTAATGAACCAAAACATTGCAATTGCGCTATATTGTGTTATATTTGAGTAATAATTAAAAATAAATCTATGCACATAAAACACACACATACAGTTACATTTTATGCCAATATTTAAGTTTATTAAATATTTAAACTTTACAGAAACAATAATTTTCCTGCTGTAAAAGCAGCAATTTGTCACATTTGATTGTCTTTAAAATACAGCATGTTGTTTTTAATATCATGTTTCATAATCCATAATTATGTGGATATGCACATTAGATTGTTTGTAGTGAAATATAAGGCAGGGAAAAGTCCTGTAACTTTAGGTGAAATATGTTCCCTAAAACAGGAGACAGAGTTATAGACCCATGACACCCTTACCCAGTCAACCAGCAGTTAATGACCAAGCACCAGTGAACAAAAGGACAGGTAACGTTTGTTACTCTGTGGCGTACACAGCAGGCAACTTACCAACGTACACATGATAATCTAATATAGTGTACGCTGTACACCCTGCTTACTGGTTTCAGTTGCATCAGTCTGCGTCTTCCAGTTAATTTGTGTGTTTCCCCTACAGCTCCGCACTGCCCAGGCAGCAAAGAATGCGTGTGCTCTTTGTGAGCTCGTTCTCAGCTCGTAACCAGTGCGCTCTGCCGTCAAGGATGATCATGGTATGATAATGGTTATCATGTGACTGATGCAAGCCAGATTGATTTATTTAGCAAAATTGTGATTATAAATAAAAATAAATTTAAAAAAGGGCACTTGGGGCATCCAAGAGGGAAGCGGCAGGTGAGTGTTATCAGGGAAAACTGTTAAATATTGTGTTAAGCTAGGAGGTGTATCCTGGGCACATATGCAGAGCACAGAATTGGCTGAGGAGAAACTTCAGCTTCTTGTAGTGAGAGTTTAATTGGCTCATCAACCTGCATGTGAGTCATTGGATTCCTAACTCAGCCCCCCCCTTCAACACACACACACACACACACACACACACACACACACACACACACACACACACACACACACACACTTCTGCACATGCCTGGATGTGAATATGGGATACTCTTTGTCCCTTGGAACTCTTCATCTTCACCCAAATTATACAGAAATACAGAAAATACACAAAAAACAGAAGAGATTCTAGATTTTCCATGGTGGCATCTGACTATTTAGATAAATGTAATTTGAGACAGCCAACACTAACATTTCCCCAAAACAATAGAGGAGAATGAAATTTGTATTTATTCTTTCCACAGTATGACCTGTGAGCTGTGACCTCAATGAACAAAAGCAGCCCCTCCTTAAAAATCCCAATTCATCCCCTGGGAACCAGTGTGGCTGGCTGGCAAACTGTTGTCACAAATGAGTTCCTCGTCCTTGTTTAATCAAATTAAATCTTGACAATTATTTTACTTAAATAAACATAAATGAGCTCCAGAGATGTCAGTAAGTGTATTTTGAAACTCAGGAAAGAGTCCCTCTCCTGTATTCCTATTTTTCATGCTTTGCCTGGCTAATGGTCCATTAATGTCATTTGGGGGGTAAAAATAAATTATGGGAAAAAAATCCTGAGTTTATGATGTGAGAATGACTGCCATTTTTGTGTGTCTGTTTTTAACTCATCAAAGCTGTTGTAATGAACACTGTTTACATGTGTGAAACTGATAATTACAGTCACTCGGATATGACAGATCTGTGTATAATGAAGAAACTCAACTGATTTAACCTTCTCATCTCAGTTTTGGAAACAAAACAATCAAGTGTGTTTCTTTTTTTTTTTTGTCAACTTATTTAAGGTAATGGTTGAGATAGCTTCTGATTTAGAGTACTTTTTTAGCAGTAATAAAGTAGAAAAGTAGTCTCACTTTATGATGAAATAATAACATTTTGAAACCTCTCACTACATAAAAACCTCAACATCAACTATTAAGATTTAAAAGCGTGTGTAGTACTGAAAGGTTATTGGATGAACAAGCTTGAGATATATGATATATCATTTCAAAGACAGGGGTTAATCTTTTGCAGAACCAGATTTATGGTGTACTTGTTGAATCATCTAAGTTGTAATGTATAGTGTGACAAAAAACATTCCAAGTCCCTTTTTTCAATAAAAATTTAGATACCTTTATTCTCATGTCTAAGCTAAAAAAAAAGAAAAGGCAAACATCTGGGCTACAAATGAAATATTCCGCCAGTGATTCACTACCTACAGGAATCTTCAAAATCTGGAGCAAGTATGAGAGATCAAAGGGACGTCAGCCCACAACATTTTTCAAATTCATATCAAAAGCAATGCTCCACCGGTGATGGCATGCTTTTGTATCACTACTGCATCTATCATTTCCTGTTTCTGTTGTTATGCACAGTGGTATTTTTCTGCAGGTTGATCTATGTAGTTTGATTAACTTTTCAAACTTTCATGTAACGTATTTCATAGAGTATGCTTCACATGCACAAGCACACTTTCTGTGGATCAACGGCAAATTATATTCATAATATTAACAGACGGTGTCTGTGGAGATTTGCTAGCTTAGCATAGCCAGTAGCCTAGCTCTTGACAGCATGGCTTCTTCATCTGCCCCATTTCAATGTCTCAAATGTTTAATTAGTCCTTGGCCTCGTTTAGCAATAATGATACTTTTCAGAAATGTAGCATGTTTGAAATGTTTGGAAGTCAAGCTTAATAAATTAGAGACTTGACTTCACAATGTTAAATTTGTGTCCTTGATGCAACACAGCTGATTTGACCCTTTCATGCATGAATTATGAAAACCTCAATCAGGATTTTTTTCTTAAGTATTTTTATTCATCTTTAGGCATGAAAAAAAAATTAACTTCATTTTTTTTAACATGTACATTTCAAAGAGTTTTTTGCATGCCCACTTAGGTAGACAACCAATTAGGTGGACAACTGATGAGTATGGAGTGAAACATCAGTGCCCAATGTAGTGGTTTATGTGCCCACTATACCATCAACACTGACACAAATGCAAGAAAACAGCCTTTGAATAGCTGTCCACTGTAGTGACCACTATGTGTTAAAGGGTTAAATGGCTAAATAACCTCCTCAACATGTCTTGAAGTTCTCCAGAGGCCTGGCAATTAACTAATTTGATTCAGGTGTGTTGACCCTGGATGATATCTAAAACCTGCAGGACACCAGCCCCTGAGGCCTGGATTTCCCCACCCCTGGCCCAGACTAATTCTAAAACAAAGTGTTTGTTAATTCACAGAAAATGTCCTTTTTTGTGTGTGTGGATCCATTTTCCTAACCCATCCAGTGGTGTTAATACTGTTACATCCTCACTGTGTACAACCTTGGATACTGTAACTCCACTGAAAAGGAAAGTCTCAAATCAGAAATGCTTGACTCCCTGGTATATCTCACAATTACACGCCTGAAAGGACAGAACCTGTTAAGTTGCAGAGGCAGCAGCATCTCACAAATTTAGAAGATCTTTGTTTAGCATGGAAAAAAATGTTTGTTGCTCTATAAAAACAGGTAAGTAGAGCTCTTCACTATTTGAAAAAAAAAAGAGAAAAGCTTCAGTTTTTTGGGGTTTTTTTGGTATTGTAGCTGACCTGTTCTAGTGGGGATGACAAAGAGTATGTTGAGCCAAGCAGTCCCTTAAACTTAAGTTGTAATAAATTCATAAATTTCTTCACAAATAAAGTATACATGTAACCATTAGAGAAAAAATATTCATAACCAAGTTTCAGAACTACTGTTAATTATTTAGACTGTCTCTCAGATTGACCATTCAGAGTTAACTTCAGTAATTACTTCCTCCAAACCAATAACATGCCTATTAGACCTCATTCCTACAAGACTGCTCAAATAGGGACTACTATTATTTAATTCTTCAATCTTAATGTACAGGTTTTCAGGTAATTAAACTTAAAAAGCCATTACTTGGCCCAGCTGTCTTAGGTAATTACTGGTCAATGTCTAAACTTCCTTCAATTTCTAAAATTCTTGAAAGACTAGATATTAACTGATCATAAGCACTGGGGTGAGAATTCATCACAATACAGAATTAGCACTAGTGAAGTTTACGGCTGATCCTCTAATGGTTTCTGATGGTGGATTCATCTCAGTGCTTGTCCTCCTAGACTTTAGTGCCGGGTTTGCTATTGTTGATCATGATATTTTACTACAGAGATTCCAACACACCATAGCTATAAGTATTGTGCTTCAATGGTTTGAATCATATCTATCTAATAGATTCAATATTTTTCAAATAAAGAGGAAGTCCTCTTCACACACTAAGATTAATTATGGAGTTGCACAGAGTTCAGTGCTGGACCCAATTTTATTTGTGTTATGAGGAATCCTGGAGTCATTTTTGAGCAGGATATGTCCTTCAATGCACACATTAAACAAATATGTAGAACTGTTTTTTCGTATTTGCACAATAATCTCTAAAATTAGAAAAAGTGCTTCATGCACTTATTACATTTAGGCTGGACAGTACGATAAAAATCAAACAGAACTGGTTCTAATCTTATGGTTTTTATGTCCTGTTTCAAGTTGTTTCAACTACTCATTTTTTGCCCTTTCACTTCCAACATGTAATTTGTGAATGCACAGGGCTGCACTCTTGTGAAAGGGTTTGTTTTAACCCTAACCAAAAAAATGTTTGATTTCCAAAACCAAAGAATGACAGAGGATAAAACTGCATTAAAGTGGTGACGATGTTAGGCTACATCTACCAGCAATTTCTAAGTGAAAATGTCATGACGTCTGTGAACTGAATCTTAAGAGAATATTAATAATACAGAAAGGTAAAGTTACAGGGAAATGTTTACTGGCAAAGAATGAAAATAACAGAAAAGGATTTGTTTTACAGCAGCCAAACAAAGAGAAATATTGTGTAAGGACCTGAAGCAAGCAGTTCAGGTGAGAAAAGCCATGAACATGCCTGCTCATGAGATCATCACAGAGGGGCCTCTCCTGTCTCATTGCCACAGCATCTATGAAGGAGAGCTGATGAGGCAGCCCAAGATGACCAAACATAGCACTGATTGGACATCTTGCATTCATTAATGTTTAGATGATGTTCTTGTCCTTAAGCCCAAGGAGATCCAATAACAAAGCTGAACTGTACAGGGTAAGGTAATCCCATTAATGACCATGGCTGCAGGCCACTGCTTCCATTCCCTGAGAAACACCTCTTTATTCCAGAGACATGTTACAGAAAGGGCTCTGAGAGCTCGAGTAGAGTAGAAAAGCATTAAATAAGAACCAGCTAACCTGCCATGAAAGTGGAGATACTGAAAGGAACAAAGTTTTGCATGAGGACGTAGACATTGGCAGAAAGAGAGTTGTCTGTTTGAGGCTGTTTGAGTTTTTAATTATAACATAATGTTGTGAATGTGCCATCAGTGGATGAATAAAGTCTCACTTTGCTTTTTCTTATTTTATCTCATCCATTCTTTTTCCTCTTGAATCTGTTTCTTTGCTCATGAATGCCATTTCCTTTTGTCTACTCTGTTTTTTTCTCATTTGATTTTCATTTCTTATCTTTTTATTAGTCTTTTCTGTTCCTTTTTATACCCTCGTCACTTGTATTTTCTTTACTTTTCTCCTCAGCTCGTTTCTTTTTTAATATTGCTTCTTTTCTCAGCTCTCTTTTCTTTTCATAGCCCCCTTTTTTCATCTCAACCCGTTCTTTGGTACTTTTCTTACCTTTCATATCTTTTCTGCCATTTTAATTGAACTGTTATCTTATCACGTGTTCTTTCCGATAACATCTCATTGAAAAAATATAGTTTGGTCCCGCCTTCACTGTTGTGATTGGTGAGGGGGTAGGGACAGGCTTAGGGCGTCCTTGGGGGGCTCAACCCGGGGTAGCCGTCACGTCCGGTTGAGGGCTCTGTTGGCTCTCAGGTGACTGTTTCCTCGCGGCTGCGTGCAGCGGGGCTAGGGGAGGGTCTGTGCTGACGGACGTGGGTTACTGACCTGGCAACCTGGCTGCCCCTGGGTGGGTCCGGGATGGGCGTGAGGTTCTGGGGGTGCTCCGTCTCTGGGCGGGGGCCCGGGCCGGGCCTCGGGGGCTCGGGTCCTGGTTGGTGTGTTGCCGGGGTTGTGGGCGGGTGGGTGCATGGGGGCCCGGCCCTGGAGCAGGGTGCCGCCGGTGCATCGAGCCGCCTGGGGGGCTCTTCAACTGGTGGGGGGGATGGTCACATCTGGCAGGAGCTTTCTTCTCTCAGGAACTCTCTGCAGGAGGGGGAGATACAGGAGAGGTGGAGGAAGATCTCAGCCTGGGCGTTTACCGTCTTATGTAGTCTGGAAGATGTGTGGTTGGTGGGGTGGGTGCAGTTTTCTCTGTGGTGGGGTTGGGTGGACTGTCCAGGGCTCTGTGGAGCCGGGGGGCGCTACTGCACTGGGCCCCGGTCTGATGGGCCTGGGCCCCCCTTCCCTGGCGGGTCGCGGAGGGTGGGAGTGCCTACTGGGGTCAGCGGGGGAGCTGGCCCCAGGGAGGGGTTACCTGCCCCTCCCTTCCTTCCCTCCCCATCTCCAGCTGCCTCCCTCTTCCCGCTCCTCCACAACCACCCACACATGCAGGGCCTTGGAGTGGGGGTATGTCACCAGGGTGCGGAGGAGGCTACCCCCCCCCCCCCCCCCGTCCCCTTCTGGCTGCCTCTGCCTCAATTTTATCCCACAACTTAGACATTCACATTATTCACACTCTCATTACACATACATATAGGATCTTGGGGGTGGGCACAATCACGGAGTCCAAATCACCATCAGGGTGTATACCTCACCCCTGACGTCGTTGCCCACCTCTCAATTTTAAATACACTTAGTCATTGAGGGCTAGCAGGAGGGACCATGCGCTTACCTGCTGCTCCTTGGCAGGTAGCTCCATGCCCTCCTGGGTTTTAATTGCACCTTAGAACACATATGCATCAACACTACAATGAGCGGGTGGAGGGAGGTTTGGAGTCTTCTCCCACCCCCATTCTCTGCGGCCTGCTGGAGCGGGGGGGCTAGTAGGAGGAGTTGGCCGTCCGACTGCGGTCTGGGGTGTGGGGCCTCCCTGCTGCTGCGGAGTCGGGGTGGTCTGCCTCTCCCCACCGCAGGGAAAAGGGTAACACCACCTGGGTCTGGGTGCAATTCCCCCCTCCAGGGGCAAGGGTACCTAGACCCGGTTTGTAGAGTACGCTTGGGGAGTGTGATTGTGTGTACAGCGTCTCTTTATGTCTGTCTCCACGTTGGTTGAGTGTGGAGTGAGTGCATATGAGAGCATGAGGGTGGGAATGGATGTTTGTGTCTGTGTGTGCCTGTATGTCTGTGTCTATATGTCAGGTTGGGTATCAGACGCCACCTCTCTGGGGACACCTCAGGCCCTCCAAGGTTTGGAGGCCTATCTCCACCCACCACCACTTCCCCTGCCGGTGGCGGACTCCCTCAGGTGTCGGTGTGTTGGTGGTTCTTTGTGTCTGGGGGTGGGCGTCCGGGTACACACCGGCTCACTCCTTGGCGGCCGCTTGTCGGGGCCTGGGGCCTGGGGCTCGCTCGGGCCCCTTTGGAGGTGGGGTGCCCCCGGCCTCTCGGCCTAGGGCTCGGTCACTCAGGCGCAGCTGGGGGCCGGCGGAGCTCACGGGCGCGTCACTGCAACCCCCCCTGGCTTCTGCTCCGCGGCTGCTGAGTGAGCCCTCATCTGGGACTCTCCTCAGCTCTTACTGGAACAGTGGCGCGGCTGCCCCTCTGTTGGTCTTCCTTGGTCTCTTGTGTTCTGGGGGCCTCTGGATGTCTGGAGTTTTGATCTCCTCCATACCCGCTTCACACCCTGGAGGACGGGGCTGTGGCCCTCCCACACTCCCTAGCAGATCATTACATGGAGAAACCTTTGGAATGCAAGCATGCTGATCCACACAGGTATGCACACATGGGTATTCACAGACGCGGACTAAAGCTTTCTTGGCTGCTGCCTCAAAGCACACTGTGCGCTGTCTATCTTGCGTGCTGCACAATATCGTTTATTACTTAGTAAATACTGATATCTATGACTAGCTAGTTTATTGTGATGGTGCTTTGCTTTCTCTATTATTATGTTGCTCTTTGTTGTTTGCTGTCTCCTCTGTTTGTTTGTTTGTTTGTTTGTTTGTTTTTTCTCCATACAGGTGACCCAGGAGTTTTTTTTTTTTTTTGTCTCTCTTCCCCCCCCTTCTCACCGTCTCTTCTCCCCTTGGGTTTTCTTTCTTTCTCTCCCCCTCTCTCTCTCATTCATTCCCCCTGTCCTATTTATTAAAAAAAAAAAAAAAAAAAAAAAAAATGACAAAGGATGAACTGAAGCTCTGCCATCACGTAATGTCGCATACTGCTGTTTCTGATGTCATTTAAAAAAAAAAATATATATATATAGTTTTATTCTTTTCCAGTCCCCTTTTTCTTTGTATTTTATTATGTTTTCATTGTTTTAATTTCAATAATTGAGAGTTTCTTGAAAAGATTATTTGCTTAATTTCATTCTTTCTTCCCTTTTCTCCATATTTGCCACCAAAATTATATTTCAAAATCAAATACTACTCATTCATATTTTTGTATATATATATATATATATATATATATATTCTAAAACTTTTCTCTCTAAGTTTTTACTACAATGCCTTTGTTCATAGATCAGTTTTGGCTAATGCAAGCATTCTTTGCTTTTCTATTTTGTCTTTGTTAATCAAGTTCATCACAACAGTCCAGGGTTGTGAAAGCAGTTTGAGCAAATATACCATGGACCAAATAATAAATAAAACACTAAGGCAGCCTGATGATATAAAGTATGATCAAATAAATGAAAGTCTTAATTACTGAACATAGTTCTGAAACAAAGTTGTAAATTATTTTCTCTAAAACACTTTGTGTTTTCATCAGTTTGTCTCTACATAATAATATGAATACAGTTACACTGTTATAAATAAAACATGCTGGGTGCATCTGCAGGGTTAAAACCTTCTTAACTTAGAATTTAAAGATTCCCCTGCAGGCATGCTTAAAGATGTATAATGATAACTCTATGCTTCCTCCATCACTGACAAGTCTACATATAAATATGCAAACATTTTTTTTTCAATTCAAAGGTCATACAAGAGTCTTCTACTGTCAGTCTAAGATGACATCATCATATCTCAAAACAGTATATGGAGTTCTTCACAACATTCACAACATTATGTGATGTGTGCACATTAGAGCATTTTAGCACAAAGGTCATCCATACAATGACCAAGTACTCAAGTACTTGAATATGTGGTTTTAACCATGTCTGTGTTCATGATGTAGTGTGCTACTTCTCTTCAATGTTGGACAAATGACACACAGTCATCACATGCAGAAGAAATGCAGAAAACTGAGGAGATGGTTGGATAAAATCGGTTTGTTTTATTTCTACAGTACATTATACAAAAGTGATGTAAATTTCAGTTTTTCTGTTTACTGCAGTTTACTGAATTATACATAAAGTATTGTGTGAACCTAGCAGCAAATGTGCTGCTTTGCTTCATAACAGCAGTCAGTATTCCTCAGCTAGAGTTTCATTTACAGGTGCAATGTTATGGTTATGGTACAACCAGCACTATATTTATGTTTTGGCAACAATATGATAACCTGGCAACAATAAAATACTAACACCTCTGCATAAGGAACTTTATATGCTGACTTGTGGTAATAAACTCATAATAATATAGTAATACTGCATGATAGTGCATGTCAGTGCATTAAAATGCTGGCATTAATCTTAGCTTATGTCCTCAGAATTCATCATTGTGTGAAGGCAGCAGTATAAATATTATGCTTATGTTGTAGCGTATTACCTGAGCATGTGTGACAGTTTGTATAATAATCAGGATTAGGACTGCAACATGCAAAACTGCCTGTTTCTATTTAATTCCATGTTAACAACCTATTAAAGCAAACTCAAAATGTGATAATTACCTGGAAATACATACAGTAGTTTATTTGTATAATATGCATGATACTGTCCTGAGCTATAGGCAATATGGAAAGTATGACTTGAAGTCTGCTATGTGTGGGTAACACATGCAACAAGCTCAGGGACTGAAAAATTAAGCCAACACAAAGGGGCTGGCTCAAAAAGAGAGTAATTTCCCATATAATACCCAGACAGACCACATATTACTTCACAGCCTATAAAAACATGTTTACAGTCTGATACACAACAAAGATCCCCTCATTGGTTGATCTCTGTTTCCAATTTTTCTTTTGTTCTTCTCCCTCTTCTTCTTTCCAGTAATTTTCTAAGTGCTTAAACACAAACATTGAGTTCACTATCTGAAATTTCTGCTTGTAACAATGCATTTACCAAGCGCACCAAACTGTACGTTCTGTGCTTTATAATCTGTCTGTAATTTTATGATGCGCTGTTCCTGAAAAATGTAAACACAAATTAGTGCTTAACACTCTCTTTGACATTTTATAATATTCTCCAAGTAAAACTATGTTCTCAGTATTTCCCCACTGCCTTTCCAAACTGACACATGTGAAAACACTTTTCAAGAATGAGTTTACTCACCAGTCAGAGCTTGAGAGCAATGAATATTGTAATATTAGACAAAAAGACAGGCTAGGACAAGGAGAAGGTGAACTAAGACTGCGGAGCGAAAAAGAGGAGTGAGAAACACAGTGATTGAGAAATCGGGGCAACTGTGATTGTCAGTAATGCATTCTCATCCCACCATGTAATACAGTCCCATTTTGTTAGCGTCCTCCTGCATCGCTTTAATATTGACAAAGTGAACAAGAGGCTTCAATATCAGTTAGTGATAGACAACTGGCAATAGCTTTGAGGAGGATTAATGCATAAATGGTTCAACCAAATCTGAACTGCCATGCTGTTGCAGGTATGAGCTGGATATTTTGAAATGAGGAACTAGTAACTGTAACTGGAGTGCAGTTTAGTTTACCAATTCAGAATAATAGTCACCACAAAGAGCTTAGTGTAGAAATATTAAAGCGCAAACCCTAACAATTGGACAGAACTGGCTCAGAGAGTACTCTTATGGTCAGAGCTGCAAAGATTTTGATCCTGATTCAGTTGTTTCTGTTATTTTGTGTTCTACTGCACACTGCAGTTGTGTCATCCATGTGAGTATGTCCATACTTTACACATTTGGGGGCCTCAGCGTAGGTGTATTTACACGTATGACAAAATTGTATTGGCCACAAGCAGAGGTGGGTAGCAACAAAGTACATATACCGATTTGAGCCTGAAGAGTAACACATGAAATGCAGTCCTGTGAATGTATTAATCATCAGAGGATGTGATAAAAAAAAAAAAGACATGAAAGAGACAAGCTGTGTCATAGTCAGGCCTTAAAGTGGGCCTTTGTCTTTATTTTATTTATTTATTTTTGGGGAGAACGACTGCAGGTGTCCATAAGTTTCCACCGCAATACTTTAGCATTTAGCTGTAGCTCTACAGAAGATGAGCGAGGATAAAGGGAGTAACATGATGTGGCAGGTCATTTCATATAATTATTATAAAAATAATTGAATTGAACTGAATTGAAATGTTCTCCAAACAGCTACTTTTAACTTTCTTACTTTGAGTACCTTTCAGCGCCTTAAGTTTAAAAAAAAAAGGCTTGAGTAAAGAAGTTGTACTTCAACTTTTACTAGAGTATTTTTAACACTAGTGTCTGTACCTTTTCCACCTATTGCCACAACTGACTTTCATATGTCAGTTAAATCTTTAAAAGTATGCACCTTCACCATGCTGATCAAATTGCCGCTACCTATAGTGGGAGAGAGCCTTCATTCTTTGCCTGAGTGTTGAAATAACCACACTGTTAAAAAAAAAAAAATCCTAGAAAAACCGTAATAAAAACCGCAGCTGGGACGCCAAAATAATACCATGAAATAACAGAAAATAACTTTCCCATAAAAATACGGTTATTTTCAGTAATGACAATACAGTTTGTTGCCGTAATTTTACATGGGATTTTGCCTTTTTCAAGGGCTTTTAAACATTAAATTAGGAACATTTTAACGTGATCAAACAATGAAATTACCTGTAAACAAGGTCAATGAATGTGGCAATATGAATAATAATATTTAAATGTACAGAAATATACAGTTAACAGTTGGTTTAAATAATAATGGATTGTATGCCCTGGGACAGACTGACAGAGGCGAGGCTGCCATATCGCACCATCTGGCCAGTAGGTCACAGGACACAGGACACAACGACCGAGAGTGTCCGAGCCGGGGCTTGAACCGGAAACCTTCTGATCACAAGGCGAACTTCCAACTCTTGAGCCACGATCGCCCTAAATAGAAATAATAGTAATAATTATTTGATGTAAACAGAGTTTATAGGAATCATGTTATATATTTCTCCATAGCATTACATTTTTATTTAACAGTTCAATCCTTCACATAACGGACAAATATTTGTGCAATCATGATACATTTGTGGATGTATTTTAACAATCTAAATATGCATATGTACAGACAGATACATTTAAAAAACAAGGAAATCATGTTTTATTGCATTACAGTGATTTTACATTAATTTTCATTTGAAATGTGAAATCACAGTCTATTTATGTAATGATATTCTAGAAGAACAGAACAAAACTGTAAAATACACAGTAAAATACTTTTATATTAGGACTTTTCTTACAGTACATGTTAGTGAGACCAGCTCTAATTAGTAAGTCCGTTGCCTGTCTACCTTACAGATTACTTAGCTTTCATCTCTTCTGTGCAGAAGCTGCATCATTTCCCTAGTGAGAGCAATCTATGTACGACAGCATGATGGAGGAGATTCTGTTCCTGTTCGTGTGGTATTGAAGCACAGAACTCAATAATGGACTTTTACTCCAAAGGACCTTGTAAATAGAGACTGGATTTGTTCCTTCATCAATATTTTGTAAATAGTTACTTTTCACAAGCACTGTAAATAAACTGAATCGGATCGCAAGTATTGTGGTTTAGTCCGGCCTGACTCATTGGTTATGACAGCATAAGGTTAGTTCTTCAAACATCTAACTTCTAAATTAACTTTTAGCATTTTGTGTTTTGTTGGTACTAAATGGACCTTGAGAGAGAGAGAGAATGATGAGCTTGATCATTTGGTATACATCGGTTCACATATTGCCCAGTTTAACAATTCTGTGTCTTGTGTTGCGCAACCAGCATATGTGCATATACCATATGTGCATCTGCATAAGATCTCAGACAAGTTTCAATTTCAGTGACCTTGACCTCAAATTCAATGTCAGAGGTCAAGTCTTTTGAATATCTTGTGAATGCAATAACTTGAGAACGAGCCATGTAGCATGTCCAAATTCATACTGTAGGTGCTTCTAGTAAAAGTCTCAGATGAGTTCCATTCTCAGATACTTTGACCTCAAGGGCAGAGGTCAAGTATTCTAAAGATCTTTAGAATGAGTTGAGGTAGGATTTTGAAATACATCCCATAGGTGAAAGTACTAAAAATCTCAGATGAGTTTAAATCTCAATGACCAGAGGTTAAATTTTCTGAAAATCTTGAGAATTCTTTAAATTTATATCATAGATGCATTTACTAGGAGTCTGAGAAGTGTTACTGGCTAGTAATTGTTTATGGCTGGAATCAGCTGGTATTCTTTTCTACCTAGCAGTAGTTTGGTTTATATATAGTATATTGACATTGTTTGTCACTCAGTAATATCATATCTATCAACTACATCAGCATAATTAACTATGAGGACAAACTTTTCAGGGCGCCTGTTTTGTAGTGCATGGGAAAGACAAATGGCAGCAATAAAGTTTCCAAGTAGTTAAGGGAAAAAGGAGAGACATACATACACCTGGCCATTAATTATGTGCCCCAGAGCAGCAGATTTAATTTGAGGGGAACAAAAGGTGTATTTCGAAGAGATCTGTCTTTGCAGCTCTTTGCAAAGACATCCTATTGAGAAAGATTTTCCTGATTTTTGAATGAATAATCCACTACTGTGGATACTTGGCATCTGAGAGGAAATATTTTGTTTTTAAAGCAGTAGTTGTGGACTGGTTGAGGTGGCCTGCCTTGGCATTCATGTTGTTGCTGAAGTGTTTGTGGTGCTGCAGTCCTATCCAATCCCGCCCCTTCTGCCCCTCACACTCCTCGTCCAGGACCCCCAGCCTCCCTCTCTTCACAGCCCCCTCTCACACCCTCAATCTTTCTCCAGGCTGAATGAAAGAGAAAATAAGGAGATCTAAATGTCAGCGGGAAGCTGAGTGCATTCCTCTTGCCATGTCCTGAGACCGGTCACCCAGAATAACTTGTGATCCTGGGACAAAGCTGACAACAGCAGGTGGCCATATAAAGAAATTTTCCTCCCCGAATTAGATCTTATCCCAGAGAAGTGCCATTGAGTCATAGATAATACAACCCCGACCCCCCATCCTGCTGGGTCCAGAAGGATTTTCATTTCAATTTCTTTACACAACGATGCTTTTCATCTTGACCAGGGTGAAATGACAGTGCTGCAACTATGAAATAAATAGGAAGCAGCTGAAAAGAAGAATTATCCCCCAGACCTGCAAAACTGCCTGGAACGCCCTACTGTTTCCATTCATGTGTGATGCGTCTCAGATGCAACCCAAATTCCCTTACGTTGTACAAATACGTCACATACAAATTTACTCAGCTATAGTCAGACAATCCATATCGGCACACTAAAACAGAAACTTTAATCCAAACAGGGTATTTTACAGTTTCACCCCCCTTCTCCTTTTTCATCGTCCTTTTTTTCTGCGGGGCATATAAATGATGCATGAGGACAAAAATGTCAACCCTAAAATAAAGAGAAAGCAATTTTGTTGCACAAGACACTGAATTTTTTTTTTTTTTTAGTTATTTTCTTCATAGGTCTGCTTGTAAAATGCCAGCTCTCACTAAAAGTCAAATGTGTTTGTTGAATGTAGGACATTATTCACATGCTGTATTCTCCATGAGCGAGATAACTCTATAAGCCCATTTAATAGGTCACAGTTCTAGACAGGGGTGGGACAAAATATCCATATGGTAATATATCATATCTTTGTTTCTTGTGATATATAGAGAAATATCTTATTGCAATCACATTAGAATTGTCTGCAACACCTAATTTAGTACTATATTCTGTAACATAATCACACTAAATATAAATAGAAAAATCATAATATTTTTTGATGAGCATATTGTTAATATGAGTTAACTTCAGTTTATGCAGATATGGGAGAAAAACAATACAGTAGTCTACAATACTTTCTATGAGTGTAAATATAATGATTACTGTGCTTTTCATTGCACAAAAGGAAGAAAGTACCTCTAATAAATGCTCATAATATGACATCAACAGTATACAAAGACAAATTGCTAACACTAGCAGCTAGAAGTTTTTTATCACTCAAATCAACGTATAAGTACTTTTAATCCTTTAACCCAAGTGAAGAGTGACAGAAAAGGTGAACAAGCCCCACACACTTGCCTTTTGGTTTTGAGTCATGTGATTGTATCATCTGACAACCCGCCTGTGATGTTCTTTTTATACTCATTTTATTATTTAACCACATTAGCTCTGACATGCTGGCGTGTTGTTTTAGTGCCTGGAGTGTGGTATAGCACATCATCCTGCTGTGTGGGGAAACTGCGTTTGGAAAACAACATAAAAGTAAAATCGACATAAATGCCAGGATCCAAAGTTTGCAAAGATTACGTGTTTATAGAAGAATCATACTCCTCCAGAGGATTATCACCATTATTTTTCACGGTGTTCAACATACAAGACCGTCCTGCTTTTTTCACATTGCTTTGACACCCCTTGATTCTGCTGTGCAGCTGTTTTTATTTTTTATTTTTTTAATCCTTGCCCATTTTCCACTCTGATGTCCGAATTTACACAACATGGAGACAGCTAGTGACTTCACCCTGCAGACCAAAGTGAATATTTGAAAAGCTCAAACCCCGGTTTCATTTTTCTGAAAGGTAGCTTTGCTGGCAACTATAAACTGTGGTTCTGAATCCCTTTATGTGATGAAAGCAAAGATCCAACTCTCAACATCAGAATAGTCATAAACTAAAAGGATGTTTAAGTATAAACACTTCAAATGAAGGCCATAGTATTTACAAACAGGACTGTGCAGTTTGGCTTTTCAACCAGACTTTAGGTCAATAAAGATCCAAGAACTTATATGTGTCCAAGATTTTGTTTGTTTTAAGTAATATTAGTAATCAGTTATTATGAACTGTTGAAGGAAGTGGCTAGGGAGAGGGAGGACTGTGCTTCTCTGCTTAGGCTGCTGCCCCCAAAACCCATGGATGGATGGATATGATGAAGGTATTGAGAAAAGAAAAATGAGTATAATACCACTAAATGCTATTTTTAAATACTAACCAGACAAGGGACAACAAACATTAACTTGTTATGCAGACAAATTTTGTATTTGTTGAAGATAAGAATTATGCATTTAAATTACAAGCAGAAAGAAAGTGAACACAGTTTTAATAATGTTTAAAATTAGGTTTTTAAGGCTAATACAGTTTTTTTTAATGCGCTAACCTCACATTTATTTAGCGACTAGGTTGTTTCAGGTTACATTATATAGCTATACTTAGCTTGTTTATGCTGGAGACTTTCTATGTAGAGTTTGGATGGTTTCCCTGTGCCTTTGTGGGTTCTTCCTAGGTACTCTGGCTGTCTCCTTCAGTCCAAAGACATGCATGTTAGATTAATTGGTAATTCTTAAACAGCCACAGGTGTGTGTGTGTGTGTGTGTGTGTGTGTGTGTGTGTGTGTGTGTGTGAGCTTGAGTTGTTATTTGTTTCTCTGTCTTAAGGGTAATTTATGGTCCTGCAAATGTGTATCACTGCATATCCATTTTGTATCCATTCGGTTCAGTTGGGAGGGGTTACCCACCGGAGACACATTCCCCTCCAGTTCTCCTAGATCCTAAAAGTGTGTTGTTGGAACTGGATGACGTATACATCTGCTGAATGCTGACTGCTTGACAGCAGATTTCACCGGGAATGAGAGAAGCACAAAAAAAAGACTTAAAAGATCCTAAACCATGATGTGAAAATCACAGACAGTGGCTGCAGTCGACACCTTTCAATGTTTTTAACACTTTGCGTGTCATAACTTCTTCTCCCCGCTTGTCTTGAAAGAGTTTTACCCTTAGCCTTTCTTTCATCTCTCATTACAAGTTGAAAATTTATGTTATTTAGACTTAACTCGTTAGATAATTAAACTGCATACATTATTTGTTGGAAGTGGGCTTTGGTCATATTGAGCCATCTACTAACACCTACACCATCACAAGCAAGACCATCAAATGTCCTGTCTTTATTATTTCAGCCTTTGCTGTTCAAATAAAAGACGTGAATCACATGGCATCCTGCTGAGGTCATTTCATTTGTATATTAATAGCAATATTTTGCATTTTCTGCATTAAATAAATGGATGATTGCAAATAACTAAAGCAACACTGATAGTTTCCCAGAATAAATCTGGTAAGCACAATATTGGGATTTTTAAATGGACCATTGAGAAAGCGTATAGAGTGTGTACAAAGAACAGTGCATCACGCATGGTTACCCTCCTCTCCCCAGACCAAGGCAACCAATATGCTATCCCAGCCTCACCTTTCCTGGATCATTTGCTGGCTAACACCTGATACTTTCATGTCACTAACTCGCCGGCTGCCCACAATTGACTTGCCAAATGGCCTGAGACCACCTATTCTGCAGGTCCCCATTGTGGATCAGTTGAACCTCATCCAGAAGCAAACTCTGCCTAATTGACTCCATATGTTCTCTCAGAGTTCAGATCCACCCGCTGGCAATATCTATGAAATCACTTAAATGCAGACTTGCTCAGTGATCAAAGACATAACGATGGTATTGATCAAAATGCAACAAGTCCAGCAAAAAAGGCCGGCTTGTTTTTATGAGCAAAAGAGACATTTTTCAAGAATGAACTAAAATGCTGTTCTGTATAAAAATAACACTCCACACATGAAAGTAACAAGCCTTTCAAAATATGAAAAAGCAGGAAATAATTTTTGTGACATTTTAATGTGTGTAGTGTTTATCTTTTCATTTCAGCGTATCCCACAGCCAGTCCTGCATTCAAAGGCTGTAGTCACAAGAGGCCTTAAAAAGATGTGTCTGCCAGAGAGAGGGGACAAACAGCAGTTGGCAGGACTGTTGGGAGTCAGCCGCTACTGGCAGCTGCACAGTGCAGAGAAGCTGCTGCTCTGTGTAGCCTTCATTTCCAATTGTAGGTTGTTAAGGGAATTTGTAGCAACAATCTGGGACATTTGCTAATAAACACATTCCAATTTTACTGCTCTTTGTGAAACATAAAACACAATTTAACCAATTCATGAAAGCTTTATAGTTGCAGCTCAAAGCGCCTCATAATCTTTGCTTTTACGGGGAAAGGGGGGAAAATGACTTTCCACGCACAGCATATCGCGTGTTTATCACTATAAAAAAAGCTATTAAAAAATTTGCTTCATTTTGAGTGCTGAACCTTGAAAACCAAATTTTTCTTAAAACAACAGAGACAAAAAAATCTGTTAGAGAGTTTTACACAACTTTCCCTGTTTTTAGTTTCTGTGAAACAAGTTGTACGTTTCTTTTGTCCTTTCACAAAGCCCTTATGCAGACATGCCTCCTCATTTTGTCTTCTGAAAATGCATTGAAAACTGAAAGAAAATAAGCTGCCTTTGGTAGCAGAAGTGTTGACCTTTTTATACTTTGAAATATACTTTCTTCTTCTTTTTGCTGATCTCTTTCTGGATTGCCACAGCAGGTCATCTGCCTCCATCTCTCTTAACATCCTGGAGGAGGTTGGCATTACTGGTTGGTTTGCACATGTCACGGATTTTTCTCTTTTAATGGGAGCAAGTAACCATTATAAAACCATATAAAAACAGAACAAAGTTAGGACAAACCTGTGTGACTTATGCTCAAAATGGACTAATTTGAGAGTTTTGTAGTACAATAATCATGAAGCGCTTCTATCTGTGTATGACTTGGGTATTCTGGCTGAAGTCTTTGGCTACCTTGGACGTCCTTGACACATTGCTCACTGATAAATTCAGCTATTTTGTCATTAACTACATCTCAACTAGTAAAGTCAAACCAATATGACTGTATTTAATTAAGAGGACTGCATTTCCTGCATATCAAAACTCACAGCATTCCGTCCAAACTTGACATCATATAGCAAAGTCTTTAAATGCAATATTCATTGCAGTGTCAGAGACTTGATGAGTGTAATGCAGACTCTCAATCCACAGTTCAGTGTATTTATACTGCTCATTTTGTTGGAGTTAATGACTTCTGTAGATGAACATGGTTAAATATTTCAGTGATGGCGGATTACATATTTGGAAATCTAATGTGTAATGTTCACAACAAAACTGCTCCATCATACTTCTAGGATTTTTTTTCAGTTTCTCTAGGTAATAATACTTGTATATGTTAGTTGTCATGTCACTCTAAAAAATAGTTTTGTGCTATAAAACTTTAGAATGAACTATCTTTCAGTATATGGTGATTAGTATTGTTGCCTCACAGTCCTGAGTTTCAGTTCAGTTCAGTTCAGTTCATTTTTATTTCAAACATTTCAAACATGTGCCTTCACAATCATTACAAAATATCATTCCATTATTTGTTTGAAAAGGAGTAGGCAGAAGTATTTACTTATTTGTCCCTACACCCTCAAGTTTTACCTCTCATTCATTTATTTATTTATTTTTAGTCTTAAATTAAACAAACAACATATGAAACAAAAGTAAAGCAAAACAAAACAAAACATACATAAATCAAAAAAGAGAAATTAGCAAGCCCCACCACAGTATAGTTTCTTTCATATGTAAAATACAGAATGTGTATATTTGCAGATACACAAGTTATGGAAAAACAAACAAACCAAAACAAAAAACCCCCAAAAAAGAACCACAACACCATTACCAGCAACATTACCATTCTGGGTTAACCCCGTTGTCTTCATTCTTATACTTATTTAAAATTAGGTTTTTATATTTTACTTTAAACTGTTTTATGTTTTTACTGTCTTTTATTTCTTCTGTTAGACTGTTCCATAATTTAACTCCTGCAATTGAGATAGACATAGTTCTTAAAGTTTTTCTAGCACTTTGTATTTTTAAATTCCATTTCCCTCTTAAGTTATACCCACCTTCTCTTTCTATGAACAATTTACAGATTTCTTTTGGAAGCAATTTATTTCTTACTTTATACATTATTTGCGCTGATTTAAGCTTCAAGTCTTGGAATTTAATAGCTTGCATTTTGACAAAGAGTGTATTTGTATGGTCCCTGTACCCCACATTATTTATTAATCTAATGGCCCTTTTCTGTATTATAGTTATTGTTTGTGTGTTACTTTTGTATGTGTTTCCCCAGACCTCTACACAGTAGCTCATATATGGCAGTAGTAAAGCACAATATAAAATGTGCAGTGCTTTCTGATCCAACATATGCTTTGCTTTCCCCAGGGCGGCAATGCCCGTTTGTTTGATCCCGTTACCTGGCTGGAGCCTTTCTTGGTGGAATTTGCATGTTCTCCCTGTGTTTGCATGGGTTCTCTCCAGGTATTCCGGCTCCCTCCCACAGTAAAAACACATGGAGTTAGTAGGGTTAGGTTAACTGGTCATTCTAAATTGCCCATAGCTTTGAATGTGATTGCAAACGGTTGTCTGTCTCTGTGACAGACTGGCGACCTGTCCAGGGTGTACGCTGCCTGTCGTCCTAAGGTAGCTGGGATAGGTCCAGCCTCCCGCGACTTTGACAAGGATAAGTAGACGAGAATGGATAGATAGATGGATTTGTACTTGTTACTGAAAAAACTGTTAGGAGTACACTCTTCCATTCCTCAGGCACTGTTTTACTCTCCAAGAGTGTGTTTAGCAATCTGGCTAAAATGTCCATTGTCCTCTCTCCTAGACATCTCCATACCCTCACAGTTATGGCTTTCCACTCTGCATGCTCTTCACAACTACCATTACATCCTCCTTACTAATCCTCTGCAATTCCTGATTCACTAACTGTATTCCACCCATCCTCCTCTCGCTGTCATTTTCTTCATGAGCTCCTCAAACTACTCCTATCATCTCAAAACATTCTCTTCATTAGTTAATACATTTCTACCTCTATCCGTAATCACCCTAGCCTGCTGCATCCTTTCCAACTCATTCTTACCTAGCTAATCGATAGAATTCCTTTTCTCCTTCCTTGGTATCCAACCTCACATGCAGGTCACTATAAGCTTTTTACTTAGCATTTGACACCACTGTCTTTGTTTTAAGCCTACCCTCCTGGTATTCCTGTCTCCAGTTCATCCAGTTTACTTTAGAATTACTTTATATCGTCTTACTGGCATCCAATCTTTGAGGCATACACAATAATAACATTCAACATCACCTCTTCGATTTCCAGTTTCTTTCTTCACCTCCACAACACTGTTCACAAATGTTTCTTTCAAGATTACCCCAACTCCATCTCTCTTTTTATATACACCATGGTAGACCACCTTGAATCTTCCTCCCATGCTCCTCGCCTGCATCCCTTCCACCTGACACATAATATATCTACCTTCCTTCTCTCCATCATATCAG
The DNA here is from genome assembly GCF_057382095.1 of Aulonocara sp. 'chitande type north' Nkhata Bay. Taxonomy (NCBI): domain Eukaryota; kingdom Metazoa; phylum Chordata; class Actinopteri; order Cichliformes; family Cichlidae; genus Aulonocara; species Aulonocara sp. 'chitande type north' Nkhata Bay. The sequence continues at coordinate 32,287,260 of NC_141358.1, read as the reverse complement.
ATACCTCTCTTCTTTTACCAATTACAGTCCCAACATTTAGTTCCTACTCTCACCTTCATTGTCCTGCTTTTCCTTCTCTCCCACTGCCTCCTAACATGCTTTCCCCGTTTCCTCTCCCTTTCCTCTCTTGGACAACAGTAGCACAGTTTCCACTGGCACCCTGCTGATCAACAGAGGCAGTTGTTGATAGCATGGGGCCAAAGTGATCTGACATGGAAATCTCAGTCATTCATGATCTGAACATTTGAATTGGAAAAGAATTTAGGCTGGATGTCCTTCCTGATGCAACCCTCATTTTATCTGGGCTTGGGACAGGCATTATCTAAAGTTCAGCAAATGTTAAAACATAAAGAGCAATTTGCTAAACGTTTTGAATTAGAAAAAAAGGAAATTGAAATTAGTTTGCTATATTAGCAGGTTTTTTCCTAAATTTGCATTTTTAGGAAAAAAGCTGTGTTATATCCTTGTTGTAGGATATATCACCAAATGTGGATAGAAAATTAATAAGTTATTATTATTTTTTTTTTCCTGACAGTGTGCAAGTTGAAATGACATTTACAGCTTCATGTTCTGAAGAAGGTTTACTGAAAGTGCAATGGAATTACCTTCTAATTATTTTTTTTCTCATAATAACATTTCTGAAGTTAGCAGTGGATCTTTGTATTTCTATAACCCTGGCTTCATATCTGCACTCAAAAGTTCAAATGGCCTCCACAGGCACCACATCCGCTAAAATGTCTTGGGAAGTTGTAGGATTCACATCAGCTGACAAATTCTCAGTAACTCTGTGATACTATCATGCCAATATGGATCAAAATCTCTGAGGACCTCATTAAATCGATGTGACCAGGAATTAAGGCAGTTCTGAAACAAACTGGGTCCAATCCAGTCCTAGAAAGATCTGCCCACTGAAGTAGTATTCACTGGACACACACGGTCCTAGTGTGTACAACATGTTAATGTAGACATTTCCTAAATGTTTTAAAGCTCTAAATCTCTATTACAGTGCTTAGATAAGAGCTTTTTCCTCTACTTCACTGTCTGGATATTCTGTCTTTGTACAACAGAAGGGAGCTTTGGATAAAAACACAGTGCTATTAATGGGAGTCATTTGGATTTTTTTCATTGGGATTTGGTAACAAAGAGAAGACTGTGAAATAGTTTTATTCTTTGTTATGTTCTGTGGTTCCAGCTCTGTTGTACATGAAACAAAAAATGATGGCTTGAGCAGGGATAGTAATAGTGCCAGAAAACCCTACTCACCAAACCACTCAAATCAATTATAATGATATCAGCCTTTTATGTGTTTGAATGTGACCCTAAAAAGAGAGACAGTGTGTGTGTGCATGCGTGCGTGCGTGCGTGCGTGTGTGTGCGTGCGTGCGTGCGTGCGTGTGTGTGTGTGTGCGTGTGTGTGTGTGTGTGCATGGGTGCATGGGAATCAGAACTTCAAAAAGGACCTGTGAGTACATGCAAACATCTCAGCCTCTGTGGACAAACCTCCCATAGTGCCTGAGGAAAGCACTGAGTTTGCAAAACAGCTGTCTTGAACTGCTCTTCCATAAACACAGACAATGTGGAATAACTTGTCATCAAACTCTTGGTGAAAATTTTGAGAGCTGCCTATGAAAATATTAGCAGCTATAGGAGAACTGACAGACAGATAGATGCTTTATTTATCATCAAGGGGAAGTTCAAATATCTATAGAATAGCTCCATTTAAAAAAACAAGCATCCCTCCGGACATAATTGTAAATATATAAACAAATTCAATAATATTAAAAAAGCAGTTAAAAATGCAATAAAAACAGGACTAACAACATAAAATATTGTAGCTGCAAGCAAAATGTGAATGAGTGTGAGATGATAATTTGAGGTAATTTTAATAGTTGCAGTAAAAACTGAAAGTTGTCAAAGAGCAAGGAGTCATTAAATCACACTTGATAATTAGTGTCAATTTAGTTTATTAAGATACAGGAGATGAGGTTTTGTTCATCTGATTTATTGTTTTCATTATAACACAGCAGAAGGCATACAAATATTTATCATGGTAGTTTTCTGCTTTATTTACCTTATTAAAATGGTCTGTCACTTATAATACAGAAAGTGTAAAGTGAATGTAATAGCTTCCTTTTGGGACACAGAAATACGTGGGAGGATATTTGTTGGCTGTTACTGACTGCCACATGACAATCATGAAAATGGGTTCAATAGCTGTATCCATCAAATCTAATGTTGTTCCAGCAGCCCTGAGCAGCATTGCGTGCTGAGATATAATTGCGTTACAACATCCCACACAAGTAATTCTCCGAAAATGTCTCCCAAATGAGTTGCAAGATGAAGCTCTGCGTGTTTCTAACAATTAGGGAGGAGATTAGAGGACAGGTGTTACCCAAGTGGGTTCTAAAGAAATTACAACACAAAACAATACACTGGGACTTGTGAAGGATTCGGAAATATGCCTCCAACCTTTGAGACTTGATTTACTCATTGAGAATGGAAGTAACAAGTTTGTTTAAATCGCACATGTAGCAGTTATTGTGTTGCTCCTGATGGTCTGCTGGCTTATTATGTTCTGCCAGTCCAAGAGTAACTGGTTGCCTTGCATTTCCCCCACAAAAACCCTACAGGGCCTGCCTTAATGCAATGGAAAAGACAACAGGCAGGGATCAGAACATTAAGGCTTCTAACTGCTGCCATATCCACAAAGCACTGACTTGGTGGGCCCTTTGTGTCTTGTTAGAAGATACATGTGAGATTTTCTCACAAACAGAAGAGGTTGTATATCTCAGGGTCTCATTGATGAGTGGAAGGAGAATGGAGTAGATGGGTAAATGGATGGATGTAGTAACATTTTGGCCACTTAACAGATTTTAACAGGTGCTATCTTGGGCTGTCATTTCCTCTTACCAAACAGTCATGGTGGCTTGTCATGGAGCATAACGCCCTGATCTTAACCATGGATTTACAGTTGTGGCCTAGTTGTGATCAAGTTATATTTGTCCTGCCAACTGCTAACTAAACCAACCAAGATCTATTACAGAAAGCTACCAAATTTCTCGGTGACAGAAGTTTTTTTAAGAAGCTTCCAAAATGTGCACATCTTATATGGTCTAGCAGCTAGGATTCCTGGTTTTCACCCAGGTGGCCCGGGTTCGACTCCCGGTATGGGAACATACTTTTCTTTCAGCTCCCTGCTGCAAAAAATCATTGGCTGCGCTCTGCCGCCTCTGTAGGCCATCACCAGATCCTCCCATCTTAAGAAAACTAGGACCATCACAGGAGACCCCTTGCACCTCACCCTCCACCTGTTTGACCTGCTGGCCTCTGGTAAGCACCTCATACAGGTCATACACCCAGACTCACTAACAACTTCACACTTCAACCTTAACCTGATATGCTAACTACACCTATACTACATCCAATGAAACCAATCCATACAAGGACACAGGTTTACATCTTGTCTATTAAATTAAAGACAATTATTTTTCTCCTTGTTTGTTATTTCCTGTGCTGTATGAGTCATACAGGCTTTAACAGCTCAATAGTACAACAGATGGATGGAGGATTCACTTCTTTCTCGGTGCAGTGCATTCAAACAGTGAGCAGTTCTGTCCCACTGACAGAACTTGATGAAGGGGCCTTTAAGCTGACTGACCGGGGCACACGATGGATGGGACAGCATAGTGTCTTTGGCGGGGCACCTGTCACTCCCCTCCTGTGATGTTTCCTAGTCACTTAGCAATCAGTCTTCTTCACATTGTAAAATCTTTCTAAAGGTTTTTTTCAATACAGCTGACCAAATGAATATCGTCTCTGCAAGTATCCCTATTCTTATCTTTAAAGTTTACATTAGGTAAACTGAGCAAAAGCATGCTCGACTAAAAGTGAAGAAAATGCTTCTGCACACAGGAGGGAGTTTGAATAACGTAATTAAGAGGAGCTTGAGTTAGCATGAGAAAGCCTGTCTTTGCACCTTTTAGAAACAGTGCTTTGTGTTCAGTCTTGTGCTTCACTACCCCAAACACTATCCATCTGGATTTGCCTAAAATTTCTACCTGCACCCTAGTACAATGACTTTTAATAGTAATTTGGTTTTGTGGCTGATAGCATAGAAATGTTTTTTTTAAAACCCCTGAAACCTGATTTGAAATGTTGTATTTCTCTTCAATAAAAATTCACAACTAAGTGTTCTGATCCAATACACATTTCCATCACTTTGCATGCAAAGTCTGCATTTGTGTTTTAAAGACCAGAGAGGAAATCACAAAAATGCAAAAATATTGAGAAAAACTTTGCCACGCTTGGTTGAGTTAGAAAAGCTGGCACAACTTAAAATTAATCTAAAGGTTACAGAAATAGACACCACCATATAAACTTATATGTAAACTTATATGTATAAACTATATAAACTTCTTTAAACACTCCAAAAAAGATTAGCCAAAGCAGAATGTAACAAAGTGCAAAGTCCTGTGATATTATCTTTGTTTCTCCCAGGATTTATAAAAGATGTGGAAATCAATTACGATTTTCCTAACTGGCACTGATTAGTGTCATGTGATCATGTTTGCACAGGGCTCAATGCATCCATACATGTTTAGTCTTTTGAACATTCTAACTGAGGCCTGTGGAGTCTGACATGCAGGATTTGGGCTCCCTGCAATTTCTCTGAGCACTGAACAGTCTGACCTTGGGGTGAGTTTGCTTGGACATCCAATCCTGGGGAAAATGGCATTATACTGAGTTGTAATTGTAAAAACACTAATGTTAAGTGTTCTTCACTTGGCTGAATATTATCAAGTGGGATTTCCCTATGACCATCCATCCCTGTTGGCTTCTGTGGGTATTTTTCTTTGCTTAGCTCACCGTGAGTTCTTTTTTCCCTCAGTCTACCAAATCTTTGCTTTGGTCACTAATGTTTTCACTCTTCGTTTGTTTTGGAAGACTAAGGTTGAGTCATGCCTAAAATGAGTCAGTTGTAGTTTCAGCCCCAGAAAAAGAAACTGTATATAGCAATACATGCACTTTCTCGGGGTATTGTTTTCTAGGAACCGGCACTTAGTTTCATCTTAATTGCTTAATTTTAAATCCATTGTTTGCTTTTTTATGCCGTTTTTGTGTTTTCATAAAATTGCCAGTTTTCCTGTTGATCTCTGCTCAATAATTAGAATAAATGTTTAGAATCAAAAAATTGAACTTTTTTACAAAAGCATTCAGACTCTTTGATGGTTTGCACACTTTATTAAGCTTTAATTTGAGTGTAAGAATAGCATCTGCGGCCTTGAGCGGCAGGTAAATAAATCGATGTTTACTTTCTTCATCTGACATCCACAAAGTTATAAAGGGATGCAAGCTTAAGCTGACGTTAATAAAACATTTCTACAACACGTATGCTTTGTGATGTATACATTTAATTAAACAGCACAGTTTATGGATTGATAAATATGCAAAGTAGCAGGAGATTTATCTTCAGCACCACACTTTCTGAAAATAAAGTACATTATTGGACAATTAGGATTACGAAGGCATGTTACTGGTGCAGTACTGAAGTGTACTCCTGAAAGCAATACTTATTTGTTTCCCTTTTGGTTTGTACCCAACAGAGACCAGGCTGAGATTGGGTAAGAATTTAGACCTAATACAATGATCAAAAGACAGAAAGAAACAAAAGCCTTTTGAAATGATGCATACCCATGATGAAATACCCATATTATTGTACTTAATATCAGCAATTAACTTAATGTACAGGGTGGGCCATTTATATGGATACACCGTAATGACATGGGAATGGTTGGTGATATTAAAGTCCTGTTTGTGGTACATTAGTATATGTGAGGGGGCAAACTCCTCAAGATGGGTGGTGACCATGGTGGCCATTTAGAAGTCGGCCATCTTTGATACAACTTTTGTTTTTTCAATAGGAAGAAACAAGAGCCCCTACGCTGTGGGCTCTTGTTGAATGAAGCTAGGACAGCCGCTGATGTTTCTTCATCAGTGACAGTTTTCTTGCGTCCACATTTTGGCAAATCCAACACTGAACCAGTTTCACGAAACTTAGCAAGCAGTTTGCTAACTGTAGCATGGGAGATGGGTGGTCTCGTAGGGTGTCTTGCATTGAAATCTGCTGCAATGACCCGGCTACTGCGTTCACCAGATATCAACACAATTTCTATCCGCTCCTCACGTGTTAACCTCTTCGACATGACAATGTCATGGTCCTGAGAGCAAACCGCTCTCAGCTGTATGAGCGCCAGGAGGCAGCCCTCGCCCAGCTGGAGGAGGAGCTCCGCTGGAAGTCGTGGCGCGCTCCGGATTATGAGCATTTATTTCGCGGAACTCGGCTGGCTTTTGGAGGTCCCCGAAGTTGCCAAAAACCTCCGCCTGTTGCCCCGCTCGCAACCAAGCCTCGGCCGCTTTGGGTGGGAGTGCTCCGTTTTGCTTCGGATGCTCACGCTCCAGCCCCTGCATTGCCGTCCCGCACGTCAGAGGCTCAGCTGTATGCCCCGTCAGCTTCCTCTCCTCAGAGGAAGTGACGCTCACGCCGCCGTCACTTTTCATTTGCTGAGCAACTCCCGGTGGTGAGTTATGATGACTGCCTTTCACACATCCCACCTGAAGCCATAACTGAAAAGGACAATAAACTCACCCCAGACACGGTTGGAGTCTCCCTTTTGGATGATGACGTAGACTGGGAAAAGTTTTTTCATTTTGCTCCCTCTGAACGGGGAGAGATCAAAGACAATAAGCACTCGCCTAAGGCTGTAAATGCTTTTCAAGGAAACACTGTGAGCAATGTCACCAGGTCTCAAACACACAGTTCAGGTTCTGTCAGTTCAGGTTTTGTCAAGTCCGGCTTAGTCACCCCCAAGTCAGCTCCCTCTACAACTGTTAACCCGAGGATTTCGAAAACTGTTAAAACAAAGACTGTTAATACTAAGACTGCAAAACATGAAGTGGACGGTGGGTTCATTTTTGATAGATCTGTTTTTGTCGACCCAGTACATGTTGACCCTGAGCCTGCCATTTCTAAGACTGTTTTTTCTGGGTCTGCTCCTTTTCCTGCTCGTGTTCCTCCTCCCGGGGCAGCTCGGGCCCAGCGTACCTCTGCACCCGTACCAGTTCCTCGGGTGGGAAGGGCAGTTGCCCAGCCGTTGCCGGTGCCTGTTCCGGTCCCCAGGGTGAGGTCAGCCAGGATACAGCCCGTCTCCGCACCCGTACCTACTCCTCGGGTGGGAGTGGCTGCACCCGTCCCTGTTTCTACTGAGGGCTCCGGAGAATTCGGTCTACAACCCACACCGCCATCTCTACTGCATGCTTTTCAGTCTATAGCTCAGTCATTAGCTCTGTTAGCAGCCCAGTCCATAGTACACTTTCCTGTGCTTCCGTTAACTCGGTCCTTAGCTCACTGTGCAGCTCAGCCAGCTCCCCATTGTTCAGCTCAGTTATTTGTTCCATCACCCGCTCAGCCTTCTGTTCAGCCAGTAGTCTCTGCACCTACTGGTCCTCCACTGCTTCAGCTGGAGGGCCCGAGGAGCCCGTCCGGCCTCATGCCACGTCAGCTGGAGGGCCCGAGGAGCCCGTCCAGCCTCATGCCACGTCAGCTGGAGGGCCCGAGGAGCCCGTCCAGCCTCATGCCTCGTCTGCTGGAGGGCCCGAGGAGCCCGTTCAGCCGCCCGTCTCCGCTGGAGGTTCCAAGGGGCCCGTTCAGCCTCCCGTCTCCGCTGGAGGGTCCGAGGGGCCCGTTCAGCCTCCCGTCTCCGCTGGAGGGTACGAGGGGCCCGTTCAGCCTCCTGTCTCCGTTGGAGGGTCCGAGGGGCCCGTTCAGCCACCAGCTGCTCCACCAGCAGCCTCATCCACATTCACAGCAGCCGTGTCTTCATCCACGCCAGCTGCGACCTCCTTGTCTCCGCCCACGCCGACGCCTGGTCCGGCCTCATCAGGGTCTTCATCCTGCACGATGCCTGGGCCGGCCCCGTCAGAGTCTTCATCCTCGCCTGGTCCAGCCTCGTCAGAGTCTTCATCCTCGCCTGGTCCGGCCTCGTCAGAGTCTTCATCCTCGCCTGGTCCGGCCTCGTCAGAGTCTTCATCCTCGTCTGGTCCGGCCTCATCAGAGTCTTCGCCGACGCCTGGTCCGGCCTCGTCAGAGTCTTCATCCTCATCTGGTCCGGCCTCGTCAGAGTCTTCGCCGACGCCTGGTCCAGCAGCCGTGTCTTCATCCACGCCAGCTGCGACCTCCTTGTCTCCGCCCACGCCGACGCCTGGTCCGGCCTCATCAGGGTCTTCATCCTGCACGATGCCTGGTCCGGCCTCGTCAGAGTCGTCACCGACGCCTGGTCCGGCCTCGTCAGAGTCTTCATCCTCGTCTGGTCTGGCCTCGTCAGAGTCTTCATCCTCGTCTGGTCCGGCCTCTACACCTCGGGATCGCCGGCCACTTTCCGGGCCACCAGCTGGATGTCACCGCCATCGAGGTCGGCCCCCTGAACTGTTTCTACGCCGTTGCCTTCCGCACGGCCGGCCCCCTGAACTGTTTCTACGCCGTTACCTTCCGCGCGGCCAGCCCCCTGAGCTGCTCCGTCGTCGCCATCGCCTGTGTCGCCGCCGTTGCCCTTTTTGCGCAGCCGGCCCCCTGAACTGTTTCCACGTCGCCATCGCCTGTGTCGCCGCCGCCTTCCATGCGGCCGGCCCCCTGACCAGCTCCATCTTCTCCTTCGCCGCCGCCATTGCCTTCCGCGCGGTCGGCCCCCTGAACTGTTTCCCCGCCGCTGTTGCCGTCCGCATGGTCGGCCCCCTGAACTGCCCTGTGTTTGGGCTGTTTTCTTGGGCTCCGGTGTTTGCTGTGCTTTGCTTTTGTTTTCTGTGTCGTAGTCTCCCTCATGCTGTGTGTGATTCTCCCCGTGGTTCCTGGTATACTTTATGTTTAGCTTTCCCAGTTTAGTTTAGTACTGTTTTTGTGTTTCACTTTTTGCCAGCATTAAAGCTGTGTTTTTGAGTTTACGTTTTGTCTCCGTGAGTTTGCGTTTGGGTCCTCTCCTGCCTGCCACACAGCCGAACCATGACAGTCAATGGCTGTGAACAAAGAGAAACTTGTAAATAACTCATGAAAGAATAAAGTTACGTTGAAACCAAGCACACCATTGTTTTTCTTGTGACATTACCAATACGTTTGATGTGTCACATGGCCCTCTTCCTATTGAAAAAACAAAAGTTGTATCCAAGATGGCCGACTTCTAAATGGCCACCATGGTCACCACCCATCTTGAGGAGTTTGCCCCCTCACATATACTAATGTGCCACAAACAGGACTTTAACATCACCAACCATTCCCATGTTATTACAGTGCATCCATATAAATGGCCCACCCTGTACATGGCTGTGAACTGTGGGGGGGAGTTAGACCAAAAAACCCCACCAGGATCATGCTAAGAAGATTTTAACCCAGAACCTTCTTCCTGTGAAAACACACTGTTTTCTTCTTACCAGTGTGCAAAATACCAGACAGGTAGTACTGAATCCTTTGCATTTAACTTAAAGAAATAATGAAATGATAAAACCTTAAAATCTAGAGTAAACTTACTATTCTTCTTTCTTTTTCTTGCACAAACAAACAAATGAATGGCAGGTATGTGGGAGGAAAAACTCTGGAACTGGTCTTAATGGAACTTAGTCTGGCTAAAAATTTACATATATGTGCATTTAGCTTGTGAATGAAATTGTACATTTGTCCATCAATCTGTCATTAATTACTAATGAAAATATAGTTAAAATACATTTTCAGAAAAGAAAAAACAGTCTAATCTAATAATCCAATTTACAAAAGCATTCAGATTGTATTGAAAATGTTCCTTATTGCACACTGCTTTTATTTTAGAGAGTTGTTAAGAGTTGTATCTGTCTCGTAATTCAATAACAACATAAACATTGAATTTCTCCATTTTTCTTTCTCATTGTTATAAAGGGTAGTAAACTCACTGTATATTAAACTTACTTTTGGTGCTAAACATCTCCACATGAATCTTTATCTTGGACATAGTTACCTTAAGGTCCAATAATAAGAGGCCAGATTATTCCCATCCATTTGTACAGACTGTACTTGCACGAAAAGAAATGGGCTTTTTGACTGTACCCCTGTTGATGATATAGATCAAATCACCATAAATGCAACAATTATACAGTCCAGCTGGACAGATGAAGAACAGAATAAATGTTATACTCTATTTTGTGCAACTACCAGGGAGACTACCAGCTGTCAGCATCTGGACAATTTCCAGGAACATGCAGCCTTTTAAACTGTCAGTTCTGAACTGAATTGTCAGTGAATATTTGTCTTAACGAGCTCCTAACTCGTGGCACGTGACTGGCAAAGCCACTGTAATGCCTTGTCAATTCCTCAAAGGTTATTATTATTTTAATCAGTATTGAAACAATAAGTAAACAAACACTTCATCTGCTTAGTTAGAAACAGCAGCTGCGGCTGCTCAAAATTTAAATCTGTGAAATGGTAATCTCTTTTCATGGTCCAGGTCCCCTTGCTTTTGTCCTCAATGGGACTCCCACTGAGATTCGTGACTTGATTTGAATATAAGACATGGAGTTGGCACCTTGCTATATAGGGAGGACTATGGAGACAGAGTTGAACTGATAGATAAGAAAAGACCTGGTGATTTTTTCATTTCAGCAGCAGTTGTTCTCTTTCTGGAAACATTCTTTTTGCACGATATTTTCTTCAATTCTGGCAAAAATAAACAGTAAAAAATTAAACATCTATAGAGGGTTCTTTTCTGAATAGAGGGTTCACTCACTGATGTTCAGGGGACCCCCACTGTGTCATGTCCTGTTGCAGTCTGCTTACAATATCTGAACATACATCCAAACAGATGTAAAAATAATACTACATTACCAAGATTACCAACAAGCCATAGACGAACCAATAAAGTGAAGCAGTAATAAGTGTCTAAAGTTAGCTACTTTAAGTAAGTGTGAAAATGCAATCACATTATACATAAATCAATAAATTTATCTGTTATAAAGTTGACTAATGTTTTAGCAAACTGGTTTTCCATCACAAGTCTCCAATTTAATGACAGACACTTTGGTTTTAAGTTTATGCTTTCACGTTGCTTTAAACAAAATCTTATGCCAGGTTTAAACACTCTCCTTCATGGAAATATAAAGATGTTTAGACTTTTCCCACATTTCACCACCAATACTGGTCCATCACAGAGTGAGCACAAGAGATAGTTTACACGTGTTGCATAGACAAAAACTGTCAGAGGTTATGAATGAAATCCATGTGTCCAGCACAGCTTTGAAGACATGAAACAGGAGTTGAAGTTGTTGTTTTATGAAATATTTGCAGTTTCATAGGCTCCAGATTTGTGTCATTAATTACATAGAGGGCACAGCAACTATCAGTAATGATCATTAAATCACAAACTTTGTGCCACGTCAAACAGGTAGGCTTTCAAAGTCTTACTGTTAACCCTTTAAGACCTACCATAGAACCAAGTCCGCCAGAGCTTATATTATATTTTTACATGCTGTGGAGCCATTTTTGGGAGCATTTCAAGTTGCTATACATCAATACAACCATTATAGCCCAGATTTTAATAATATGTATTCATTAAGTGCATAGTAATTACATAAATTACATACATTGCAAAAAAGTGCAATAAACTACAAAAAAATTGAAAATCGTTTTTGCTTTTTTAACATATATTTCTACTTGGAGAAATTTAAGAGGCTTATCCCTCAAAACTGTAAATACAAAAAAGTTGCACAAAATAGTTTCCCACCACAGGAAATTTATTTTGAGTGTCTTCATAGTTTTATTTTTGAAATACACCAATTTTTATACACTGCAGGAAAAACGAAAATAAATATTATACTGCAAATTTGCAAAAAAGCAGCATATGCATCAAAATAAACTATTTCCAGCAGTGCAATATGAGTCCTAAGCATCCCAGAAACGACACAGAAAGTCATAAAGTCAAAGATAACTTTTAAAAAGACCAGTATAGGCCCTGAGGCCCTGATGGTAAAAAAGACTACATTTCTGCGAAAATGACGTCACTTCCGGTTTCGGGCAGGTAATGGCGGAAATGCAAAAGTTCACGCTGACGTCTATTCCAACGTAGGAAGTGTTATGAACAGCTGATCGAATCGGCAAAGCGTGTTTCTGGAATATTATGTTTTTTTTTGCTGCAAGCGCTTTTTATGCAGTTTTTGCAAAGCTTTATGTGGAAGGAAACCGTGACCTAGGACAAGCTGATGGCATAAGATGTAAGTACAACTCCTCCGGTTTCATATGCAAAAAAAATTTTTGCGCTAGCTTACGTGGTTGCAGAGCTACCGGGATTTAAAAATAGTTACACAAAACAGAGCGTGTCCGCTCCGATCGGCTCTAAAGGGTTAAATCATTTGGTATACAGCAGCGATCCTCAAGTTGATTCCTGAACTATGAAGGATAGTTAATATTTCTTATTAGCTGATCTTAGAAAAGAAACAAAACTGTGTGACAATAGTAAATACAAAACAAAAAGAATCCTCCCACAGAGCCAGGGCTTCATCCAAACCCCTTTTCAAGACTTGAATAAAAGTATGAATCGTAGAATTTTGAGCTATTGTGGGATATTGATTAAAACTGTGTTGTCAGTCTCTCTAATATCTGTGTGTTCATGGCACACTCCAAGAGGAAGACAACTGTTACTGTCTCTCCAAGCCAGCTGTCAGCCAGCCTTATTGATGCCCACGCCACCACCAGCTCACTGACTGACTGCTGGATGAACATCTCCCTGACTGATGTGACAGACGATTGGCTTGATGTTCCTGCTCCCCTTCAACCCCAACTCTTTCACACAGCAGAGTTCAGGCAAAACAATGAGTATTCACCAGCGCTCCCCACCCCAAGAGATTGGCTTCAAACCTTTTAGGGTTTATCCAGCAGGGCAGCTGGCATCACTAACGGATTGAAGCATTTGGTCCAGAGATGAAAAGTGACTCTTTTGCCCCAGAAGACACTTTTTTGATGAAATCAAACACTTCATGGTCCATGCCTGCTGGTGCACTTGAACTCTTACCAAATAACAAGATTTTGTCAGGGCTAACACAGTTAAGGGGACATCAAAGTCCTTTGTGTCAGTGGGCTGTTGAATAGTCAAAGAGAATGTGCATTATTTCTTATTCAGGTGTTTCTGTATAATTCCCTGCTGGAACTGTTGCTTGCTTGTCACATTCATGTTGCTATGTCAACTTCTTTCATTAAGGGTGTCAGGGACTTCCACAATCAACTATTAAAGTTGTGTTATCTCATGGAATCGGGCCATGAATTTGACAGTTTTCACAGCCTCCTCAGTCAGGCAGAAAGGGAGATGGCCTGCTGTTGCCACCAAGGAGGAAGACATCAGGACAAAAGGCTTCCCCAATTTCCAGTTTCTGCACAGCTTGTACTGTTGAATTTTGCATCACAGGAAACCTAAAAACTCTCATTGATGTGTTTGCTGTTTTTCTTGTAACAGGATTTCAACTTGACAGTTTCTCAAATATTGGGCCTTTGTGGTATTGGATGACATTGGGCAGCTGCGGAATTGCCATTAATCAGAACATTCAACTGTGCTAGTACAGTGCTATGAAGAAAAAGTAATTGCATTTTAAAAACTAATTACCCTGTAAATCTAATAACTTGCGCCACCGACTTGGCAGCAAAAACTGCAATCAAGTGTTTGTGATAACAGAGTCTGCCTGTGAGTGAGTCTTTCATTGGACTTTGACTAGGCCACTCCAAACCCTCTTTTGTTTTTGAGTCGTTCAGAGTTAGACTTGCAGTTGGGTTTTGGATTATTGTTCTGCTGCATAATCTAAGTGCTCAACTTATGACTGGAGATTCTCCTGCTGGATCCAAGTTATTCAGTTCATGAAGCAGCAAACCAGCTTGAGACCAACACACTACCATGTTTGATTTTTGGTGTAATGTATTTTTGTGAAATGCTGTGTTAGTTTAATGCCAAATAAAACAGGACACAAACTATGGGAGATAGACCTTTTCTTTTTGGTCAGCAGTGGTTTTCACTGTAATTTTCCCATTTACAGTATGTCCTTTTTGCCTAGCCTCTTTCTTATTGTTGAATGATGAACACTGACCTTAACTGAGGCAAGTGAGGCCTGCAGTCCTTAACATGTTGCCCAGGATTCTTTTGTGACTTTGTGGATGAGACGTTAATGTGCTCTTTGAGTGATGCTGGTAGGCCATTCATATGGTGGTTCACCACTGTTGTATATTTTTTCTCCAGTTGTGGATAAGGGCTGTCAATTTGGTTCACTTTACAGTTTTTTCTGAATGCTTAAACCCTAACTGTGATTCCTGTAGCACAATCTCTAAAAATATTCAGACTTATAGCAAAACCACTCACTGAGTTTGCAAAACTAAAAGCACAAAAACTGCTTTGCACTCAGTTTGCAATTTTGTAACACACACTTTGCAAAACTGTAGGCACAATTCACTGCACAACACTCAATTACCAAATTTCCAACACACTCCTAGCAAAAGTATACACATGTATGGCTATCATTAACACTAATTTGCCAACTGTCTGGCACACTTTCACATGTGAAAACCTTTTTAGATAATTAGTTCACTTTGCAATCAGCCTAAGCACTATAATACAGGTAAGCTGTGTGTGCGGAGTACAATGGAGGGAGCAGAAAGAGTGAGAAGTAGAGGAGGCCGAGGAAGAGGACGTGGAGGTGAAGAAGTAGGATGAAGAGGACGACAAGGACAAGGAGGAGCAAGAGGAAGACGAGGAGGGGGGAGAGGAAGGGTAGGAAGAGTAAGAAATAGAATTGCTGATGACATCAGAGCTACAATAGTGGACCATGTCATCAACCGTGGAATGACCCTGAGGGTAGCTGGCCAACGGGTCCAGCCTAACTCGAGCCGCTACACTGTAGCAAGCATCATAAGGACATCTTGAAATGAGAATCGGTGAGTACAGTCACTCCGAACAAAGATTTGTAGCACTGCCATATGCCAATGAGAAACACACCAATACCATTGATGTAAAAATACTGAAATTGTTACTTTACAGAATTGCTAGATGACCAGATGCTGGGGCAGAGGAAGCATGTTCACTGCAGACCAAGTAACCCATATAGTCATTATGGCGATTGCAAATAATCCTATACTTGGAAATAAACACTTGTGTTTGTTTTGATGTGTTTGACTAAACAGCAGTACTTGAAGTTTGGATCCCTCTATGCTTATGGATCTATGACAGAAGTATGAGCTCACACTGACATAGCCTACCTTGTGCACAGAGAAAGCAAACGCCAGATGTGTTTTGTATTCATACCATCAGTGTGCAGTTGGCGCATTGTGTGCTTAGTAGATGATGGCTTGTGTGTACTGTTTGATACGGAAACACCATTTTTACGAAGGTGTGAAGAGTTAATCCAGCTGTGTTTGCTTTTGCAAGAGAACTACAATGTTTTGATGATTGGGTGACAGGTTTTCTTATTTGTGTGAAGAGTTTTGCAAAATTAGCCAATAGTTACAAAAAATGTGCTTAAGCAATCAGAAAAAACTGTAATTCCAAAGATGATACATGAGGAACACTCAGTTAACTAACAGCTTATTTTTAAGTTATTGCTTGATTTAATTGTTCTGGAAGTAATCAAGCATGGGTGTGGCCAGTAAAATTGAACTCAGAGGCCAAATGCAGTTCATTATGGATTCAGGATCAGATCATACAGGATTTAATTGAGTGTGTGTGTGTGTGTGTGTGTGTGTGTGTGTGCGTGTGTGTGTGCGCGTGTGTGTGCGTGTGTGTGTGTGTGTGTGTGTGCTGTGTGCGCGTGTTGGGGAATGATATAATGTAAGTACTATATCTTTGAGAGGACTGTTATGAAACTGCTTACACTTTATGACCACCTGGTTGCTCTGAAACATAAGACACTAAGTCTTGCATTTGGACATTTCTTATTGCTACAGGCCAACAACAGCTGGTTGGTAATCAGACCAAAAGCAGATTTCTTTGCTCACTTTTGTGGAGATGGAGGCCTGGGATTCAACCCAACTACACAATTAACATCTTACTCCATGACTTGCCCATACATTAATATCAGAAATTCAAAGCTATTAAATATAAAAGAGGATGTCTGTTGGCTCTGACATAAGAGAGAGAAACTCATTTTCTTGATTCAGTGAGTGTAAGTTCTCTAACACTCAATATATCTGCTGTTTGATTGCTGCCACTCTATGGCAGGCATCTACAGTAAGTCTGGAGAAGCAGTTTCAATGTGTGTCTTCATTTGGTGCTGTTTACAGTCCTGTTAAAAAAAAACTACTGTTTCTAAAATACTAGTTAAAGAAACTAAAGAGCAGCAAGTCATTTTAGTTAGTGGACGTTTAACTCCACCAGTGAAAATAATTTATTCACTGTTCAAGTGATAGAAAAGTGATCAGAGAGGTATGTTGCCTTGGGCTTGAAGCCAGTTTCTGCATTCTAATAGAATTAGTTAAAGAGGGGGTCTGTTAGGTAATAAATATATAATCTTAAATGCTTATATGCTGATTATATTGGTTTATATAAGAGAGGCCCAGACTTCAGTGTAAAACTAGGTTGTAGGCTGACAGGAAATTACATGCTTTTGCGGAGCGTGCTTTTGCAGCTAGAAAGTGAAACCAACTAGGCTGTTTGATCGAAACTTAAAGTGTGTTGTGACGTAGAGGGCAAGTATATAAATAACTAGGCTTCTGTTTGTGCTTCAGACCTGGGGTTGTGTATTTTGTCTTCAGGTCTTTATATCCAGATATGTAAAATAAAGATAATTTTTAAAGTAAAAGGACCACTTTGAGCCCTGTGTCTTTCTTGGCCGTAAAGAATACTAAGGAACCAGAATTTAATACAAACCAGCAGTGAACAG
Organism: Aulonocara sp. 'chitande type north' Nkhata Bay; assembly: GCF_057382095.1. Classification (NCBI taxonomy): domain Eukaryota; kingdom Metazoa; phylum Chordata; class Actinopteri; order Cichliformes; family Cichlidae; genus Aulonocara; species Aulonocara sp. 'chitande type north' Nkhata Bay. Next base: position 32,270,343 of record NC_141358.1, on the reverse strand, counting down.
TCTGAAAGTCACAGATAAAGAAGGTCAAATGACCTGTCCAGTTGCATTATGGGAGGGCGTAAGATCTAGTGTTCTGTTTCAGTCTTTCTAGCTTCTATTTTGACCATTTTGACCATCTGTCTCCTGCTGTTTTTTCAGCCTTCCTGATGTGGAATTATAGATCCCTAGACTTTTTGTCAGTAAGCTGACAGAATAGCACCTAATCTATTGGTGTCCTCTTTTATATTGGAACGTTTAAGCTCTGGTAGCCTATTTTGTTATAAACCTACAGAGGAACACCTGAAGATTACAAAGATGAGCTGCATGGGTTATGGTGCAATCGAATCAATCAAAAAGGCAAAGAAAATCCATGAATGACACACCATGAATACTGCTTTTGTTTCATCAAGTAGGAATTGGTATTGATGTACAATAATAATGGTTGTCGAAGATTCCCAGTCACAGACGAAGACAGCCATCCACAGAATTCATGAAAGATGATTCAATGTCCCTGAGGAAATTAGTCTCGGTGTAATGTTTTATTTTCTCCTTAACACCCCCCCCACACACACACACACACACACACACAAGGAAAATAGTTCAAAAACAGAATCAGATGTACGCCGTGAATAGAGAAGCGCTTAATCAAAGAGCTGATTTCATTTGTGCAAGTAGCAATCGTAATTGTTAATATTGTATTTGAACATAAGCAGATTTTGACAATTACTGTCATTTTATATGTGTTATATCTTTATCTGTCTTTACAAAACGCCCATATGTTTTAACAGGAGTTGTACAAATCTCCTCTTTTCCATCAAAAGCAGACTTTGGTTACATAACGCAATGAAGGGAACCGCGGGCTGTCCTCTGACACCAGCCTTATCCTGCTTTTCAAAGACAGTTTTACCCTTCCTGATGAGAGGCCTTGTTTCTCCCAGTCAAGAGAAACAAGCAATAGAGATCACCAAAAAAACCTCTGTACCAATTCATCAGCAGTGGCTTTGCAATGGTGCTCACTAGTTTTATCAGCAAACAGCCAATGAATATGCTGTTAAACAAACAAGCATCCAAACAGGACCACCGTGCCTAAAGTCATTATGCTCGTGTCCTCGGCTTGTCGATGGGAAGAAAGCACCAGCCCCGTCTCAGGAACCCTTATGGGGATTTAACCACACCAGAATTCTGATCTGACTTGGACTGCATCCCAGAAAGCAGCAGAGTTAATAGCCTTTCTCTCTATTGAATAATGCCTTGAATTTGTAATGTGGTGCATACACAGGAGTGCAGTTTAGTGTTCCTCTGAGAGAACCTGATTTCCTCTGCTACACATTGGTGAAAAAGTTGGGTTATTTTTTCAAATTAAGGGAAGATGTGGTTGAAGAAAATGCCTACTTTCTAGACAGTAATCCGTCTCCAAACATCATCATGACTGCCTCTGCACTGCTCAGCATTACAATCCAGAGAATTAAGTGTTTTATCTTGTGTTTCCTCATTTCTGCTCCTTTTGAATAAAAGGAGGAACGGACAAACGCAGTGTTCTTGTACAGAAGGTGTAAAAATGCCTCAGGAAATGTCCCCATGTGGCTATTTTGCAATCAATAAAATACATTCCTGAATCTCACATGGGAATGAAGGAACGAATAAATGAATTGGGAAAAGGGCGCCAAGTGAGAAGAAAACAACAGTTTGAACTTTTGAAATGTCCAAAGACATGCAATACACATGCACACACATAAAAACTACTGCTATACAGAAGGTCGAGATGGTACACAGAATTTCCAGACGAACCTACACATGGCCTAAAATGAGTCTTTGGTGCATTTTTTTGACAGACCTATGCATTTCTTTGTTATTTGTGACTGTCACTTAATTGATATACAGAAATCCTGGCTGAGCTGTGCTCCATCTTTAGCAATGATAAAGATATATATGTAAATTAGTGTTGTCAATAGATTAAAAGAGATTAACTAATTAATCTCACAATTTTCTGTAATTAATTGCGATTAATTGCAATTACTTGATCAATAGCCCGGTTGCAATTAAATTTTTTCAACTTTATATTTAAGCTTGTAACTGACATTTATGCAATTTAATGAAGTAAATGCAGAATAAACACAAAGAATGTATGCTTAAATTCAAAGAGAATTTGAATAGATTTTGTCAATCTTTTAGCACAGGTTCCTGTGAAATACAACTTTTTTTAAAAAAGTATATATGTATATATATATATATATATATATATATATATATATATATATATATATTAGGGGTGCAACGATATTCATATCGATATTGAACCGTTCGATACAGTGCTTTCGGTTCGGTACGCATATGTATCGAACAATACAAAATTTGTAATTTATTTTATCAACTTTCCTTCTGACGATGCTGTCTGTGTTGAGCGCTCAGTGGACCTGCGTTCCACTACTCCGCCTAGGCTGCACTGTCAAGCGCAGATCCACTGAGCGCAGTGTGCTCTTGTGTTTGTGCGCCTGTGTGTGTGTGTGTGTGTGTGTGAGTGGGGAGGGGCAAGCTAGCGAGACAGAAGCTAAGCTCTCCTTGTAACATGGACCTCCCCCACCCTCATTCAGATCTGGCGTTTGGAATTATTTTGGTTTTCATGTGACGTATGACCCTGAAGGTAAGCGCGTCATGGACTAAAGTAAAACAGTATGTTGGATGTGCCACGCAATGCCTAATTACATGGGTGGGAACTAGTGTGTTAGCGCAGTTAGCTAGTTAACGTGTTGGCCGTCCAGCCCCATGCACGGGGCGATCCGCTGTAGCTCGTTAACGAAGATTTGCTGTGTTGTGGCGTTAACGTCATTTCAACGAGATTAACGCTGACAGCACTAGTGGGAACACAACGAATATGACTGCACATTTACTCCGACAGCATCCTAGTGCAAAGACAAGTGGAAGCAGACAAAAACAACAAGCACGCTTGCTACAAACTTTACCTGAGTCATTTAGACAGCCGTTAGCACATGATTCTCCTTATGGGGACCTGATATGTTCAATATGCTGCTGAGAATATAGCCCAGAAGAAGCGTATAGTATAGCTTTTATTTTGGAAAGAGACATTTCTCTGTAATAAACTCTCTTTTCCAGATAAGAAGTTGCGCGTTGCAACTTCTTATCTGGTGCGCGTCTTTTATTTTGACAGCGAATGCGCACATGCGGCCCACTTATGTGCACCCGTGTAAATAACATAATGTTCTGCCGGGTGTGTTGTTGGTTTTCCTTCGATTTCTGAGTCGACAAGCGCCTTTGTTACTGGGACCAGTAATTTTAAGAAAGGCCCCCATTAGAACCCATGAGAAATGTTCTTTCCCAGAACAAACACCAATTGCAAATAACATACTAAAAATAAACCTGAAAATCAGTTTAAAACAGCGTACTATGTTGCAAAGAGTGAACTACCATTGGCAAAATTTAGCAGTCTTTGCAAACTTCAAAAAGCAAATGGCCTAGATCTTGGTTCAACTTGCCTCTTACCCGTGACTTCAGTGGAAATTTCAAATTCAGGATCTGACACAGACTGATTCATGGCCTACACAGTTCTTACAAGTTCATAGAAATTTCTGTTCAATTAGAACCAAGTATTTGAGTTGATGATTTTAATTTGTATACAATGTTGTAATTTGTGTTTCAACAATTTTTTGATTAATGTTTTGTTTCCTTTACAATATTATACTTGTAAAGGAAACAAAACATCTATCAAAAAATTGCTCTCTTTTTTATTCGGGCTACTTAAATTTATTTTGGGCTACCAAAAATTGAAGAGTCCCTGCCCGAAGGGCTACCAGGGATTTTGAAATTTTGCGAGCCCTGAGATATATTTATTTTTTTTATTACTTTTTTGTTTCAGCAACATTAAATTTAAAAACTGTACTTTTGAGTTAAAATATATATTTATAATTTTAATAAATGACAAATTAAAAATGCATGAGCATTTTTTTAATCAGATTTTTTTAAAATGTTTAATCAGATTCATCACAGGGTTATTGTGGATTAATTTTTGATTAATCATGGTTAAATATCATTCATTTTTATTCTATATTAATCGCTTTGCATTTTGCATGAGCAAACAGATTCGAGAAAAAAGGGAAAATATACGCACTTAACATATTTATTGAACATCTTACACATTCATGTTAACAAAAAACTCTCTCTGTCACCCTTGGGGAGGCACCTCAAGTCCTTGAAACGAGGAACCAAAGCTATGTAAAGAGCGTGTTCTCAACGATATAGAATAGAATAGAATAGAATAGAATAGAATAGCCTTTATTGTCATTGTACAGAGTACAACGAAATTGGAGTGCCACTCCCTTGGTGCAAGTTTCAATAATAAATATAAATGTAAAATATAAAAAGTACAAAAAAACAATCGTAAGTACTCAAACCTGCATATCATGTTGTTATGCCGTACGTTAGGATGCTCTCTATGGTGGCTCTGTAAAATGTCACCAGCAGCCTCTCCTCCAGGTTGTTCCTCCTGAGCACTCTCAGAAAGTGGAGACGCTGCTGGGCCTTTTTAACCACTGCCGATATAGGTCTGCAGTTTGTTGCAATCCACTTAGCAAATCTGTCGGTCAATATGTCCGAGGTAGTCTTACTGAGTCCCCGATGCTCTGTGAGTGGTTTGTCGCAAGCTGGGTGATGCGTTAGCCAAAGTCCTAACAGCATCCTCGGCTAATGTATGCTTTGTGTCAATGTGATATTTTAAGCTGGAAGTGCTTCGGTGAAAAGAAAATTCCTTCTTGCATAATGGTCATAATACTTTATTTCGGTCGACTGTTCCGTCTTGTTATATTTTTAATAGTCAAATTTCCCATCGAGAGGGCCAATATGCGTTTATCATCTTCCATATTGAGTTGATTGATTGCGCTGCGCTGAACAGCTGGCTCCCATCTTTACCCGCATCTTCAACAGATCTCTGGAGTTGTGTGAAGTTCACTCCTGCTTCAAACGCTCCACCATCATCCCTGTTCCCAAGAAACCCACCATTACAGGACGGAATGACTACAGACCTGTCGCCTTGACGTCTGTGGTCATGAAATCCTTTGAGCGACTGGTGTTAGCCCATCTGAAGGACATTACAGGCCACCAGTTGGACCCTCTGCAGTTTGCCTACCGGGTAAACAGGTCAGTGGGTGATGCAGTGAACATGGGGCTGCATTACATCCTGCAATACCTAGACCGCCTGGGAACTTATGCCAGGGTCCTGGCATACCATCCACAGACATGCATGAGGTTTGGTTATTTGAGATTCTACATTTAGCATAGGTGTGGATGTGAGTGTGAATGGTTGCTGTCTGTATGTTTTAGCCCAGCCACAGATTAGCAGTGTGTCCTATATAGGTGTATCCTGCCTCTTGACCTATGACAGCTGAGACAGGCTTCAGCCCCCCAGGACACTTGGGTTGGATAAGTAGAAGAATGCATGGAGATTTCTAAACGACGTGGATGAGACAATGCTGGAATGCTGCCAAATATATTCTATTTAAAAAGAATTTTATTTTTTTTTATTTCTGAAATATCACTTTAAAAATTGTGATTTTAGTTTAGCTCTGGATATTGGTTAAATCATAGTTCAGCAGTGGTAGGGCAATGAGGGTCTATGGGGAGTTTTGAACCTGCAGACAGTGTCTGTGATCAGCTGCAGCCGCTGTCTATATTTTTTTTGTTTGTTTGTTTTATCTTTGGCATTTTTTTCACACTTCTCCCATTCCTTATGAACTCCACTACCATTCCCTTCCCTTTTCCAGCCCACTTGTCAGCCAATCAGCATTTGATTAAGGCACGGGGAATTTACAGGACTACACATAGGCAAATATATCTAGAAACAGACACATACAATAAATTTAAATACATAGACATTGGTAAGTCTGTTATAATTAGACAATAATGTCCTGTTTTTTAATTTGGAAAACAAAACAAAACAAGCAAACACAGACTTGGCAGCCAGAGCAAGTTATGGACATGTTTTCTTTAGTAAACCAAACCATGTACACTGCCTTCATGTGAATACTGATGGAGTGTGACATACAATGAGTCTACGGTGGTAAGGGACGTTTTCTTCACAGAACACAATAAGAAGTATAAAGCTAAGAGTCTACAACTACACTAAAACTTCAAGTAAATGATGAGCAAATACTAATGTTATCACAAAAAAATATAGCTGATCAGAATGCTTTCAGGTTTGCAGGTATTTAAGGTAAGTATAACAATTTATTTATTGGAGAAAATAAACTTTGATATTGTGACATCAACACAAATCCCCATGGTATCATCTGTCAGGGACTCATCAGTCATCCCTGTCTGGAAGCCAAGTGTGTCATTGCATACATACATGCAGCCATGCTGCTGTTATTTTTATTTTCCTTGTTTCCTAAAAAGTTGAGGAAAAAAAGAAGAGAGAAAGGAATTAACTTGGCCCTCTGAGGAAAACCCCAAATATTCTTGAAAGGTAAGAAGATAAAGCTAGTAAGCAGGCTCTGACTCTTACTTGTTTTACTAACTAATTGCTAAACTGTCTTTTTTTTCCCCTCTTTTTTTTTGGTAACAAATCAGTGGTTCTACAAATATTTTATTTAAGGAAATTTGAAAGTACTGGTAGTCTAGGACAAAAGCAGTATTTTTTATCTCTTATTTTACTTCACCCTGAGATAGCAACTGCATAGCAACAGCATGGCGTTAATTTGCTTTTTTTCTAAGCAATGCCTTCTAATAACTTCAAAGCCTCTGATTCAGGTCCACTTTGGTTTCACACTGGGTCAGACAGTTTCTGCCCGAGCCTGTCCACATGCCTCCTGTGACTGTCAGGGCCACCTGTTGAAATAGTGGGTGGCTAATTCTAGTTCTGACTTCTGACTCCCTCTCCATTACATTCCATCTGACAGACTCCCAGATACACACAGATAACCACCACCGGCATTCCACCCTCCATTCACACTCCTCTCTCTCTCCCAGCCAGCATACTTTTATTGCAGCCCCACCCCCATCACTCTTGATTGATGGAGTATCTCCACTCAGGGTTAATTTACACTGCTGAATAATGCATGGAATGATGCCACCACTCCATTCTGCAGCTCACCATGGGGTGAGGCTTCTGCGTTGGAAGAATCAAGATGTTTTTCTTCATCTCGCAACTCCCAGATAACACTGGAGGGTAAAGGGCTTTTTAGAAGCTGACAGCTGTAGTGGCAAACATGTTCTTTTAGTATTTATTATTGAGCTGGGGAGAATAGTAAACTTGATAATAAATAAGACATGGGACATCTTAAGCAAGAGGTCTTTTTACACCACCTTCTTTATTTTTTTATGTCCTCTTCTGAGATAAGATTTTCAATCTTGGATGAAAGAGTCATCTAAAATCTTTTGAATGTGGACTTTTGTTTTAAATGGGAAAGCATTAGTTCTCATATGAAAATGATGTAAAAAGAAAAAGCCTTAAAAGTATTATTTACGGAAGTCACAACACTTTTTGTGACTTTTGAAAACAAAACTATATGAAATTGTGTTTTGTAGTGCTGTGCAGTACGGTCTCCATTTGATCTTGTTGGTCCAAACTCTTGTGGTTTGTTCAGATGCAACTTTCTAAACCTAAGCCCCCCTGCCATGTTCTTTTTGAAGAGAACAGGCTGTAACATTTAACATGTTATCTGAAACCTATAGACTCAGATATGTAGATCTTGAGTTTTGATCTGACCTGGGAGATTTGTGGCACTGTGTTAACTCACACCTGAATGCTGCAGAAATCCTTTCTATAGCGGGGTCACACATTCTGACGATCAATTAATCACGTGCATTTGATTAGCAGAACCAAACTTTTTTTTTACCCTCTTAATCTTATAGGACTACATCAGGGGTGCCCAATCCCAGTCCTCGAGAGCTACCGTCCTGCAGCTTTTAGATGCATCCTTGTTCCCACACACCCAAATCAAATGAATGGCTTGTTATCAGGCCTTTGCCAAACACAATGGCATGCTGAAGAGGTAATCAAACCATTTGATTCAGCTGTGTTGGAGTAGGGATGCATCTAAAAGCTGCAGGATAGTAGCTCTCGAGGACTGGGATTGGGCAGCCCTGGACTACATAGAGTCCCGTGATTCATAACTATACGTCTGTATACCTGTGGCTCGGCATTTCGTTTTTGGTCTGTTTCAGTTTCTGTTGCTTTAAAGTGAACTAGAATGGCTGCTGCACACGCCCTTTTCATTAGTGAGACAGAGAAGCAGCCAGTAAGAGAAGTGCAGCTCATTTTGTGGAACTGTCAGACAACGTTGATTTCAGTGATGCAGAGTAGTGGCTTGATTAATGGCTGGAGCCTGTCAGCGGGTTTTCCCTGTGCTTATTCTATCATTCTGTTGTCTGACAACAGGAATAGAAAAACATGGACATGAGACCAGAATTATTGTAAAATAATTATTATTAAAATACTGCGTTAGTTAGTATAGAGAGCAAGCAAGAAGGAAACCGGTGTAAATTGGCATGACGCTGCCATTGCAAATATGTGTTGATGGGAGTGGAAAGTTCTGTTAGTGTTTTGCTATCGATGTTCTAATTTGTAAACAAAAGATGCATCAGTTTATTTCTGTTATTGCTGCCATTCTGCTAAGAGTGGGCCAAATTAGCAGGTCAATTAACTAACACAATCAGGTAGTGTTATGTACTAACAAAAAATATCACAATCACAGTAAGCACAAAAAGACGTACATTAAATTCACAATCATTTGTAGTAAATTGTGTGATGCTTAGTAAACGACAATTTGTTTGCATCTTAAACCGACTGGTTTTATACAGCAATTTTCTACTCTACCTGAGTAGAATTTTTAAGTGCTTTATAGCTAACATTCAAACACATTCACACTCGGATGGATGCAACTTGATCAGAGAGCAACCTGGGGTTAGTATCTTGCCCAAGGATATTTGGCATGGAGACTGCAGCAGCCAGCGATCGGATTACCAACCTTCCAATAATTAGTAGATGACCTCCTGAGCACAGCCACTCCACATGTTTGCTCTAGTAAATTTACTATGACAGCAAAACTCTTACAAGTACACATGCAAAATAGAGCAAACAGCAAAAATAACCATGGGCATCCTCTTTAATTTCTAAACTGTAAATCTGACTATTAATCAAAGGCAGGTGTTAGATTTATTACTGCTGTTAGAGCTAAATTACAAATGACTAATATTCACTTTTGTGATGCAAGAAAGTAAAAGGTCGTTTTGTTCCAGCACAAGAATAATATGAAAACAAAGTTTAGTGCAAATGTAATTGGGAAGGTGTTAAGCCTTTTTTAGGATACAAAGATAATAGTAACACATAACCTTTTATGTAACTGTATAGACAGTCCTTTTTGGTTTTTTGTTTTATCAGATCCTTGAACTTCTTTTGGATGGTGGGAAGTGCTGTCATTAATTGTGAAAAATTAATGCTTTACTCATTTATACAGCTTTGTTGTGTTCCTTCATTTCATCCTTTTAATCATCAAATGTACTTCAATGTTTTATCATAGCCTCTCTAAAAATGCACTATAAAAAAGGCTCCATTACCCCTGAGTACTGGTCAGACTCGGGTGGTACTACAAGCCCCCACTCAGCTGTTCACCCTCTCTGTCTTTGATGTGTCCAGCTTGGGATGGAAGGGATCGAGGGCTGGGGTGGTTTAATAAAAGGGGTATGAAGGCAACCCCTGATAAGAGGACACACTGATGTTTGGTGACCTGAGACAGAAACACTCCTAAAACACAACATGTGCCCCTCTTTTTTACTGTGTCTAAAAACAGTGGCACAGCCTCACCACCACCACCCGCAAACACACCCGCATTTTTCCTGCTCCTCTGTGTTTCCATTTTTCATTAATGACAATTGTACTACTCAGCACTTTCCCAGTTCCCATTGGTAAGAGTGTATCCCAGTGCTGACAGAATGTAAGTTGATGCTTCCCTGGAAAATAAAAAAAGCTGTGTCTCAATTCATAGCATGATCAACATCTTAAAACTAAATGAAAAAAAAAAATCACCGTGGTTATAAAAATGGGTTCAGAATTTGCAAATTAAAGATGATTCATGTCACTCTTCCTGCATAAGCTATGCTTCAAGGTTAAATCTTTAAAAATGAAATGAAATTAATTGTTACGCATAATAAAAATCTCATTGAATTCCAGCCTTTTGTCAGGAATAGTAGGAGGTAAAGTGGGAATTTCATATAGTGAGAAACTGAATATTACCACAAATACCTGTGAGAACTTTAAACAGGTAATCTTTAGCTAACGCTGTATGTTAGTGCTTTCTTTTCCCTTCTCATATATTGGCCAATAGATGCTTCTTTAAGGATCTGGTTACAGTAACTGTTTTCATTGCTGTGTTCAGAATATGTGGTAAAGTCACAGATGACAAAAGAATAATCCCAGAAAAGAAAAAATAAGTTTTTACTCATTGAGTCCTTTTACAGCTGAGATGATGGCTTTGTGGTGCTGTGTAAAGTGTCAATCTTCCAGGAAGGCTGTGCTTATTGCCCAACTGAGAGACTACCAATCATCTCCCAGCTAGTGCATTGTTACAATCTCAGTACTGACATGCTTCATAAATCAGAGCTATTGGATTGCCAGCTGCTATTTTTACAGCCAGTGACATGACCTGCCTGCCAGGGTCCTCATATCCTGGTGTACATGTACTGTATTGACCCAAGGCTCTGAGGCAGGGGACAGTCAGGAGAGCCCATCCATACTTTTCCCTGACACACTCACAGGTTGTTATATTATGTACAACCACACACACACACACACACACACACACACACACACACACACACACACACACACACACACACACACACACACACACACTGGAGTATTTTGGCATGGTCCTATGTGTTCTTTAAAGTCTGGCTACTAAACAATGACACACCACTCTTTCCTGTTTTTCTCCAACCCTTATCTGTCAACATGCCATGCCTTCATTATGGAGCAACGGAATCTAGGCTAAAGCGATATGTCTTCCATCTGTCCACAGTATTTATGCCTAGCATTAGACAGGACATCTTCATTTCCATCAGGAGAGATGTGTGACCAGATTGAGCTGAGTGTTGTGAATTGCACTGATGGAAGGAGACAATAGACTGTCAGGTGCCTGGTTCCATTTGCACTATAGTGGCATCCATTTTCATTAGACATTGTCAAGCAGCAGCCAGCATATTTTCTATTGGACTCCCACACATAATTTGTTCCAAACCTAAGTTCAGCCATCAAAATGTGACAGCTCACATTGAAATAGGGCAACAGGAGAGAGACTGAGCAGTTATATGGTCACCTCTTTGGAAAAGCCTTTGCAACAAGCGCCTCTGTTAAACAGTTTTGTATCCTGTGGTATTCACTGTTGAGTTAGATGTGTCATTTTCCAAACGTTTGCAAATGCATTTGTCACCTAGTTAAAGGGAGGGGACAGAGCAAATATAATTTGTTAGCCTGTACTAATGAGAATTAAAGCCAAGTCAATGTGCTGAAATGGCATGACACACCAGTTTTAGGAACTAAATGAAAATATTTAATTCTCCTTGTCTGAGAATGAACATTTTTTAATATATTAATTAAATGTACTAAAACAGATCAATTTTCATATCCGCCATTGATTCCAGAAGTGACCCTTTAGATAATAGACACCACACTTACTGTATTCCCACTGTGTTAAAAACAGTCTTTAACAGGCAAAATAAAACATGAATATCTAAAAAACATCTTGTTGACATCTTGGTTTCTGGTTGATGGTTAAGATGGTTAACTGCTTAATTCAGTAATGACTGAGACTACTGAAGTAGTCAAAAGCAACAGAGGTTGGTATGTAAGCAGAGATCAATGACAGGAGAAATAATACCTAGTATCAGCAATCCTAAAAACAAAGAATTAAGTCTTCACACATTGTTTTAGACCCCACTAGAGGAGGCAGCACTGGTACAGAGAGTACCAGGGCCCAACATCAGCAGATATTGGTGCAGGCTCTGGCTGGCGACTGGCGTCGTGGGGTGTAAGCAGAGCAGCAGGACTGACCTGTCGTGGGGAACAATGAAGTAAAGAGCTCCAATTCTTCTTGGAAAGGGAGTTTGTGGAACAGAGGCAACCAACTGGGCATCTTCTGCCCACGGCAGCACAGCGATGAAGCTGGGCCTGGCATGGAGGGGAAAACACCCCACCAGGCAGCAGGACCTCTGACTGCCCAGACAACAGGATCTCTGAAGGCAAACTTGAGGCTAAAAGTCTGGGCAGTAACTCCAGCTCTGGTTCTGGCAGTGCCAAATAATGAACCCGTGTCTCACTTTACCTTACACAGCAGTGAGGAGCTGGCTGTCTGAAGTGGGGGTGAGGAGGTGGCTTGCTGCAGTAGCGGCATGCTGCTGACTGGATGGAGCAGTGAGAGGCCTACTGTATACAGCAAGGATCTGGACATCACGCAGTCTCACAAAAATTTGACTACATATTCTGCGTGACTCAGATTGGATAAAACGACCCAATTAACCTGAGTTGGGACTGACCTGTTCCTCTCAAGGGTGAAAGAAGTAGCCCATTATCCATGAAGCCCAACAACCTGGAATTAAAACTCATTGTAATAGCTGAACTTTGCAGATGAACTTTGAGTCCATGTCATGCTTTCATATTATGCTATGTAGAATGTGGAGTGTTTATTTTGCAGACCCAAAAGCAGGACCCAGGAAGTTGAAGTTAAAACGTAAGAGAAGTTTAAGTCCAGAGTACAAGAGAACAAAGGACAAGAAAAGATGTTCCATTTACCCCTCCCCTAGCTCACTAATCAGAGGTTGGTTATAAGGAGCAGCTGTGGCCTATTCGCTGACTCCTGGCATTTGCTACTCATTCCTGTCATAGATGGTAGTGATGATCACAGCATGAACTTAGCATTGTAGATCTGATTCATTTCTCCTGCCGATTGTTTGACTATGTAGCTGTACAGTGTGGTGAGAAGGATCCCCGTATGGGTTGTGCAGTTTACAGGAAGGTGGATCTCAGATAACTGTTCTTCTCTTTTGTTATAGGTCTACCCTGCTGCTGCCTTGTTGTCTTTAACTTTTGTTTTAATCTTGTTGTGTGCTGTTTGTATGCACCTCTGCTCTGCTGCACTTTGGTGGTACCCAGCTTGGGTGTGCCTTATGGTACTTTTAACTGGATTAAAGGTGTTATACATACTGTTGTTTTTATATTTTCTGAGTTGTGCTATTTGTGTTTGTTTTATTTTACTTACTTTTGTTTTAGTAGAGAGGTTGTAGGCTACCTCGCAAGTGGCCCATCTTTGACTGTATTATTGGAGATTATGTATCGGAATTTCAGGAGTGGGACCACGCCTCCAAACACCCTCCTTCCGGTTGTCATCAAATTCAAATTCAAATTCAAATTTTATTTGTCACGTACATAGTCATACACAGTACGATATGCAGTGAAATGCTTAGACAACTGCTCGTGACCTAAAGAAAAAAAGAAAAGGCTATGAATAAGATAGGAAATGAATATGAAAATTAAAAAGGGTAAATTTAACTAGAAAGGAATAAAATAAAATATAAAAATTAAAGTTAAAAATGAAATAACTGTACAACACAAATTAGAATGAAGGGTAAATTTAACTGGGAAAGAATAAGATAAAATATATAAATTAAAGTTGAAAAATAAAATAACTGTACAATAAAATACACAATATAGAACTATATAAGAATATTTTTAGTATTTAGTATTTATTTATTTATTGTCATTGTCAGAGAACAATGAAATTGCATTTGGGGCTTCCGTACAACCCGTAAATAAAATAATGAAGAAAATAATAAATACCCCTTAAAACCCAAGTGTAAATATTTAACCCAGTGTGACTCCAGTGCAATAAGACAATCCTTAGCAACAACATGAGAACATGACAAGTAAACATGAGAACCTGACAAGTAAGTTCAGTGCTATTAAGAAGTTGGATATGGTTATTGTCCGTGAGAGGGGGGCAGAGAGTTCAGGAGCCTCACAGCCTGTGGATACAGGCTGTTGGCCAGTCTGGATGTTCTGGCCTGTATAGACCTGTACCTTCTCCCTGAGGGCAGCAGGTGGAAAAGGTGGCGCGCAGGGTGATGTTGGTCCCGCAGAATACTGTGCACCCGTCTCAGACAGCGAGTGGGGAAGATATTACTAATCTCTGGCAGACTTATTCCAATAATTCTGCCAGCTTCTTTCACCACCCGCTGGAGTGCTTGCTGATCGGCCTTGGTGCAGCTGGGGAACCACACTAGAAATCCATACGTCAGAACGCTGCTGATGGCACAGTTGTAGAAGTTCAACAGAGATCTGGGAATGTGTGCGCTCCGCAGTCTCCTCAGGTAGTAGAGGCGCTGTTGGGCTTTCCGTGCAACTGAGGTGATATGGTTGCCCCAGGACAGGTCCTCGGTCACAGTTACCCCCAAGAATTTAAAACTGCTCACCCTCTCCACCGCCTCACTGCCGATGAAGAGAGGCAGATGGTTGTTATGACCCTTCCGACGGGAATCTACAATGATCTCCTTGGTCTTTTTGGTGTTTAAGACCAAGTTATTGTCGTGGCACCATGACTCTAGTTGTTGCACCTCTGTCCTGTAGTTTGTCTCATCGTTGTTGGATATAAGTCCGAGCACTGTGGTGTCATCGGCAAACTTAACAATAAGATTGGATGCGCAGGAGGAAATACAGTCATGGGTGAAGAGAGTGTATAGCAGAGGGCTCAGGACACACCCCTGAGGGGCACCGGTGTTGACCACAAGGGTGGAAGAGGTGTTCTTACCCACTCTGACACTCTGTCTGCGATTAGTGAGGAAGTCCACAATCCAGTTGCACAGAGAGGAGTTAAGTCCCAGTTGGTGGAGTTTGGGACGGAGTTTGTATGGCCGGATGGTATTAAAAGCCGAGCTGTAGTCTACAAAGAGGAGCCGTGCATAGGTGTTCCTGTGTTCCAGGTGCTCCAGTAATGTGTGCAGCACTATGGTGATCGCATCCTCGGTTGACCGGTTCTCCCTGTATGCAAACTGGTACGAGTCCAGGGATGGTGGAAAAGCAGCTCTGATGTGTTTGATGACCAGTCTCTCCAGGCATTTGGCGGGAATGGGGGTGAGTGCCACAGGTCTGAAATCGTTCAGACATGTGACATTTGACTGTTTTGGGATGGGAACGATGGTTGCTGCTTTGAAACAGGATGGTACCAGTGAACAGGACAACGAGGTGTTATATATAGAGGTGAAGACATCCGCCAGTTCCGCAGCACAGTCTTTTAGCACCCGGCCCAGCACTCCATCTGGCCCGGCCGCCTTCCTGGTGTTAATGCTCCGGAACACACGCCTCAGCTCATGAGTGCTCAGGACTGGAGCAGGGTCGGTTGAGGGGAGAGGGAACAGGACAGGGTCGGTGTTCTCCCTATCAAAACGGGCATAAAAGAGATTTAAATCCTCAGCCAGAGTAGAACTGTCGGCTGAGGGTGATGGTGTTCTCCTTTTGTAGTCCGTGATAGCCCTGATGCCCTCCCAGACCTGCCTTGGGTTTGTGTTGTTCTCAAACCTGGCCTCGATACGCCTCCTGTGCTGCTGCTTGGCAGTCTTGATGCCTCTTCTCAGGTTGGCCCTGGCAGCACTGTATGCCTCCTGGTCCCCGGATTTGAAAGCGTTGTTCCTCGTTCGAATAAGTTGTTGAACTCCGTGTGTCATCCAGGGTGGATTATTAGGGAACACACGGAGTCGTTTCCAAGTTGTTACATTGTCCACACAGAAACAGATGTGTGGACAATGTATGAAGAAATATAATATATATATACAATAACAGCAGCTGTACAAGTATTAACTGGAAATGAAGAATATAATGATCAGTGTTGTGCAATCCACATTATTTAGTGTCTTGTGCAGTGCAAATATGCTTAAAGTGATTAAGTGATGAAGTGAAAACAATGTCCAGAATGTCCAGTGTGTGTAAGAACCATATGTGTGGGTCAGTACTGTGTGGTGGTGTGATTGAGAGACCGTATCGCCTGCGGGAAGAAGCTCCTCCTCAGTCTCTCTGTGTTGCTCTTCAGGGAGTGGAATCGCTTTCCTGACCTCAACAGAGAGAACAGTCCGTTGTTGGGATGGCTGAGGTCCTTCACGATCTTCCTGGCATTGGTCCAGCACCACCTGCTGTAGATTGAGTGCAGGTCAGGGAGCTCGGAGCGGATGGTGCGCTCAGCTGACCGCACAACCCTCTGTAGAGCTCGTCTGTCCTGCATGGTGCTGTTCCCGAACCAGGTTAAGATGTTTCCCGTCAGGATGCTCTCTATGGTGCACGAGTAAAAGTTCCTGAGCACCTTGGAGGGCAGTTGGAAGTCTCTCAAGCGTCTGAGGTGGTAGAGACGCTGACGGGCCTTTTTCACCACGGTGTTGATGTGACAGGACCATGACAGGTCCTGCGTGATGTGAACTCCGAGGTATTTGAAGCTGTCCACTCTCTCCACTGGGCACTCGTTGATGACGGGGTCTGGTAGTTCCTCTCCTGCTTAGTGCTGAAGTCCACTATCAGCTCCTTTGTCTTACTGACGTTTAGAAGGAGGTTGTTCCTCTGGCACCAGTTCTCCAGATTCCTAATCTCCTTCAGGTAGGCCGTCTCGTTGTTATCAGAGATCAGGCCCACCACGACTGTGTCGTCAGCAAACTTGATGATGGTGGTGGAGCTGGTAGTGGCCACACAGTGATGTGTGGAGGAGATGAGAGATGGCATCATCTGTGGAACGATTTGGACGGTAAGCGAACTGTAGTGGGTCATCGATATAGGTTCCCCCCCAGTTCTACAATCTGTTCATTCTCGTTTACGTGCCCCACCCTTCCTCCCTCCTTGTTCTCAGTTCTTTAACTTCCTCATTTCTATTTGTGCATGGGGATCTGCCAGGCCCGGGAGCCGTCGCCAGTCCCCTTCGAGGCCTTCCCCAAACCGCAGCTCAATTCATGTCAAAGCATTCACTTTTACCTACTAAAACACTGTCAAGCCTAAAATAAGGACATGGGCCCAGCTACTGAAATTATTTTGTAGAACTGCTATTTTAATTAGAGCAACACAGTGGCATGAATCTTGTTTTTAGCAATGTCTGATAATAAAGTGTTTTTAATTGAAAATGTCTTGTGGTGTATATTTATTTATTTATTTTAAGTCCTGCCACTTAATTTGTTGTGTTCTTTGGTGGAGCTCCATATTTTTAGGTTTAAATGAAATTATTGAAATTGATTTCCCATGCCTGCCTTTGTCAATAACGAGCCTGTGTGCCTTTGCAATAGAGGACGTGTGCACTGGTTAATGTAATATTTCCTGGGCTGCAACCCCAGCCCCATTGTAAATATCCTTTGGTTGCCTCTTCAGTCCTTAATTTCTGGTTCAATTTTTATCAAATAAATAAATAAATAATAATAATAAAAAATAAATAAAAAATTTCTTCCTTCCTCTAAGACTCTCAGAGTTGTGAACAGACATCTGTTAACTCACATTTATCAGGTTAACAACATGTTGAAGACTAGGAACAGGTTCATATCTACCTCTTTATATAGAATGCTCATCCATCTGGCATACCCTATTAAAATCTCATAACAAAACTATATACATGAAAAATGGGAGATTCTGCAAGGTAACATTTGGATTCCAAAATACTGCTTCTTTAGCATGTGGCTAAAGTTGAGTCCTATGTAATTTGGTGTCTGTGAAGGTTCTCAGTCATCCAGGTCATCATAGTAAAGGAGCTTGGAAAGAAAAGCGTCTCGACTTCAAGTTTCCTTAAAGATGTTTCACCTCTCATCCGAGAAGCTTCTTCAGTTCTAAGAGCAACTGGTGGAAAGTCCCAGATTTTAAGGCCTATGGGAGTGTCCCCCAAGAGGGTCATGGACCCCCTATTGATCCTCTGCCTAATCACACAAGCCACGGTGTGAAAATGGGTGTAGGTCACAATCAGTCAAGGTGTTGGGAGAAGCCATGAGCAGGATTTGAACCTGAGCCTCCTGGTCTTGAGGCTACTCACTGAGAAGCCTAGTCCCCTAATCATGTGATTTTTACAGAGATCAAATGGCCCAGGATGTAAGTGGGCGTTAAGGTGTCTGGGAAGGAATATCAAAACTGGATTATAAACGAACAGTTGGTGTCGTAAGCAATTGGTGGGATTCTCCACCAATTACTCTTAGAACTGAAGAAGCTTCTCGGATGAGAGGTGAAATGTCTTCAAGGAAACTTGAAGTCCAGACGCTTTTCTTTCCAAGCTCCTTAGACTATGTAAGGTAGTCCAAAACTAATAGGTTTGTGCAAAAGATCAATTTAAACAATTAGGTCTGACAATGATTTAGAATGAGGGCTAGTGTTTGTAACTGTGCTCATTGTATAACCCTGTTAATGATCCAGGCTAGGCTAAATGGCTGTATGAAGGAAAGGGAAACAGGGTTGGATTCCCAGTGGATTTCTAATTACAAGCAACACATTAGATTTGATGCTTTATGGTTTTATATTATCAATGTAGTGCAGCTTTAAAGCTCTGAACTGAAAAGTCCCCCATCATCAATAATGCTATAAGCGCTTCTGTGCGATCTGATGTGCCAGTCATCATCTACCCAGTGGATTGATCATTAAAGTCATGTAGCAATTCCACTCAATGCAGCTCACATCCTGCTGTCTGACTACAGGGCCTCCACAACTCTCCATCTAATGGTACTCTCAAAGTCGTCTTACTGACATGCATGCACTCAATTAATATGCCACAACTTCACATGAGTGCCTCTAACTGGAAATCAGATATTGGCCTTACTAATTTGAACAATTTACAGAGGAATGCTGCACACGGCAGCTGCTTCCAGTTGTCACAGATGTATCGACCAGCATCTGTGCACGAAGGAAAAATAGCTCAATGCAAAGAGTGGTATTGGGAGTTTTTGAAACACTTCACTGATTTGTCATGGCTAATTCTGGGTTGTTTTTTTAAGATTATTTTGGTGGCATTTCTGCTCTGCTGGACAGCGACGGCAGGGAGTGACAGAAGAGACAGCATAGAGGGAAAGGATGACATGCAACAAAGGTCACAAGGAGGAGACGCACCACGTACCTCAATGAGCTGTCAAGACACCCCATCCATGCTTATTTCCATACTTCAGCTTGCAAACATTCTGCATTTCTTTTGCAACTTTTTTGATTTGCACTTGCTTTTTTTCTGTCAATTTCTCTCAGTCTCTAACCTGTAATATGTTTAGCCTGTTAGCTAACAAAGTGCAGAGGGGAACAAAGACGAGAACCTTTTGCTCTGTCTATAAGGGTAAAAATAACAAGTAATAGACTTTTGTTTAGCTTCCCAGGATATCCACATCAAAATGACAGAAAAGCATACAAAAATATCAATAGAATGAACAACCATAGCTCTTCACTTATTGCTTATTAAGCTGAAATCAAAATTTAAGGTTGTGCTGGAAAAATGACTTGTGATAAAATTGTCTTTAAACAACCTAATACTGTATTACTAGTGCTACTACTGTACATAAATCATGTTTTGAGGTGCCTTAATATTTTTTGATGCATTCTGTTAGTTTAGTTTGGGCTCATGTGAAAGGTGTCAGCTGTCAGCTGGTGTGGAAAAAGAAGGGCCCCTATGCGCTTCACTGTCAACTTGCGGTGTAAAGGCAGCAGACCAACAGCAACAGTATTTTGTATGTCAGGGTTGACATGCTGGGTCCAGTTTAAGTGAGAGATCTCACAAGAGGTTCTTTAAAAATAGTCAACTTTCATATAAACTGGTCACTTAAATAGCTCTTCCACAGAAATCCTTCAGTCTATTTGAGAAAAATTACACTTGTGTAAAGATGAAGTTTCAGAACACACAAAAATGAGCACATTTCTTGATTAATCATGAGGATACTTGTTATCATGTGTTGTTTGTCTTATCAGTACAGTGTAATTCTTTATGGTAAACATTTATGTGCACAGTATTGTTACAGTAACCAGAGATGTTGGACATACTGGAGGTATGTACAAAACACCACGAACTTTGAAATAAAGCATCATATTTCCAGTAACATACATACATCCTAATAACAGTGGCATGGCACTCAGATTCAATCAGAGGACAGCCACTGTGTAACAAATATCCAAATCCGTTCTTTTCATTAGTCCTTCATTAGTGCCTAGGCTGACTAACACAACACATTACTACAACTGAACAAACAAACAAAAAAGAAAAAAAAAGAAAAATTGAAGAAGAAATTTAGAACTAATCACTGGACCGGCACAATGTGAGTATTCTATGTTTTCTTCCTCACTTTTTCTGTCTTAGCAAATAGCACATTATCAGTTACACCAGTTTTTTGTGTATTTAATGTGCTTTCTTTGTTATGAGGCTAGCTGTTGCAATATTTTGTTATTAAATAAAGCTCCTCCTCTATGATGGATTCATCCATGTGCACAATAATGATACAATAATCACTACTGCATTTTCAAATTAAGCAGCAAAACTAAAGAAAAGTATGTTTGTAGTCATAGCTATGCATGAAAATTGCTGTAATACTATTAATGAAAGGGGAGCTTTCAAAGTTTTGTTGTCTGGGGTCATGCGAAGAGGTACTAATAGTTATAACAGTACAGGCAGCAAGTTAGCCAACAGAAACAGCTGAAGGTGCTGTCACCAGCCAGGATGATGTTGGGCTCACTGTGAGTTCACAGGGCGAATACAGCAGGCCAGGTGCATAAATTTGTTATAGTGATCAGGCTTTGACAGAGGACGATGGCGTGCTTGTGTAGTTGCACACAAGCATGAACAGCCATTGTAACACGGACTGTAAAAGTCAGTCAAAGAAAACAGTAAAGTCTACAAGCCTCTACCTAAGCATGACTTCAGCCTGTGGACTTTGGAGCAGCTCAAGTTAGGATGAGAAAAATTAATTCAAACAGACAGAGAGTGTATTGGCAGATTTACTGGAAAACATCTGTGGTGTGTTAAGCAGCAAACTGTGGCAGTATTTACACAGCTAGATCAATAGAATTCAGCAGGGAGCATGTCTCTATGACCCATGTTAACAAATGGTGGAGTGCTGTCACAAGGTCACTGCCATTTAGTCAATATAGCTCATTCCTAGCCTGGATCAATCCAATAATTAGGCCTGGTTATGTGCATTTCTGATTAGCAGATTTAGTACGCTTACTATGTGTTTCTGGTCAAAACTCTTGATGGGCCTCATGATGAATTACATAACTGAGAAGTGTGCTGAAGAAACGGTGCTAAAGGTTTTTTTGGAGCACTTCATCCAGACTTAGCCACCCACTAGATCCTTCATGAAATGTATTTTAGCTTCTGTTACATGAAAAGATTACCAGCATCAAAGCAGTCCCTGTAATTTTGAAGTGATGAGAGAACCTACTCAGCTTCTGATTATATCACAATCTGTATTAGGTTCAGACAGGAATGCATCATGAAATCTAGTTTAAAAGAAAATAGTTTTAAAGAAAAAAAAGTTTTGTTTTAAGAGATAAAAAAAAATCTTTTAAATGGTATGTGAACAGTAAAACACAGCCTTGGTGAATTAAATTCATGCAGGGCTTTTGTTGCTGAGGCCACATTTGGTCTGACATAACCAGGGGTGCCTTCTAGAGGCAGACAGTACAGTTCTAAGGATATAAAAACTGCTTTAAGCTCTTAAGCAATATATAATTATTGTTTAGAATGATTACGCTCAAGAAAAAAAAAAGGTGATCTTTAGGTGAACCTATGAGGTAAAACAAATTGAATTTATAAGTTCTTGGTGCATGAAAAGCAATTATTCCACTACAGACAGTGTGAGAAACATCAGTAAATATCTTAAGCTACTAAAGAAAGGTAGGTTTAATGAATAACACAGTGCAATGTTCTGCTGAGAAATCCTGGGTCATGGCTTTTATGTAACTGTTAAAGGACAGCAGGACAATATACTGCGCCACAACTCAAAAACTCTTTAGAAACTATTGAACAAGCATGAAGAGGAGCCTTAACTATTTACCTGTTTATCTCATAACTCATTAGGCCTCAAAGGAACCACTGGATGACATGGAGAAGCAGGGTGAAGCTACCATTAGAGCACTACCACTCATGATTGAGATTGCTCTAATGAGATTCTAGTTAAAGTCTTCCTGTGAAGTTTCCTCCCACAGGCCAAGGAAGGTATGCTAGGCTAATTGGTGATTCTAAACTGGCCATAGATGTGGGACAAAGGAAGTGAAGTTATCTGTTGAGTGATCAGTCAGACCAGAGAAGCCAGTGCCAATATATTGGTGATGGATACCTGAGGACAACTATATCAATGCCCGGCTAATTTACAGCCATTTTGTGCCTTCACAGAACATTGCATGGAGTTTTAGTATGCACTGTATTCAAATTCAAATTCAAATTCAAATTTTATTTGTCACGTACACAGTCATACACAGTACGATATGTAGTGAAATGCTTGGACAACAGCTCGTGACCTAAAGAAAACAAAAAAAGGAAAAGGCTATGAATAAGATGGGAAATAAATATGAAAAATTAAAAAGGGTAAATTTAACTAGGAAGGAATAAAATATAAATTAAGGTTAAAAATGAAATAACTGTACAACACAAATTAGAATGAAGGGTAAATTTAACTGGGAAAGAGTAAGATAAAATATATAAATTAAAGTTGAAAATAAAATAACTGTGCAACAAAATACACAATATAGAACTATATAAGAATGTATGAATAAATATAAATAAATATATACACAATAACAGCAGCTGTACAAGTATTAACTGGAAATAAAGAAATATAATGTCCAGTGTTGTGCAATCCACATTATGTCTTGTGCAGTGCAAATATGCTTAAAGTGATTAAGTGATGAAGTGAAAACAATGTCCAGAAAGTCCAGTGTGTGTGTAAGAACTGTATGTGTGGGTCAGTACTGTGTGGTGGTGTGATTGAGAGACCGTATCGCCTGCAGGAAGAAGCTCCTCCTCAGTCTCTCTGTGTTGGTCTTCAGGGAGCGGAATCGCTTTCCTGACCTCAACAGAGAGAACAGTCCGTTGTTGGGATGGCTGAGGTCCTTCACGATCTTCCTGGCCTTGGTCCAGCACCGCCTGCTGTAGATTGAGTGCAGGTCAGGGAGCTCGGAGCGGATGGTGTGCTCAGCTGACCGCACAACCCTCTGTAGAGCTCGTCTGTCCTGCATGGTGCTGTTCCCGAACCAGGTTAAGATGTTTCCCGTCAGGATGCTCTCTATGGTGCACGAGTAAAAGTTCCTGAGCACCTTGGAGGGCAGTTGGAAGTCTCTCAAGCGTCTGAGGTGGTAGAGACGCTGACGGGCCTTTTTCACCACGGTGTTGATGTGACAGGACCATGACAGGTCCTGCGTGATGTGAACTCCGAGGTATTTGAAGCTGTCCACTCTCTCCACTGGGCACTCGTTGATGACGGGGGTCTGGTAGTTCCTCTCCTGCTTAGTGCTGAAGTCCACTATCAGCTCCTTTGTCTTACTGACGTTTAGAAGGAGGTTGTTCCTCTGGCACCAGTTCTCCAGATTCCTAATCTCCTTCAGGTAGGCCGTCTCGTTGTTATCAGAGATCAGGCCCACCACGACGGTGTCGTCAGCAAACTTGATGATGGTGGTGGAGCTGGTAGTGGCCACACAGTCATATATGTACAAAGAGTACAGCAGGGGGCTCAGAACACACCCCTGGGGGGCTCCAGTGCTGAGAGTGGTGGAGGCTGAGACATGTCCGCCCATCCTTACTGCCTGTGGTCTGCCAGTTAGGAAGTTGGAGATCCACTGACACATAGATGAGCTGAGTCCCAGATGCTCCAGCTTGGTGGTGAGTGTGGAGGGAATTATGGTGTTAAATGCAGAGCTGTAGTCTATGAAGAGCATTTTAACATAATTCCCCCTTCTAGTGTCCAAGTGAGTGAGTGATGTGTGGAGGAGATGAGAGACGGCATCGTCTGTGGAATGATTTGGACGGTAAGCGAACTGTAGTGGGTCCAGTGTGTCTGGTAGTGAAGAAATGATGAAGTCTCTGACCAGGCATTCAAAGCACTTCATCACTACTGAGGTGAGGGCTACAGGGCGATAGTCATTGAGAGAAGCAGGGTGGGGTTTCTTCGGGACAGGAACAATGATGGACTCTTTGAAGCATGTGGGGATCACCGACTGAGATAAGGAGATGTTGAATATCTAAGTGAACACAGGAGCTAGCTGGTATGCGCAGTCTCTAAGGATACGACCTGGGATGCCGTCTGGTCCTGCTGCTTTCCTGGTGTTCACTCTTTTGAAGGCTCTCCTTACTTCATGCTCAGAGATGACGAGCACGTTTCCGGTGCTGGCAGTATCTTCCTGTCTGCAGCCGTTAGCGCCGCTAGCACTAGCATTGTTGGAGTCCTTAGCTGCAGCCTCGAAGCGAGCATAGAAAGTGTTCAGCTCGTCTGCCAGAGTCACGGCCGCGTTCGTCATACCAGTTGTTGGTGCTTTATAGTCCGTTATTGTCCTTAGTCCCCGCCACAGTCACTCTGTTGGAGTTGTGACTCTAGTTTCCTCCCGTAGCGCTGCTTCGCCTCTTTCACCGCCCTCCGCACGTTATATGACGCGGCTTTGTACGGGTCCATGTCCCCCGTCGTGAGTCCCGTGTTGTAGGCAGCGGTGCGGGATCTCAGAGCGTCGCGGATGGTTTTATCCACCCACGGCTTCTGGTTGGGAAACGTTGTGATAGTCTTTGTCTCCACGGTATCATCCGCTAGTTTCCTGATGAATCCCACAACCGCTTCCGTAAACACATTGACGTCATCGTCGGAGCTGTTTCTGAACATGCCCCAGTCTGCGTCATCGAGTGCGTCCTGTAACGCGGCCACCGATTGATCCGTCCAGCGCGCGACCTTCCTCTGAACCGGAACTTCCTGTTTCAGCCTTTGTTTGTATTTTGGCATGAGGAAGATGGCGGCGTGATCAGATTTGCCAAACGGAGGGCGGGATTGTGCCTTGTAGCCGTCCTTGACCGTAGTGTAGCAGTGGTCCAGTGTCCTTTCACCTCTGGTGGGGCAGGTGATGTGTTGATAAAAGTTCGGCGCTGCGCGTTTGAGGTTGGCGCTATTAAAGTCCCCCGTCACAATAAGCGCAGCGTCCCGGTGTTGTGTCTGGTGCTGTGTGAGTGCCTCATGCAGCTCGCATAAGGCGGTGACCGTGTCCGCTTGTGGTGGAATATAAACGGCACTTATAATGACCGATGTAAATTCCAGAGGTAGATAAAAAGGACGACACATGATGGACAGTAGTTCCAGATTTGGTGTGCAGGAGCGTGTGAGAGGAACAACGTTCGCACTGTTACACCAGTTGTTGTTCACCATTAAACACACGCCGCCTCCCCTTGACTTCCCCGAGTCCCGTGTCCTGTCCATGCGGTGAACCGAGAAGAACTCGACCGGCTGGATGGCGTGGTCCGGCACCGCTGGGTTCAGCCATGTCTCGGTGAAGCAGAGGAGATTGCAGTCCCGAATGTCTCTCTGGAACTTTATCCTGGCCCTGAGGTCGTCAAGCTTGTTCTCCAGTCACTGGACGTTGGCGAGCAGGATGCTAGGCAGGATGCTAGGCAGAGGTGTGCGGTGTGCACGAGCTCTCAGCCTGTTCCTGACGCCGGCTCGCGTAAAGGTCAATTTACTTGTCCATTGTTTATGGAACATTTAAACATGAATCCTTGATCTGCAAAAAACTGTAAGAATGGTGATAACAATCTACCAAATTGCTGTGAAGCATACATATATACTTTGATGCAGTAGTTTTGGTTTAATTACTCTTTATCTTTAGATTTGTCAGATTACAAAGGTCTAGGAGTTAGATGTCTGAATATTTTGCAGCAAATAGAAGGGCAGACGTAATAATTGACTCTTAACACCAAAAAGATTTGTTGCAACCTGCACAGAAAGGTCTTAATAAAAATGATTACATTGTACTGGACAAATGAATCCAGACGCCTCAGTGGGGGACGCTCACTCTTCTGCCAACAGAAAAACCTCAAAGGCAGGAGAAGGTTATGCTGATTATAGGTCATGTCATTTCCAAAAAACATGACACACTTGCCACAATATTCATCTTGCTGTGTGAAACTCCCGCCCACTCGCATCTTGAGCTATGGAGAAAGGCAGGCGTGAGCATGCAGCACATGGAATCGTTTTCATGGTCCAGAACCACGGAGACTTATTTTTTCCCCACACCTCTTATCATAAGCTCAGACAATATTGTCTAGTTACTCATGCTGAGAGATAGCGAGACGAGGAATGCGAGTGGCGAACGGCTTCTTTATGACACTATATTGAGATTGCACACCCACATATGTGGATACTCCTCCTGGTTAAAGAAAGGCAGCCCGATAAACAATGTATTTGCAGCTGGTGCTGTAATGACAGTCTGGGCCTGTGACGAGTCGCTGACAGAGAAACAGACCATTAAAATGCATTGAGGCACAAATTCACGTCGCTTTCAGATAAATAGTGTTGAATAACAAGGAACAACATGGGTACCCTTGGTTGGTATTTCTCACTCAAGCTAATCGCTAACAGGAGAGCTGATGCTGATGGCGATGTGAGAAAAAACCCTGAGATGAGACATTAATTCATGTTCTCTGAGCTGCGGGGCAGTAATGTTTTGTCACTAAGTTACCATTTAAGATTTTTATTATAGATAAACACATCAGAGTGATGCAGTTCATAAAGAAGTATTAAGAATTTATGTTGCGGTATCAAGTGTTGAGTGGGCCACATGTCTGGATTTTAGCACCTCGTTAAAAGTCAAGCAGAACATGAATTATGCATGGATGAAATATTGTTCCCCTGGCACGGCTGTGTTTCTTAGGGATATTGTTGGGTGCAGAGACAAATCAAAGAGTCACTTGAGCTGTTCCATTTAGGGGCAGTTTACAGGCCTATGGGTGAATTAGGATCACACACGAATAGCGTAGGGGAAGCGTAAAGAATTTGTCGTCAGCGGGGGTTAGCAACAACTGGCTGGAAAAGTCTGCAGTTTGCTGATAGGAAACATAGCACAGCTTGCAGTAAACTTCAACTGCTCCCAGTCTGATCTGAGATCTACTCACTCACTCACAAATGTAAATTACATCTCTGGGAAACAGCTCGGATCTGGCACTTATCCCCACCACTCCCGAAAGGTTCAAGTTTAGAGGTTAAGCAGCAAACAGGGTCCTCTGGGTCACTTTGTAGCTAAGGGGAAAGGCACTCTAGCCTAAACAAGCTTCCAGTAGGGCTGACTTAGAAGAACTGACTGAATTTAATTTCACTTCTTAAACTCTGAAGATTTTTTGTGATGATTTAGTCAAAGAACTGGTGCCAACATAAGTCATATAATTTGTCTGTTTTTCCTCTTGTTCTGGCTGGAACAATGTAGGCTCTAAAAGTGTGTAGATGCCATCATTTAAGTCTTGTGTCATGGATTACAGATTAAGAATTACATTTTTCATTATGCTGTTGGGCGACTGAATTTTCAGTCCATGACTTTATTGTGGTATTAAGGTCATAGTAACTTTATAGCCCTGTTATGTATACAAGTATGTCTTGTCATTCCAGTATTATCATGGAAAAATGAATCTCTGTGAATAAATGGTAAACAAACTATACCAGACTAGTTCTATATCCCTTGAAGCCTATTAGAATATATTTTACCTTACAGATATCAATGTAACTTCAAGTAAACAACTTCAGAACTTAACCATCTAACCACTGTCTTTATACATTTTTTTTAAATGCAATTAATATGTGCAGTATTCTTAGTCTCATATTTTCCTCTTCAGACACAGGTGGCACAATCAAAAGTATCAGTTTCATGTACCAGAATTAAATCCCCTATTTGAAAAAATGAAATCTGTATAGCTTTTTAATAATGAAATACCCAGCGATATTTTTCTAAAGCAAGCAACCGTTTCTTTCAGACATTTAACAGTTTTTACAGTGAATTTTTTCACAAGAGTCAATTTAGACAGTTTGTGAGGAAACCCTAACATACAGATAATATTAAATTATGAGTAAAACTATTATTGTGGGGTCTTTTACCTTAAAATATAAAACACCTTGATCCTACTGAAATATAAAATTTAACCAAATTGAATTAAACAGACTAGTAGTGATACAGAATCTAAACTAAGTGATAACATTGAACATGCATTTGGGTACTAGAGCTTGCACCCTTTCCCCCCCATATACTGTAGACATTTGAACATTTGAACAAGAACTGTTCGCGACAGCATTTTTTACATTCAATTTAAAGTTTTATTTTTACCTCAGAAACATTAAAGTCAATAACTTGTTAAATCCATAGCTGGCTATAGGTATGACACTAGGTTAGACAGTAGCAGCACTGAACTGAGTTTGAATAATCACTTATGAATCAATCTTTTATTTTTAAGTAAAAGATGATGTTACATTGAGTACATGTATATAAAGTGTAAACCAAATCTTGAGGCAGATTATAAGGAATTTTCTGGATTTCAATAGTGCTGATACTTTAAATTAAAACACACACACACACACACACACACACACACACACACACACACACACATTATAGGTCTAAAGAGTGAATCATTCCAAATACATTTTAAGGCCTGCTATTAAGATATGTGTTTGATTGACAGTTTTATTAATTGTGTTTTATTTCTATTTAGCTTCAAAAGTTTAAAAGAAATAAACTCAGTGACCTAAAATAGAAGTCATGTTTTCAAGAAAAAAAGGGTTCATAAATATTCAGTGAATTGCAGTATCAAGTTAGTGAATTGCTTGACCTTCACCTCAATTGCTTTTTTTCACTTTCATTCTGCTGATGGATACCGATGGAAAAAGACATTCCTGGCTGCCTGGGTGGCACATGTGTTTGGTCATGTGCTGAAATACCAGAAAAGCACAGAGCAAAACCCTGCTTTGCATTGCAAAACAAAAACACTACTTGTCAGTTCAGATGTGGGGTGGAAAGGTTGGGCTGGGGAGGGGGTTTTCTGCCAGTTGTCAGCACCCACGGCTGTGGAGTACCCATCTCGACAAATCGCCTCTGTCAGCTGAGGGATGGAACATGAGGCTCTGTTGTGGTTCTGAAGTACAGATCAATGTCAGGCGTGAACTACTAGCTTGGCACTTTGAAGGCAGGGATGGTCATGTTTGGTTGCTGGTAGTGGAGTCAGAATGATGTTGACTTCTTTTCCCCATTTGTCCCCTAACAGACCTCGGTGGCCAACGCTGGTGAAAGTTTGGGGTGGAGTCTCTCTTTGTGTGTGTGTGCTTGCGAATGAGGGGGTCTAATTTCAGCTGCTTAGGCCTTGTTGTGCCTCGGAGTGCGTGATTTTAGGGTCGTAAGCTCATGTCTTAGGAGGCCCCAGCTGCCTGCCTGCAGGCTACGATCATCTCACCAACAAGCACACACATCTCACACCTACACATCTCACACCTACACATCTCACACCTACACATCTCCGCACTTTAACTAAGCAGCAGGGTCAAAGTTAACCCTAACGCTGAAAAGCAGGATATAAATAAAAAGGTCTTCTTCTTCCACCACATTCATGTTCATTCTGTGTTATCTGGGTTTGATATCCATACAACCATGTCATTGATTTACTGTTGTACGCAAGCCAACTTCCATGTAGCTCAGATTTCAGATGCTTTCACCAGCACCCAAATGCCCCATGACTCAGCACACCATGCCTTAAATAGGCAGCAAACAGGTTACAGATGAACTCTGGTATACTTTAACAAACAGCATGCCAGAAATAATTTAGACTTCTTCACTTTTTATACACTTCAGTGTGTTTAATTTTTACCTACATTTACAAAACCTACATTTAAACATCCAATATCCTTAGATGTACCTCTACAAGCTTTAGACACCTGGTTCCTTTTTGTTTGTGGTTCATTTCTGTTTGGAGAATTGTTTCTTGTTTTAATTAATATTTAGTTTGCTATTTGTAGAATTTTTTATTTTTTTTTTGCTTTATTTTAGTTCCTTGTTATTTAGAAGTTCAGAAGTCTTGTTTATTTATTGGATGATTTTCATGGTTGCCTTATTAAGCTTTATTTTATATTTTTGTTACGTCTTCAGTTCTAGTACTGATGCCTTTGAAGGCTATCTAACTTCCTTTCAGTCTCACCTCTCTGTTTTTCTTCTGTCTTGTAGTGTTTCCCTATCCCCCATTCCCCTGTTTAACCATGTTTTATTTCCTGTTTTATTTTGGTAGCTGTTGTTTTCTGTTTATTGTGTTGAGCCTTAACCCTTAGTGATCCCTTATGTGTCAAGTGTATCTGAAACGGATGAGACCCATTTTATCTAAACACTATACCCAAACCCCAAAACATGCTGCGCCAAAAAACTGGTCCACCCCAAGGATCAGGATAGAGTAATATCAGAGTAATATAGTGTACGCTGTTAAGTGCCAGGAGGATTGCCATGATTTATACATAAGGAAAACCAAACAACCTCTGGCTAAGCAGCTAGCACAACACAGAAGAGGTAACTCATCTGGCCAGGACTCTGCAGTCTCTTTACACCTACAGGCCAGTGGACACTCTTTCAACAATGAGGATGTACACATCCTGGACAGGGAGGAACGCTGGTTTGACCGGAGAGTCAAGGAGGCCATTTACTTGAAAAGGGAAAGACCATCTCTGAATCGAGAAGGGGGCCTAAGGGTACATCTGTCACCATCTTACAATGCTGTGATTGCAGCCATTTCCCAATTCTGTGAATGTACTCATGGCCATTGATCAGTGGTTGTTGGTCAATGGTCATGACAATTTGCATATCAATAATCATAAACTGACCTCACAGCCCATTGTTCATTCAGTGGTGCTAGCTTCAGTCATTGTGCAAATGTACTGTTTATAAGGTTGGGGAAAGCTGCAGTCAGCTGAGACTGGAGATGTCCCTTAGATGAGAGACAAAATGTTTCTCCCACTGAAAACGCTACATCCAGATGAACAGAATCAACTTTCTGTGATAGGAATAAGATTGTTCCCAGAATTTTGGAAATGCTCAAAATGTTGTCATATGCCTTTTCTGGCTTCTGTCTAGATCACACAATGTCAGAAAAGTACTTAGGGATAGAAAGAAGTGCTTGTCTGAATGTGGCAAGCTGTACAAAACAGTACAGTACAGCACCAGTCATGTCTTTCTGTTCATCTTCTATCTGTCATTGTATAAAGCAACATGGTAAAAAACAGCTGTTCACAAACACCAAAATAAAAATAATAAAAACTGCCATTTATTGGTTTTCCTCTTTGCAAGCTACATGTTTATTGTATACAGTGTTGGGAAGGTTACTTTTAAAATGTATTCCATTACAGAATACAGAATACATGCCCCAAAATGTATTCTGTAAAGTATTCCGTTACGTTACTCAATGACAGTAACGTATTCTGAATACTTTGGATTACTTAATATATTATCATGCTTTTTACAACAACGTGAATGTACTATTGCTGTGTGATTTATTACTATTACTGAAGGTCCGCGACTCCGAACTGTAGTAAAGGGACCTCTGACTAATACGGCGGGGTCCCTGTCGGCTTGTAGCCGAAATATAGATTTACTTTGTTGTCTGGGTCAACTTTTCTTGCGAGAGACAGAGAGAGGCGTTGAAAGACTGCTCCAACGGAACTTATTGTTTTCGGAGGAAAACACGAACACGGTGTACAGTCGAGTCTTAATAGCTTACTTACAACTGGGCTCGTCAGGCTCTCTTCTTGGCTGAAGTAGTTATTATTATATTTACATGCTTCCAGCTCCCGTTTTTCCTCGATGACAACTCGTACCTTTCCACTCCCCTTTTTCTCCCTCCTCGCACTCACAGACCCATAACGTGTATGGCAGTCCATTCTCCCTGCAACACGGACAACATTGCCCATGATGCTACATTCTTTAGAGCTATGCTTGTAGCATTCTGCCTGTTAGCTTAGCACAACAACAACGAAAAGGCGCTCTCTCACCCAGGAAACACACAGTCGCAGAGAGAGAGAGAGCGTCGCCCTGTAACCATGGCAACCGTAACGCTGCCGCCTGGAACAACAGAACGTAGCTGTCAAACAAAACCCAAACAGTCCTGACCCGCGACAAAATGAAACAGGAAAGTACCGCAGTGTAATCCATTTATTTCAACAAAGTAACTGTATTCTGAATACCACCTTTTTAAACAGTAACTGTAACGGAATACAGTTACTCATATTTTGTATTTTAAATACGTGACGGCGGTACATGTATTCCGTTACTCTCCAACACTGATTGTATAAGATAACATAATCAACTACAGGCACTGTTAGCGTCACTGTTTGATCAACAGTTATTTACACATATGCATGAAACCAAAGTGCCACTGCACCAACAACAGGAAAATGTTTTTAAAAACAACAACATAACGTACATAAAGTATTATATAATATTGACCAGGTAGACATAAAACTGTCATAATATCACAGATCATCTACTAGAAATATTCATTTTTTTATTCTCTGAAATAGCTAAATGGTACGCTTCAACACTTTTAGATCTAAAAACTTAAGTTGCTCCATCTGTTAGTCATTCTTCTGCTTAGGATTCATGAAAACCCAGGGCAAGGCATAGTGATCACAATGTTTCTGCACCTGCAATCTCCCTGACAAAGGAGACTGCCAAGGCAATCACTGAGAAAATGAAAATACTGTATAAGACTCTGTAGGTAGGTCTCCTTTTATTCAGTTGCTGCCTGCAGGCTATTTCTTTATACGGTCATGAACATTTGTTCATCTTGGCTAAACGCTCACTTATATATACTTTTTCGCATTCATATGTGTGTGTGTGTGTGTGTGTATATATATATATATAACAGTTCTGTAACTGTAACTTCGGTCGTTGCTGTGCTTTTTTTGGAAGTCGAATTTCCCAGAGGAACCCACCCGAGGGATTAATAAAGTTCTATCTTATCTTATCTTATCTTATATCAATATGATTGGATGAACAGCTCCAGAGAGAGAAGAAGAATGAGGTACAGCTCAAGATATGAGGACACTGTAAGAATCATCACTTTGACATCACGGCTGTTGAAATTGTTTCCCTTTCGGTCTTGCTCAGTTTAAAATGTCTCGCTTGCTCAGTCTGTTAAAGCAATGTCATTGTGCCAGACTCAGGTTGCTTTTGAACTGGAACCACGTAAGGTAGCACAATAAATTTTTTTGCATATGAAACCGAAGGACTTGTACTTACATGTTATGCCATTAGCTTGTCCTAGGTCACGCTTTCCTTCCACATGTAGCTTTGCTAAAATTACATAAAAAGTGCTTGCAGCAACAAAAACACAATATTCCAGAAACACGCTGATCCGATCAGCTGTTCACAACACTTTCTAGGTGGCGCGATCTATTGTATATCCACCATTACCTGCCCGGAACCAGAAGTGACGTCATTTTCACGGAAAATGGCGTTTTTTACGTTCAGGGCGTTATAAGCCTATACCAGTGTTTTTAAAAGTCATATTTGGCTTCATGCTTTTCTGTATAGTTTCTGGGATGCTTAGAACTCAAATTGCACTGCTGGAAATAGTTTATTTTGATGCACATGCTGGGTTTTTTTTTTTGCAAATTTGCACTATAATATTTATTTTCATTTTTCCTGCAGTGTCTAAAAATTGGTGTATCTCAAAAATGAAACTATGAAGACGCTCAAAATAAATTTCCTGTTAGAAACTATTTTGTGCAACTTTTTTGTATTTACAGTTTCAGGAATAAACTCTTAAATTTCTCTAACTAGAAACACAAAAAAAGACAAAAAAGATTTTCAATTTTTTATAGTTTATTACACTTTTTTGCAATTTATGTAATAACTATGGACTAAATGCATATATATATATATTATTAAAATTTGGGCTATAACGGTTGCATTGATGTATAGCAACTTGAAATGCTCCCAAAAATGGCACTACAGCATTTAAAAATATAAAGATAAGCTCTGGTGGACTTGGTTCTATGGTAGGTCTTAAAGGGTTAACATTCTCCACAAGGACATTCAGATAACATTGCTGAAATGAACCACATCATGCAACATTTCTGTAAATTAGTCATCACTGTTCAGAGGTGCCAAACGTATAGACATTCTTTATTTAACCCTTGTGTGGTGTTCATATTTTTGTTACTCAGCCAGTGTTCATGGGTCTGGTGGACCCGCTAGAGTTTTGGCTTTCCAAATTAACACTATCAAACAATTTTATGTTAAATTACTCAACAGATGTTTACTTCATCCCAATTACAAGCCATATGAACAGTAAACATGGTTAATTTGTTCCCTTTACCTTTGTTAGATCACATTTATGAATTAATATGTGTCTCATTTTTTTAGATTTTTTTTTATAAAACGTTATAAAAAAAGAAATCAGTTATAATCAAGTGGAGTGAGTGGAAAGACAACACATTTACACGTGAAGCAATATGTTTCACAACTAAATGGGATCAGCTGTTCATCAATGGTGACATTATGCCCAGGTTTGTAAAACAGGGGGAGGTGGCGCACACACTTATCCCACACTGTCCTGATGGCAGCTAGCTTGTCTCTCTGCCGTCGAGCTGGTCTGTCGTCTCGGTTATCAAAACGGATAATCCTGGAAATTTTGTGGAAGTTTTCCAGAGACATTGATGCACGGAAAGGTTCGTGCCGGTTTCTGCATCCCACAGGATTCTGTGGATTCCCCTTTGGACCTGAAAACTCCTGCAAGGATAAGAACCCCAAAGTAGGCCTGCAGATCAATTTGGTCCATCTCCTTCCACCTCTCTCCAAAAACACACCTTCCTTCTAGATTACTGCAATCCAGAATAATTTTCTGGATGGAATCTGGGATGAAAAGCTAAAATGAAGACTTGATGTCCTGCACATGAGTAACTGTCAGCCGTGTTGGCCCTGGCTTATCACAGTAACAGCTCTGCAGGGTGGCTCATTTCTTGGGCAAGAAGACCATTCAATTTCACCAGTTATTGACATCCATATTTCTTCACTTGCTGTCTGGTGGGCTTGTTCTGGTCCTGGAGCTGGCAGCAGATGGGGTACTCGTCTTCGTTTTGTTACTAAATGGTGCTCAACCTCATCCTCTTCTTCAAAGTAACTGTCAGACTCTGAATTTTCAGAAATGTGAAATATTCTGAAACCTCTTTGTCAACATCATCCTCCGAAGCCCCTCTCTCTTCCAAAATCAATTGGATGGCCCTCGCAGCAGATAATCTTTTGCCATCTTGATCAGTTGTGTTAAGAACCACACTGGTAAAGTCTTTTTTATAGTATTATGCCCCTAATTTGCAGGTGGGACAGGGTATGAGAAAATAAAATTTGGATCCCTCAAGAAAGAGGGTAAAATGTGCGGGAATGTAAGAGCAGACGTGTTGATAGTTGAATTTTCAACAATGTTGCAACTTTGTGCGGGAACGGAAGAAAACACTATCAGCAGCACCAGAAAGGAGGAAGACAGAGTGTGGGAACACAGGACCTGCACTTTCAACACTTATATTAGACCTGGGTCCAGTGGACCCGAACACCTTGTATGTAATGTAAATGTGTGGGGGGAGGTACAGTATGAGGTCATTGAAAATTAGTTCGGATTTATGTTCTTCACAGAAAATAAGCCAAAGCCAATGAATTTCAGGTTGAAAAAATAATTAATTGTTTAATTTTTCTTTTGAGAAAAACTGAAAACGGGTCTCACAGACCCGAACACCATACAAGGGTTAAGTAAAAGTACAGACAGATACCTGTGTTTAAAAATAGTCCAGTAAAATATAATATAATATAATATAATATAATATAATATAATATAATATAATATAATATAATTATTTCCATGATGGAAATTGGAGTTGATGGAGTTTATCAAAAGGTGAGAGTATGTTTTGCATACAGCATTAGAATAATCATTTTATTGTCATTATGTGTTCACACAATGAAATGTTCTTTAATGGAGTGACTTGAAATACAAGTACTATCCAGGTGAGGTCACCTGAGCCAGTCAGATAGTGAATGAAAATACTGTTAACCTGTCAGTGCTTTTTCTTCTAAAAACATGGATTAAATGATTGTAGAAGGCACATGAGAAAAAATCTAGTGTGAGAATGCACTGCCTCCTCTTTTTGTTTGCATCTAATGACAGCTGTTGTTTTTCCAGTATGCAGTTCATGCCATTTAGCATCCAGAATTAAACAGTCACAGATTTCAAATACATTTTTTAATCCTATTGTACAGTTTACCTTTTTAATATGATCATTTAGAATAGAATATTCCCATTGGACTAATATTGTCATTTATGAATCACATACCTTGTCATTGCATTGTCACAGAAAGGCTTTGAAAGCACTATGGCTTCTTTGCAAAGAATGATCTAAATACCTCTTAAAAAGGTTTTATGAGTGCGCAATAGACCTATCACTGTAGAGAAATATACAGGCAATACCTATTGAAGAAAAGCAATTTCTCCGTGGCTGGTTTCAGGTGCACTCAAAACTCTTCAAAACTGTTTCTGTTTGGTTTAATATTGCAACTCTTTTAACTGATTTATTACACATAACTATTTTTCATTTCTTTTGCTCTGCATATGCAAAGCTCTTCAAATTATCATCACGAACTGTGTCCTATTAACACGCTTGCCTTTCCTAGTAGTTGCTGAATAGTTGCATTAATTACTTGTTAATCTGCTTAACTGTAGGTAATAAAGGTACTACAGTGCAGTGGTTTCAATCATATGTATTTAATAGATTCTAATTTGTTCATATAAATGACGAGTCTTTTTCTGACCAATTCTATTTACATTGCACATGCTTCACTGCAGCATTGTGTTCCACCCTGAGCCTATCGCTGGCAAAGTTTGCTTCCTGTTAAAAGGGATTTTTTTCCTTGTCACTGTCACCAAGTGCTTGCTCATAGGGGGTCATCTGATTGGTAGGGTTTTCTCTGTATTATCATAGGATGTTTAGCTTACAATGTTGTTGTGATTTGTTGCTATCTAAGTAAAAACTGAAGTGAATTTTGCACAGGGAGTGACGCAGGTCCTGCACTAACAGAATCGATCATTGCTGTTTGTATCCAGCCAACATATAGTTTAGATTTCTCTATCAGCTGAAACAGAGGCCATCCAAATGGCTATAGCTGTGGTTGTTGATTGTGTGGCACCCTGAGTATTTTGAGCATCAAGAACAAATCTGAGATGTGTTCCTTATGTGTTCGTGTGTACCCCCCCCCCTCATCATCTTTTTTGCTATTTGTTGTGACACTAGTTTGCATCATAACAGAGCGATGTTATGGTGATATTTAGTTTCGCCAGTAGGTGGCACACGGGTGACTGGCAAAATAATCCCTCATAAAAGTATCGCAGGCAAGTTATTGCAATGGAAGCCATCAGTAACACTGAACTGTTTTGCTGTGTTTCAGGTGAGAGCAATATATAAGCGCTACATACATTTATGTAAAGTTGATACTTATTTAACATGTTTGAGTGTAATTCTTGTTTTATATGGTGTTTAATGTGAGTGAATAAGAGAGTTGTTTCACGTTATCCGTAAATAACGCTAGTAACGTTTGTGCGCTAGCTAAGTCATGTTAGCTTCCTGCATTAATCTCTGTAACTGTGTTGTTCCATCAGTAATGTGAAAGAAAACTGTTAGCTGGTTTTAGTTAAAGTTATAGGAAATAGACCAGCCAGTACATGTTATGTTGTCTATTGTTTACTGGTCATTTTCTCTGTGTGCTAAGGGCTGATTACATTACACGTAATGCTTCACAAAAGTATGTTGGGGTGATATTTAGTTACGCCAGTAGGTGGCAGTGGCGGCTCAGACACATGGGTGACTGGCAAAATAATCCCTCATAAAAGTATCGCAGGCCAGTTATTGCAATCAAAGCCGTCAGTAACACTGAACTGTTTTGCTGTGTTTCAGCGCAATAAACCTTCACGTGCACCTGGATGAACCTTGTCTTCTCTCAGTGTGTAACAATTGCAGATAATACATGAATTGTTTCTGTCATCTGCACACTTACTGGACATGCAGCTGAACACCTTCTGTAGTAATTGTTTAAGCTTTGCCCAACAAGGATAGATAGCTTACCTTAATACCTATATTCATCTCACAATTAAACTCTTTATTGTATCATATTGGGGTTTGTCACAGACCATAAATGCATCTACTAAAACTCTTGGACAGAGTTCGAATCTTAGTAACCTCAATCTCAAGGTCAAAGGTCAGATGTGAAGTTTTCTGAAAATCTTTTGAATGCTCTTTCACTGGCTGCTGTAAAACAATAGTTTCCAATTTTATGGGAAAAATGAAGTATTCTTATCTTATGCTTTGGACAACTTGTCATGCTTACCTATGCTGGAAATTAGAACATTTCTAAGAGCTATGCAATATTTTTATTTTTATTTTGGATTGCTTTCATTAGCTCTGATTGACTAATTCAAAAGGAGAACCCCTTAAACAAGACACTACTGCTACAGATTGTCAGGTGACAATTTAATGTACTGAACCCCATCTGTGTCAAATTACAGAACCATATGATATCACTAAATATGCAAATTTAACAGCTGTCATTTTTTTCTTTTTTTTTTGTAGGGAAATTAAAAACTGGCCTCATGTAACTCAGTTGTGTGATTCATTAATTCAAATATGATCTTCCAGTGGAAAGACCTCTACATGGAAATCTACTGAAAATGTGCTTTTCCCAAAAATGACTACATAGAGACACCAACCCACACACTCAGAATACAGGGTGGGCCATTTATATGGATACACCGTAATAACATGGGAATGGTTGGTGATATTAAAGTCCTGTTTGTGGCACATTAGTATATGTGAGGGGGCAAACTCCTCAAGATGGGTGGTGACCATGGTGGCCATTTAGAAGTTGGCCATCTTGGATACAACTTTTGTTTTTTCAATAGGAAGAGGGCCATGTGACACAACAAACGTATTGGTAATGTCACAAGACAAACAATGGTGTGCTTGGTTTCAACTCAACATGAGTTATTTACAAGTTTCTGACCGCTTATAAAATGTGTTCAATGTGCTGCCCATTGTGTTGGATTGTCAATGCAACCCTCTTCTCCCACTCTTCACACACTGATAGCAACACCGCAGGAGAAATGCCAGCACAGGCATCCAGTATCCGTAGTTTCAGCTGCTGCACATCTCGTATCTTCACACCATAGACCAGCGGTCCCCAACCTTTTTTGCGCCACGGACCAGTTTATGCCTGACAATAGTTTCACGGACCGGCCTTTAAGGTGTCGCGAATAAATACAACAAAATAAAACTATAACCAGTACAGAAAAAAAGATATATTCATAACACACGTGTAAAGACCCAGGAAAACCGAGTTAACGATAAAAACAAAATAACGCTGAAAACCGATAAAAACCCTGAAAACCATACATTTCACACGAGCCTCAACTGTACCAAACGACTCGGGGGTTGGGGACCACTGCCATAGACAATTGCCTTCAGATGACCCCAAAGATAAAAGTCTCGTAGGGTGTCTTGCATTGAAATCTGCTGCAATGACCCGGTTACTGCGTTCACCAGATATCAACACAATTTCGATCCACTCCTCACGTGTTAACCTCTTCGACATGTCAATGGCTGTGAACAAAGAGAAACTTGTAAATAACTCATGAAAGAATAAAGTTACGTTGAAACCAAGCACACCATTGTTTTTCTTGTGACATTACCAATAAGTTTGATGTGTCACATGGCCCTCTTCCCATTGAAAAAACAAAAGTTTTATCCAAGATGGCCGACTTCTAAATGGCCACCATGGTCACCACCCATCTTGAGGAGTTTGCCCCCTCACATATACCAATGTGCCACAAACAGGACTTTAATATCACCAACCATTCCCATGTTATTACGCTGTATCCATATAAATGGCCCACCCTGTACATTCAAAAAGGATATGGCTTCATATCGAAAGTGTTAGCTATGGCAAATTAACCATATTACTGAAGAGTAGAGTTACCTGTGAGAATTTCACGGCTCTGTTTTGTAATAAAAATGCTTTGATAAAGGCTAAAACCAGGCCTGCAGATACAGTGGAGAAAATATTTGTTCTCATGTTGAATTTGTAACTTTGCTCACTTACAAAGAAATTGAGCACTCTCTAATTTTATGGTAGCTTAATTTTAATCCAAATCAAATAATTATATTCCCCACTGCATGTACCTATAATGGAGCAGAATTCAGAACGATAAACTTAACTGCATTAGCAGAGGTCAGCAATCATAGCTGAATAGATCTCAGCTGTGATTTCACTGGGTTTATGTAAAATGTAATTTAACACAGTGAATAAACACATAAAAATTAGGGTTATTACAGTATATGTGTACCTATAATAACAGAGAAGAATTCTTTTTTATTGAATTACAAACGTGGTTGCATTAGTAGGACATAAATGTCATTATACATAAAGATCTAAAGAATGTCTTGCAGTTACAGTGCAGTACATGTTCGCATTATAATTACAGAAATCTCCAGTTTCAGCCATACAGGTTTAATGAAACTGTAAAATATACAGTATATAAAACATTCACACTTTTTTTAAAAGGTTCAAGATTTATTTCAGTCATCATCATAATAGAGTATGATGTTATATTGAGTTACATGACATGCAGAAGTCTAGAAAAAACACGAACAATTAAGGTGGTATTTTTTTCTGCTAACATGCTAACCTGTGTTTTAAGGTAATATCATATGCAGTGTTGTTTTGTCACAGCTTTTTAATTTTATCTTTGGTTGAAAATATAAAGTACATAAATAATGCCTATCCTGGATGGTAGCAAGAAGACATAGACTTGTTTTGTAGTCACATCACAATAAATTAGAAGACGACATCAAAAAAGTACCAATTGTCATGGTCCTGGGTCCTTTTGACCCAGCGTTTTGTGTTTTCTCTTCGCGATTTTGGTTCTGTTCTCTAATTGGTGTTTACCCTGTTCCCCCCGTGTGTTCCTGTTTTATTGTGAAGGTCTGCGTCTTATGCGAGTGTTTTCAGTTTGCCTCCCTGGTCTCGTCATGTTAATCACTCCCAGCTGTGTCTCCCACCTGTGTGTAATCTCCCTGTGTTCTCAGTGTATTTAAGTTGTATTTTCTGTCTTAGTAATCGCTGGTTCGTCTGTGTTGTTTCCCCTCGGTCTCCCTGCGTCTCTTCATGTGTATTTCCCCGGATCTCCCTGCACCGTCATTCCTGGTTTGTGTCGTTAGTTTACCCAGTTTAGGTTTTCGGTTTCATGTTCACACCCCGTTGCTGTTTGTACCCACTGCTGTAAATAAACACTCACCTGCACCAGAGCTGCCGCCTTTTGGGTCCTTTCTTCACCTCCACACGGCTTGCCCCGGCAAACCGTGACAGTACGAACCAGCCACCATGGACCCAGCGGCAGTAAATCCGTCCGAGGAGCTCCAGGACGACATTGCGTACAATGTGGAGATTCTCCTCGGGCTATGGCTGGAGAACCCTCCAGAGGAGCTTCGTCGTGCCGTGGAAAGTCGGCTACAACGGCTCTTTTCTGGCCTGCCATGGCTTCTGCAGTCGCTTCCTCCGACCATGCAGGCTTTTCTCCGGCTCACACCGCACCTTCTCTCAGCCACTCCTGCCTCGCTGCCCGACTCGCCGGATGTGATCTTGCCCGGCCCGTCGGAGCCGTCTGCGGGGAGGAAACGCCGATCGCGTCGCAAGCGCGCCACCCCACAGCCGGACGTTCGGGCTTCTAAATCGCCGGCTGTGGTGAGTGAGGACTCTTTTTCATTTTCGGACTGCATGACTGTTCATTCAGGGGCTGCGTTTTGTGTGGCGGATGTCAACGCGAGCTGCTTATCGCCTGTGCAGCTACCGGCAGCTCGGTTAGCCTCCCCCGCAGCCACTCTCAGCTCGGTTAGCTCCCCCGCAGCCACTCTCAGCTCGGTTAGCTCCCCCGCAGTCACTCTCAGCTCAGTTAGCTCCCCCGCAGCCATTCTCGGCTCAGTCTCCTGTGCCTCCTTCAGTTCAGTCTCCTGTGCCTCCTTCAGTTCAGTCTCCAGTGCCTCCTTCAGTTCAGTCTCCAGTGCCCCCTTCAGTTCTGTCTCCAGTGCCGCCTTCAGTTCAGTCTCCAGTGCCCCCTTCAGTTCGGTCTCCAGTGCCACCCTCAGTTCGGTCTCCAGTGCCGCCCTCAGTTCGGTCTCCAGTGCCGCCTGTAGCGCAGCCCCCAGTAGCTCCAGTGCCGCCTGTAGCGCAGGCCCCAGTAGCTCCAGTGCCGCCTGTAGCGCAGGCCCCTGTAGCCCCAGTGCCGCCTGTAGCGCAGGCCCCTGTAGCCCCAGTGCCGCCTGTAGCGCAGGCCCCTGTAGCCCCAGTGCCGCCTGTAGCGCAGGCCCCTGTATCCCCGGTTTCACTCATTCACTCCATGCAGGGAGAAAGTCTAATTTCACCTCAAGGTGCTTTTCACGGTTCAGCCGCCATTGGCACAGTTTGCCGCTCCAGGGCTTCCCCAGAGGCTAGGTCTCAGTCCCCAGCTGATTCTGGACCCCTGAAGTCTATGCAGCCACCTGAGAACTGCACCATGTCAGCGTTGCCTGGGCAGAGCCAGTGCTCAGTGCATCGCCAGTTGCCTTCGTGTTTGCCAGAGGACTCCATGACTGCTGGCTTAGTGGTGACTTCTGCTGGAGGGTCCGTAGGACCACTCCGGCCTTCGTCTCTAGTCTCCGCTGGAGGGTCCGAGGGACCGCTCCGGCCTTCGTCTCCTGCCTCCGCTGGAGGGTCCGAGGGGCCCGTTCAGCCTCCTGCCTCCGCTGGAGGGTCCGAGGGGCCCGTTCAGCCTCCTGCCTCCGCTGGAGGGTCCGAGGGGCCCGTTCAGCCTCCTGCCTCCGCTGGAGGGTCCGAGGGGCCCGTTCAGCCCGTCCAGCCGCCTGCTGTAGCTCCATCATCATCCTTGCCTGGCCCAGCCTCCGTGTCTTCAGCCTCGCCTGGCCCAGCCGCAGAGCCTTCAGCCTCGCCTGGCCCAGCCGCAGAGCCTTCAGCCTCGCCTGGTCCAGCCGCAGAGCCTTCAGCCTCGCCTGGCCCAGCCTCCGCCTCTTCATCCTCGCCTGGCCCAGCCTCCGCCTGTGCTTCGCCTGGCCCAGCTTCCGCCTGTGCTTCGCCTGGTCCAGCTTCAGCCTGTGCTTCGCCTGGTCCGGATCGCCATCACCTGAGTCGCCGCCGCTGCCTTCCGCGCGGCCGGCCCCCGGACCCTCTTCGCCCGAGTGGCCGCCGTTGCCTTCCGCACGGCCGGCCCCCGGACCGCCATCGCCTGAGTGGTCGCCGTTGCTTTCCGCACGGCCGGCCCCCGGACCGCCATCGCCTGAGTGGCCGCCGTTGCCTTCCGCACGGCCGGCCCCCGGATCGCCATCGCCTGAGTGGCCGCCGTTTCCGTCCGCACGGCCGGCCCCCCGAACTGTGTCCACGTCGCCGCCGTTGCCGTCCGCACGGTCGGCCCCCCGAACTGTGTCCACGTCGCCGCCGTTGCCGTCCGCACGGTCGGCCCCCCGAACTGTTTGGACTCCTGTGCTGTCGGCCCCCTGGCCGGCCCCCTGGACTGTTTGGACTCCTGTGCTGTCGGCCCCCTGGCCGGCCCCCTGCACTGTTTGGACTCCTGTGCTGTCGGGCCCTGGCCGGCCCCCTGGACTCTTCTATTTTGGACTCTGTTTTTCCTTTGTTCTGGTGTGCTTCGTTTCCTTTGGGTTTGGGCTCGTTTTTTGTTTTTGTCTTTTGGCCTTCTGGTGCTCCGGTTTTGTTTTGCTTCGAGCCCTCCTTCCTGGGCCCCCGCCGCCCGCCCTGGTCGGGTTGTTTTCTGTTTTTTCTGGCTGTTTTGTTTCTTGTTGGGCTGTCTGGAGCCAGCCTTTGAGGGGGGGGGGGGGGGGGGGGGTACTG
Organism: Aulonocara sp. 'chitande type north' Nkhata Bay; assembly: GCF_057382095.1. Lineage (NCBI taxonomy): Eukaryota > Metazoa > Chordata > Actinopteri > Cichliformes > Cichlidae > Aulonocara > Aulonocara sp. 'chitande type north' Nkhata Bay. The sequence continues at coordinate 32,226,431 of NC_141358.1, read as the reverse complement.
TCATGATCCTGGGTCCTTTTGACCCAGCGTTTTGTGTTTTCTCTTCGCGATTTTGGTTCTGTTCTCTAATTGGTATTTACCCTGTTCCCCCGTGTGTTCCTGTTTTATTGTGAAGGTCTGCGTCTTATGCGAGTGTTTTCAGTTTGCCTCCCTGGTCTCGTCATGTTAATCACTCCCAGCTGTGTCTCCCACCTCCCTGTGTTCTCAGTGTATTTAAGTTGTATTTTCTGTCTTAGTAATCGCTGGTTCGTCTGTGTTGTTTCCCCTCGGTCTCCCTGCGTCTCTTCATGTGTATTTCCCCGGATCTCCCTGCACCGTCATTCCTGGTTTGTGTCATTAGTTTACCCAGTTTAGGTTTTCGGTTTCATGTTCACACCCCGTTGCTGTTTGTACCCACTGCTGTAAATAAACACTCACCTGCACCAGAGCTGCCGCCTTTTGGGTCCTTTCTTCACCTCCACACGGCTTGCCCCGGCAAACCGTGACACCAATAAAATCTCAAATAGTTGCAACCTGTAATTTTAAAGAAAAAAACACTTTTGCCAAAGATTTAACACAGATCCACATTTGGTGAAAAGTCTTATCTATAGTGAACCGAAACAACATGCTCAGAATGGGTGACCATTTGTTTCTTATTGACAGCTTCGCGACACACTTGCTGTGAAGCTGGATGACTTTGAGGAGCAAGCTGCTAGATATTACAAAAGTATTGTGCATTTTATTTGTGGACTCTAACAGATTTTATAAAAAAGCGCGACAGAACAGTCTGCTGTCATTCCCAGGTATGTAGGGGGGAAGACGGGCAATAGGGTCATAGCAAAAGCCTTGGTAGAAGAGGGCCCAAGTAAAAATCAAAGTTACTATCAAACAGATATAAATATAGAAAAAGATTAGAAAATGTTTAGTGAATAAGACCTACTCCTCTTCTGGTGTCACACAGTTACACATCCTTATCATTCAAACAGCTTTTTGAAGTGCTGTCAATCATCCATCTGTCATCTTCATCATCAAGCCCCTTCAGCGGTTCTGCCTGAGTCCTGAGAGTCTAGAAGATCCTGAGGTATTCAAGTATACCTGCTGTTTAGCTTCCAGCTCAGTATGCACCGCAGACCTGAATCAGCGCCTTTCGGTCACACACAACACAACACAGTTATCCATCTTCCTTTCATTTCGTTTCACTTGACATAACTGCCAGATGAAAGCAGATAAAGAAAGCCACATTTTTAGTACTGGAAGAAACGTGCAAACTGGGAATTTTGCATATCTGTAAGATAAATTAAAAAATGAATATAAGCCTGAGTATAATATAATGCCCTTCTAATAGGCAATCGATGTAGACCAACTTTGTAGATCAACTTTTTTAAACTTTAATATTTTAAATGTTTTAAAAAGCTCTTTCTAAGGTTCTGCATACTTAAGAAATTATGTTAATACCCATCCTCTCTTCATACCTTCCTCCACATATGGTATTCTCGAAACTTCCATCCAGTGTTTCCTCATTTCTATCAGAAGTACCATGTCCTCTTCTTCAAGCCTTCTCACAGCCATCATCTTATCACAGACCTTCTTTTTGGAGTGAATTCAACCGTGCCTATAATTAAAAGAACACAGGACACTTATATTATTTCTTAATATTACTAAAGTAAACTAATATAAAGCATACCTTCAAGGGGCAGCTGCCATACGAAAGCATCACTATCAGATATGCCATTTCTACCATAGCAGAGAAGACTATTTTGGTCTTTTTGCCTTATTCATGAATCTGACACCTCATAACACTATTTGTTGGTCTGTTAAGGAAAACTATACATACCACCAACACACAAAAATAGACTGAAAACAATCAAACAGGAGCAACATAGTACTGCAATAAAAACCATTAGACACACCATAAGCACCTGTTTTCTTGTGAAGGTCCTGAGCTTGCTGCTTGACACACAAATCAAGGTGTTTTATCATTGTCTGGAAATCTATAAGTGCGCCCTGACCTCTTTATCCTTTAAGAACAAATGTAAATTGTTAATGATGTGTTCAGCCAAGCAGATTAAACACAAACTTTATGCACACAAAATAAGCATCCCCTCTGTGCCCAGTCCTGAACATCAAGATGTCACATTGCTTCGTTAAACAGTTCACAAACATAAAACCCTGCTGTTATCAGGTTTTGTCATATAAACATGTAAAATGAATTATAGAAACTGTGTTGAAAATCGGACTGACCATTACAAAGAATTCTATCTGTTAAGGTCCAGGACAGGTTGGGTGATTTTAGGCAGCTCCTTCAATGCCTCCACCTTTGGGTGGGTCCTCTCTTCCCCACACCTTCCAGCCATTAGCCATCAGGAGGCTGAGAACTTAAGGACAGGCTGAGGCTCGGATTCTCTGCCAAATTGCACTTTTCACTTTAGTGGTAAATTGGCTCCAGCTTATGTCTTTGAATTCCTTGGCTCACAGTATTCTCGCAACTGTTTCCCATCTTCCATACAGAATCCAAGACCCAGTGCCCATTTACTCATCTGAAGGACAAACTGGATCAATCTTAAGGATTTTCTAGTATATTCATCCCCACATTTACCTCCAGCTCACTCTCACATGCTGAAATCTGTTCTACCAGACACAAAGCTGCCTGGCTGCTCTCTACCATGCCAGCTCTCCCTGATCTGGAATCCAATTTGCCAACTGACACATTAACTCACCACCTTTTTGCCTTGGACCACAAGTAAGACAATCTCAATGAATACCATTGCCCAGTCTCTACCAACTCCAACTAACATTGTGTTTCCCTGTTTCCCAGTATGGTATCAGTCTCCAGTCTGTGCTGTTCATCCTTGCTTCCCCCACACTATTCACTAGTTCTCACCTCTCCATTTGATCCAAAAACCTAAGGAATGTAATGCACTGGAATTGGCACATGAAATCTGCCTGGATTATAATGAACCTGGTGAAGTCACTGGTGGAATTAACAACTCATTTGTAACACATAATTAAATCTCAGAAACATTACTCATGGTTATATATCTATGAAAGTCAAATTCACTGATAATTACTGGGATGCAGCAGTAGTTACTGGTAATATAAGAATGCAACTTGTCTCAATAAACATGAACCAACCCTGTTATTAGTCACTAGTTAAAGGTCTACCATATTGCTTTTCTTCTGAAGGGTCCAACGAGGCCAAGATGCAGGAGCTGGTGTGCTTTCATCAGCAATCTGTGACGTTATTGCAATGTGTCATTTTTACATATTCTACTAAGTTTTAAGAAAAAGCCTGATGTTTTTTTATTCAAAGACACATAACATATGTATGCTTTACCAGGGTGAGACAGACTGCTCAAGCCCCGTTTTGTAGCCTTTTTCACATCAGACGTTTAATTTGACAAATTAACTAGTAAAGGTTTTCTTTACTCTGAATCATTGGACATACAGGTCTGTCATGAGTCATCCGAGCTTACAGAGTGTGTGGAGTGTGAAATTGAGGACACAAAATGCAAACCCAGAAGCAAGCAGTATTCAACAGAAAGCGATTTGTTTTATTATGCTGTAAAATAGTCAAACAGGCAAAACATAAAGTCCAAGAGAGAACTGAAAACTATCACAAACAGACCCAGCAGTGAGGGGCGCAAAAACAAACACTTTCACAAAGACTAAGGGGAAATAGCACTACTTATGCACACAGAAGGTCAATCAGGGCAAGTGGAGACAGCTAGGGAAAACAAGACACAGATGAACTAATTGCCACAGACAAGACAAGGGAAGTAAAACTAAATACAAAACACAAGTGGCCAAATACTACCAAAAGAGGACAGGAAGTAAACAAAGACAACAGACTCCAACGTACAAACTTGACACAGAAGGGTACAAGGGGAAGAGTAAGAAAACAAGAGACTATAGAGAATAAATTCTAAGTGGGATACGAATGGCAAAAACATTAACTGAAGCAAAGCACAAAGCTTCAAAATGATAAACAAGTATGCACACTAATAAACCAAATAGAAGACATTTAATAGGAAAGAAAGATCCCATAGAGTCCATAACTGAGTTCAAAACCCAGGATCATGACAATATCAAGCATGAAGAAATGAGGGGATTCTTAGGCAAGTTATATTGTACAAATATAGTCAGAGGTTTTTAAAATGTCGTCACTATTAAAGCTATCTGTTGAGAGTTATTAGTACATCCAATGATATAAAGCTAAAAGAAAAATGTTGTTAATTTTATTTTTTTTAAGGAGGACAGTCTTGGCCCCGAGAAAATACAGCTAGGCAGATACACATTTAGTACGAGTATTTTTTGTAAATGATTGTTTTTCTGGGGGGGGTTCCTTAAACACAGCAGTCCGCTCTAAGTACGCAGTTATACCTCTGACTTCAGTTAATAAATACTCAGAAGTTCATGTCTTGTTAAAAACTCTATATTCTATATATTCTATATCGCTCTCTCAAACATCAATCCCAACGCATAAACACGGAAGCTGCATTTGTTTGCCTTCAGTGGTCTTCAAAATAAAAGCCCCAAAGTTATATTGTAATTTCACACAAAGATGTAAAAAGCAGGAACCGATGGGAGATTTATCAAAGAAAAGGCAATATATATATTTATTTATGCTTGAATGCTCGCTTCCTAATGAGCTTACAGAGGTCTGTCAGAGACAACCAACAGACAAAATGTGGCCATACAGTTCCATACAGATTGTCTACCTGTTCTTGTCTCATTACTAAATAAAACAAAAACAGGGTCCAGTTCAAATTGCTAAACAATGTGAAGTGTGATGCAGCACATGATAAGTGTTTTGCCAGTCCTGTTCCTGTCTGATTTTTCAGTGTACTTCACTGTGGAATTAGATGCTTCCAGCAAAGGGGTCGCTGCCATCCACTCGTAATGGTCAACTTCTGATGAGCTATGTTCTTGTTTGTTTGTTTTTTCTCTTATTTTATTTCATTTTCCCCCAAGAGCACAATTGCAGTATTGAGAAGCAGGAGCTGCTGGGAGCCAACCCACTTTTGGAGAAATAGAGACGCTGGCTTGGAGGGGAAGAATATCCACTCACGCTGGATAAACCACAAGAATCTCACCCACATAAGTCAGCTAAGCACCTCAACTTCAGACTCGGTTGAGCAGGTGATTAATATGCCAAGGGCTAATGCAGAGGCCTGGTTTTGAGTCTGCCCCAGACCTTTTCCTGCATATCACTGCTTGCTTTGTTGTAACCTCTGACTGATGAAAGCCAAAAAATGTCTTTAAGGATAAGAAGGACCTCAAACCCCCTACTGCAATTAAATTTTACCATAACTTACTGTCTAAATTCTGCTTGAGAAGATAGAGTTGGTTCATGGACATTTAACATTATGGTCTTTTATATTTTACCTGTCAAGTTCTGCAAGTTGAGGTTTTTTGTGCAATTACTGGGGCCGGATTTTTAACCAGGAAGTACTCTAAAATAAAGGTTTTATTTGTAACATCCATAAATATTAAATATTTGGATACACTTATAAATTTTTACCGAACATAAGAAACAAGTGGTGCAAGGCAAGTTTAAATCGTACCCACTTCAACAAAAGCAAGGAATAGTGACAAATAAAACTGAATGATGACCTTCATATGTGCAGAGATATTTGACTTGTGTTTGATGTGGATAATATTCCCCCTTCACCTAAAAGCTGAGAACACAAGACTGTTTATCTCCCTTACTCCATACTCCATTCCACTTCATAAGATGTGTGCTTTCAGTGTAGCCCTCGGCCACTGCTGCTTTATGTTGTGTTGAGACATGACTCTGCTTTAAGAATCGAAACTGCACCGAATGGACTGGACCTCTGACCTTTAACACTGACACAGCACACTCTGCAGTTGCCAAGAAAGATATATGGGGTTCTTGCTTTCAGTTTAGTAGCTTTTTTGTCAAACCTTGCAATTCCCTGATGCTTTGCAGTCTGTCAGTTTCATCAAGCTGCATTACAGGATGGAACAGGAGTGCAAAAGAGGACAGTGCAAAAAAAATGATCTATAATATGTTCTGTAAGAAAGCATATATTTGAAATATGATGCTGATGTTAGTGCTTGGAAATTAGATCAAGCAAGTGTGTGTGTGTGTAGCGTGTAAAATATCATGTTTATATATTATACACTATTACATATGTTCAAACTTTGAATCATAACATTTTTTTTGCAAATTGGACAACGTTTAATAGAAAATAAAAATTAGATTTCATTTGAGAGAAACTGACCAAGGTGTTAAAAATAAAAAAATATTCACTACATATGTAACATATTTCTCCTTTATATGTACCATCTAGGAACTCCAGAATTTTGTTCTAATCATATTAGACTATCTACAGATTTTTTTGCTTCTGTGATGAAACGTGTTATTTCTGAAAGTATTTTATATAGCAAACAACAATCTATGCATGATCCAGGACAATAGCTTCTGTAGTCACACATTACTCCAAATAATGCATTGAGGTAAGTATAAATACTGTAGGTGCAGGTGACTTATAGTGCCACTAATTAGTACTGGTGGTGGTCAGAGGGCCCGGTGGCGCCTGTGTCCGGCAGCCTCGCCTCTGTCAGTGCGCCCCAGGGCAGCTGTGGCTACAATGTAGCTTGCCATCGCCAGTGTGTGAATGTGTGTGTGAATGGGTGAATGACTGAATGTAGTGTAAAGCGCTTTGGGGTCCTATGGACTAGAAAAGCGCTATACAAATGCAGGCCATTTAGTACATGTTGTTGTGGTGGTGGCAACTTGCTGGCTCTGGTGTGCACTAGGCAATTTTGTCTGCACTGCACTGGTAAAATAATCTGTTTCTAAATAAATACATAAGTAAATAAAAGCACTGTGAGCTTTCTGTTTTTGCAATATACGTATGCTCTAAAAACTTGAAACTCTTCTTTCTTTACCCCTCACCCCGACCACATACAAAACCTGAAATTACAAAGTCCTCATGATGTAAAACATTATGCAGATCTCAGTTCTGCAGCTTAATAAAAAAACAAAAGAAAAACAACCTCCTTGCTTATGTTTCTGCTTTAATTGTGTAGCTTACTTGTCCCATTATGAAAATTCTTGGAAGCAATAGCAGAAAGCTGCCACTGTTACTACAGCTCACTGACCACCAATGAAAAAAATCATGAAATAATTAATATCCATTTAGGGTGCTCAGTTAATAGATTCAGAGAGGAAATAAATAAAAGGAAGTACTAATGGTGACATTGTGACTATAAAACACATTGTAGAGTGGCCAACTCTATTAAAAGGTGTACAAATGTTCAATAATATATTTAAATAGAGCACAAAACAGCAACAGTTGTGCAGTTCAATACCAAAGTGAAATCTTCATTAGACCCTGGAAAGTAATAATACTGGAACTCATAATTCTGCATTTCCCCTTGCAGCAACTGAGTACATAATTTCACCATCGTAAATGATGTGGGGGTCCCCACTGCTCATTTGCACCAAATGGATGAAGATGCACGACAATGAATATACCAGAGCTATTACTCTCTCACTGTGACCTTTACACAGGAGAAGTTAGCTGAACATATGTTCTCTAACAAGAATTCTTTTTCTGTAGCTCCTATTTATCTCTTGGGTCTCATAAAGTCTCAGTCCTTGTTGTTTATGGTGACCCTTAGTTTCTCAAGCCAGCCCCTATGACAGGGGATTTTGCTGCCTTATTACGGTTATAAAATAAAATTTAGTCCAGAACTTCACGTCCTTGCTGAACTCAGGCACATCAACATTCAGCCACTTTCACATTTAAATGAAGAAGATTACTAATTTTGCCACATGATAAGGTTGTGTACATGAATAATTCAGTGTAACTGTACTGATTGTACTCAGACTGTGAAGTCGAAGAAAAAAATTTAAAAAGTACATCCTGCTGATTAACACAGTTGTCATTTATAAACATTTGTGGTTGTGTTACTAGTTACATACTAGTAGTGGCAATTAACTGAATATTAATTGTGTGCTATTCCAACAGGGAACACATCAGAATGGTAGTAATAAAATCTAAGCTATCAAAACCTGTTCTCTACTGGTCATTAGATACTTAGCTGAAATAACAAGTTGGCCATGGGAGGAGATAGATGTCAAGACATCAAAACTCCGCACAACCCACGGAGATCTTCAAAAGTCCCTGATGTTCTATGAGATACGATAAGACAGGAGGTGAGAACTAATGAGTGTCAGGGCCACAATCCAAGATGAAGTATGGAACATCTGAAAATATATGAGAAAAATGGCCCCCAAAAAGAGCGGGTCCATGAGTACTTCAGGCAGCTAAAGACAAATGGTGATGAGGAACTGTACGAACAACCAAGCCCCTGCATGGGATGTCTTATCGGCAAATGGAAGTGGCTGGCATTAACAAATCCTACCTGTGGTTATAAATGGTCAATCAAAAGGACAGCATGGCAGAACAAGAACAGGCTGCAAGCATTAACATAGCTGGGACTAACACAGCTGACAGGGCCCAAGGCTGTGCAAAGGTGCCCAGGAGATTATTCATTACAAAGTAGCTAAATTTAAAATGCAAAATGGGACAGCATACAACGAGATACACAACCAAGTGGTTGGTGATTGCAGTTACTGTTACCTCAGGAACCCTATATTGTAGGGTAAGGACACAAGAGAAAAACTCGACAATAGTGCCAAATTACAAATTTTATATTGTAAGGTAAGGATCCTAGAATGATAGAGAGAAAACTCCAACTATTAGTTGACCCCTTTAAGCAAGCACTTGGCGACAGTGAGAAAGAGAAATTCCCCTTTGACAGGAAAAGACCTCCGGCACAATGAGGCTCAGGAGGGGCGGCCATCTGCCATGACTCGGGTGGCGGAAAACATAAGAGAGCAGTGGGAGAGAGCACAAAAGACACATGTGGGATAGAGCCAAAGTTTTAAAATAATTAAAAGCAATAATAGTGTATAAACAGATCAAGCAGTTAAGAAGACACACTTATCTTCAGAAGCCCCCAGCAGCCTACGCCTATTGCATTGTAACTATGGGATGTTTCAAGGTATAACTATAAACTTTATTTTTTTTAAAAAGGGAAAGCCTGCTCCGGAACCTTGAAGAAAATTAGCTATGGTCACAAGATTTTGTAGCTTCATGTTTCTTGGAGTAAACTCACCAATTACCATTAAGGCTAACACCCAATGTGTTTCATACTCAAACCAGTAGTTGGTCTGGTGCCAACGACCAAGCTCAGAGTCACTAAATCCTTTTTTCCCCTCATTCTGTTGAACATTAGCAGAACCCAAGTATACCAAGCTGTCACGGTTTGGCGTGGCAAACCGTGGGGGAATGTGGGAAAGGAGGACCCAGGCGCGGAGCTCAAATTACAAGCAGTGCGTTTATTTACAGTGTGGTAGAAAGCAACAATGAATCCCAGTGTTTTCCCCCAAACTCCCGTGTCGTGTCCTCCTAGTGCTCTCTGCTCCCGTGTCAGCACCCCCCGGTGCTCGCTGCTCTCCAAGCCTTCCACGCTTCTCATGCGGGAAACAATAGCGGCAGCTGTCAGGACACTCAGTAATGGCAGGCATACACTTTATGACAAAACCTAGACTGGGTAACTAACGTGGAGCAATGATCCCGCGTCGGTGGGAGCTCCAAGACTCTCTTAAGTAGCTCCCCCGACGAGGCCTGATCAGCAGCAGGTGTGTGGCTTCGGGTGTGGCCAGTCCCCTAGCAGGGCCACACACCCCAGGCCTGACGGCGCCTATAAACAAGTACTCAGACACACAGCCACCCACACACACATATGTACAAGCACAGAGAAGGGGAAGCAACACCAACAATACATAATAATAACACAGGTCCATGACTGCCCAAGGGTCCTGGGTCGCCCAGTCCCAGGACCCTGACACAAGCTTTACAAATTTTGACCACATGATTAGCTAATTACAGCAATTCATTTCTTCCTAATGAAATGAATCATTTCTACTTCTGGATGGATATTGCAACAGTGTCACAACTATGCAAGAAGTTAGCTAGTTAGAAGTTAGTTACAAATTTTTAAAAAAGATCCAAGTGAGATCAAAATGAAGAGTTCACAGTTCTGAAGTGCTGTGTTCTTACATATGACTAATTAATAATGGCTGGTGATTATTCACAGACACCTTATCAAACTGATCCTATAGGAAGATGTTTTCTTTAAATATTTATATATTTGTAACTTTAGAAAATTTGGGAACATTTTAAAAGAATAAAGTTGTCTGTAGGTTTCAGAAAAGTCTTGTGCATTAAAGGTTTATAACAAAAAGAATAGAAGAATGGCTTATGTCTTGGTTGACCACTTAATCTTTCAAATTTCATATGATGATAATCATAAAAACATTTTGTGGAAATTTGTGTTCTCCAGTCACAGACAGATATTACCAAAATAAAATTTAAATGAATCCAGTAGTACACATTAGCACCACAAACAAATTCAAATTCAAATTCAAATTTTATTTGTCACACACACACAACCATACACAGTATGACATGGGGGTGAAATGCTTATAGTTGTACAATGCCCGACCATTAAATGACAGAAAAAAGTTTTACAGTATTTACAATTTACAGGTTACTACAAAATTTACAAATTATCTTAGAAATTTAAAGTAAAAAATGTGCAAATAGCAGAAAGAGATTATAAGAATTATAAATTACAGAAAATGTGTGGTGGTGCATGTGGTGATGTGATGTGTGTGAGAGTCCAGTCTTATAGTGATGTGTGTGGGAGAGTCCAGTCCTACACCTGGTCCGAATAGCCTGGGGGAAGAAGCTCCTCCTCATTCTCTCTGTTTTGGCCTTAAGGGAGCGGAAGTGCTTCCCAGACCTCAACAGTGAGAAGAGTCTATTGTTGGGATGGGAGAGGTCCATCATAATCTTCCTAGCTTTGGACTTGCACCGCTTGGTGTAGATGGACAGCAGGTCAGGGAGCTCTGATTGAATGATGCGTTCGGCTGAGCGCACCACTGTTTGCAGATCTCGTCTGTCCTGCTTGGTGCTGTTCCCAAACCAGGTGCAGATGTTTGCCGTCAGGACGCTCTCGATGGTGCAGGAGTAAAAGTTCTTGAGCACCTTCAGTGGCAGATGGAAGTCTCTAAGTCTTCTGAGGAAGAAGAGACGCTGACGGGCTTTCTTAACCAGGGTGTTGATGTGGCAGGACCATGACAGGTCCTGAGTGATGTGGACACCCAGGTATCGGAAACTGTCCACTCTCTCCACTGGCATGCCACTGATAATGAGGGGTTTGTAATTCCTTGCCTGCTTTGTAGTGAAGTCCACGATCAGCTCCTTAGTCTTGCTGATGTTTAGGAGGAGGTTATTCTCCTGGCACCAGTTCTCCAGGTTCCTAATCTCCTCCAGGTAGGCCATCTCGATGTTGTCGAAGACAACAAACAAGGGAGATATATGAGACTATTATTAAGAATAAACCATATAAAACAAAACTTTAAGGCCATGATTTATATAATTGTCACATTTGATAAATGGCACTGTCTTCTCAAGGTAACATTTTGAAGAAATCCAGCATTTCTTCTGCTTCAGTTATTCTCCAATACGAATTGTTCTTTAGGGCATTTCAGTCCATTTTCTAAAAAGTTCTTTATGCATAATGGTTTAATGAGACCTTTATAAGATTAATTTTCTAAATAGGTCTGATGAGATAGTCAAACACATCAGATATTCTTGTTATTAAAAGTAAGTAAGCTGTGAAACCAGCAAAGTATAACACGAGAGCTGTAGAGTGAAATATTAAAAAAGATGAAAAAGAACCCCCAAGAAGGCAAACAGCAGGGATGCATCACAATAACAAAAAAAGCTTTCAGTTATTTCCACTCATCCATTAAATGAGAAATACAACAATAAAAAACTGAATTTAAAAATAAAATTCACACTAATGTGACCAAGTAGCCATCTGGTGTGGGAACTAATAAAATTGTAAGAGAAAAAAGCAATGTGCTAGGTTCAACGAGAAAGGTTGAATTTTATGACTAGTTTAAGGGCTCAAAATATAAAAATAGGTAAATAGACAAACACAGGTGAAATTTTGAATTAATTAAGGTGATTTTTTTTGTCTTCACTGTGTCATAGCACAAACGATTGCTGTGCAATCGTGTGCTTTAATTTGCTTAACTATGCTTGAAACTTATAAAATCCAGTTAAACCCGAGGTGTATTATACATTTTACACACAATATAAAAACTTTGCAAGGATTTAGCTGTCACCTAAGAAACCTTCATTCTTAAAGCAAATCCGGTTAGACTTGAGAAAGAGAATTGTGGATGCTCACAAAACAGGAGCTGGATACACAAAGTTATCACAGGGTTTCTGACCCAGTCAAGAACTGGAGTGAGAAGTATTATCAAGAAATTCAAAGAGAGCCGCACACAGTACAGAACTGGGCTGGCAGAGGTAGGAAACAAAAAATGATGTGTGAGAGATGTGCAAAGACACCAAAACAACTGCCAAGACACTATTTGGGAGACTGGAATTGTAGTCTCAATAAAGACAATCACCAGAAGCACAGGAATGGACTACAATGCTGCAGACCAAGAAAAACTCCACTCTTCTGCAGAGGTGAAGTTTTTGCTGAAACTCCACTTCTGTCTGAAGTATGCTAAGGAAAACCTGAAGAAAGACTTTGAATCACAAAGTCTTTCTTCAGGAAAGACTTTGTGATGTTTCCTGAATCACAGCTGAAATCACAGCTGGTCAGTTGTGATGAAAACAGAGCTCTTTGGTCTCAGAGATGCTGGTTTGTTTAAAGAAAGAAGGGAGAGGGCTACAACCCAAAGAACACCATTGCCACAGTAAAAAATGGTGGTGGGATTGGTCTCTCTCGAATAAGGAATTTTGTCAAGGTAGAAGGAATAATTAAGAAAGAATGATATATAAAGATTTTAAAAGAAAACTTGAGCAGTGAAAGTGGGTCTAACTGTTATGATTTTCGTTTTATTTCCTTTGATTTTATTTATTGTTGTCCATAATTTTCATATTCCTTCACATCAAACCATGTGTTTGTACACCATAAAACAGTTTTTAAGTGATGCTGCTAAGAGAAAATGACACAATGTATGCTTGGATGTTTTGTTTTATATTCTTTGGGGTATATTTTTCATCTTCAAAACTTCTGTCAACCATAACATATCCACTCTACCACTCAAAAAACATGGTGAATCTTTTTTCATTTAGTTGTACATCTTACTTTAATTTGTCTTCTCTATAGCTATTGTCCCAAAATTAATGCACAGACAAATCCTTACACTTGAATATCTTTAAAAATATATCACAAAAACAAGACTAATTATTGCCAAAGGTTTTGTTTTTCTTTATTATAGATTCATTGTATTCTTTATACTGTGAAATACAGCATAGACATTAGCAGCATGGTGATAATTAGCACTATTAGTTAGCATAGCAAGAGAGTTCAAACCTGAGTAGGGCCCTTCTGTGTGGAGTTTGCCTGTTATCACTGTGCTTAATTGGGTTTTCTCCGGGAGCTCCTTAATCTTGTGCCACTGAAAAAATCCTTACAATTTCAAGGTGCATTCTGACCTAGATTCTAGCTGAACAGTAATACAAGAGAACAGCGGTAGTACAAGTTTAATCACAACATGGATTTTGCAATGTGCTTTGCAGAACACTTGTCTGTTTACTATTATAGTGACAAACACGCAAATATATTTTAGTTCTGGCAAATATGCAAGATTTAATACGCCAAGGCTCAGTGCATAAAATACGGTCGATCCCCAATATTTGCTGGGATAGGGCAGCACAGTGGCACGGTGGTTAGCACTGTTGCCTCATAGCAAGAAGGTCCTGAGTTCAATTCCACCATCAGTCCGGGGACTTTCTGTGTTTGCATGTTCTCCCTGGGTACTCTGGCTTCCTCCCACCGTCCAAAGACATGCACTTTGTGGGGATGGGTTAATTGAAAAATCTAAATTGCCACTAGGTGTGAATGTGAGTGGGAATCGTTGTCTGTCTCTGTGTGTTGGCTCCAGCACCCCCTGCGACCCTGAAAAGGATAAGCAGAAGTGAATGGATGGATAGTTAGTGACCACAACCACCCAAAAATAGCTAAAATCCAGAAAAAAACTTGAGACCCCCTCTAAAGGCTTTGTGTTTGGAATTGACATCGATTGGCAATGTTTGAGAAACATTTTATTGATATTTCACCATGTTTACATTAATATTAATATTTGGAAATTAGTAAATCATTTTTTGTCATAAAAATCTATTTAGCCAAATAGTAAAATTAAATGAAATTATTGAATATTTTAGATATGCTTTATGAAAACATCCACATATAGGCGAATCTGTGAATACTGAGTCTTGAACTTTAAGTGAGATCTAGGATTTACATACAGGCTAAGTTAATTATAACATCAGGCACACATTTCTAACAAACTTCTGTTCATTTCAGATGATGAAGATATTTAATGTGTGCTTTGTTTTAGTTAAGCTACAGCCAGTTTAATGACACTACTTGTCAGAAGCTGATATTTTGCAGAAAGAAAATTAAATGCAGACATGCAATAGTGATATTTTCTTAATATGTTCATAATTTGAAGTCTGCTTCTATATTTTTCATGAAATTAAATACACTGACTTCCATTTAAACAATCGTGTTGCTGTCATGACAAATTCACCTGAACAGATTGGAAGTGCCATAATGAAATCCTTGCTCTTTCCATTTCCTCCATATAGGAAATTTCTGATGTGTGCAGTAATAAACATGACTAATCACTAACAACTATGCATTGTCCCTTGATACTTGCCCTTTGATGCTGCACCGCATGCACAGCTAGGTGTTGTTCATCCCGTTGATTTGGTGCACAAACACTGGATTATTTCCCTAACTTTCCAGTCGAATTAATTATTCATTGTCAACCCCCAGCACCACCCTCTTGTGTATGTGCTGCATACAGATCCTTTCAGGACTGTCCTATATTGCATTTTTGAGGGGAGACGGCGAGGTTTTTCATCAGCAGAGCAGAGAGAGATTTGAACAGCTCCCCTCATGACCTCATCCTTATGATTGCATCCTCAACCCATTATTGTGTAGTGACCCAAATTTCCACAAACTCCTAAGCTGAGAGGAAGAATCACTATTAGTTAAGTAGAACATGAATGTAGCTCCCTCTGAATGACTGCACGGTAAACTTTCCACTTTGGCTCAAAGCTTTCAGTCTTAGCTAATCAGCGATTGCTTCACATAGCAATAACAAAGCTGGGGACAAACACACAAGAGAAGCATTTTTGGGAGGTAAAGGTAGTAGCAGCTGTACAGAGGGGTTGGTGGAGTGTGTGAGATCAGTTGTAAATCCATTGTAATCTCTTTCTAGCAGCAGAGCTGTTCCACAGAGGCCTCATAAGCAGGAGACCTTCCATTATGACTGGGCCTTTCATCCAGGTAAAGGAGATTACATCTGAGGAATGCTCTGCTTTTTGAAGTTCTCAGAGATCCAACAGCGCATTATTCTGGTCACATCCCCATCACTGTGACCCCTCACAGACCTTCAAAACTAATGCTTACTTATATAATCTGCATTAGACCTAAATTTCCACTCAACTAATGTATTCATCTACTCAATGGAGACAAGTTAGAGTCCTTGATTCAGTACTTTAGTGTACTAGTTTTCATGAGGGCCATGCACAAGGACTATGAATGGCAAACTCAGTTGAAGCACACTACTGTAATGCAAGTAATTTTCTTTCTTTCTTTCTTTCTTTCTTTCTTTCTTTCTTTCTTTCTTTCTTTCTTTCTTTCTTTCTTTCTTTCTTTCTTCAGGATGGGATTGCATTTGTGCCTTCAGTTTTCAATACATCCCCAAAAGAGTCATGAGCAAAGCACCCACACACCATCACATCCATGCATGTAGAGACCATCCCTTCACCTTTTCTGCGTTGCACAAAGACATGGCGGGTGGAATGAAAGATCTCAAATTTGGACTCATCAGACCAAAGCACAGAGTTCCACTGGTCTAATGTCCATTTCTGGTGCTTCTTGGCCCGAGGCATGGGTATTGATAAGATTTTCACGATTCCGATTCCATTTTCGATTCTGTTTAACGATTCGATTCTTTATCGATTCTCTTATCGATTCTCTTTAAAAAAGGAGAACACTAAGGTCGATTAGCTTAGAACTTTGTTTTATATCTTCTCTTTGAACAAGATAGAAATTTAGGAGTAACATGGCCTTACAAACCCAACAGTGAGATCTTAAGAGATCCACAGCCTACGGCTCTTCAATGAGGTGTCACAGGGTCCCCAGGAAAAAAAATTGTAAATGTAAAATAATAAAATAAATATTCTTCTGTAGCAATAACAAAGTATGACATAAATTATTCTGTAGCACTTACACAAGAATATCCAGAAATGTCCCTGCCTACAATTAAACACATTCACTTACCAAAAATCAGGGGCATCTGCTGTGGCAAATGGGTTCAAGCCTTTTACCACAAACTTAGTCACTGCTCGGTGACATTCGTCTATCCTGGCCTGAAAGGAGACGCTAACGGTAGACTGCATCGAGAACTGCCAGCATCTGAGCCAGACTCTGTCTGTCTCTCTCATCACGGTCACCTAAATGCACAGTAATGGCAGGTTTTGTAATAAGGCAGATCGCGCTAACATAATATGCACTGTTAGTTGATTATTTACCTGCCGCATTAACGGGAGAGGACGTGCAAACGTTACCGCTGCTGCTGGGTTGAGATTCACGAGTCCGGAGCGGAATTAAAAACACGACATTCATTTAAGGTCATCGCGTGTTTTGTGAGCAAATGCTTTTGCATATTCGTAGTGTTTCCTCCCTTAAATTAAATATCTACTTTGCAAGTATTGCAAGTTGCCCTGTTGTCATCCGTTCTCGTAAAGTATAACCAAACTTTTGAGCGTTTGAGCCGCTTACGCGCTGTGTAAATGACGCTCCGCAATGTGGTGACATCCTTCAGGGCGACTGGAATCGATAAGGGAATCGTTAGCAAAAATGGCAAACAATTCCAAGGAATTGAAACAGTGGGAACCGGTTCTCAACAAGAACCGGTTTTCGATACCCATCCCTACTTGGCCCAAACAAATATCTTCTGCTTGTTGCTTTTCCTTAGTAGTGGTTTCTTCAGTCCCCTCTGAACAGTTGATGTTGAAATGTGTCTGCTACTGGAACTCTGTGTGGCATTTATCTGAGCTCTAATCTGAGGTGTTGTTAACTTGCGATGTCAGAGACTAGTGATTTGGATGAATTTATCCTCAGCAGCAGAGGTGACTCTTGGTCTTCTTTTCTTGGGGTGGTCCTTATTTGAGATAGCTTAATTGTAGCACTTGATGGTTTTTGCTAATGCAATTGGCAACACATTCAAAGTTTTAGCAATTTTCTGGACTGACTGATCTTCAGTTCATAAAATAATGATGGACTGTCATTTCTCTTTGCTTAGCTGATTGTTTCTTGCCATAATATGCATTCTAACACCTGAAAACCATTTCAGGTGACTACATCATGAAACTCATTGAGAAAAGGTCAAGGGTTTGCAGCGCTGTCAACAGCAAATGGCCTGTATCTATATAGCGCTTTACTAGTCCCTAAGGACCCCAAAGCACTTTACATATCCAGTCATCCACCCATTCACGCACAGGTGATGGCAAGCTACATTGTAGCCACAGCCACCCTGGGGCACACTGACAGAGGCGAGGCTGCCGAACACTGGCACCACCGGGCCCTCTGACCACCACCAGTAGGCAACGGGTGAAGTGTCTTGCCCAAGGACACAACGACCGAGACTATCCAAGCCGGGGCTCGAACCGGCAACCTTCCAATTACAAGGCGAACTCCCAACTCTTGAGCCACAATCGCCACAATCGCAAAGGGTGGCTACTTTCAGGAATCTAAAATATAAGATATTTTCTGAGTTATTTATCAATTCTTTCTTTGCTACATATTTCCATATATCTTTCTTCATATGTTTGATGTCCACAGTATGTATCTACAATGTAGAAAGTAGTAAAAATAAAGAAGGTGTGTCCAAACGTTTGTCTGATAGTGTTATCAGTCCCAAATCAAGATATATTTTGCCATCAACTATACATAAAAATGTTTTTTTAAATAGCCCCAAAATAATCTAATTTTTAAGAGCAACTTTGAATTATATGACCTTATGATCTCCTCCTAGCAATGCTCAAAGGAAATGTAAATACCGATGTGTGTTTTGAAGATATATTTTTGCAGACCTAAAGAAAGATGCAGTTTGACAGACATTAAACTCAAAACAAGCTGTTAATGCTGTTAACAGGATAAATAAAGCACAAAGCCACATAATCCAGAAAATCCAAACATTTCTCAGAATACAAGACCTTAGAAAGCACAGAAACTCATCCCAAAAGGTACACTTGGACAACATGGCAAAGGGCAAAGGAAAGCTGAAACAATATATGCAAAAGAGGTAAGGGAGATAAGGAGGGAAGAGGAAACTAGTGGGGAACTAAACACAGCTGAAGATAATTAACATAGAGAGACAGGGGAAGATGAAACAACACACAGAGGACAACAGCTAGCAAAATAAAACAGATATAAGACAATTAAGCAGGGGGAAGAGATTAACAATGCAGGGTAAGGCAGAATGAAAAACAAAGAATAGAGACACAAAGATACATAAAGGGAATTAAGTATATACAACCTTCAACTTATGAGAAACCAATACTAGGAACATAGAAATTACTACAGATGGAACTCTAATTTAAACACCAAAACCAGGGAATAAATCACAAATATAAACAAAATATATACAAGAGCCTGCTGGGAAGGTATTGAAGTACAACCAATATTAAAAAAATAAAAATAAAAAGTCTCAAACATAAATCATTTTCAAAACCAAAAGGAATCGTGAACTCACAAAAAACTCAAAACCCAGCATCCAAGACAGAGAAACCATGACAGGTACAACTTGGCATTTTGACTGCTTCTTAAGCTGCTAAAGAAATGTAATGATTTAGTTGGTGCAAGTTCTGTTTTAACTTGATTTAATGTCATCAGCTTTACGTGTCATTGCTCAAATTTTGACTCTTATTGGGTAAAAGTAAGGAAATTGTTGAAACAGAGTTGACCAAAGAGCTTCACAATTAGTTATGAACAAGAGAAAACAGTAGAAAAACAAATACAGAAAAATTAGACATTAGATGAGGCAATGGTAATATATAACATCAAAACAAAACAAACATAAAACAAGCCTGAAGATACTCAAACTGAACTTGAATTAAAAGCCAATGTAAAAAAGAGAGTTTTAAGAAATGATTTGAAAGACTGTATAGGTACAAATATCAGGTGGCAAGTTATTCCAGAAGGCCCGATCTCCTCTATGTTTTAATCGAGACCTCGGCTGTACTAAGAGCATCTGGCTTGAAGATCTCAGTGCTCTTTTGAGATGTTGAGGAGTTTGCTTAAATAACCTGTCATGGTCCTGGGACTGGGCAACCCAGGATCCCTGGGCAGTCATGGACCTGTGTATTATTATGTATTTTTGTTGTCGTTTCCCCTTCTCTGTGCGTGTACATATGTGTGTTTCTCTGTGCTGTGTTAGTCTGTGTCCCACTCATATGTTTAGGCGAGGTATGGGTGTGTATGTCTGCGGGTGTGCCTGGAGGATGGAGCTCGGCCACCTGCAGGCCTGAGGGGTGTGGCCCTGCGGAGGGACTGGCCACACCCGAAGCCACACACCTGCCGCTGATCAGGGCTCGTTGGGGGAGCTACTTAGGAGAGTCTTGGAGCTCCCACCGACGCGGGATCATTGCATGAGACTCCACGTTAGTCTTCTGTTCAGTTAAGTTAGTGTGCATGTATGCCCGCAGTTGTTTGTGTCCTGACGGCTGCGTCTATTGTTTCACGCAGGAGGAGCGTGGAAGACACGAGAACAGCGAGCACCGGGGGGTGCTGACACGGGAGCGGAGAGCACAAAGACACGGACTATTCACGGAGAGACACAACACGGGAGTCTGGGAAAACACGGGGATTTATTGTTACTTTGTTGCACACTGTAAATAAACACACTGTTTATACATAGAGCACCGCGCCTGGGTCCTCCTTCCCCACACATCCCCACGGTCTGCCAGCCAGACCGTGACAGAATGATCCCGCCACGTATGGACCCAGCGGTCTCTGAGGAGAGGCTCAGGAGGGAGGTTATGGACAAGGTTTACCGCATGTGTGAGTTGTGGTGGGAGAAGCCCGCGGAGGGGTTGCGTCGCGCCGTGGAGAGGCGGCTGCAGGGGATGCTGTTGAAATTCCCCTGGCTGGTGGACTCCCTTAATTCTGTAGTCCTGGACTTCCTGCTTTCCACCCTCCACCTCCACTCTCCTCCTCAGGCTGCTCACCGGCCCGGTCAGCTGGTGGATTCACAGCCTGAGACGCCGGCCCCGACATCTACATGGAAACGACGTTCGCGCCGCCGGCGTTCCTCACCGCAGCCAAAGCCACAGACATCTCAAGAGCCGGCTGTGGTGAGTAGTACGGACAATTTTTCATTTTCGTCATCATCTGTGTTTGTGTCTGCAGTGGACGAGCTGACGGTGCAGGTACCATCACCTTGGTCGGAGGTCGCTACACCACCCGCTGCTTCACCATCTGCAGCTGTAACACCGTCGTCATCTCAGTGAGTCGGAGCAGCTCAGCGGGCAGGAGCAGCTCAGCGGGCAGGAGCAGCTCAGCGAGAAGGAGCAGCTCAGCGAGCAGGAGCAGCTCAGCGAACCACCAGCAGAGGAGCTCGGCGAGCGGAAGGAACAACCGGCGCTGCCAGCCGAGGAGGAGCTCGGCGAGCCGGGGGAGCTCTCGCTGCCAGCAGCCGAGGTGGAGCTCTCGCTGCCAGCAGCCGAGGTGGAGCTCTCGCTGCCAGCAGCCGAGGAGGAGCTCTCGCTGCCAGCCAAGGAGGGACCCGCTCAGCCGGAGCCGGAGGTCAGCGAACCGGAGGGACCTCCACATCTGGCGCGACCTCCACGCCATCCACGCCATCCACGTCCTCTGCATCCACGTCAGCGACCAGCGCGTCATGAACCATGTGCCACACCTCGCTGTTGCTCACTAGAGGAGCAGCGCCGCCACCGGACCCGTGGCAGGCCGCCTGGGGAGCAGCGCCGGCGCCGTCGAACCCGGGGCAGGCCGCCAGAGGAGCAGCAGCGCCGCTACCGCCACTGGATCCCGGGCAGGCCGCCTGGGGAGCAGCGCCGCCGCTACTGGGCCCGGGGCTCGCCACCGGAGGGGCAGCAGTGCCGCCGCCACTGGAGCAGTGGCAGGCCCCCAGAACTGTTTTTCTGCTGTTGCCGGACCCGTGGCCGTCCGCCGGAGCTGCAATGTCGCCACCATTGGACTCGAGGTAGGCCCCCTGAACTCTTTTGTTATGTTGATGGGCCGCCTGAGACTGTTTTGTGGCGTTTTTTCTTTTTCTTACTCCGCTGCGGGATGCGCGGTCGGACTCTGGGACTGTGACCTTGGGGGGGTTGTTTTCTTTGGTGGTTTTTGCTTGTTTTGGTTCTGCCCTCCGTCCTGGACCTCCCGCCTCCCGCCCTGGGTTGGTTGTACTGTTGTTTTTGGGTCGTCGGGAGCCGACCCTTAGAGGGGGGGTACTGTCAGGGTCCTGGGACTGGGCGACCCAGGATCCCTGGGCAGTCATGGACCTGTGTATTATTATGTATTTTTGGTGTCGTTTCCCCTTCTCTGTGCGTGTACATATGTGTGTTTCTCTGTGCTGTGTTAGTCTGTGTCCCACTCATATGTTTAGGCGAGGTATGGGTGTGTATGTCTGCGGGTGTGCCTGGAGGATGGAGCTCGGCCACCTGCAGGCCTGAGGGGTGTGGCCCTGCGGAGGGACTGGCCACACCCGAAGCCACACACCTGCCGCTGATCAGGGCTCGTCGGGGGAGCTACTTAGGAGAGTCTTGGAGCTCCCACCGACGCGGGATCATTGCATGAGACTCCACGTTAGTCTTCTGTTCAGTTAAGTTAGTGTGCGTGTATGCCCGCAGTTGTTTGTGTCCTGACGGCTGTGTCTATTGTTTCACACAGGAGGAGCGTGGAAGACACGAGAGCAGCGAGCACCGGGGGGTGCTGACACGGGAGCGGAGAGCACAAAGACACGGACTATTCACGGAGAGACACAACACGGGAGTCTGGGAAAACACGGGGATTTATTGTTACTTTGTTGCACACTGTAAATAAACACACTGTTTATACATAGAGCACCGCGCCTGGGTCCTCCTTCCCCACACATCCCCACGGTCTGCCAGCCAGACCGTGACATAACCGGGCGCCATACCATTTAAAACTTTGAAGGGACAGGGAGCCAGCGTAAATTTGCTAAAACAGGAGTGATGTGTTCATAACTTCAAACACCTGTTAAAAGCCATGCAGCAGCATTTTAGACTAACTGCAAGTGATGAAGAGATAAGTGTTCAAGACCCAAATGAAGAGAATTGCAGTAGTCCAATCTAGAGTTGATGAAGGCATCAATAAGTTTTTCTACGAAGAAGATATATAAAATCCTCCTATGATGGTATAGCCATTGCAAGTCTTCCTATTTGCCTACATCCTTTTATGACAGGTGCTCCATTATATTCTATTATAAAGATGAAAAAAAATAATAAAATACCAACAAAACTCTTGTTCTGGAAATAGTTCTATAACAAAGGCTTCTATAAATCACAAAAGTTGGTGTGAGACGAGCAATAATTCATATATTAGATAATTTAACCTATATCAAAATACACATTACATAATTTCCTTAGGGATTATTAAAGTATTCTGAGTCTGATATTCCTGTGGAAACTATCCTAACATTGTCATAGCTTATTTTAATTGTATTTATATAGTACTTTATGCCAATGAAAATAGGATTATTTTACAATGTGTTTACATAGTGCTTAGAAATTCTACTCCAGCTTATTTAAATTTTCTTCAAAAAGTATATCCACTGTATGAAGGAAAATGGGGGATAATTTACCAACAATTTCGAGGTTAGAATTTATGGTGCACATCTTTACAAAGATACTAAGAGAGTAGCTCACTGGAGCTTATCTTGGGCCATAATACTGATGTGATGGTTTTATTAATATGAGAGATGATCGAAAGCTGTCAGGGATGATGGATGATGCAGGAAGTAAACGGTCAGATGGATTCCTCTGCCTAGCCACTTATCTGTCTCCAGAACACCTGTTCATCTTCTCGAATGGGCGTGGGTGCCTCGAGTTGCTGAAAAAATGTGATGTGAGTGCTGCCTATACCTCCAAAATTACTACAACTTGCATGGGGAAGAGCCAGTTCAGCAGCAGAAGTACACATCCTGTATGTGCTCAACGGATGTTCATGATACTACAGAGGCTGTCGTGGTTAAAACACAATTACTCTGTTATGCACAATTAGTCTTATAATCACACTGTTGCAATTTCTGCAGCAATCAAAGTGCATTCTACAAAGCAAAGTCGGTCATAACATATTGATTGCATCTACACTGTATGGTCTAAATCTTAGCTCTCACAGCAACAAGCCTCTTTTTTTCCAATTTGACTGAATCTAATTGTAATCAAGTTGGTATGCTCATCATTAGGCTAACTGTTACTAACTGGAGATGCATTTTACATAAAATACCTAACAAACTCCACATGGTAATAATTGAGAGCACATTGTGATAAATGTTTATTGTTTACCAACCAAGGCAGACAAGGCCGAGTCAGTGGAAGTGATCTGGGTTCACGTCATGGTAAGCTGTGTACAGGCTAGGTTAAGTCCCAAATGCAGAACTCTGAGACAGAAAACATAACTTAAAGCAGCAGTTTTATTGTTGGAAAGACGAGCTAAAGCTAAAGATAAAAATACATGAAAACTAAAGAAAAACAAAAGGAGAGCTAGAACTACAATAATCCACTTGGTATACATGACATGACCAGAACCCATAGCTAATGCAGGGAATGCAACAACAAACAGGGGAAGACTGAGGACTTAACTGGGACAAATATGGCATAATGTGACAAAGGGGAAAGAAACTATAAATAAGCACAAAACCAAGGAATACTAACAAAACTCAAAAACACTTCAACACGTGGTCACTAGACCCAGGACGATGACAGTACCCCCTCTCTAAGGGCCGGCTCCTGACAGCCCAAAAACAAAACAGCGTTTGACCAGACCTGGGTGGGCGATGGGTGGTCAAAATACCTTTGGATATGATACTAATGATTAACTTGTATGATTTTGTGAATGGGTAAATGGGGGTTGTAGTATAAACACTTTGAGTTCTCACAGAAAGTAGAAACCACTATATAAGAACCACTCGATTTACCAAATGAACACAACAACACACAAAATGTCCAAACCGGTTAGCCTATAAAATCCTTAGTGCTTTTCAATATGATTGACTCTGCTGCCAAGGGGTGTCGAATTTTGGATTGTATGTAAGCCTTGAATTGTGTTGTGTCTTGTTTTTTTCAGACAGTAGCATAACATTGTTGAAAAATAGTCTAATTAAGATGACAATGCTTCATACTAATATGAATACTAATAATACATTGTCAATATCACAAAGAAAGAAAAAAAAACGTTCGTAAATGTATTTATATTTCTGCAATGATATGACAAGGTCACAAGTTCTGATTATGTTGTAAAAAAATGTCCAGTTAAATATGTGTTAGGTTGTTTTTTTTCATGTATCAAACTCTTTTTATTGCTATACTTTTGTATTATTACTTACCCAGGTTGTCACCTGAAATTTTGGAAAGTGGTGGGCTTATCAAAGGAGGAACTCAGATTTCCCATGTACTTTCTGCCCTTTGGACTCTGTCCTGGACCTTTCTACACTTGCCCCAGTGGCTCTAACCTCTAAAATGATGGTAATTAATTCAAGACATTGCAGGCTAAGAATGAAATTTCATTTTCCTGTATATCTGTACACCACATTTATTATTGCAGTATAACTACTTGCTGTGTGTCATCTTGCTTCATGGATATATAAAGTTGATAAATTCTAAAAATACTACCTAAGGAGAGCATCTAGATAGAATTGGTCCCAGCACAGAACTCTGTGGAACTCCATAACATAACAACTTACTGTGTAAGGACGATCCCCCTTTTACGTGAAAAAAAAAATCATGGTTAAAATTGAAATTAAGCTCATGCGTAAGTTCACTAAAGAAGTTCTGTAGTCACACATCTGTCTGCTTCCCAGGTGTTTGTTGGCTAATCGAAGGTTTACATCAGGGGTGCCCAATCTCGGTCCTCGAGAGCTACCGTCCTGCAGCTTTTAGATGCATCCCTACTCCAACACAGCTGAATCAAATGGTTTGATTACCTCTTCAGCATGCCATCGTGTTTGGCAAAGGCCTGATAACAAGCCATTCATTTGATTCAGCTGTGTTGGAGTAGGGATGCATCTAAAAGCTGCAGGACGGTAGCTCTCGAGGACCGGGATTGGGCACCCCTGGTTTACATTATTTCCACTTTCCCATGCTGTCAAGTTCATTGTGACATCACTGGTCTAGACCAATCATCTTTCTGCCGGCCTTCTAAGACCAATCAGCTTCCAGTCCATGTACTTTAAATCTCACTGCTCATTTGTCATTCTCCCCCACCCACCTCCTTCCCATCTCTGCCTCTACCTTATTACTCAGGCTTCATTCAATCCTCCCTCTTCATCTACACCACCAGACTTCGGGGGCCCTGTCACCACTGGGATTCTGTAATGGTGATAGGGACTAGGACTAGGGCCTTCAGAGTCTAAACATAAAATACCTTAATTAAGTTCTGTATGTCAATAAATCATGTTAAATTCCTCTTAATGATCTCTCCTTGCTGAAACATTACTTAATGGTAGGATTGCTTTGACCAGTTACTTGCTTACTTACTGTAACTTTATTTATGAATCATGGTTAACTGGAGGTTACTTTAAAAAATGTTAAAAGATAAAAAATAAAAAAGGAGAAGAGATTTTTATGTCAGTTTGGTGTAAGGTTATACCACCTGTAGTTGCCAACTATAATAAACTAGAAATGATGATCAAATGTCTAAATCACTAACTTTATATAAAGAAAAATGAGCATAGCCACAGTGGTGATAGCCATTGGTTAGAGAGGTCACAACTTTGTTTGAGGACCACAAATATTTAAGAGTCACAGAAACAAAATTCTGCGTTTGCACTATGTCACATCTGGGTGGTGGTTTATTCTGTCGTTTATTCTGTAAATGTCATTTTTGGACTGTTTTACAGTTTTGTAACAAGCTGTGAGTTGCATTTGTTAAAGTTAGAAAGATTTAGTCTGACTACTACAGAGGAATCGAAACTGAAAGAAATGGTCTGACTTTCAGAAGTTATATTACAGTACAAAACAATGTACCAAGTATTGGTATTAGCTGATTAGCTGTTGGTCTTGTTGACTGATTATGGCATAACTGGTACAAAAATGGGTCTGTGACACACAGTCTTTTATGTCACATTAATTTTGTGTGGGTGAATTTCAGGGGTTTTTAGAATGGAGATCTCTTTGATGTAAAACAGATAAATGACAGCAGTGATGGAAGCAGCAACAAGAGCAGTGTGGTGCGGGAAGTCAAGGCTTCGCACTATGCTGGCAAGGCAATGGTTAAAAACAGAGACTAAAACTTGAGAAGCTGGAGACTCGCCCAAGGACAGGAGACTGACAGGGACAAAGTGAGACAAAAACTTCATTAGGCTTTATTTTGCTTTTGTTACCAGATTCATTCTTCAGTCCAGGAGAAAATTGTGCTTATTTTGCTCCAAGATATCATTTCTTAACAATGCCTGCTGGTGTCATTTTGTTCATCAGCGTGTCAGATGTTTAACTGATCTGCAATTGAATTGTGTTAAACTAGGTCTCCCCCCCCCCCCCCCCCCCCCTCCTTCCTCCTCCACTTCTTCACACATATTTTCTTTTTCAGAATGCTGCATAGGTGTTATGGAGAGGGCAGATATTTAAAGTAAAGAGATGAGGTTCTGAAGTGGCGCTCCGGAGAGATGTCTGCATAATTCCAAAAGTCAGATGAAGAGGATCTCTCACTCTGCAGTACTGTCAATCCGACAGCTTTGAAGTGTGCAAAGTTC
This sequence comes from Aulonocara sp. 'chitande type north' Nkhata Bay, assembly GCF_057382095.1. Lineage (NCBI taxonomy): Eukaryota > Metazoa > Chordata > Actinopteri > Cichliformes > Cichlidae > Aulonocara > Aulonocara sp. 'chitande type north' Nkhata Bay. The sequence goes on along the minus strand of NC_141358.1, from coordinate 32,199,349 downwards.
ACAAGAAATCCAAAACAAAGAAGGATATGGTGTTGGAATCCAGAAAAAACAAAAGTTGATGACTGTACTCTACATAGGAACATAATGCATTTTTTTCTTCCATCCGTTGCAGCAGGATCGTTATTTGTGGGCCTAATGAGGAGCAGGTGCAGAACTGGAGAATGAAAAATATTTGAAATAATTATTGTACTGCAACAAGACTTCCCTCACTTGGGTTTGCATATGGAGATTTTTAGATGGGTTTTTCAGTACAGAGACTCTTAACATCCACTAGGTTTGCCAGCAAACCACTCATGGTTAGTGTAAGAGGAAGGTTACATTTTAGCCACTTGCTGAACATAGTTTTAAAACTGTCACACTGAATATCTATTTTGTTTTTTGTACGGATTTGTTTTTACAATTCTTCTGTTTTATACACACACATATGCATGTACAAAAGTCTTGGGCTTCCCAAATTGCTCTATATTGTGTAAATAAAACAGGAAATAATACATGGGTGCAGCAATTTATTAAAATGTGCAAAAATATAAATACAGAATATAATGCAAAAACTGCAGTTCAGGCCTAAAGATGTAACCTTTGCCAAAACTGTTTCGGTACTGTGATGATATCTGAAATCTGACTGAAACTCTTCAAATAAACCATTCCTCTACAGATAATAAGTTAGTTGTCTTACAACTACTCTTTCAAGATTTTTTTAGATGAAAGGAAGGTTGGATATTGCCCATAATGTCTAAGCCAGCTGGGTCAAGTGACAGCTTTTTAAGAAATTATTGGGGTCAAGTGACAGCTTTTTAAGAAATTATTGGATTACTGCCACCTTAAAGACCTGTGGTACATAGCCCATTAATGAAGACAGACTCATCATATTAAAGATTGAAGCATTAATGGGAGGACTTCTTTATGCAGTCTTAAATGGGGCTAACAGACATGTTTATGGTTTGGAGGAAATCATTACTAAAGTTGACTCAAAACTCAGTCATACAGAAAGAGTCTAAATAAATATCAGAGAGAACAAAATATTTAGTACTATTTCACAGACATGGTAGTTGCGATGTTCTTATTGTTTTGTCAGCCAAGCTACAGTGCTGAAAAGAAAGGTGTTATTCGTATTCTCTTCAATAATTGATGAGTACTAAGATGTCCTAGCTTTTCGGAGGGCTTTTTCATAGAGCAGCAAACTCTTTTTCCAGACTAAATCATGATCTTCTAAATTAGTGAGATTCCATTTCCTCTCCTCTCAAGCTTACGTGTTATCTGTTTTAAGGTGTAAATTTGAAAGTTACACCAGGGAGACAAGTAGTTCTGATTTGAGGCTTTCTCTAACAGAGAAGACAGAGTATTCATAGTCATACATAATATGGTTTTAACATTATTAACAAGATAATTGACTTCTGTGGGTGTAGAGATTAGGTAGCTGCTCTGTGCTGTGTTGGTACATAGGATTGAAGAAGTTAACAGTGTATGAATTATATCACTAAATTTAGTCACATCACTTTCAGAAAGACATGTATTATAATGAAACATATTCGCCACCACTGTGATCTCCATTATTTTAAATTTAAATGATAGACGATCAGACAAAAGAGTTTTTTCAGGGAGCACTATTAAATTTTCAGTTTCTATGTCATATGTCAAAACAAGCTCAAGAGTGTGATTAAAGTGGTGGGTGGACTCTTTTACATTTTGAGCAAAGTCAATTGAGTCTAATGATAGATTAAACGTATTGTTGAGGAGTTTCTGCATCTCCATGGATGTTAAAATCTCTGAGCTGTGCACTAAATCACATAAATAGTCTGAGAACTCAGATAACAATAAATAAAACTGTTTTTTGAATTGTCAAATTAGGGTGGACAAGCCTCAGAGTTAGGCTTTCAAATGAATTAAAATTCAGTCTGGGTCTATAGTTGATTAATTAGATGAGTGGAATATTTTTGCCACCCCCCTCTCCTCGGCCTGTGGTTCGAGGATTCGGATAGTCAGTATGACTTGGGTGCATTGATTCATTTACCAGGTTTCTGTATGGCAGAGTAAATCACTATGTTGATCAATTATGAAATAATTTACTGACCAGGACTTCAAAGATGGAGATCTAATGTTTAATTCTTATTTAACTATTTTACTGTTTGGTGGAGATGAGGATACTATATTGTTCTTTCTTTCTTGTTTTTTTATGTTTAAGTATTATAGACAATTTCTACCAAAACATCACTCAAACCAACCAGCTGATCTATACCACAGCAACAGCAACCCTCAACATGCTTGGCTATAAGATGAACAACAGCCACAAGGAGCAGTACCCTCCATGAAGAAGGAGACTGGGGGCCAAGATCAAGGCAGCACAATAGGAAGTTAGCCAACTATTGCAACTGTAGAAAGTTGTGATGAAGAAAGGGGTGCCTAAGAAGTACAACAAGCTGTCCATACCTTGCATTTCAATCCATTATCACGGCAAATGCCGGTCCAGCGTGTCCTTTTCATGCTTTGCCTTTGCTATCAAGCCTGAGATAAGTTTCCATATTGTGGAGAGGCAGGTAATTGTTCAGTAGTTTGATAGTCTTGCTCTCTTATGGAGATCCGTGATGATCAGGATTGTTCTACTCTCTGTTATCCAGTCTGGATGTGTGCCTGCTTTTCTCAACCCACCAGCATTCATGGTGTTCTATTAACCTCCTTAGAAAGTAAGCATTGATCATGTCAGGTCTTAACGTTGTCCAACTCTTCATTCTGGGGAGTTGATGTTAGACATCTGCTTTGATTAACAACCTCTTGTTGTTCTAGGAGGTTGTTATGGTCTGCTCTTTGGTCTTTGGTCCAGCAGCCAGTTGGCCTTGGTGATATGTGACAACTCTTTCTCCAAGATGTTCTTCCAGTATTGCAGTTTCAGCATTGGGTGGGTCTGCCCTATTATTATTATTATTCCCTTGTAGTTGAGAGTACACTCTGGACGGCTCTTTGGAGAACAGCCAATTATTCTTTTGGCCTCTGCTTCTCTGGTATATCTCTTCAGCCTCGTGGACAGAGCAGTGTACACTAGAGCATTACTGCTAGTGTAGTGACACTACACTGCTGATAGTGGGTAGGCTGTGGAGTGCAGCGTTCGCATCCGCAAGCATGTCCTGCGATGGGACTTTGTCAGTGAGTCAGGGGAGTCATGCTTGTGATTGTGCTTACCACGTGCTCAGTTCAGGGTGTGTGTGTGGACAGATGTAAAGAGTTTAACCAGAGAAATAGATGGTGCACTCTATTTAACCTCTACTGTAACTTTGTACAATCTTTAATGTAATGACAAAATCCCATTTATCCCTTTTCTTAAGTGATACTTTTTCATCATTCAGTGTTTAGGACACCTTTAGAAAATCCTGCTGAGTGCACTGACATTCAGCATCTGCTCAGACTGAAAGGTCTCGCAACGCCCACAGACATGTTAGGAGCAACAGGGAAGCGAACGAGACGACCTTTCACACCCCACTGGGGCTACGAGACCAATGGAGGGGAAGGTAACAGTGAAGAAGGACTATTCAGTTAGTATTCAAATGAATGTTACAGGTGACATATGCAGACAGAGCACCAGCTTCTAGGCAGCAGGGAAAGAGGAAACCTTTTTGAATAGCTCTGCCTCCCAAATAATTGAACAGTCTTTTTTTCTTTTTCTTTTTTCAAGGCAGCGCAGCGTCCTTCAGTTGACATTCATCAATGGACTGAAAGGAGTTTATTACATAAGTAAAGACTGATTTCTTGTGTACATTACTGTGGGCATACCTCAGCCTTGTTTACAGCTTATCACACTTTTATTTTCTTGTAGTTTTGTTTACTCCGCTGTGAAATGAAAGAATAATTGTGTTAATTACATGACAAACTGAAGTAAATAGAAAGCAAACAGCATGGCTCACAGCCTCACTGAGGTATCTTGTTAAATCAACTAATTATACTGTGCTTTCTCCACACTGGCAACGTTGTAACCAATGCAGCTGGCTGCTTTGATTTCAGAGCGGAAGTTTCATCAAGTTTGTAACTGTCCATTCATTCTTATATAATGAGCATTTGAGAATCATTCAGTCGTCACACAGTATTCTACATAACTAGTCCCACTATAAAACTTCAGCTGCATTATATGGAAAATGGGCTTTTCATTTCCCATTCATGTAATACAGCTGAACTTGGCCAAAGTAGGCCAATAACTTTTTTCCCAAGCCCACACACCTTATTAAAACAAAGTTGGCATAATCCATTAAGTTATCATCATGTCTTTAACTCCGTGAAGTCTGAAGACTTAATTATACTTTCTGTATCCGGGGGTCCTCTAGGGTCCCTGCCCAGGCCTAAGTGACATAATTTCATCATCAGACATTAGGTGATAGTGTCCATACAGAGGTCTGTGGAGAATTCGTATTACAATGCACCAACTATGCATACGCGGAAGGTGGTGGACTTCAGCATAACAGGAATTACTTTTTAACCACAGTGTCACAAGACACATCAAGGAAGCAAGAAAAACTGTTTTATTGTTAGCTGACAATGATAAATGGCGCAGAACTTTTCAAGTCATACCTTTACGAAAAGAAACAATAAAACATTATTTAAACACCTCAATAGACATAAAACAGTATTATTGAAAATTCTGCATAAAACATCAAAAGTAAAAATTATTATTCTGATGAAAACTGTTCCCCATCAGTGTTAAATAGATTAATATTACTGCTGTACATGTTAAAGGTTGATTTCATTTTAAATGCGTTATTTCTGAATGGCCCATAACAACACGCCAAATACCTTGAAACACTCTCTTTGACCAAACTTCCACAAACCCTTGAGTATCCTTGAAAGGACAAAGACCTGGCCCAGTTTTCCATAACAAGAACATAAACTTTATTTAACCTGAGGTTCGTTCAGCCATCAGACTCTCTTCTCCAGTACCCCAACACAGATGTTCCCAAGGAAGCTGGAAAATGTGATCCTCATGAAGTTGGACCATACTTCTCAGTCCTTCTTTTAAAAGGGAATCACCACCATGGTCTGCCAATCGCCTGTCCAGAGGCATGTCACTCAAGACACAACATGCAGAGCCTTGATGAATTCAGGGAGACTCTCGCCCAAGAGGACTTGCTACTCAGAAGTTGTTTAACAACCACCAACGCTGTTCTAGCGTACTTGTACTTAGAACATAACAAAGTTAATAACTGCAAATGGATTATTATTATTTAAATAGTGCTTTATAACTCTTACTGAATACACAATGTTACATTTAACAATTAAATTTAAAAAATGCAAAACTTGTTTTTAAAAAGATGTGGCTAAACATGTTCGCAGTGGAACTTCATTTATTTGCCCATAAAAGTTTATGACACTCATGAAATCCTCGTGGCTGTTCTTCTCTATATCATTGAATTGGAAGTTTGTTTGTTTATTTTTTTTAAATGAACTCAAAGTGCTTTGGGCCACTGACAGAACTTTTGACTGTTCTGATGAACGGCTAAATGTAGTTTTTAGTTTGCCATTTACAAGTTAAATATCTATATATAGTGATTTATGGAAGCAATTATTTTCCTTTATTATTATTTCAGACAGTATTAAATTTAATCCGCAAATTAAATTAGTAAATTCCCTTAAAACATTGCAGAGTAGAGTGTATATTAAGTAATAGTCACATCAGACCCACAAACTCTGGCCTGCAACACGACCAAAGTCCTGTAAATTGTAGCTACTGGAAAATCGTATTAATGTTAATTGCTATAATCTAACTATTACATTAAACTGAAAGATTTTCGCATCCTTCTCAGGGCTCTCCAGTAACACATAAGACTCTCAGTGGATGCACTGGCCACCATGGTGGAGCATCTTTACATTGTATCACTTTGCTAGTCCGCAGGCTTTTCCTGGAAGGAGCATTGCAAATAAACACACACAATCCCACAGTGACAACTATTGCTACATGTAATTTATTCTGTCAAATTTTCAAAAACAAAAAACATTCTTTTAAATACTTCATCCATGCCAGCATAATTCACTTCCTAGATGCTATAAATTCAATTCTGTGTTATTTTTATGCCAAATCACAACAGCAGTTGCCTCAAGCTGCTTTATATGGTAAGGTAACGTGATCCCACCCTAATTATACCAGCTTTACTAAAAAGGAAAGTTTTAAACCTAATCATAAAAATAGAGAGGGTGTCTGTCTTCTGAATCCAAACTGGGAGCTGGTTCAACCGAAAAGGGGCCTGGAATCTGAAGGCTTTGCCTCCCATTCAACTTTTTAATACCACAGGAACCTTAAGTAAGCCAAAAGTCTGCGAGCAAAGTGCTCTTTTGGGGTGATATGGTACTATGAGTTATATAGGAGCAACACATTCACACTTTCTAGTCCCTGTCAGTACTCTTGCTGCAGCATTTTGGATCAACTCGAGGCTTTTCAGGGAGTTTTTAGGGCATGCTGATAATAATGAATTACAATAGTCTAGCCTAGAAGTAATTGATGCATGAACCAGATTTTCAACATTACTCTGAGTCAAGAACAGTTGTTTGCTGTATTAAAGTGGCCTTTTCTGATATAACTTCTAACTACCCGTTGGTGGTGTTTAGGTGTTTAGCTGGCTCTTGTCAGGTGCCTGGACATGGGGGGGGATGTCTAATCTGCTGACAATAACTCATTTCAACAGCATCGGGAATAAATGAGCATGTTTACGCACATTTTCATGTAGCAGAGTCCTGACTTCAGTTCAGGGTTCAGGAGATGAGGCTTGAGGTGAGGAGGAAGAGGATGACATATGATAAAGACGCCAGTGCATTGTCTCTTTGCTTCACCTTTTGTACTTTTTTGCTGAAGATGATAAAACACAAGCATAAACCTTCAGATCTTGAGTTTAAATGCCCCCCTTTATGGCAACCAAACATCTACAATTTCTCTTCTTCTCTGACTTTAATGTTTCACATAGTCTCATATTTAAAAATGCCATTAGTTGAAACATTCCCTGGTATTCAAATACGATGGGGGAGCATCGCAAATCCTATGTGTTTTTAATACATTAATTATAACTTCATGAGAACAATTTGTTGAAAGATGTGGCTACACACTATTCTATGGATATTTATGAGTGTAGTATCCTTTTTTTTATTTAATAACCTAAAATAATGACTGACTACACATCTAGAGTGCCTCATAAGTCAGAGCTACTCCAATTCAGCTAGGACAATGGTTTATAATATCCTTAGAATTCCTTTATTATAGCCTAAGGCCAAAATATTTATGGGATAAGATATAATTAGAAGAGTGACAGAATTCAACCACCCAGGGTAATTAAAGAAGATGGGATGATTTTTGGAAGGGGTTGTATAATAATTTCAAATGGGTCTTTATAGATAACATAATGGATATAGATAAACTAAGATGAGCCAAGTGGCTTATATCTCCTCTAAAAGAAAATAATAGCAAGGAAAATCAAAATTCTGACAGGTCATCACTGATAACTTTAATAACTTTGATGTTTTGCATTATATAGCTGTCATAAAGCATTTGAATTAATAAATCCTAGCAAGGGAGGGGTCTTTCAGCCAGCAGCCATTTCAGGCACAGCAGCTAAATATACTGATGGCCTTAGGATTTCAAGCAGACAGCTTTGTAAACACATCGATTCCTCTTAAAATTACTAGATGCAATTCACTTAGAAGGTACTCAAAAGGTCGTTTTTTTTCTTGCAGTTGAGGCAATTTCGCCATAAATCAGTACTATCATGCTAATCGATGGTAATTGGTTAATTGGCGTTAAGAAATGTATGTTCCCATGGGGTGTAAAGGCCTCTGGATAGTGATCAAGCCTTGGTCATAGATTTTTCGCTGTTGTCTCGCTTTCATTAACTCACACTAAAATTTTATCTGATGTTTTTTCTGACTTCCAAAACCCAAGATTGTTCCAAATTTAGAATCTTGTTTGGTTGGGAGTAAGAGGATGAATTTATGTTAATTTATAGTGAAATCTATTAATTGCAAAGTCACCCACAATAAAATCTCATTTAACTGCAAGGTGTTGTGGTGGAGGTGGAAAATATGAGAAAACATTGTTAATTAAATGTTTTCAGTGTGTCAATTCTACACTTATTACCTCCTCACTTCATTATCTTGAAGGTGGCCCATAGGTTGGCTTTACCCAGCTGACATTTTCTGCATATGTAACTGCCTGCTTCTATTTATACTTGTATTTATGCGAGGGGACATACAGTTTCATTCCTACTGGCAAATTAGTTACCAGATATGAAACAATTCAGCCTCTAATTTCACTACTGCTTCAAGCGAGAGGAATGGGAGAGTGACAAATATCACAAGGTGTTCCATTTTAACATGACCTCTTAGTCAATAGTGAGACTCTTCGAAGTGGCATTCTCAAACAACATACAATGCAGATTTAACAGCAGATCTTCTGGCAAACAGAGACATGAAGCTCCTAAACAAGGGACCTGTTTTACCTTAATATAAATATAGGTAGAATGTTTTCAGTTTTTAAATAAGCACAGAAGATAGCATGGATGTATTACAGGGCTCTGACTCAGGGGCCTAAAGCATCGGGTTAAGGGGTGAGGCTGGGGGGTAACAGTTAAAAGACACTTGCAATCACAGAGATGCCTTGGGAAGATTGTTGTTGTAATTTGGGGCTACATAAATAAAATTGAATCAAATAGAAACACACAAAACGACATACAGAAAGTTACATAAACTGGCCCCAAATATAGACCAATAAAGATATTCTAATATGACCTTGAAGACATGGAAAAGGGAGATATCCACAACTATTCAGATCCAGAACCATAAAGAAGACCCAAGTTATCATGGACGCATTTTTGTGCCTAGGTTTTGGCATTTATTTTGAGATTCTTGTGTGACAGCCTTCTGAGTTTTGCACTTTTTGTTGTGTTTATGGTTATAATGAAAGATACATATGATCGCTAATAATCAAGAAGCAACCACAAACAATAAACCATAACTGAAAAAAATATTGTCTACACAGTGGATAAAAATTTTACAACATCTAAAAACAATTTAAGAAGACTAAACTATTATCTGGAATTAGAGTAATAAAAAAACATCAACAGAGGTATACAGCAACTCATCCGGAGCTATTTATTGCACCCTAGGGTGACTATGTGTATGCTTTTGAGGACTAAAAGGGTGCATATCTGTTCTTAAGCAGTACAAAGTAAATAATTATGTTGTTTCTTTGAGTGCAGCTTTAACCTCCTAGGACCTGGCGTCCACATACACTCAACAAAAATATAAACGCAACACCTTTGTTACTGCTCCCATTCCCCATGGGATGGACGTAGAGACCTAAAATTCATTCCAGATACACAATATAACCATCCCTCCCAAACAGTGGTCACAAATCAGTCCAAATGTGTGGTAGTGGGCACATCTGCTATATTGAGATAATCCATCCCACCTCACAGGTGTGCCACATCAGGATGCTGATCTGACATCATGAGTAGTGCACAGGTGTACCTCAGACTGCCCACAACAAAAGGCCACCCTGGAATGTGCAGTTTTTTGCGCTATTGGGGGTCTGGGGACCCAGAACCGGTCAGTATCTGGTGTGACCACCATTTGCCTCATGCAGTGCAACACATCGTCGCATGGAGTCTATCAGATTGTCAATTGTGGAATGTTGGTCCACTCCACTTCAATGGCTGTGCGAGGTTGTTGGATATTCATGGGAACTGGTACATGCTGTCGTATACGCCGGTCAAGCACATCCCGAACATGCTCAATGGGTGACATGTCCGGTGAGTATGCTGGCCATGCAAGAACTGGGACATTCTCAGCTGCCATCTGCCCTGAACAATGTGAACCATGATTCATCCGTGAAGCGCACACCTCTCCAACGTGCCAGACGCCATCGAATGTGAGCATTTGCCCACACAAGTCTGTTACGGCGACGAGCTGGAGTCAGGTCAAGACCCCGATGAGGACGACGGGCATGCAGTTGAGCGTCCCTGAGACGGTTTCTGACAGTTTGTGCAGAAATTGTTTGGTTGTGCAAACCAATCGTTCCAGCAGCTGTCTGGGTGGCTGGTCTCAGACGATCTTGGAGGTGAACCTGCTGGATGTGGAGGTCCTGGGCTGGTGTGGTTACACGAGGTCTGCGGTTGTGAGGCCGGTTGGATGTGCTGCCATATTCTCTGAAACGCCTGTGGAGACGGCTTATGGTTGAGAAATGAACATTCAATGCACGGGCGACAGATCTGGTTGACATTCCTGCTGTCAGCATGCCAATTGCACGCTCCCTCATTGCTTGTGGCATCTGTGGCATTTTGCTGTGAGACAAAACTGCACATTCCAGGGTGGCCTTTTGTTGTGGGCAGTCTGAGGTACACCTGTGCACTACTCATGATGTCAGATCAGCATCCTGATGTGGCACACCTGTGAGGTGGGATGGATTATCTCAATTTAGCAGATGTGCCCACTACCACACATTTGGACTGATTTGTGACCACTGTTTGGGAGGGATGGTTATATTGTGTATCTGGGATGAATTTTAGGTCTCTACGTCCATCTCATGGGGAATGGGAGCAGTAACAAAGGTGTTGCGTTTATATTTTTGTTGAGTGTATGTGGACATCATATTTCAAAATGGGTTATTTAGACCAAAATACTCAATTTTGCGCTGATTTTTAGTTCACAAACACTTGTTGTAATAAATAACTACTCCTGACATTTTGGAGATGTTAGCTCTTTATACAGTAAAGTTACAGTGGGATACGAATAATATCAGGCTGATCCTGCCAGGATTTGTTCCCCCGGAATTCAAATCACGGACAAACAGGATCCCACAGCTGTTTATGTTTTTAAACCCATTTTGCACAGAGAGACATTTTTGAAAAATGTATTGATAGCCAGTGTTGGTCAAGTTACTTGAAAAAAGTAATCAGTAACTAATTACTGATTACTTCCCCCCAAAAGTAATCCCGTTACTTTACTGATTACTTATTTTCAAAAGTAATTAATTACTTAGTTACTTAGTTACTTTTTAAAAACACGATTTACAACCTGAATAGTTGATAAAGCGATAGATCTTTCAGCCCAATTCTACTTTTTCTGCATAATCCATCATACAAAATGTAATCAAATGGAAAAGTCTCTTTTTTTAACTTGTTTTATCAGTTTTAATCTTTTAACTTTATGCATCAAGTAAAAATTAAACTATAAGCAACATTCTCTGACTTGAATAAATTAGTTTAACATTTAAACCTATTTTCTACACATTCCAGCACATAAAATAAAATATTTTTTGTGTTTACACTCAGTCTTTCAAATAGATGCAAGTAAAACACAGCAGAAAATAAATAAAGTCAAAGACTCAGCGGTCCTGTTGCTCTATTTTCACCTGTAAAGCAGGACTGCGGTAGGCGGAGGTTTACCCTGGTGCAGGTGTGCCGCGGTCAATGGAAGAATCCGCGAGTTTCTCTGTGAATTTCCCATTACATCATAGCGCACTCGGCGCTTGCTTGGAAGTTTAGGGGTTTTTTCGCTGTAAAAAGAAGTTTTCATCCCACGCACGATGGACGCTAATGTTTTTGTCACTTTTTATGGAATCAAACTCAAAGTAAGGTCAGTACTTCCACGCTTTAAACGCTGCACGCTCATACTCTCTCCCGCACTCGATATGTGATCCATTGTTTATCTGCACACAGCTGCTGTCACTAACGGCGCACTCGCTTACGTCACTGTCTTGAGACATTCTCGCAAAAAAATCACGGTTTTAGTAACGCAGTAACGCAGCGTTCCTACAGGAAAGTAATGGTAATCTAATTACCGTTTTTGCAATAGTAATCCCTTACTTTACTCGTTACTTGAAAAAAGTAATCAGATTACAGTAACGCGTTACAAGTAACGCGTTACTGCCTATCTCTGTTGATAGCAGTGTTGAACATTATTACACAGGAAAAAAACAACTACATGTAAAATAATTACACCGTGACGCCTCTGCCTTTCTAAATAGAGGGACATTAACTGTGTGTGTAAATGTAAGCGTGTAAAACCATAAGATAGAGGCAAAATACTGTTAATCTGACTATCTGCCATTCTGCAATTCATCTCATGTAAACAATAACGTGGAGCACAGTGTGACATGGAAAAAGGCACATACCTTTAACGTTGCGTGACAAACTCTGTATTCCTCATCCACACATAAACCCAAAAAAGGAGTTTTAAAAAATCTCAGTTTTCGGTGATTCCAATCGCCGTTTACAGCTGCGTTTTCAAAATCACCCGTGTACGTGCGGACGCAGCGTAAAAGAGTTAGTAGTTTAATTTCTTACTACCTTACTAACCTTAATTGTTTACTAAATATTTGAGGTGTGAAATAAACCGCAATGGAGCAAAATATGGGTGTATGTGGTTGGAGGATGTGTGTATGCGTGCGTGCAGGGGGGGTGAATATTTTTCTTGTAAAACAAAGGGGGACCCAACAAAAAAAGTTTGGGAACCACTGCTGTATACTATGCCCCCCACTTGGTTATGGCGTTCCATGTATGCCCTGCCTGCTAGCATATTACACCCTGCTCTTATGTGCTGGATTGTTTCAGGAGCATCTTTGCACAGCACCAGGGGTCTTGTCTGGTGTGGTAAACGCCAGTCTCTATGGATCTTGTGCTCAGAGCTTGTTCCTGTGCTGCCATGATTATTGCCTCTGTGCTGTCTATTGCCAATTTTTTTCCAGCCACTGGTAGGATTTCTGATGTCAGCCGCTTCCTCTATCTGACGATGGTGCATACTGTGCAGGGGCCTGTCCTTCCATGATGGTTCCTCCTTTTGCTCCTCTTTTTTGGGGGGGTTCCTGCTGCCTGAGGTATTCACTGAGCACATGGTCAGTTGGTGCCTGATGTACTCGTGGATGTTCCTTTTCCCATCCTGAATCGTGGTGCTGACACTCACTAGTCCCCAGCCTCCTTCCTTCCGCTTAGCGTCTAGTCTCAGGGTGCTGGACTTGGGGTGAAACACTCCATGCGTGGTGAGGAGTTTCCTGGTCTTGATGTCAGTGGCTTCTATCTCCTCCTTTGGCCAGATTATTATTCCAGCAGGGTACCTGATAACTGGCACCCCGCATCAACTGACTTCTCAGGACTTGCCTGACTGTCTGCAGGTACTTGGTGGTTATACTTGTTAACTGTGGGTACCGTGAACAGTAGTGCCAGCAACATGTCGGTTAATTTGAAACATTTTGCTGCATGTATTTTTAAGGCTATTTTTGTAGAGGGATTAGTAATTTGCATTAACATGACACATAGTTTTATGATAGCATAGCGTGCTACCAGATGATATCTCTTCGATCCATTGGAATATGACACAATCAACTCTTCATCAGTTGGTGCATCAAGCTGGCAGGGATGATGGTACTCTACTCACTGGCCATGTGATCCTCTTGACTTTCTGATAGGCCTTTTTTGCAGTCAGTGACACAGAGCTCCATTTCATGGGGATTAATTGTTGCTTGGGCTCACAAGCCAGGGATATCCTAAGCATTTTGCTTTAAATCTCTTTCCAGCAAGGTGCTGTCTTTAATACAATTTGAAAAAATGATAAAAGCTAGAGATTAATGATGGCAGGATGAAATTCATTATATTGCCATGAACTGCAGGTATTAAGACTAAAGGCTGAAACTTGCATTCTTCAGTAAGGTATTACCTTTGTGATATTTTAATGGGCTAGGCTTTGAAGATCTAGTATAAATACAGCAGTATATATTGTTAGGGAGGTGAAATTAGTACAGTGGATCTTTGCATCTTATCTCAGCACCTGTTATATGCTGTCACTATAGATCTCTGAGAGGCTTTGGATAATACAGGATTTAGCATTGTATAAACAATTTCATTTACTGCTCTTAAACAATTTGATGTAACACCACAAAATGTCTAAACATTATTTGGTACAAATACTTGGCTGCTTTTGAGAAAAGTTCCACAAAGATAAATCCTACACCATTCTTCTTACATTTTATTTGTTTGTCTAACTCACTTGTGTTTAAAAAGATGTTAAATAAAACTCTGATCTCTAAACTATGTCAGTGAGCTGAAAGCACCTTGATGGTGACACCCTCCTGTTGGGTTTCTCACAAGGGATTCTGCAGCATACCAGGAACTTGCAACAGTTTGCATCCGTTGGCGTCATCTCCTGGTAATAAGCACATCTGAATGAAGACCCAATCAGTTCTTATGGAGACAGATCTCTCTCTTTCCCTCTTTCTCTTTTTCCTATGTATATTTGGTGTAACTGAAATAAGTTTGGAAATTTCAGTATGAAGCTGTTAACAGCGGCTAGTTAGGATAGTTTAGCAACTTCCCACTCTCTGGGCCCAGTTACTCAAAAGGTGTACTGTAATGGTAATCCATTTTCTTCATTGCACATCGCATAATCCAGTTCACTTTTGTCCTGGTTGTTCAAAAATGAATTGATCCAGGTACAGATTTTTAAGGGTTTCCAAAAGCGGACTACCAAAATTGACACATTTCGTGGAATATTTAATTAGCAGTAAATTCATTATTTTATCCACAACCCTATTTACCTCATCTACTTTGTCATGATAAAGATGTAAAAAGCCATGTTTATGTGAAAACATTTTTCAAATATTGAGGACATGCTTGGTACTATCCTATACGGGTGGCAATGCCAAAAGAGAGGAGCAGAAGAACAGTAGAAGGAAAAATGAGAAGAAGAAGGATAGGACGTTCTCAGGATATTATTGTGTTATTTATGCTTGAGTCTCTGAAGTTTGATAGTCTGTTACTATCACCATTTTGAAAGCTTGGCATAAAAATATCACTTTAAAAACCCTACAGTGAAGTATGTTGATGGCGAGGACAACCCATTGTCTCACTGTGCTTTAGCTTTGGTGCACCCAGATCTCCTGAAGTGTTTTTCTGTGAAAAGCAGGCTGCCCTTTTCTACCTCTAAATCCACCTAATGTGTTTGTCACTCTATTTAAAGGGCGATCTGACTGGGGAATTAAAAAGATTAGTCTCTTTCTACAAAGGTAACATTTGATGAAATTCTTCTAACAAGGATGTTTACTTCGGGAATATTTAGCACTTGAGCATAACTGAACTATATCATAAACTGCTTTTATCTGAAATGTATCTGAAGAAGTGCAAAGGGTCACACTGATGTGTGTAAGAAGCAACTGAAGACGTGTCACTGAAAAACCTCGTCTTGATTGTTTTTGTACTGCTACCGAATGCAAACCTGACCTACAAATATCATGGTCAATTCTCTCAATTGATATCTGAACTGAACTTCTGAAGTTCAGTGCTTTATTTACTCCACTAACTAAGAAAATTAAAGTGGATATGAAACACTTCATGTATAAAATCAAATTTACAGCATGGAGCCCTGCCCTCAAAAATTGACATAGATGTCTGTGTAGCTAGATTTGTGGTCAGTAGACCTACATTAGTTTATGTTTGCTTACTAGTAACATAAGCAATAACTCTGGGGAAACTAAGGACACTAAGACTAAAAATCAGTTTAAGGGGGTCACGTTTGTGCTCACCCTGACTCTAACAATGAGTTTGATGTTAAAACTAAAGCTATACTGTCCACTTTCACTCTCTGTCGCTTCAGCAGTAAGTAGTTCTCTGTTGTTTGGCTGAAAGGGGATTTTCCCCTTTCAGTACAGCCGATTGGTTTTGTAAAGCACTTTATGAGTGAGAACAGTGTGGAGGTGAGCCTGTTTGAGTCAGGTGACGGATGGATCACCGACAAGCTGGAGTCAGAAACTGATTTTTCCTTATCCAGTTGTTTCAAAATGCCCAATACTGGCTTCTCTTCATTGACTCCATGTTGAATCCAGATGTGATTTTAATTTCCTTCTCATCATATACAAGGTCTTGAATAATCTGCCTTATTTTACCTGCTGTATAACTATGGATGGAGACAGACTATTGCCAAACACATAAACCTTTATGTGGTAGTTAAATATGTTAACAGAACTATTGTCATTGTACCAGAAGAAGTGCAAATGCACTTGATGACTTTCTCTTACATTTCTTTTTACAACAACTTCATGCCTAAATCTCAGTTGTACTCCTAACAAAAAGTTATTACGGTCAGGTCCATTAAGGGGATATTATAGAAAAACATGATGTGGCACTTTGGACTTAATTGCAACATAGGGTGACCAAATATTAGACTTTGCCATACATCCGTTTCCAAAATGTGCATGCATGCTTAGATACAAAGGGTCTATACTGTAAATTTAAAATTCCCAGATGTTGGATTTCAAATACACTTGACAAATTTCTGCAGTGAGTGGAGGGATTTCCAGTTGTAATTGAATTAATTTAAATGTTATTTCAATGTTTTATTCTTTATGCCGGAGGTTTCTTCCTGTCACCAAAGTGCTTGCTCATTGGGGGTCATATGATTTTTGAGTTTTTCTCTGTATGTATTATTGTAGGGTCTACCTTACAATATAAAGCACCTTGAGGGCGACTGTTGTTGTGATTTGGCGCTGTATAAATAAAATTGAATTGAATTGAATGTTTAGCGACTTTAAATTTGGAACATTTTTTAAAAGTAATTTAAAAAAATATTTCATCATATTTAAAAAAATATTTCATCATTTATCATCTGCTAACAAGGTAAAGGCTAGCTGGATTGTTGCTAATACTGTGATTTTTGAATGCAGAGGAGCTTTGGACACTGATACACAAGGTAAGCTTTCACTATGAATGAACATTTTATCATTTGGGTAGTTAGATAATACCAGTCCATTATAAGCTCACAGTATTTTGTGTTCGGTCAGAAAGAGGCTCTTTGTATTATTGTTCGTGCTGCCTGAGATAGTCAGAGTGTTCCCAATAATTTACCAGTCAAAGCGATATTTAGCTTGTTTTTCTGTTAATGCATTAAACAGTAGTATACATATTATAACAGTATTATAATTATTATTATCTTCATATTGCATTTAATCAATTGCACTGTTGTTTCATATTGTCCACACATAACCCAGACTCACTACAGATATGTATAAGCACACACCATCAGTCCTCATCCTCTGATCTCTATAAAGTGAATGCACCTACTTGAAGAGTGGATACACTGACTGAGTATTATCACAAAAAAGGGAGAACAGAAAGAGAGGGAATCTGTTTGTTAGTTTGATTGGGTTAAATACATTTTATTTCACCCAATCACACACACGTGCTGTTTCCTAGTTGTAAGTGCTTTGTCTGAACATTCTTTAAAAATTCCTATATCAAATTACTTGACCATCTTGTTCCACAAATTAGTTCTAAATCCAATTAAAATCCATACATTTTGGTAAAACATGAAATGATTTTCTGTGTCACCCTTACATCTTGGCTTAAAAAGCTTAATACATTTATATGTCTACAAACCCACCTTATTCACTCTGCTCTGATGTGTGTTGATGTGTGAGACAGTTTTTATTTCTAAAACTAACTCAGAGTTTAATACCATTACAGTACAGACCTGCACTGTTTCACCGGGGAGTTAATTTCACCTAATCTCAGCCTATACTGAGATGTTTTCTCTGACCTTGACTGCATAGACATGATTTCAATGTCAAACATACTGTTGGAATTCTTCTCAATGAGAATCAAATGAGTCCTCTCACTATTATCGACCAGCAGCAGGATGTTTTTATCTCCTGCCATGCACTGAGATCTCTGCTCTGGCAGACTGTTGGGAAGCCCAGTTGCTCTGGCACAGCATCACAGCCTCAGCTTTGGAAAGAGCTCTGCCACCCTGACACTCCTGGGTTGCACTGAACTTTTGACCCCCTCTGTCTTGGAGACAAGTGTCACTGCTCTATAATCCCTTAATCCCTTTCCACCTAGAACTTATTATAATTTAAAAAAAAAAAACCCTGCTTGCTCCAGAGAACAGGTAGAGCTACTTCTACAGCAAAGAATGCCATGCTCTTTTTTTTTTTTTTTGCTTATGAATTGCAACTTATGATGGAAAGAGCATGATTAGGCTCACTTTTAGCAATCTCCAATTACCATCTGTTGTTTCTGTTTCATCCTACCTCTGTAAAGTAATACTGTTTCAACATGTAAAGCTGCAAGAACAGGCAGAATTGAATGCAGCTGAGCAAGTGACGGACTAATCACCTTAACAAATGGGATGGTGTCAGCTCCAGCGATAATTGATTCCCAATATTGATAAGCTGAATCCATGAGGGAAATGAACGTTTTGAGATTCCTGCATGGGTTAAGTCTTCCATCGGCAGCAGCCAGATTCTTTGGGTGCTGCAAATCTTGATCCAAAATCAAAAGATAAGATATGAAGATTTTTGCCACTGCATCTATTTGCTTTAATGCAGTTCTAACCACACTCATAAGAAACGGAACATTTCCAACATTAGACTTTAAGAGCAGCAAGATGGTTGACTCCCTCTAGTTTCCTACTCTCGCTCGGCTCATAGATTTAAAGAATCTCTTTCAGAGGGTTGGGAAGGCAGAAAAAGAGATTATGATGGCTCCTCTGAGCCATCTGAGCTCCTCTTTATGCCAACCTTCTAAATTTTCTCCCTCCTTTTGTGCCTCCCTCCTGGGTCGGCTGTCAGAATTTCTCTCCCAGACATCTCAATTTGTAAACATCATGCTGTGACATTCTCGCAACAGATGCAACCAGACGCTGCAAATGAAAGCACTACAACATTATACTATCAAATGTGAGCGCTTGGCCTTAGATGTTTAGGGACTTACAAATGGAAATACATGCATCACTTTAAGCGAGTTGAGTGTTTGTATGTGTTTATCCTCTTTTGTTCTCTATATTAATAGCAGCTGATTGCAGTTACGTCTTCTGATATCTTTTTATGGATTAATCCACATCAAAGCATCTCGTGTGGCATGCAGCCTCTAGATATGCTACCCTAATTACCACTTACTGCACGTAGTCATAAATCTGATGATGTTTATGTATTGCTGCCGTATATACCTTCCATGCAGTGAAAGGTGGGGGAGCTTGAGGAAAGTCAGTGAGTGCTTGAGGGAATACTTTAACCACTTAAATGTATTTTCTGCCCGATTTAAAATGACATAAGTCTTTTCAAAGTCAATCATAAACAATGTGACTTTAAACCTCTCATAATCCACCAGGTTAATATTAGGTTTACTTGTACTGTGATGCTTTCTGAACTATTGACACATTAAAATTGAGAAAAATTTAGAAAAACAAAGATACAAACAAAGATAAGATAAGATAAGATAACTCTTTATTGTCATTGCACAGTCTTATAGAGTACAATAGTACAATGAAATTGGAAAACTGTCCCATGTCGTCACTACGTACAACACAACACGAAACGACACATCACAACACAACACAGTAACTTAAGTAATAAAAGTAAGAAGAAGAAGTGTATGTGTATTGCACATTGTTATTGTTATAAATATAAATATTATTATTGTTATTGTTGTTACCCCCCCAAAAAGGGGTAGCCAATCAGTTCAGCTGTTTGCATTGATTAGGGCTATTGCCCTGTTGTAACAGCTGTGCTTGAGTCTGTTTGTCCACAACCTCAGCAGCCTGAACCTCCTGCCAGACGGCAGCAGCTTCAACACACACCCAGGACCCAGGGGTCCTGTGTGTCTGTAGTTCCGTAGGATGCTACATGCCCTTTTGAGACAGCGCATACTGTACAGGTCCTTCAGGGCGGGAAGAGGATGTCCAATGATTTTTTGGGCCATATTAATGACCCTCTGGAGTGCTTTTTTGTGTGCCGTGGTGCAGCTGGAGAACCATAGACAGATGGAGTATGTCAGCACACTTTCAATGGAGCAGCGGTAAAAGACGATCAGCAGCTCCTTCTTCAGGTCCATTTTTCTGAGAATTCTCAGAAAGTGGAGACGCTGTTGGGCCTTCTTTAAAACTGCTGAGGTGTTTGAGCTCCATTGGAGGTCTATGTCTATGTGCACACCCAGGAACTTGAAACTGGACACCCTTTCTACACACTTCCCGTTGATCCTGACTGGTTGCAGCTCAGACTTCCTCCTTCTGAAGTTGACCACAGGCTCTTTTGTCTTGGTGGCATAGAGGTCCAGGTTGTTGACAATCTGACAGCCTCTGAACCTCTGCTCTGTATGCCGTCTCGTCTCCCTCAGAGATGAGCCCCACCAAGGTGGTATCATCAGCAAACTTAATGACTACGTTGTCTGGGTGGGAACTAACACAGTCATGTGTGTACAGAGTATACAGTAAGGGACTTAGTACATAGCCTTGTGGAGAGCCGGTGTTAAGGCTGAGGGCTGAGGAAAGATGAGGCCCCACTCTAACTCTCTGTACACGAGGAAGTCTCTGATCCAGCGGCAGGTGGTAGAAGAAAGTCCGATATCCAGCAGTTTTACTATTAGTCTGTCCGGGAGTATCATATTAAGAGCAGAGCTAAAGTCAACAAAGACCTGGCGTAACGCCCTTGTTGTTCCAGGTGAGAGATGGTGGTATGGAGCGTTGTAGCAATGGCGTCTTCAGTTCATCTGTTAGCTCTGTATGTGAACCGGAGCAGGTCAAGTGTGAGCGGCAGGCAGGACATAATGTGAGGTCGGACCAGTTTCTTGAAGCACTTCATTATAACAGCTGTTAGAATAACAGGTCGGTAGTCTTTGAGGCTACTAATATTGGTCCACTTTGGCAGTGGGACAATTGTGGCCAACTTTAGGCGCAGCAGGATGCAGTGAAGCGTTGAAGATTTTAGTGAAGACCCCAGCCAGCTGGCCTGCACATTCTTTAAAAGGCTTCCGGTTACTCCATCTGGACAAGGCCTTCCTGGGATTCACTGCCCTCAGTGTGCGCCTCACCTCATAATCCTACAACATGAGGCTTGGGCTGCTGTAGCTGTCCAATGTTTTAGCTGCTGCCTCTGGTCCCTTCACCTCAAAGGGTGCAAAGAAGTGGTTCAGCTACTCTGCAAGCGCCGCATTGCCCTCAGTCAACGTGGTATTGCCAGGTTTGTAGTTGGTTAAGTGATAAACTCCCTGATCCCAGGGATCAGTAGCATGGACATGTGGTCTGACAAACCTAGATGTGGTAGATGTGTTGCTCTGTAGCCTTTTTGGATGTTGCTGTAGGCTTTTCCCTACAGCAACATCTGGGGAATACTAACCATAAGTGAGCATGGTTGAAATCCCCAGCTATAATGTGCACTGTGTCAGAATGGGAGTTCTGTTGACTGCTTATTGTCATGTGCAGCTCCTCCATGGCCGAGTTAGCATTAGCATCGGGTGGTACATACAGGCCTGTTACCATGACAACAGTAAACGGTAAAAGGTATGTAGACGGGTCTGCATTTCACAATCAAATATTCCCAATCCGGGGAACAATGGCTGTCTACAGTCTTTGTGTTTTTGCACCAGCTGTCCTTGATGTAGATGCTGCCATTTTCTGACCATGAAGCTTTGCTCAGACCAAATGTACCCACATAGCAAAATTGGTATGGCCTGGATCTGGCCTGCACAATGTGCTTACACATGGCCCACATACCGCAAAAAATGACGGCCCTTTGGTGGCCCAGATCTGGTTTGCCAGAGGTGATCCACACATGGGCCAGCACAAGGCCATTTGCAGACACACTGGTGGTCCTGTGTAGCCCATGTGTGGATTACCTTTGACAAACCTGATCTTGGTCCACCAAAGGGCCGTCATTCTTTGCGGTATGTGGGCCATGTGTAAGTTGTGTGCAGCCACGGCCCAGTTGCAGACACACTGCTGGCCCTGTGCTGGCCCAGAACAGTTTCAGCTCTGGCCCCAGATGTCAGCCTAATGCCAGAAGTCAGCCAGCAGTGCCGGCTTGACACCAGATCCAGGCCAGACCTGTCTGCTATGTGGGTAAAGTGGAGTGTTTTCGGAAGGCAAGAAATATTCGTCCATTGGATCCTAGTTGGCTGAGTACAAATGATAGCTGGAATCAGTTCATAGTAACATTGTGCTAGTGGTGTGTGATTTTCAGTTCAGATGCAGGAGGAGAGGTGAATCAGGGAGCAGTAATGGGTCAGGTGACTGGCACATCTGTTGTGCATTTTCTCATCAAACTCTTCGTTTTTATCCAGTACAATGATAACCGCCAGTCATAGGCTGTGAACTGCCTCTAGAAAGAGCTACTGTGTAGAATACAAATGTGGGTAACCTGTTTGGCAAGCTCTGAGAAGTGCATAGTGTTGAGTTTATGTGTGTGGCGATGTAAATAAAGATTGATGTTTGTGTATGTGCTAGCAGATTGTTGTCAAGACTGTGTTGAACTCACAATTAGCACAGAAAGCAAACATATTGTCAGAACTGACCAGAATGATAATCTCTTAACATCCACCCCATGGCTGGTGAACTTTTTAGGAGTAGGGTAACATCTACGTCTTGGATATAGATTTTTCCCAAATTAAAATTTTATAGGCTCTCTAGGGTCAAAATAAATGTAAGAGGTTTGATTCAAAATATATTCTTATTAAAATGTGGCTAAAATAGGCTTAATGACCTTTCTCCTAAGTGGCGGCTGAAAAGAAGATAAAGAAGTTTTAGTGAAAGCAAACTTTATCTAAATAAGAAATGTTACGTTTGGAAAATGATCAGAAGTAATGAAGGTGCAAACCCATGGTTGGCATTTTACCTCAAGCACACCTCGTCTTTAATGAAATATTATTTTCTTCTGCTAAAGGCCATACCTTATAAAAGCACATCACCACCTATGTCAGTACATTGGCTTCTTACTTAACTAGAAAGAAAATAAAACATGAATGTAATGTCCTAATTCATTTTAAAGTTTTTAAAACAGGTGGATGTTTTTGTGAAATATCTTACAAAACAAACTGAAGCATACTCATGCGAGGACACAGACTCCACTAGACTGTATTATCTGGCACCAACATGTTAGCAATAGATCCTTTAAATCCTTTAAGTTACGAGGTCTGTTTGTCCAGTACATTCCACCGATGTGCAATTGTATTGAGATCTGGAGACTTAGGGGATTAAGGCGACACCGACACTGCTTTGTGGTAAGGGACAATCCTGCTGAAACAGGCCACAGCCATCAGTGAACACTGTTTCCATGAAATGGTGCACATGGTACGCAGTAATGCTTAGGTCTCAAGGTTTTCCAGCCCATTGGCTAAAGCATCACACTGCCTCCACCGGCTTGCCTTCTCTCCATAGTGCATTCTGGTGCCCTCGTGTTCCATACATGCACATTTATGTGATGTAGAAGGAAATGTGATTCATCAGATCAGGCCATCTTCTTCCATTGATCCAAGATCCAGTTCTGATGCTCACGTGCCCATTGTTGGCACTTTCGGCGGTGAACAGGGTCAGCATGGACACTCGGACTGGTCTGCAGCTATGCAGCAAACAAAGGGATGCATAGAGTATTCTGACTCATTTTTGTCAGAACCAACATTCATTTTCTTCAGAAATTTGAGCTACAGTAGCTCATCTGTTATATCAAACCACACAGCCGTCACTCCCCATGTGTATCAGTGAGATTTGGCTGCCCATGACTGGTTGACTGCTGTTCCTTCCTCAGACCATATTAGATACTGATGCCTGCAGATTAGCAACATTACACCAGTCCTGCAGTTTTGGAAACCCAGCGCTGAACCAGTCATCTGACCATCACAAACTGACCCATATTAAACTCACTCACAACCTTACACTTTTGCTGCTTCTAAAACATCACATTTTGAGGACAAAATGTTAGTTTGCTTCCCACTATATCCTACCGTCAGGTACCATGATAAAGAGATAATTAGTGTTATTCGCTTTACCTGTCAGTGGTCATAATGTCATGCATGATCGGTGTATAAAGCCTCAGGCTGGCAGTCATGACTGGAACTAACCTTATTTTTAGCATGTGGCATGGTAGAATCAGCTACTGTGCTGGGTCTTTGCGGTAGATGATTCTACTGTTCACTGCTTTTGAATCGCTTCCACTCTAAAGAAAATTGTACTGCTGATAGGTATGTAATAAAGCTTATAGATGCCAAAGATATTTTTCAGAGCTCCTGTAAGCTGCTGTGTATACATGATAAGCATCGATCTTTTTGGCATTTTTTGTCACTCATGCATCTATCCCAGCTTTTGGAGTGTTTTTTTTAAAGGTTGTTTTTTCTTATGGTTCCCTAATGAAAGTTTTAATTTTCTGTTGCTCATAATGCAAATGGCAATAAATTGAACAATCCAAAGTGAAGTAATTAGCTCTTTTACACAAAAAAAAAAAAAAAACATTCATGATGAGTCTTTTTGGTTATCTCATTTTGGATTACTGCCCCAAAGAGGCAGATAACGTTCTGCTCAGCAGTACCAAATTAGTAGAATCAGATAGAGATTCTACAGTTTGCAGTAAGAGACCAAAAACTCTGCATTCCTAAATGCAGGAATTTATATTAGGGGTCCATCCTCATTTTGAACCAAAGACTGGATCATTGCTTTTCAGTGAGTGAGGGAGGACTGCCACAACTTAGGATTTCTCTGTGGAAAATACTATATTTTCAAAGGCATCATGCCCATTTTAGATTGATCCTTTTATTATTATCAGTTGATTCATTTTATTTGAAGAGGACCTTGTACAATATTGACATAAATGTTGGCATTTAATGCATTGTACCAGAGTTAGCTTAAGCTAATTTGCATCCTTTGAGCCATGGACTTCATTACCTATGTTACGGGTCCGAAGGATGAAGACCACGATGACAAATATGTTACCTGTAAAAGCAGGTGAAGAGCGGAGTAAGGAAGACACGGTGCGTCTCTGCTTCTCTCCAGAACGTGTCTGAGTCTGATTTTTTTCACACAAATAAATGCTATATAAACACTAAACATGAGCTTTCAATGTACTGTTCAGCTGGTTCCTCATTCACATCAATTACATTTACTTATTTCACAACCTCAGTGAAATATACTCTCTTTAACTGGTTCAGTTTCTCAAATTCACACTTCTTTCCATAAACACATCACATTTGTTTCCTTCAGTAATTTACTGGCAAAATCACTATTTAGTGCATCATGAAACCCAGCTTGTTTAATTAACCTGTGAATGCCTCTGTTAGCTACACAGAGTTGCTCAGAGTGCTTGTGTTACACTAACTAACCTACGCAGTCACTTTAACATAACTATTAACATTCACATCTCACAGAACTGATTTGATTGGAGCATTACAACACGTTTGCACAGAGCATAGGAGCGCATGGACTCTGCTTCACGAGTGCTCCAACCTAAAGATTGGGCTCGTGATGCGGCCGCGCGGGACATTCCTCTGGTTTCTCCCGTGTTTACATATAAATAACTCGGGCGGACTGCCTTAAACTCTCTCATTCCCATTAACGTGGGTAACCATGGTAACAATAAACTACATTTTCTGTGCAAGCACCATTTACCGACCTGTAAAAGCAGGTGAAGAGTGGAGTAAGGAAGACACGATGCATCTCTGCTTTCCTCCAGAACGTGTCTGAGGAAGCAGCGGAAGGTGGGCTCCACTTACTGCACCCTGAAGCCCTGGAGCAACCACCAAAGTCCCGCCCTCACTGCTTTCTAACATAAAAAGAATCCCTGTTTTTCTATCTATTTTCTATCCTTTTAAAGAAACTGAAAATAAATACATATAGTAATGAAAAATGTCCCGTTACGTGAGTGTTTTACACAAAATAACGTTAATGTGGTCATTCCCTCACAGGGGTGCCACACGCTCCCCTACAACAAAAGTGGCTCCTGACATTTGAAACAAATTTGCACTTACAAGTCTCTGTATTCTTATCAAATCGCACACAGTGAATAATCAAAACCATTAAATTAAAACTTCAAGCACTTAGGAATGTTTGGTTCTCTAGGATTAGGTAACCACCATAGTTTAGGGCTCCTTCCTAATAACTACATCAGAATCAGAATCAGAATCGTGTTTATTGGCCAAGTATATGTGCAGACACATACAAGGAATTTGGTTCCGGTAGATGGTGGCTCTCAAGCACAGCAATGTAAATCACACACACGCACACACGCACACACACACGCACACACACACACACACACGTGTCTATATATACACATTACACATGCATACACATACATACACAACGCTGTGTAAACCAACTATAAATAACTAATCTAAACTTATGTACATAAAATACAGAAATGAAATGAGGTGGAATGAATACTACAGAATGTACATAAGGTGAAGTTGCAGTCTGGCAGTGGGAGCAGTGTGACGGGTCAACTGTTTAGAAGGGAGATGGTGAGGGGAAAGAAACTGTTCCTATGTCGGGTGGTCCTGGTCTGCAGGCTTCTGTACCGTCTGACAGAGGGCAGCAGATCAAAAAGTCTGTGTCCAGGGTGTGAGGGTTCTGTGATGATTTTCCCTGCCCGTTTCCTGGTTCTTGAGAGGTACAGATCCTGGATGGAGGGCAGGGGAGCGCCGATGATCCTTTCTGCTGCCCTTACAGTCCGCTGCAGTCTGCTCCTGTCCTGTTTAGTGGCTGCACCATACCAGACTGTGATGGAGGAGCACAGGACAGACTCAATGACCGCAGTGTAGAACTGGATCAGCAGCTCCTGTGGGAGACTGTACTTCCCCAGTTGTCTCAGGAAGTACATCCTCTGCTGGGTCTTTTTGAGGATGGAGTTGATGTTGGTCTCCCACTTCAGGTGCTGGGAGATGGTGGAACCCAGGAACTTGAAGAGCTTCACAGTCGACACAGGGCTGTCTGATATGGTGAGGGGGAGCAGAGTTGAGGGATGTCTCCTGAAGTCCACTGTCATCTCTACAGTTTTAAGAGTGTTCAGCTTCAGATTGTGCTGACTGCACCAGAGTACCAGCTGCTCAACTTCCTGCCGGTATGCAGACTCATCACCAGTGTTGGTCAAGTTACTTGAAAAAAGTAATCAGTAACTAATTACTGATTACTTCCCCAAAAAAGTAATCCTGTTACTTTACTGATTACTTATTTTCAAAAGTAATTAATTACTTAGTTACTTAGTTACTTTTTAAAAACACGATTTACAACCTGAAGAGGTGATAAAGCCCAAGTCTACTTTTTCTGCATAATCCATCATACAAAATGTAATCAAATGGAAAAGTCTCTTTTTTTAACTTGTTTTATCAGTTTTAATCTTTTAACTTTACGCATCAAGCAAAAATTTAATTATATGCAACATTCTCTGACTTGAATAAATTAGTTTAACATTTAAACCTATTTTCTGCACATTCCAGCACATAAAATTAAATATTTTTTGTGTTTACACTCAGTCTTTCAAATAGATGCAAGTAAAACACAGCAGAAAATAAATAAAGTCAGACTCAGCGGTCCTGTTGCTCTATTTTCACCTGTAAAGCAGGACTGGGGTAGGCGGAGGTTTACCCTGGTGCAGGTGTGCCGCGGTCAGTTGAAGAATCCGCGAGTTTCTCTGTGAATTTCCCATTACGTCATTGCGCACTCGGCGCTTCCTTGGAATTTTAGGGGTTTTTTTTCGCTGTAAAAAGTTTTCTTCCCACGCACAACGGACGCTAATGTTTTTGTCACTTTTTATGGAATCAAACTCAAAGTAAGGTCAGTACTTCCACGCTTTAAACGCTGCACGCTCATACTCTCTCCCACAATCGATATATGATCCATTGTTGATCTGCACACAGCTGTTGTCACCAACGGCGCACTCGCTTACGTCACTGTCATGAGACATTCTCACAAAAAAATCACGGTTTTAGTAACGCAGTAACGCAGCGTTCCTACGGGAAAGTAACCATCTCTGCTCATCACCATCCTGAATGAGGCCAATGACAGTGGTGTCATCTGCAAACTTTAGGAGTTTAACAGCCGAGTTCTTGGAGGTGCAGTCATTAGTGTAGAGGGAGAACAGTAGTGGTGAGAGGACACATCCCTGAGGGCCACCAATACTGAGGGACCGAGTTTCAGAGGTGATCTCCCCCAGCCTCACTTGTTGCTTTCTATCTGTCAGGAAGCTGGTGATCCATTGACAGGTAGCTGGTGACACGCTGAGCTGGGAGAGTTTGGACGAGAAAAGTTCAGGCACAATGGTGTTAAAAGCCGAACTAAAGTCCACAAACAGGACCCTGGCATAAGTTCCCGGGCGGTCAAGGTGTTGCAGGATGTAATGCAGCCCCATATTTACTGCATCATCCACCGACCTGTTTGCCCAGTAGGCAAACTGCAGAGGGTCCAGCTGGTGGCCTGTAATGTCTTTCAGATGGGCTAACACCAGCCGTTCGAAGGATTTCATGACCACAGATGTCAAGGCGACAGGTCTGTAGTCATTCAGTCCTGTGATGGTGGGTTTCTTGGGAACAGGGATGATGGTGGAGCATTTGAAGCAGATCTGTTGAAGATGTGAGTAAAGATGGAAGGCAGCTGTTCAGCACAGGTTTTGAGGCAGGAGGGTGAGACACCGTCTGGTCCGGGGGCTTTCCTGGGCTTCTGTTTCTGGAATAGTCGGCTCACATCCTCAGTGTGTATTCTGAGTTTCAGGGAGGAGGAAAGGGGGGTGAGAGGTGTGGTGGAGGTCGTTGAGTCTGGATTGGAGAGGGTGGTGGTGGTCGTTGAGTCTTGATTGGGGAGGGTGGTGGTGGTCGTTGGGTATGGATTGGGGAGGGGGAGGGTGAAGGGGGGAAAGGTGGAAGGTGTGTTGGGGGTCAATGTCTGAAGCAATGTCTCTGGGGAGGGGAGGGTGAGGCGTGGGAGTCTGTCCATCTCAAACCTGCAGTAGAAAGTGTTTAACTCGTTGGCCAGGCCTTTGTTTGGTTCAATAGTGGGTGGGCGGCGTCTGTAGCTGGTGATTTCCTGCAGGCCCCTCCACACTGATGCTGGGTCATTGGCTGAGAGCCGTTCTTCCAGCTTCTGGGAGTAGATCCTTTTAGCTGCTTTGATCTCCTTGGTCAGTGTGTTCCTAGCTTGCTTGTACAGGGCCCTGTCACCACTTCTGTAGGCGTCCTCCTTGTCACAGTGTCCGTTAGCTCATCTAGGTTCTCAGATGCAGCTTCAAAAACAGTCCAATCAGTGGAGTCAAAACAGTCCTGCAATTCCTGCTTTGCTGCGTTAGTCCACTTCTTCACAGTTTTGACTACAGGCTTCGCACGTTTGAGTTTTTGCCTATGAACTGGAATAAGATGGACCATGCAGTGATCAGAATGTCCCAAAGCTGCCCGGGGCACAGAGCGATAGGCATCTTTTAGAGTGGTGTAACAGTGGATATTGTCCCTGGTGGGGCAGTCTATATACTGTCTGTATTTAGGGAGTTCGTGGTTTAGGTTTGCTCTGTTAAAATCCCCAAGAATAATTGTAAAGGAATCTGGGAATGTCCTCTCCAGGGTAGTAATCTGGTCAACCAGCTCGCACAGTACGTTGTTCGTGTTGGACTGTGGAGGGATGTAAACTCCAACCAGCATGAAGGAAGAAAACTCCCCCGGCAGATTTAAGACAGCGTCTGGGACTCGCTCACTGAGCCAGGTTTCAGTGAAGAGGAGGGCAGCAGAGCGTGCAAAGTCCTTGTTAGTCCAGTTTAAGAGCAGTAATTCGTCGACTTTGTTTGGAAGAGAGCGGAGATTCGCGAGGTGAATGGAGGCGAGGGGAGTGCCGTGCGGAATCCTCACCGACGTAGTTTAACCAGCGCACCAGCACGACTCCCCCGTCTACGTCTTCTCCAGGAGCCACAGAGAGCTGCTGCGCCTCCAACTAAAATCTCCAAAAAACTTTCCGGGTTTGTGAAAAATGGATAAGAACTATAGTGAGACGACTGCCTGATGTTTAGCAGTTGATCTCTGGAGAAAGTGATGTGGTCTGAGTGACCAAAAGTGCAAGAAAATAAACAGAAACAAGAAAAGTGCGAGAGAGCGCGATACCGAGGCTGCCATCGGAGGCACCATCTTGAAATACCAAACATATGGGGTAGAGAAGAGAGATATATGGGAACTGGACGACCGGTGGGCCATGGAATGAAGATAGGCTTGGTTGTGGGGGCCACAAGGCAGCCGAAGGCACGAGGTAAGTATCTACCATGTTTACAGTGGGCCATGACTGGTATGTTGGATGACCTAGAGATGAATAGGTGAGCATTTGGCCTCGACGCCTCTGTCGGGTGGATCGCCTCAGTGGGGCAGGTGAGTTAGACTGAGAGTCTCCTACCTGCTCATCACAGCACTCATGTTGAGGGGACTCGGGTTCTACCTCTGACTGAGACAAGCTAAGGGCTGCCGAACTGTTACTCCCCTCGCGGTCACACTGGTGAGTCTCAACTTCATCTCTATTCTCAGGTGCCATGGGACCCTCTCTTCCTAATCGACCTCCCTCGTGGGCTCCAGCCATCTCTGACAGATTCTCAACAATGTCCTCGGCATCTGTCACAGGTGTTCTTCGTCCTGGCTCTTCAAGATCCCTCAGGCTCAGAACAGATCCTCCTTCAAACTGAGCCTGCGTCTGCCTCCCCGGTTCCAATCTGTCCTGGCTGACAGCCTGTTTCTCGGAAGGGACAGTTGTTCTGAACTCAGCCTGGGTTGGTGGTACCCTCAGCCAATAGCCACTGCCTGGGTCGTCATCTGAATCAGAGGTCTCAGCATTTTCTATCCGTCCTTCCCTGTATTTACCCCTCACTCGATCATTGGTCTGTTTGTGTGTCAATCTTAAGGTTAGTTTAGTTGGTTGTGGTGGGAACTCTACTGGCAAATCATTGACCAATAGGAGAGAGTTCCGGTGCAGGGTCCGAGTTCGTCCCTGGTCATTACCCTCTGGATGGACGACATACACTGGGTTATCCGAAACCTGTTCCTTGACCACATACAGTATATCCTGTTCTCCCAGTAGGAGTGTGATTTGCCGGGTCCACCATGCTCGCCTAAGTTCCTCACCAAGACTCTGTCCCCTGATTTCAGTACCACTCCCCTCACCTTCTGAACATTGTACGACTTCCCCTTAGCACTAGCCGAGAGGCTATTTTTGGTAGCAACCTGATAGGCCTATGTCATTCTCTTACGCCACTTTTCAGCATACCCCCTGTGCGACACTGGTTCAGTTTCCTCAACCAGGCCGAACAAAAGATCCACCGGAAGGCGGGGGTGACAACCAAAAAGCAAGAAATGTGGGGAATAACCAGTGGACTCATGACGAGTACAGTTATGCACGTGTACAACCTGTGGGAGATGATTTTTCCTTGTTTCCTTTTCTTTGTCTTTCAGGGTACGCAACATCTGCAGCAAGGTGCGGTTGAATCGTTCTGTGGGATTACTCTGGGGGTGGTATGGGGATGTCCGAGAATGACCAACCTCTGAGAGCTGCCCAAGAGTTCGGAAGAGCTCATTTTTGAACTCTCGCCCCTGATCGTGATGGAGTTTGTTGGGGAACCCGAAGCGAGGTATAAAATCATTGTAGATCCGCTCGACTGCAGTCCGCCCGGATTTGTTCTTGGTTGGGTAGGCCTGAGCGAACCGTGTAAAGTGGTCGACCACCATCAAAATGTATTCATACCCGCCTTTGCTTTTCTCAAGATGTAGGTAGTCTATACAGACAAGTTCAAGCGGTGAGTTGGACTTCAGGTTGCCCATGGGTGCATGCACATGGACTGTGGGTTTCTTTTGTTTAATGCAACAGTATTTCTTAGTGACATAGTCCTCTATGCACCTCTTCATGTGAGGCCAATAGAACCTCTCTCGTGCGAGATGAAGGACCCTCTCAGTACCGACATGACCCATCTGGACATGAAGATGTTTCAATACCATAGGCTGGTACAGGCGAGGTACGACTAGTTGTTTCCATTTGGGTGTTCGTCTGTACAAGATTCCATTTCTGAAGTCCACCTCACCATAATTAATATGAAAAAACTTTCACTATTTTTCGGGCTATAAAGCGCACAATCCTTTAATTTCCTCAAAAATTGACAGTGCGAATTCTGGTTGTGCTTATTGAGCTCAAACCGATTTTATGTGGTACACGGCGCTTAAAAATCTGTCAAAAAATGTTTTAGTACGACTTTGGTAAGCTACGAAGCTGCACCGCTTGATGGATTGTCAGAGCATTACGGGTACCGCAGTCAGGAGACTCATGGAATAATCCAGGGTCCAAACTCTGTTTCAGGTCCCAAAGTCAAACGAATACTGCAGCATCACTGAGAGTTAAAAACTGTCTAAATTATTTCATCTTTAATAAAATGATCAGCCTTGCTGCTTTACCAGGTGTAACAATTAAGCTTAACATCCAGGCATCTATGAAAACAGAATTTATTCAATTTAAGTTACCAGGAAGTTAGCTTGCTAGTTTCAACCTAAATATGATATACCAAATTCTGACTGAGAGATTTCTGAAAAAATTAAAACGTACAGCTCTGCTACAACTTACAACATAAATGAAGACAGAAAACTAAACAGCAGTGACGTTTGTAAGGTTACTGAAGTCGGACTAGCTGGTATATAATGATGTGCTACATTATCGCAGCCACACAGCTATGTTAGCCTAACATAAACCCAGTGAAGCTGGAGGATGAATGAGGATGAGAGGAGGATGGCAGCAAAAAGGAAGAATCTGGATATAAGAAAGTATTTTTCAAAGAAACCTTTAAGTCACTTAAAGTCAAGTTCACTCATAATAACGTTACAGGCTATGCTAGGCTTTTGCCCACATAAGTCTAAAATTGTATGTAACCATGAATAACGTGTTTTGGAAACTAACTGCACAACAGGCAGCACTATTTGTTATCCTAGTCTCCCAGAGTAGCATTTCTAATTTTTTATTGAAACAAACGAGCAAGCCAGGATATAAGTTTACAGAGGCTGTTAAAATTATATGTCTAACGTTAAAATGTTGGTGACAGAATAATTTCATCCTAATGGTACTGACATATTAATAGGGTTAATTTTTGAGACAAAATATAGTTAGTCATGATTTTGCAAATATTCCACCTTGTAGTGCAGTTTGCACAACTTGTTTTAAAAATGCACTACCCTACAAACATTACTGATGAGTCAAGATCTGCACAAATTGACAGACACACTGAAGCAGCAACCCATTTTATTCTTATTGTCATATACGTCCTATTTGTCAGGTGACAGAAGAACCAACACAAAGCTCAGAGAGCAATGGTGATACAAGATCACAGGTGAAATTGGATGATGACTTGGTGGTTCATGTAGGCAAGTATATTTCCTCTTCTTTTTTTTTATCAAGAAGCAAAGACAAAAAGGAAAAGAAAAAGAAAAAAACCAGGGCAGGGTTTCATGGTTGAATCATCCGTCCCCACCAATGCCAAAGCCAAATCTACGCCTTTGCTGTAAACCAGGGGTAGGCAACCTTTCTGATGACGAGTGCCATTTAAAATTTCCTCAGAAGTCATATGATTGCATTAGCAATACATTTAATAACCCTCTATATGAACAGTTACGCAATATATAGAACCACTTTATAGAATTATATTTGTTCGCAGATGTTGGCAGCTATCAGCGAATAGTTATCAGCTATTTTGAAACAAAAAAATATACTTTTTATCCATAACAGCAAATTAACTGTACAACAGAAAATACAAATGCTATTTATGGTCTCCTCACAACAATGATAAGAAAAATAAACTTGGCCAATATGCCATGTTTGTTAATACAGAGACACACATGTTAATGTTAATGTGAGTTGAGTAAAGTTTGACTTATCTGACTGTTTTGTTTCACTTAATGCGCCTTATAATCCGGTGCACCTTATCTATGAAAACAGACCCGTTCATCGACAGTGCACCTTATAATCCGGTGTGCCTTAAGGTCTAAAAAAATACAGTAGTATACATTATAAGGCTAAAAAAAATCACATTTACATTCCAAAATTTCATAGCCTGTCTTTTAACCCTAAAAGTTGTAGCCTTTATATTAAAGTTTCACAGACAGAAACATCAACATATTCAATCAATAGGAACTCTACTAATGTATAGTATAGTCTAATGAACAGCTTAAACCTCATGGATAAGAGCCACTCCTCCATCTTCCACCTTTTTTTTTTTTACTTCTGCCCAATCAAAAATATTAATTAGAGAGCAAATAACAGCTGAAAAGTAACTGACAATATCAATAAAACTGTTCCAGGCGGAGGGTTCATTTGATAAGATATCCCAAAATAGTTTTATTCAGTGTTTATTGCAAGTGGAGTGACTCAGCAACAAGCTTGTTAAAGGTGACTGTTTTGGCTTAAAGCTAGCCATTGTGGCTTTGGCACTGTAGCAAAAACATTGTTCTTCTGCTCACTACTAATGCTGTGGAACTGTACTCAGTGCTCCTTAACAGCAGACAAGCACTAATTATCACACTGGCACAACTTTGCATACTTTGTATGGTGCTACATCCAACACTGATTCTTACCTGCTGATAAAGAAATAAAGTGCATTCTGTGTCCCTCCATTCTGCATAGGCTTTCAAGACAGATTAGAAAAATACATAGTGTTAGCAAAGGCTAGACCCTGTTAAATTTCAATGGCTATCTTAAAAACGGACATCATGACCTGCTGCCTACCCTTTTTTATTATATCTTTATTTCAGAGTTATACAACAAACCAATATATACAACATATAGAGGGGCAAGTTATTGAAGACAAGAGGTTACTTGGAGGCTAAGAGCCAACATGATGGAAGGACTAAAACATGCATTTGTTTAATGTTTGGAACAGAGCAATCTCTTGCTCGAAAAACTTATGTTTGTTTGTTTTTTGCTTTTTAAATGGAACTAAACATGCTTAGCAATGTTGGATGTGGGCAAAAGGTTGTCTGTCTAATTGGAAATAAAAATAGTAAACACTGTGACACCCTGACTAAAAGCAGAGGTGCTGCTTACCACCAGGGAAGGTTGACAACTGCTTGAAGTCCCAGGTCAGAGCAGTTTACAACTGTCACTGCAAATTTTAAATTACAGCAGTGGCAATGTGCAAAGTTTGCATTTTAATTGACTGATGCCAGTGAGAGAAAATGAAGAGGTATTCTTAGTGGATTGAAAAAGAAAAAGGAGCAAGATCAGAAAAAAGAAAGAAACTTGTAAGTGGAGCAACTAATAAAGATCATAATACTAAATAACTGAACACTTCCAGTCTGTAAAATAACTCCCACCAGCATCACATTATTATTGTGTATTTTTACCTTTACATTTAACATTAGTCAACTTAGCTAGCAGAGCAACCTGGTGTGTCCATTTCTGCTGGCTGTGATTATGCCATCTGCCTTATTGTCGAAATATTAGTTTATTCAAGCACTTGATAACATTGTTAGCAATCTGCATTTATAATTCATGGCAATATTTAATGAAAAAACGAAACAAAATAATTTTAAATAGTAAATTAAAAAAATCAACAAGTGGTTGAACAAATGAACACCAATAACATGTCACTTAAAGTTGCAGCACCGTTATTTATGTATAATTTTAATCACCAATGCAGTTTAAACAGGTTTGCTTGAGAAACAGTATTTCAGTTAGATTGCTGTATTTACTTTAACTGTTATTGACAAATTCACATATGTGAGCAATATTCATTTTTCTGACAATAGGCAAAATGTTGTGGGATCAGAGGTTATACTGGAACAGCCATCAGACTGTTCTGGAACAAAATGATGATTTACAGCATAGAAGAAATCAGTTATACAGTGTGGCTATACAATCTCAGATGTATTCACTGTATTAAAAATGTAATCAAAGTATAGATATTGGCAAATCTGACATTTCCTGGTAATTCTGCCCAGTGATGGATACACACTGGCTCATGCATACACAAACTAGCTCCGACACTAACACTGTTACACATAAGTTCAAAAGCTGACTTTTCTAGGTTACCAGGCTGACAAGTATCTGTAATCCAAAGGTGACTACTGCAGCATATTGCACATAGACATTTTCATACAACTGCTGTCTGTTAGAATAGAATAGAATTCAACTTTATTGTCATTGCACAGATCACAAGTACAAGGCAACGAAATGCAGTTTGCATCCATCCAGAAAGCGCTTTAGCAATGGTGATGTCAAAAGCTAACTAATTATGTGAAGAGAAGCAGGAGGATTCAGTAAAAAGTGAAGATCCAGTGATATTTAGAATGCATTAAAATAAGAAGCTGGCCAAACATATAAAGAACATTCCCTTTGACTACGATGACCTGGATGACTGAGAACCTTCACAGACATAAAGAACATGGAATGTGCTTTCTTATGACAGTGCCAACCTAGTTGGATTAGGAAAACATTATGCTAAGAGTGTGAAATAATGAATAGTGAAATGATTGTAATCTCAGTTGACTGGGCTACCGGGACAACAGGTTCACCTCATTCTAACACTGACAACAACAGAACATTTACCATGCACAACCTCTGGATGGTTTGTCTCTGTCATGAGATCTCTCTTATGTCCATAACAAAGTGTTATTAGTTTATTTTCAAGTATCTACCATCTGCAGCCACAGTCACAACCTACAAAGGTTCTGTGGGGCTAACTGCACACATTAGAGCATCCTGGGATTCAAACTCTCAACTTTGTGCTTACTGGGCTAGATGCTCACACTGTATAGTGCTGCTGCCCTCTGCAGGCCTGATTAAGAGAGAATTTAAGCACTTAATTAGGAGCAAGCGTTTGCAAAGCTTGACCAGAGATGTCAAGTCTTCTCTAACAACCAAACAAAGCTTTGAAAAGCCTAAACAGTAGGATACAGGGATCAATCTTCCAACATTATACTTGCAAAGTAAATGCTAAGTGGTGCGGTATTTGATTATTTACCTGCTGCTGCTTCACACTGAGAAATGTCACTACTTTAATTCACTTATTTCCAGATGGAAAAAGTCTTAACTCCACAAATAAAGCCTTTCTTGTCATTGCACAGAGGAAGTGTTAGATGATTCATTTTGATCAGACTGAAAAGTACAAAAGACTGAGGGCTCAGACTGTCTTAGTGGGTACAGGTTTATTTTGAGTTTCATCCCACATCCCATTCTCCTTCCTGTTGGTATAATAGGATCATCCAGTATCTGCCAGATAGTCTGCCTCCAATGAGTGGTAAATAGGTGTAACCTAGTTCTAGTCACTGCAACCAAGCTGGTTAACCCATCAAACCAACATGGACCATCTAACTCTACTTCTTCACCTACTTGCCCCACTTCTGACTCTAAACCAGGATTTCAACATCCTGTTTCCCCCTATGGAAAGCCAGGGGAAAGTGGATATCTTTCCCCCGGACCTGGAAGAAACCCCTTGACAAGCTCTCCATACGACCTTGCATTCACCTCATCTTATTAAATCTTTGAACATTATCTTCATTGGTTCTGCTTTTGTCCACCTTTGTGATTTGGCCACAACAGAGGTGCATATGTAGCTCTAAAACCTGTATATACCTTCCAGCATTGCTGGTGCCTTTCCAGATGTGCACTACTTCTTGGTGACACTCTGGAATTGAGTGAAAGGGATGTGTTCATAGTGGAAAGTAGATGCCTCCAGAAGAGGAGGGGACTCTCTGTGTCTGCAAACTGGCAGATGGCTGGGGGCAGCAATTCTAAGAAGTTTGATGTGTAATTCAAAATGAAAAACGTCTCAATTTAAAAACGTATACAGATATTTTATTGTACACACATATATTTTTTCTGTCTTCTGCTGTGAATAAAATATGGACATATGAGATCTGTAAATCAATGCTTTCTGCTTTTATTTGAATTTTACCCTGAACTGGATTTGTAATGATGGTCCGGGGATGAACACAGATAACCTAGTGGAAGCAATTTGTTATATTGTAAACCTTTTGATATTTTTAGTCCTATTTATGGACCATTTTGAACATGTTTATTTCTCTATTTATTTTTCATTTATTTGTTTTTAATCCCACTTTATTTCACTTGGCATTTTCATTTTGTAGTCCTTTTTTATTTTGTATTGCTTTTAATTCCAGGTTTGCATTCCTTATATTATGTTATGTCTGTAATAAATAATTCTTGTGTTCTCATGTAAGAAGATGGATGTTTTCACTGCAAACCAACAGGGATAAGTGCAACAGATAGGATACAGGAAAATTAGAGCATACCGAGACATGAATAAACACATTATTGGTCTTTTTATTAGAAGCTGTGCTGTTTGTCATTTGTTCTGACATCCCACTTAGTAAACTTTATTTTACAAAACTATGTGTCACGTTAACAAAGTCCTTTGTCTCATATCTGTTCTCACACCACACCCATATGACTAATCTACGTCATTCACAAAATATGATGTTTTTCAGATAATTTAACATCACCAAGTTTTTTAGATTCCACTCACCAAAGATCATGTTGATCTGATGAAATCCCTAGGAGAAGTTCATTGCAGTACCAGAACTGAAGAAAAATGTCCCCGAAATTACTCATTCTCATAGATGAAACATAGGGCAGGGGCTGGTCTTTTGAAATTTTGTAGGGGGCGCTTTGGCTCCATTTTGGAATATTCCATGAAAATGACCATATAACAAGAAAGCCTTCCTCACATTGGAGGTGTGTGCCAAAGTTCATGAGTTTCCAAGCTTACTAAGCGCCTCAAAAGCCACTTCCTGTTTCATGGTGAATCACCTTGCCACCAGGGTGCACCATTCAGTGTAAACTCACAATTTTCACATTGAAGCATCATGAGGGACTGATGCTAGTATTCACCACTTTTAAACCTTTGATGCATGAATTATGACAACCTCAATCAGTATTTTTATTCATCTTTTGCCATGAAAAAAAGATTTTTGAACTTCATTTTTTTAAAACATGTACTTTTCAAAGAGTTTTTTTACATGTCCACTTAGGTGGACAACATACATTTTGACTTATGAATTTGGTATGGAGTGACACATCAGTGTCCACTGTAGTGGTTTATGTGCAAGTGTACCATCAACACTGACACAAATACAAGAACACAGCCTTTGAATAGCTGTCCACTGTAGTGACCACTATGCATTAAAGGGTTAAGGTGGATGGGCTCAAACTGTGGGGAGCAGTATATTAAAGTGTAAAACATGACATTTCCTCTTCCCACCAGGTGGCGCTGTCACCAATGTAAAATATGGCAGTTGACATGTGTTCAGGGGCGGGGCCTTACCAGATGTGAGGTTGGACTACATGTGGACTAAAACAGATGTCATAAAGTTAGCCAAAAAAATCTCTATAACTGGTTACAAATTTGAATTATAATGGATTAAACTCAAATGGTGAACATGAAACATGAAAATGTAGCCTCTGACGCTACATTTATTACACTGGTTCTATTCTATGAAATAATCTATATTTTTATTCTAAGAGTAGCTTTTCATGACTGATTCAGAAGTTCAAACTAATGTTTGTTTAGGCTGTTCTGGGGCTTGGTGCATCCCCTCACTCTCTGAAACAGGCTGTTTTAGCTCCCTTCCCTATTCCGTTGAGACAGCTTTCTTATGATTCATTGCCCCTCGCAAACTAAAGATTTAAGTAGGAGTTTGCGGTGGCTTCTGATCAAGACGTGTGCTGGAAATAACTGTTTTTTGTATGGTGATCAAATCTTGCTAACAAGATACATAGCCCAGAATAGAAAGAACTGAATCATTTGGAACAGTCTGAAGCCTACATATACTGACCTCGTTATCTGAAACTTTGTTTATTATTACTTTAAATCTCCTTTATTTGCAGTTCATATAATATAATTTACTAGAATTTACAATAAGTTAATAATGAATTTCTTAAGATGATACAAGCCAACTAAATCCATCTATCCATTCACTTCCACTCATCTTTTTCAGGTCTTATCCCAGGAGCCACAGGGCGAGAGGCACGACACACTGACATAGGCCAAGCTGACGTAGGGCTAATACAGAGAGACAGACTCTGCTCACGTTTACAATTTAGAATCACTAATTAACTTAACCTCACTAACTGCATGTCTTTGGACTGTGGGAGGAAGCCAGAGCATCTAGAGAGAACCAACACAAACACAGGGAGAACAGGCCCGATGGTGGAGTCTAACTTGGGACCTTCTTGCTGTGAGGCAGCAATTCTAACCACTGCACCACCATGCAGCTCGCATAGAGTAACTAAATGTTTAATAACCTAAAAGACAGCATTGCGTCATTTAAAAGTAGATGAACTGCTGGTTTAAAACTGCCTGCTTGCTACACTAAATATTTGTAATGCATCAGTGTCACTGAATACATTTCTGTGAACGATTGCATGTTGGAGCGCGAACATTTTATCTGTGTAAATAAATTAAAGGCCTTGTGAGTTATTAAAAGGCTGGCTGCCCACATCAGTCTGGGAGTGTCTGTAATCTCTTGGCACTACACATAACACACAGATTCATGCTCCGACAAATCAGCTTCAGGAAATGGCTGTGTCACCACAATCTGATCGCTTGAACCTCGGCAGCCAAACAACCACTCGAGTGGCTGATATCAGCTAATGGAAGTGAGTAGCTGTTAGTGTCAATATGCTGTCACATGTGCCTGAGATGCTGCTCGCATTATAAGGATGTGGGTGGCTGTGTGGTTTGATAACAGTCCTTTCACTGACATGCCTCCACACTGTGGAACTGCAGCAGAGATCACTGTGGGTCAGCTGCTGGCTGCAGGTGCAGTACTTCTTAGCAGGTTTTAACCAAGTGGCCACCATCATGGTTGACAGCTGAGCCAGAGTATAAGTGCACTAAGATGCTGTATTCCTACCCTCTAGCTCTGAAGTATAGAGTGTCACTCTGTAGTCTGACTCACAGCTGTGGAGGAGCTGTGCATTAAACAGGAGAGGTAAAGTCCGGGATAAACTCAGTACTTTTGGGGCAGATTACTTGGTTGCTTTCAGCATTAACCTGATAGACTGTCTTACTTCTAGATTTATTACTTTAATAAAATCAGCAGTTTTATACTGTTAAAAAACACAAGTTAAATCGTTAGTTAAATATCTAAAAATCACCCGTGTAAGCTCCAATTAAATGAAAGGAATAGAATGCAACACTGAGAAATAGACCAATGGTGAAGTCCAGGGCTGATTCCATTTTAATATCCACCAGGATGAGCCCAGGCCCCCAGGGGTAGGGTTCATTTGCATTTAAGCCACCTGCTAAACAAGCAACTAGAAGCTGTTACATGTCAGATTAAGTGTCTTACTTGGATATTGGATGCTAAGAGGTTAAGGTTAATTAAAATGGGTGATATATAACACAACCTATAACATAACATGAGGAGAACAACGAGCCATGATTATATGATTGCAAAAAATTATCCATATAATATAAAAAAATGGGGCACTGTATTTATACCATGAAGGCGAAAGTTAATGAGACGCACTAAATTAAGGCTGAAAGTCTGTACTTCAACTACATCTTAATTTTTTGTCCAATCTGTGATGGTGTACTCTTGCAAAATTATTAAAATCACATCACTGGCCAATACTAAAGTAGCTTAGTAATTTTTAGTTTCAAATATTACTGATCATGATATCAGTTTTGCCAGCATGAAGCATTTAATACGTGATTCACTATGCTTAGGGGCTTAGGGTTAGGGTTGCCCTAATATGGGTGCCTTAGATGGAGGCTTCACAATAGAAATTTTCTAGTTCAACTTTATATGCAGTCAGTAGTTAGACGGGGTTCTCCACTATCATCAAAATATGTCTGTATTGTAAAATGTGTTTTACAAAGCCATCCTTATGAGCATTATCATTTGATGGCATCCAGAGTTGGTGAATCCTATAACAAAATGCAGCCTTTTCTATAGCCACTGTAGCTGTTTTTATTGCTTTCTGCTTTGACGGGTGTGCAGTTGTCAAATGAAGCAACTCTAAAAACATTGCCTTGAAATTTCTGTTTGTATAAACCCAACAGTAATAAAAAGACAAGCAAAAGCTGAATCAAACTGTCACATTGTTAGGCACTAGATGATAGCGCAGAGATTCAATATGGCCCTCATGCTGTTGCTTTTCTTTAAAAGTGCAGCACTGCTTTAAAAACAAACTGATAGAGCTGATTCCTTCCACCAACTTTTCTCACAATGACCACAAGCAAGGACACCCAGACAGGATCCCTGCTATGCTAAAGTGAATATTAAGTCAAATAATTGGATTTGCTTCCTAAGCCATCACCACCAAGGAACTGACAATAAGAGAGAGTAATAGAGAATCTCTGTATCTCCAGTTCTCAGTGGGATTAAAAGAGGAGAAATTAATTGAATTCAAATTATATGTGTGTTAATCTTACTCAGAGAAAGGCTGCAACCTTGAATGCAAAAATTGTCTGTGAGTACTTCAGAATGAGCTGTGAATTGCTCTAAATGATAATCTGCCAAGTCTAATATGGATCTAGTGATAGAAGTAGGGTTCTCTATTGATGCAATGAGTGGAGAGAGTGTCTGAAATGTCAATCTGATCGCTGGTATGATTATCTCGTTAAAGTAAAACTCCTTGGGATAGTCACGGGTAAGTGAGCGACAGGCCTTGCATAATGCTGAGAGAGATTAGTGGAAAAAATAAAACCAAAGATAGTGCAGTGTGGGTGGGTGTGTGACTTGCAGGGATGTAAAACTGACAGGAATACTACCTGCATGGTGTCACAGCAGGTAGCGCTTCATCAGCTTGGAGATTATTCTGCAGCTATGCATACTAATAAGCACAGAGATACAACGTGGACAGAGATAGAGAAGCAATAGAACATGGAATCTCTCTTTTTAAGATCGGGACATGCTTGTGGCTAGGGGAGGAGACGGATCTGACATGTCAGACTGGAGGAATTGGAATGGTATTTAAAGGACAGACACCACAGAGCAATTGGCTCTAAGACTCTGGACAAGCAGTCTGAAAGTCTTTGGTGGTGATGTCGAAACAGGGAGTGTAGGAATTATGACTGATTATCACAGATTTTTTGCCAAAGCTTCCTCAGTAGTAGTATATCAATGCATTCTTACATTTTAATACAACTTTATCATTACTTCTCAGTTTGCAGCATAGTGTTATAGATTTGTCCAGTGAGAAAGTACAAACAGTAAAAGTTGACTTGGATTGCTATTTTTTTTTTTTTACTTTGATTTTTTACTTTGTTTTTTTACATCTTGTTCAATTAAGTTGGAAAAATATTTAGACTCTGTTTAAATATACCCTATATCCTAAGTATCCATCCATCCTCCTCTAGGTTGTCCGAGGGAACACCAAGGAGAGATATAAACTCCAGCATGTCCTGGGTCTGGGTGAGGTCTTCCGGGCCTCCTCTCGGTGGGACATGCCCGGAACACCTCACCCAGCAGGCGCCCAGGAGGCATCCTTGTCAGATGCCCGAACCCCCTCAACTGGCTCCTTTCGATGTGGAGGAGCAGCAGCTCTACTCTGAGCCCCTCCCGAATGGCTAAACTCCTAGGGTAGGGATGTCAATCGAGAGCTTCGCTTTTACACTCAGTTTTCTCTTCACCACCCTAAATATATACTCTATATATTTATATCTAAATATTGTGTTAAAACTTAATTAGTTAAGGCCCATGCATATCTCCCGGGTTCAAACATGGCTCTTCTTAACCAAATCTCCAACATCCTGGTTTTAGTATCCAAACACGTTGGGTGTCATTTGCAGGAATATCTAAGATATGGAGAAGTTAACCTTAAGCATTAGAGAGACTGGTCTTTCCTGAAAATCTGAAATGAGACTCTGTAAACTATCA
This sequence comes from Aulonocara sp. 'chitande type north' Nkhata Bay, assembly GCF_057382095.1. Taxonomy (NCBI): domain Eukaryota; kingdom Metazoa; phylum Chordata; class Actinopteri; order Cichliformes; family Cichlidae; genus Aulonocara; species Aulonocara sp. 'chitande type north' Nkhata Bay. The sequence goes on along the minus strand of NC_141358.1, from coordinate 32,155,763 downwards.
ACAAAAACTATTAGGTAAGTAGATTAGAAATTATAACGTTTCCCAGTTAAATACGCTAACATTATTAACTGGGGATAAAATGGAAATCCTCAAGTGCTATTGCACTTAAGTGCTGTAGTTGATTAAATGTTGCTTTTCACCACTTGAAATACGTGAGACAGTTGGCTATTACACAGCGAGGCGAAATCAGTCTTCCTGACACAAAGCTTAGCTTCCAATACACAACACATGCCTCACTGCCAAAACTGTCCTTGCGGAGCAATATAGACGAGTATGAGAGGTGTTCCACCAGGACAAATCTAAAAACAGACATAAATAAAAACATACCAAAGTAAAGCAATCTCTCTCCTTTCATCTCAGGCACTGTTGTCATAAAGCTTCTTGGCTCTTAGTTAATATGTGCATACACCCTTTACATTACTGCCATCTTGTGGCCCCAATTGTTGCTTAAAGTTGCGCTTATTTACATAATTACATAATTTCCTTAGGAATCGTTAAAATATTCTGATTCTGATGATTTGAAAGTCTTAGGAAAGTGTGGTGTCTGTTTCTGACGGTATTTCCTGTTAACAATGACTAGAACTGAGCAAGCTGAGAGCCCAGCAGCTTTTCTGAATTAACTTCTGAGGCGCTGTTCTGAGATCAGTTACTAGCTGCCATGAACGAAACAAAGCTAGCATTAGCAAGTAAATGAGCTTCAGTCATGTAGTTTGCTCTTGCTAACCACCTTGGCCAACGTGTGTGATTTAGAAGAGATGAAGCGTGAAAATTGTTAATACCTGCTTTAGCAAACAAGCTGTGACCATGATGGAGAGAGGACAGCAGCTCTGATCATGTCCAAAACGCAGGCAAGTTTATTTTATATTTGGATTCTCGCTGTAGATATTGACACTTTATCATGTCACACATTGATCAGGCCTTTTAATTCAGCTGAATTTTTTGCTATTAATATTTTAACATTCTTGTGAAAAATCAACATGCAGTCCTGCGAATCTAAGCTTATTAACAACAGATATTTTTTAGAGATCTTTACAGGACAGTATTTAAAATCAATCTTAAAAATATGTAGCATATTAAACACTGATGGTGAACACTTGTCTTCAGAAAGATTCTTTTCACTTTTGATTCTTTCGGCAAAATTTTCCAATAACACAGTTTTATGTGTACTGAAGTGTTTTCATAGTGTTTTATTGCTTCTTTTCCTAAAGGAATGGGTTAAAAAAAAAAAAACTCCTCCAGCACTTAGATGAAATGAGTGTACCTAATATTCAGGACTAACAGGAAATTAACACGCATATTTCCACACTACCTCAGAAATATGCATATGCTAACTGTGCATTATCTGCAATATAATCAGACTCCTATGTACATACCACTACCCCTCTTGTAAAGGGGGTATAATTTATATTAGTATTGTATTTTTTATTGTCTTGTTTATTTTTGTCTTTTTCTAACATGCTTACTCTGCACAAGACTTTCAGTGTGCATTGACTGCTGGTTTATGCACACATGGCAAATAAAGTACCTTGAATATTAATAATAATTGATAATAGCATGTTACTTTTCTTAAAAGTAATGCAGCGCATTACTTAATTATTCATCAGAAACCATTGTTCATTACACTGCTTGTTAGATTACCTTCATGTTATTCTATAAAATGACCTGAAATGCACTGTTACATGCACATCACATAAATTTTGTGTATTGATTTATTTATTTTTACTAGAAGGTCATAGAGGAAATAAGCCAGCTTTGGAGCTTGAATCAGCTGATTGATTGTCCTGCAAATGCTTGTTGAGCAGTCAATCTGTGGGCCCGATGGTGAGTCTACAGGTTAGAGCTCAGTCTTCTGACAACACTGTCAATAACCTTTAAAAAAAAATAAAAATAAATTATGGTCATTTTGTGCAAATTTCAGATGTGGATTGTACTGCTGATAGCATGAAACTGAAGGCAGATGAAAAAAAGTGTCTTCAGTGAGCAGCCTTGATAAAAACAAAGGTGTATAGTTGAGGCAGGTTTAAAAAACAAAACAAAAAGAAAAGTGAACAAACTAGCAAAATAGGGGAAGCCCACAGAGATAAACCACAAGAACAAAAGGAAGATGGGACAAGGACCTGACCAAAACAGAGGAAACAGACAAGGACAAATACACACCAGGGAGAGGAGCCTAATAAGGAACAGGTGGACTCATCAGCCACTAACAAGAGTGGGAAAAAGAAACAAAGGAGGAACTAAAATCACAGAAAGCCACTGAGGAACTGATCTTAGAAAAAACAAAAAACAAACTCAGACAGACAAGGGGAAATGTGGAAGAGAACCATAAAAGCAGAATGTACAACAATAAACAAGGATCAGAAAAAAGATCACGGCAAATGTTTATTTCACTTTTTATTTTCAGTAATGCTAGATAAAGAAAAACTCACGTGGGTTGCTTACACCAAAGTCAAGTGTAAACTGGCCTATAGTAAAACTAACACACAGCTGGTTTGTTATACAATGGTAGCGCTTTAGTAAAGGACCCTTTTATAAAATATTTAGGAGAACTCTGTATGAACAGTGGTGGGGTCGTTACTCAAGAAAAGTAATGCATTACACATTACTTACTTTTCTTAAAAGTAATGCAGTATATTTTCCTTAATCATTCACCAAAAGCAGTTTGCCACACTACTTGTTACATTCTCGTTACTCTGTAAAATAACCTAAAGCTAAACAGATTTTCTCATAATTACCATTTAACAATATGATCTACACTATAGGCTACACTCCCACACACCAACACAAATCCCTATCCCAATGAGGACACACATATGAGTCTTCTTTTAGTGTTTACATTTAGAAACATGAACAGGTAGAAACAGAGGATACGAGCCCGAGTGCTCATGGGCTGCAGGCTTTCTTGGTTTTTGTCTTCCTCTGCATTTGCCTGTTCAAGTCTGTTAAAGTCAATTCATTTCAATTTTATTTTTATAGTGCCAAAATCATAACCTGCCTCAAGGTCCTTTATATTGTAAGGTAGACCGTAAAATAATACATACAGAGAAAAACCCAACAATCATATGACCCCCTATGAGCAAGCACTTTAGCAACAGTGAGAAAGAAAAACTCCCTTTTAACAGGAAGAAACCTCTGGCAGAACCAGGCTCCAGGAGGGGCGGCCATCTGCTGCGGCCGGTTGGAGAGAGAGAAGGAAGACAGATATCTCAATGCTAAAAAACATTACATAATAATGACATTGTATTTGGCCACCAAACCCTGTAGAGACTTTTCTGCAACACTGCAGCATAAATACAGTGTGATTTAGTAACACAACAATGACATCATACTAGATCAGTTATTATATCAGTAATGAGATGGCTGTGGCTCAGAAGCTAGAACGCATCATCTACCTATAGTTTGTGTGTCAAAGATACTGAACCCAGAGTTGCCCCCAGATGCATTTGTTACACTGAAGTCTGAGTTTAGGTGACAAGCAATTAGTCACACACAAAAGTAAAAATGTGTGTCTGAATGAGACTTATGGTGAGATAGTTCTTTGAGTTCTCAAAATAGAGCAGGAAAGTGCAATATAAGTACCAGTCCATTTAATCCCTCATAAAATGCTTATTGGTCCAAACTAAATGATCTGGCAAAAACTCACTTACCTACTCAGATATCCACCTCTAGGGACAATAAAATCCCTGTTTTCAAAAGTAAAAGTATTTCCACATTACATAAGAAGTTGCATCAGTGCAATAGCATTGAGCTCTAAAAAGTTCCATAGGAAAAACAGCCTGTCTAGAGCTTCATTCTTGAAGAAGGAGTCAGGGAAAGTTGAGAAGCACCATCTTCACCCAATAGCTCAGTTCTCATTAATGTCAATTTCATAGTACTGGTCCCAGGGCGACGCGCTCCAAAAATGTGTGTCAAGAATATAGTCACATTCTGAATGCACTGCCAGACATCAAAAGGCTTCTTAGATAAAGCCGTTTTCACAAACGTTCGACCGTGTTGATCGTTTTGAACTTTTACTCTACTCCTCCTTTGACCTTCAAGGTGTGCCAACAATGAGCTGGAATGTTTGTTGATTGGAATGAGAAAGCCAAAGATGTGACAGGAATTTACAAAACAAGCGCAGGGAAAGGAAGTAGCAGTAAGATATGAGTTTGCAGATAAGGAAAAAGTTGCTTCGTAACTTTTCAAACCACTGATATGTGTCATAACAGTGGCCACATATGGATTTGTCACAGAAGGAATAATTCTGCACCAGGGAATATTTCAGTTCGGGGTGAAATTCAGGTCAGGGGTAGTGTGTTTTTGTGAGCAAGAATGTGTGTGTATGTGAGAGTGAGAGCTTGCCAGCCCCCACACACTCTAGCTGTGAAATGAAAGAAGTCCTCAGCAGCATTATTCTGCCACTTTTCCCTCTCAGTGCTGTTCTCTCTCAGCCTGTCCTTTTACAGTCCATATTCTGACAGCAAACCCTGCTGTGTGCTCTCTAACTCAGTTGCCATGGTCACAGTGAAGTTGTGGTTTTTGCTTGTTGCACTTTGGAGCTGCCATTTATCCTGTAGGAGAGGAGTTTGACAAACTAGCAGGGTGGTGGTTGATGGGCAAGCCCCCTTGGAGCAGCACCCACCCAGCAGACAAAACAGATTTGCACCCAGTAGATCCCAGATTAAGAGCTTTTTAGAGAGGACGCCGCAGCCGCTTGGTAATCATTCATTTTCAATATGAGCCCAGCCAGGGAGCCGCCGCATGCAGGAACTGGCAATCTGGCAGATGAAACAGCAAGTAGGCTCAATCCGTTTGGGGCTCCTGCTCGGCCAGAGGTAAATTGTACTTAACTCTATGACATTGTGACATGGAAAGTAACCAGTGAGCAATCAATAGATGCCAGGAAGACTGACAATTTCTTTAGTGTCCTCACAGAGTTTAAAACAGCGGTCCCCAACCTTTTTTGCGCCACGGACCGGTTTATGCCCGACATTATTTTCACGGACCGGCCTTTAAATACAACAAAATAAAACTAGTACCGGTACAGAAAAAAAGAAGATTTATTCATAACACACGTGAAAAGACCCAGGAAAACCGAGTTAACAATAGAAACGATAACAAAATAACACTGAAAACCAATAAAAACTCTGAAAACCATACATTTCACACCTGAGCCTCAACCCTCACGGCCCGGTATCAAACGACTCACGGACTGGTACCGGTCCGAGGCCCGGGGGTTGGGGACCGCTGGTTTAAAACATTTAGGTATTTTTTAGGTATTGGAGTGGGGCTGGATCAACTCAGACTCAACCAGTACATCGAGTAGAGCAAAGCTGTGAGTACCTGATCTCTCTGTAATATGTATGTATACGTTTTTAGTTAGATGCACAACACATTGTTTTAAAAATGTTAAAAATCTCAAATAATTAAGCTATAAAAATTCATATTAGGGGCCATCCACTTTTATTTACCTCCTATCATCATGCTAGTTTTTGTCTATTCCAATTAATTCTTTTACGTTTATTTATTGTACTGTTTCCAATAATCTGTCTGTCAATAGCACTTTTTAAACATTCACCCAATCCATTTTCTTTTAGCAGAGGAAGCAGCGTATTCCATTTCCATTTGGAGAGTCCAGTGGTTTTTCTCTGTACAGATGGGAGTGACAAGTTTGACACCTTACATAATACAAGTGTGTTTTATGTTGATTCAAATCAAACCAACAAAAAGACACACAATAAAATGCCACATAAATGTCAGTTGTAGCAGATGAATCTTTAGCTTTTTTAATGAGTCAATTGAGCTCACGGTTCATAAACTGGAGGGCAAAGATTTCCCAAGCCTAACGGTCACAATTTAAGATAGCATAGCAGTTTGACATGTAACACAACAGTTTAGTTTAAACAGCCTCCAGCTTCAAACCTTCAAAACTTTATCAGAGGTACTAATCTTGACATTTAATAAAAACAAAAGCTTGATTACTTTTGATGGCCTAGAGTTAGTTAGGCTCAGTTAAGGCCATCAATGATAATGAATTCAATCTTAGACTTCAATCTTTGTACCAAAATGAGTTTTCCTCTATGCAACCAATTATCCTGCAACATGTGTCCCCCTGCATCAGACACTTGGTGTGAACTCTCAGTGAAATGGCAAGGCTAGAATAAGACGTTTCACCAAAGAAAACTATTGGAAGCATTTCATTTTTTATTTCAAAAGGCATGGAGATTTTATAAAAGGCAAGTCTTCATCAGTGTTAAGTAGTAATTCGAACAGCTGGTTATTGGCTTTAGAGAAAAATTAAAGGCTTTTTGGTACTTACAATATTCCTTAATATTTTTTGTTCTCTGATTGCTGAGAATTTTTACATTTTATATAAATGTATATTTTGTATATGACCTATTTTGTTAATTCAGGGTTGAAGTTACTTATCATCAACAACGACTTGTATCTCAGCTCATGAACTTTAGTGGCTTTAGAACAGATGTTGACAAGAAAAGCTCACTAACTACATAGCGGATACTTAAACAGATTATATTATATCATCAGTGCTTTAATTTTGAAAAGATTTTACAAACATATTCCTATGAAAATTCTACTGCTCCAGTTTTGAAGTTGATTTTACCTGATCTTAGTTGATGGTTTTATTCTGGCTGAAAAGAACAAAAATGCATCTTTTTATTATTTCATGTTTATTTTTTCCAAGTGCTTTCATGAGCTCATCTACATCATTTTCATATTCTAACTGAAACGTATAACATAATCAGGACTGTGACTCTATCCACAGCAGGAGCCAAAAACTGACACGCCCTCTTGTTTGTCTCAGTTAATCTTATTCTAGTCATTTGTCACATTTAATGAAACACTTTTAACTGCTGCTAACTTATTACCTCCAAATGTTCAGATTGGCAGCATTGTGTGACTCATAGCAAAGTTTGGTGTGAGAAATAACTACCTCCCTCCCAACCCTGGCATAACTACAGGTATTAAGAGTTTACTCTGTTATGTGCAAATGTTTTCCTTTCTCTGAAATGTGACCATGAAATTCTTTGGTTCTTATTTATTTACTGCAGGCTGAATTTTCTGCCATTGCATTGTTAAAAAAAGAAAAAACGTATTTGCTATTCCTTTGATACTTTTGATAGTGCTAGTGCATAATTTCCCAATAGATTTATTGCTTGTGACGTAAAAGAATTTTTAAAAAAGTTATCGCAACAGGATATTCATGATTATTGTTTTTTTCTGTCTTGGATTTCATTTCATCGGACTCTGTAGTTTTCTCTGGTCCCCTCCCCAATCAGACCAGGAGTGACATGTTTAGCCGCATGTTCTCCTTAAATTGCTGGCTGTCTGAGTGGTGTCCCAGAAACGATGTGGGCTTCATAGATAATTGGCAAACCTTCTGGAGGAAACCTGGTCTTGTTAGGAGAGACGGCATCCATCCCACTTTGGATGGAGCAGCTCTCATTTCTAGAAATATGGACAAATTTATTAAACCCCCCAAAATATGACTATCCAGAGTTGGGACCAGGAAGCAGAGTTGCAGTCTTACACGCCTCTCTGCAGCTTCTCTCCTCCTGCTACCCCCCCAAAAACCCATCTCCATAGAGACTGTGTCAGCTTCCAAAAAGACAAAAAACAAACTAAAAACCAGCAACAAACGACTTAAACATAAACAATTACAAAGAAAGAACAATACAGTATCCACATCTGAACCAAAGAGTAAAACAGTGAAATGTGCATTATTAAATATTAGGTCTCTCTCCTCCAAGTCTCTGTTAGTACATGACTTAATAATTGATCAACAAATTGATTTACTCTGCCTTACAGAAACCTGGTTGCAGCAGGATGATTATGTTAGTTTAAATGAATCAACACCCCCGAGTCATTCTAACTACCAGAAACCTCGAAGCACAGGCCGAGGGGGCGGTGTGGCAGCAATTTTTCACACCAGCCTATTAATTAATGAAAGACCAAGACAGACTTTTAATTCATTTGAAAGCCTGATGCTTAACATTGTCCACCCCAGCTGTGAAACTCAGAAACCAGTCTTACTTGTTATCATCTATCGTCCACCCGGGCCTTACATAGAGTTTCTGTCTGATTTCTCAGACTTTATATCTAATTTAGTTCTGAGCTCAGATAAAATAATTATTGTGGGTGATTTTAACATCCATGTAGATGCTAAAAGTGACAGCCTCAACATGGCATTTAGTCTGTTATTAGACTCAATTGGCTTCTCTCAAAATGTAAAAGAACCCACCCACCACTTTAATCACACTCTAGATCTTGTTTTAACATATGGCATAGAAACTGAACATTTAACAGTGTTTCCTGAAAACCCTCTCCTGTCTGATCATTTCCTGATAACATTTACATTTACAATAATTGGTTACACAGCAGTGGAGAGTAGACTTTATCAAAGTAGATGTCTTTCTGAAAGCGCTGTAACTAAGTTTAAGAATATAATCCACCCACTGTTATCATCTTCAATGCCCTGTACCAACACAGAGCAGAGCAGCTATCTGAACGCTACCCCAACAGAGGTCGATTACCTTGTTAATAATTTCACCTCCTCACTACGTACGACTCTGGATACTGTAGCTCCTGTGAAAACTAAGGTCTCTAATCAGAAGTATTTGACTCCGTGGTATAATTCTCAAACACGTAGCCTAAAGCAGATGACTCATAATCTGGAGAGGAAATGGCGTGTCACAAATTTAGAGGATCATCATTTAGCCTGGAGAAATAGCTTGCTGCTTTATAAGAAAGCCCTCCGCAAAGCCAGAGCATCTTACTATTCATCACTGATTGAAGAAAATAAGAACAACCCCAGGTTTCTCTTCAGCACTGTAGCCAGGCTGACAAAAAGTCAGAGCTTTTTTGAGCCAACCATCCCTTTAACGTTAACTAGTAATGACTTCATGAACTTCTTCACAAATAAAATTTTTATCATTAGAGAAAAAATTACCAGTAATCATCCCACAGATGTAATATTATCTACAGCTACTCTTAGTACCATTGATGTTAAGTTAGACTCTTTTTCTCCAATTGATCTTTCTGAGTTAACGTCAATAATTACTTCCTCCAAACCTTCAACGTGTCTTTTAGACCCCATTCCTACAAAACTGCTCAAAGAAGTCCTGCCATTAATTAATTCTTCGATCTTAAATATGATCAACCTATCTCTAATAATCGGCTATGTACCACAGGCCTTCAAGCTGGCTGTAGTTAAACCTTTACTCAAAAAGCCATCTCTAGACCCAGCAGTCTTAGCTAATTATAGGTCAATCTCCAACCTTCCTTTCATATCAAAAATCCTTGAAAGAGTGGTTGTCAAACAGCTAACAGATCATCTGCAGAGGAATGGTTTATTTGAAGAGTTTCAGTCAGGTTTCAGAGCTCATCACAGCACAGAAATAGCTTTAGTGAAGGTTACAAATGATCTTCTTATGGCCTCTGACAGTGGACTCATCTCTGTGCTTGTCCTGCTAGACCTTAGTGCAGCATTCGATACTGTTGACCATAATATCCTATTAGAGCGTTTAGAACATGCTGTAGGTATTACAGGTTCTGCACTGCAGTGGTTTGTATCATATCTATCTAATAGACTCCAAATTGTGCATGTAAATGGAGAGTCCTCTTCACACACTGAGGTTAATTATGGAGTTCCACAGGGTTCAGTGCTAGGACCAATTCTGTTTACATTATACATGCTTCCCTTAGGCAGTATCATTAGAAGACATAGCATACATTTTCACTGCTATGCCGATGACACCCAGCTCTATCTGTCCATGAAGCCAGATAACACACACCAATTAGTTAAACTGCAGGAATGTCTTAAAGACATAAAGACCTGGATGGCCGCTAACTTTCTGCTTCTTAATTCAGATAAAACTGAGGTTATTGTACTCGGCCCTGAAAATCTTAGAAATATGGTATCTAACCAGATTCTTACTCTGGATGGCATTACCTTGGCCTCCAGTAACACTGTGAGGAACCTTGGAGTCATTTTTGACCAGGACATGTCCTTCAAAGCACATATTAAACAAATATGTAAGACTGCTTTCTTCCATTTGCGCAACATCTCTAAAATTAGAAATATCCTGTCTCAGAGTGACGCTGAAAAACTAGTTCATGCATTTATTACTTCCAGGCTGGACTACTGTAATTCATTATTATCAGGATGTCCAAAGAACTCACTGAAAAGCCTTCAGCTAATCCAAAATGCTGCAGCAAGAGTACTGACAGGGACTAGAAAGAGAGAGCATATTTCTCCTGTTTTGGCTTCCCTTCATTGGCTTATAGTACCATATCACCCTATTAGAGCACTTCGCTCTCGCTCTGCAGGCCTACTTGTTGTTCCTAGAGTATTTAAAAGTAGAATGGGAGGGAGAGCCTTCAGTTTTCAGGCCCCTCTTCTGTAGAACCAGCTTCCAGTTTGGATTCGGGAGACAGACACTATCTCTACTTTCAAGATTAGGCTTAAAACTTTCCTTTTTGCTAAAGCATATAGTTAGGGCTGGACCAGGTGATCCTGAATCCTCCCTTAGTTATGCTGCAATAGACGTAGGCTGCCGGGGGATTCCCATGATGCATTGAGTTTTTCCTTTCCAGTCACCTTTCTCACTCACTATGTATTAACAGACCTCTCTGCATTGAATCATATCTGTTATTAACCTCTGTCTCTCTTCCACAGCATGTCTTTTATCCTGTCTTCCTTCTCTCACCCCAACCGGTCGCAGCAGATGGCCGCCCCTCCCTGAGCCTGGTTCTGCCGGAGGTTTCTTCCTGTTAAAAGGGAGTTTTTCCTTCCCACTGTCGCCAAAGTGCTTGCTCATAGGGGGTCATATGATTGTTGGGTTTTTCTCTGTATCTATGAAGCGCCTTGAGGCGACTTTTGTTGTGATTTGGCGCTATATAAATAAAATTGAATTGAATTGAATTGAATTGTGACAGATTGGAAAGGAAGTACTCTGGAACAGGTTAGTAGTTATTGCAGTCTGTGCATTGATTGATGTGAGGGAAAACTGTTGACATCCCAACACAAGTGGAAGTGAGAGGAAAGAAATGGAAACTGAAACAGAGCAGAGGTGCATGTTGATTATGGGCTTAAGCAAACCTACAGGGATCAGCTTTTGCATAGTGTGGTCTCATGAGGTATAATCTACCTCATGCTACAGTGTTGCAGCACAAACATGTATCTGCTTCTATGTTCAAATCTGAAGACGTTCTGAAAGTAAAAGTATGCAGCGTGCAGGCAGACTTGAATGATTAAATTGCCTTTCTGTGTTTTTCTGCAAGAGTCAAAGTTAGAGGAGCTGATTGAACAATGACAAGCTGCTCATTTCACTTCCCCTCAGCATGCGATTTATTTTGGGGATTCAGGGTTCACTGCAGCCCTTCACACCACTGATCATATTTTGAAATGAAGCCTGAAGACTGAATATAATGGAAACAGAATCAAACAGAAGCAAGACATGTTTTTGAATTATTTTCATTGCAAGTCACCAATGTGAAATACGTGCAATGAAAGAGATGGCACTCAAAAGTGGTTTCAGTGATTTTATATATAGCAATAATCGCAACATTGTGCTGCTCTTATTTTGTCGTATCCAACAAAAGCCATTTATTTTGGGAAAATTATTAAATGTAGCATTTTACTTTGTATCTATGTGACATAATCATCCAAACGTTTTCCCCTTTTAACATTCCTTTCAATAAGTTTCTTGTTTACGCTACACTTTGGTTTTTGTATTATCCTTCATAAGCCACAAATTCTATCCAAGGTCTGTGTATACAGTTGATATATACTAAGTACTATGTACTTCAATTTAATACAAGATTTTTCTATTAGCTGGTTGTCAGTGACAGCCTGGAGTGCCGGTTTCCTGAACAAACCTGAAAGGACCATCAGTAGTATGACTGCATTTTTGTGCCATACTGCAACAGATTTATATAGAAAACATAAACTGCTTAAAGGAAAACAGCTGGCAGCTTCCATTGTTTCTCTCTGTTCCATAGAGGGGGGAATTTAAATGCTCAAAGGGGTGAATCAGAGTTAAATAACATGCCAATTTCAATTTGTGAACACACAAAGTTACACACAAGTATAGAAAAATGCAGAGTTTCTCAAACCCATTATAAGTAGGATTTAAAATGTATTCATTCCACCTGGAAAGCTCTGTTATAACAGCTAGTTAAAATTAATCTTTGAATCAGTGAGCCATTAAATTACTTTTGACCTTTGTGCTGCAATAGTATAGTTTTGTAAAAGACGCTCATTTTATTTTCTTTAATGCTGTACTTTTGTGAATGTTGCAAACCCCTCACTGGTTTTAACACATTCTGAACATTTATTTTGAAACATAATATGACCAAGATTTGCAAACTGTTTTTTTTTTATTCAATATGAACTAAAATGAGTGACTCAGACCATAACATCAAGAGGAAAGTATTGAGGCAGGTCAGCTTTTTTCCCATAGGCTTCTGCAAGACCTAAAATCTTTTTGCAACCACAGGTAAGGGACGTCAGTTTTTAGGCACAGACGTTGCATCCATCTTTATACTATCCAAGGTTCCGTGGTGGTAAAAATCTGTTTATAATTTGCTTCCAGGCAGCTAAACCGTTTTCTAAATTTTTAAAAGTGGCCTTGAACAAGTTTTCCAGACTTTGTTTTAAAGATTTGTCTCTAGATATTGGTTGCTGTTGCACTCATTTTCTGCCCTGTCCTTTTACGGATGTTGTTGTGCAGTGTGTCCTTGGAAAAAAAAATGTTTGGGAAAAAAATAAGTTTAAGGGCCCCATGAAATACTATCTGCAAAGGATTGCCAACAGCTTCATTTTTGACAGCGATCCCAAGCACAAAAGCATGCCTGGACAGAAAAAATGCACAGTGTAATAGTGTCAGTCATGGACTGGCCTCCCCAGATTCCAAACTTGAACTTTATTGAAGCAATGTGGGAACATCTTGACACAGAATGGAATAAAAGGCAGGCCGCATTCAAAAACGTTGAATGGCCTTCAAGAAGCCCGGAGAATTGATTTCTGAAGAGTCGATGAAATCACAAGAAAGGTTGCCTTAGAGAGTTTAGGCAATATTGAAGAATAAAGACAGTCATATCAAATACTGAATTAGGATTGTACATGCATATACTGTATTTCCATTCATGTTTGCATGCTTCAATAAATCACTGCACCTATTTTCTATTTTCACAGACAAACATGAGGAAATGAGGACTGACTTGTGCTAAACAACAGGTTTAGTCACATATAGAGCACACAAAGAATTCTCACACAAAGAATTCAGATTAAGCCAAAAATGAAGCCTGCTAATAGTTGTCTTTGAGCACTGAGGACTAATTAACATCTTGTAAATGAGAATTCCTGCCTACTAAGTTAGTAGTTAGTAGTTAGTTATACCATAGGTAAACAGGAGACCCTTCAGATGCTAACATCAAAAAGCAGAATACAAACTGAATTTCCATATAGTGGCACATGCTCATTTTGAAACAGCAAAAGTATATTGTACTGAAACAATTTATTTCTTAATTATTTGTGCAAGTTTTACTTTTTGGTATGTGTACCCATAAACTAGTTACAAAAAGGCCCTTTGAGAAACCTTGAATTTAGAATTCATCCAAGGCTCAAACAGTCCTTTTGAAATCTTCACATTTGATGACCTGTTTTCTGGGTTTTACAGCTACGACTGGGGTTCCCACTGGAAAAGCCTCAGATGCAGACAGATTGCAGACTCTTTGGTTTTCAGCGCTTCTCTGAGCCAGCCGATCCCCTTTGGATGTAGAAATAGATTTTCAATCTGCTTCTGATTGTAGCCTTTCCATGCCATGGGGATGCAGGCAGAGAATCAGTGGCACTACCCAAAGCTCTGACAGACCTTACTGATTAAAAAATAATTACTATGTAACTGCAATACTGCTACATTACTCCAGGGGGATAAAAAAAAAAAAGGTCTGCTACACCTGCCAGTTTTTCTAACATAAAACCACTTCACACATTTCTGCATGTAAGTGTGACTAAAGATGAAATGTATCATTATAATAATATAAATATAAATAGATGACATGTATATACTTTCCTGTAATTCTATCCACCACTGTGCAACCAGAACAGAAAGAGTATTGTAGCAATAATTGTCTACTGCAGCAAAAAGTAGTAATTATAGAAATGCAATTATGAAGGAAATCACAATAATAAAGTACATTTTGCCAAAATTTACTATTTGGAATGTGCTGCAAATGAGAAAGGGTCCACCATTTTTCAATCACAATCACACAGTCTACAAATCCTCTGGCTGCTGTCTGACCCTAATGATATTTTGAAATCTGTTTACTATTTATGGATACTGATGCATTTTTAAAAACAAATAAAAAGCTAAATTATCGTCTATATAACCAAAGGTTTTGAGATTGTATTAGAAGCCCTCATTTGATTAAAAGGCTTCTGTGTTCATTCCTTTGTTTCCGTGTACAGTTTACCCGCCAAAGCTCAAGCTCAAGTTTGCAGAGTCTGCATATTCATACTTGGATGACTAAGTTCATGAACATATATACTTCCTCTGTGTTTGAGATACCTGAAAGTATTTTGTATTTCCTGTTAGTCCCATTTTGATCACATTCACTTACTTGATCTGAATAAATCATTACACTGAAAACTTTTTTGAAAAATTCTTATTGAATTGACCTTTAAGTAATGGATTTTTCTAATGGAGATTCATTTGAAAAACATACTCCTGACCTCAGCTACATTCACGCGCTGACTCTGAAATCTGAGAAACATGAGAGCTGGCTGCTGAACAGTTTTGTTGGCGAGCTCTGCTGTGGGAGAATCAAAACCAGCAGAAACATTATCTGCAAACATGGAAATGATGAAAGCATGAATAAAGCTCTATTGAGAACGCTCTGGTTTAGTGCCATGCTGCATGACCCTTGACATCCTTTTACAAACAAAGATAGTATAATTAAAGTCACTCCATATTATAAAACTTGAGGCTCACTAATACTTGCACTTCATTCAAACTGTGAAAGCTTTTTTAAAAAAAGGCTTTAGATTTTAAAATCTCGTACAGTTCTTAAACAGTTAATTCCATCAAAAGCAGCAAGTCTTCTCAACAGAAATTGTGAAAAAAATAGTACTTAGATTGGGATTTTACTTTGTCTTTAATTGATTTTAATAGATAAAATCAAGTTGCAAACTCACTCTCCCTCTCCCTCTCTCTCTCTCTCACACTCACACACACACACACACACACACACACACACACACACACGTAGGAAGAATGTCCTTAACTTGGATTTGATAAATGGCTGTTCCTTCTACTTCCCATTTCACAGTGAAGGTCAATTATTTAATTATTTTCTGATATTATAGGCATAAATTAAAGTCTTGTTCACCAAACACACACACACACACAACACACACACAGTGACAGTAAGCAGACATTCTGTGCATGTTAAACCTTTATTTGGAACAGTTAGTCTAGGTAAAGAGAAAGTTTTGTTGCAAAGTAAAACCTAATTTCTATTCAAAGCCCTACAAACAGCTTCACATATCAGGCCAGGAGCAGGCTAAGCTAATATCTTTAGGTTTGCTGTAGGTGAAAAATGACCAGATAATGTTTACCAGGTGGCTAATTAGTTAGGTCATTAGCAATGATACATTCCTCCTGTAGCATCAGTGGCTGTTACTAGCTGCTCAGGAATTTAAATGCCTGAGGCCAAGCAGGCATTTGAGAGAGGAAAAAGAGATTTAAAAATATGAAAAGGGAGCGTAAATCAATACTATATTACCTCATTTAGACTGGCACTCCTCTCACTGCTTAAGGTGTGTACCCTGAGGTGCAATAAAGTAGGCCTTAGGTGAACGCAGCTCTTAACAGCACATGAAGAAATTCAGGGAGGCCTATTAAAGCACATATTAAATTTAGCACGTGGTTTCAACTAAACAGAGAAAAAATCTAGTAATAAAATGAAATGCTTCCTAGTTAGAAAAAGCAAAAGGCATTTATTAGAAGTCAGTGTAAAACAAACACAATGAATGTCGTGCCACCACAAATGATACTTTCTTTATCCATGTTCTTGTTTTATATCACATGTTCAGTGTGTGTAAAATCTCCACAAACCACACGTCTCTAACCACATAGTTACCTTTGGCACACCAAAAACTAAGGCGAACCTCGGGGTGCCAAAAAAAGTGCAGTTCCTCAACTGGCCACTTGACTGCTACGATAAAAAACCTGGAAGAGGAAGCTAGGAGATAGGGAGTGTGTCTGTTTAAAAAAAAAAAAGAGAGAGAAAAAGTAAAAAGCATCCTCTTCTTGATTGACAAGTAGATGCTGATGCAGATATCTCTAGCTCCAGCCAGAAGCAGTCTGCCTTTTGCCTTTCTGATGCAATAATCTGGCAATAATTTGATGCTTCCACCCACAAAAAAAGTGTTTTTGTTTTCATGTAGTACCGTTTTAATAGACTGTATGTTGCTAACAGGTGACACAACTACCTGCGTCTGCGTACTGCAGTCTATGTCAAGCTGCTGTGCTCTGATCATTCCCTGTCATCCAAATATGGTCAATGCTGGTCCATCTTTTACATACAGGCTGTGATGTAAATAACGATATGTCCCTGAAGGTATCATGTGAAATGTCTGAAAACCATGTGTGCTTATTATAGACTTGCAGTGACTTGACTTAAAGGACTCACTCTGGCCTACTTTAGCAAACACCGCAGCTAATGCTGGTTGAAAAAAAGCAAAAACACAAGTAATGAAATGTTACGATGACATTCAAAAACAATCCGTTTAAGACCGAAAAAGATGCGAAATGTTTGGTGATTAGTTCACAGTTAGTATTCCCAGCAATAAGCAGCACTGCTGAAAAGAATACGTCTCTCTTTTTAATTGCAGCTGTTTAATCAGTGTGATTAATGACCAAATAGCCATTTAGACAACAATAATATTAATCACAGACGTATCTGTTTTTCTAAAAATGCGTTCATTAGTAATGACTTCAGTGTGACTTTACTCCTCACCTGATATTTATCCATTTGTCAGTACTGTTCAGCCTACATGGTGCATGATAAATCTGCGTATAATGATACATGCTAGAAATTGCTTTTGCTAGGAACACAGCAGACGTACTTTTTTTAATTTCATTTGATTTATTGCATTTTACTCTGAGCATATGTGAGGGCTAAAGAATGCACACCCACACAGAGGAGCACCTGGTGCAGAAATACACACAACACACTTTCTTACAACTGCTCACACAATACAAATAAGCTGGTAAACAGAACTCGTTGGATTCTGTTTCATGCCCGTGTGGTCATCAAACAGTGTCAGTCATTCTCCCAGCATGTTCTAAATATTTTGACATGCTGGCTGTTGCAGAGAAACACCATGTTGTGTGCGGTGTGGGACACCAGCAAGCCTCTACTGTCTCTTCATACAGACAGAAATGCCACAGCAGCAGTTTTTTCCTCCACACTGTGGACTGAGCAACTCCTTTATGGGGAAACATCTTCCTCACCATTTCCACTGTCATGCTCACTTCAACTAGAGCTTGTCAGCATGATATCCTCCTGGGAGATAAGGAAGGAATGCCCTATAGAATGACAGACTGTCAGGCCTGGAGGCAGAGGAACAAGATGACCAATGGAAAGAAAGAGAGAGAGAAAGCTTTAACTGCTCAACTCCATCTGCCTTTCATAGAAGCGAGTGATGAAGCTCCTAACAAGCCACAGTGAATATTTTAAAAAGGACATCCTTGACTTTTGATGTACGGCCCTTTTTGCAAATTAAATAGAGGATACAGGTCCCAGCAGGGAACACATCCTTTTATTCTTCACACTGTTTTTTTTTTTTTTCCCACTTTTTAATAAATTGAGATGAACTCTTCACACTCCCACTGAGGACTCTTCTATCTCCTGAACTAGCCAGTGTGGAGTCTGCCTCCCACAAATGAGTGCATGTGTATGTGAATGTATGCACTTATGCCTTTGTGCAGTATGACATACCGGCATAAACCGAATATGACATTTGACACAGCCACACGGACTGCATTTATAAACCAAAGACAAAAAGGGTGTTGAGCTAAGTCAGCTAGCACTACTGTAGCAAGCTTGAATATCTGAGACTTTCTTTTAATAAGACTGAAGCAGACTGGACAGTCTATACCATACATCAAGTCATGATGTTTGTAAGATAATTCAGTCAAATACAGTCCAAAATATCATCAGATACATGGTTCAGTTCATGACTCAAAGGTGACACAAAGGTGAGCCGATCAACTATATTGCTTGTGTTAGCCTCACTTGCTAAACTAAAGTGGCCATGCCCCTGATTGTAATCCTGTGTATAATTCACCCACCATGCAGTAGTGAAGAAGGGGATTGTTTAAACCCCCTAAACTAAAATAATTTGTAATTTTCTTGAACATTGAAAATGCCTCGATCTAGCCACTTCAGAAACTGCAGTTTTTTGGCACTTGCCACCTTGGCTTCATTTTTCAGCACCAGCCATTTGATATTGATGTTTAAAGATAATTTAAAAATAACAAAGTAATAGTTTCATTAGCAAAACTGGCATATTTTAAAGTCTATAACATGTAGAAGCAGAAACAAGAATTGGTGTGCTTCATCTGTTTTCTTATCATTGACAGGACAATTGGAGTTTTTGTGTAAACTTTAAAAGGGATATATAACCCTGTGGTGTGCAACGATATGCGTTACAAGCCACATTGGATTGTTCAGTCAGAGTAGAAAAGTGACATGTGAGTATCAGTCTGGAATAGACAGCTGCTCAAAACAGGGTCTCCTGTTTACCTATATTACCTATACTAGGCTGATCTTCTTAAATATTTTTCTGATACTGTCATTTTTAACATGTGGAAATATAGTTTATAGCTGTGAAGTGGAGAAACAACATATTCTATCATACTGATCAAGCAAATTTAGGCTCTCCAGAACTCAAAACCCTAGAATTTCCCAAGTTCAAAGAAAAGGGATATGCCATTCCAATCAAAAATGGTCACAAGCTGAACAAGCAATGAAGCGCTAAATAGCCACATAGTGACCCTAAGATCCTCTGATGTAGCTCCATTTATGAACTTGCATCCCAAAAATAAACACAAATTAAAAGCATATCCACACAAATGAAAATATTAGAAACTACTAAAATAAGTGTATAATACTTCAGATATTATTCAGTAGATTAAAGTAATTGTACACTTGACATAATCCCAGCACACAGGACAGTAATTCTGAAAATGGTCCTGTATTTCATAATAAATGACAGATTCATTGCCAGCCTATCCTCTGATGTAACAGCTATGAAAAATAGATGCAGACTGAGGAGACGACCAAAGATAATGGATTTAATGTGAATCAGGTGTTCTGGCAGGCCATTTTGTTTAGCCCGACATTCTTTTTAGGTTCACCGGCTTCCACCGGTCCTCCCACGCAGGACAGCCAAGAGTCTATTTACAGACACTCAAACCACAAGCTTTTCTCGCCATGCAAAAAAGATCTTAGCTGAAGCCCAGTCATGCATAAACATGAAGCTGGAAAGTATTGCCACATTTTTATGTATTGATACAAGGGTTGTGAAGAAACAAGTGCCTCTGAGAGCCGACCCTTCCATTTCTGACAGTTAGCCTGCAGCTCCACATGTCACATATACCGCAGGTTAGCACGGAGAGAGCTTGATGCAATCATGTTCATATTTTCTCCAAATCTTGAGGGGGCAGGGTCCACTAAGCTTAACCCGCTCATTCTGAATTATGTGAACTCTTTAGATTCCATTTACATAGGTGAGTTTAAGTTCATATGTCACAACTTTACAGAGAAAATAATATTAGAACCTTTTCAAAATAATCCTGAAATTAAAAATTTGACCCTCATTTGTTGAAGTCTCCAAAATGCTACACTTTCCTGTCTGCATTTCATTACCAGTCTCAAAAACTTGAAACGAGTCAAGTAGGGTTCCTTCTAACTTCAAGGCTACGAGTCAAAAGCAGCATCGTGAGAGTAATTACAGGTATTGATTCAAAGACCATACTAGCTTTCTGCTAATTACCTCTGATTGTTTTGCTTTCCACAATGTAAATGATTCATGAAATAGTCGAAACACTAAGCAGAAGCTTATTTTTATTGTCTCCTTTTACTTGCTGTGAGAAATGTCAGTTTTAACTTCCAAGCAAACCACAGAAGTTACAAGACTCAGAAGACTCATAACTCTGGAGTTACGGCTTATAAGGATGCATTATAAGACGAAGGGCTGCTCACCATCAATGCTAAGAAGACCCCAAAATTCATAACCTCTTTGCCTCTCTTTGGGATCAATTTACAGTCCCTCTGTTATTCTTATTGATACTGTTATTGTTCTGGCTTATGATGCATCTTTGTTTTTGTAGGTTTTTTTTATTTGTTTGTATAACTTTGCAGTAGGTATTTCATTTTTCTTTGTAATCACTTTGTGCCTCCCGGTTTTGTGTCTCCTTGCCGGATTTACAGCGGGATTTGGCAGGTAGGAAAAACCCAAGGATCTGGCCCAGCAGTGCAGCGTGGAGAAAAGAATTACTTAGAAATGAGCCACATAATAACTTGTTTTGTGAGCTCGAGCAGATTTTTCTTTGTGTACAGGCTGTGATCAGCTGGTATGTGCTACCAGTCCAGTGTTCACTGCTTTTAACCAGCTGAATTCAACAAGATATAAGCAGATGTAGATTGACACAATTTATAGATTGATATAATATACAATTTCCAACCCCTAGAGACTATAAGGCTTGTACAGAAGGTACAATTTGGTTAGTGTAATGGTGGGAAATTATTTTCCCAAAAGGCCATACAAGAAACTAGGTCTGTTCTAGAGGCCTACACCGAGAAGCTGAAATCAATCCTGCTCAATATAAATTTTATCTCTTTATAATCTGCTACTGGCAAGAGTAGATCATACAATTAAGCAATAAAAATTTGAAGTAGGCATTTTATCAGTATTTAATTCATCACTATTCCCCCAAAACAACTGACATTTTGCACAATTTTGTTCGCAAAGATTTCTACCTTTTTACTAAGTACTATTTTATTCTGTTCATACTTGAATTACTTCATCTGCAGTTTCAGTTCTTTTTTCTTGTTCAGTGAGAGAAATTGAGTTTGTTGAGCTTGAAAAGAGTGTGTTAAAGTCAGGATCCACGTCTGAGGTACAAATGTAAAGGACAGTTACATTAATAGCAAATGCAAGATCTGACTTCCGTTCTGTATCTGAGAGCTCTGGAATGTCCTTACCTTTCTTCTCACAGAACTCTAACGTTTCTGATCTTAGGTCTCATACTCATTTTAGCACTTTGGCCAAGGTGAGCCAGCCGACAGCTATCTGACAGCGAGTGTCGCCATGTTCAGTGCATTAAACTCTCTATGAGTCCGTGGTCTCGCCCTAATGAAATTAAGAGGCTGTTTACAACATCAGCAACATGGTTAATTTGTAGCACTAACTTACACCTGCCAGTTTGTCCCACTTCAGCCCAAGTCCATCCAATCGTCCAGTTAACCCTGAACAAAACACTGCCTGTCGTAGTCACTTTCATTGAGTGCACTGCTGCCACCTACTCCATAATCTTTCTAGTGCTTTTGTTATCCCACATACATACTTTACACTAGTACACTGTAGTAGTATAAATGTTCTGCTATAAGAGCTAGCTTTGCTTTTTTTTTTTTATTTGGCAGATTTTTATGCTGGAGCCCTTCCTGATGTAATCCTCAGGGATATGTCTCCTCCTGGGATTAAACATGGGATAATTTGCTGGTTAGGCACTACACTAAAGAGCACCTTACATATAAATTGATGTCTGCTCCTCTTAATGTAACCTGACACATCACAACCAGCCCTGCTTGAGTCCTACTGTGGTGCTATACTGCACCACAGCACATTGCTGCAATCTAACCAGTTTATCCTGCACTAAACTGTACCAAACTCCCTTGTACAGTATTAGTGTGCAGTCGCTGAATAAAATAAGATACTCTGGCCGTTGTACTGCAATTTGTTTTGCAAGACATTTCACAGAAACATAATTAAGCTGCACATTATAGATCCAATATGTATTTTTTAAAACTCAGATGATTTAGCACATCATCTCTGAGATTTAAATTTCCAGTTTATGACATTTCACTTGCTAAATACTCCTTATATTTGATAATTACCTCTCATCTCCCTCTCATCCTCTCTTTCTTATGTATTTCTCAGTGTCACACATTAACCTTTTTTCTGTCCTTGGGAAATACAGAAACTGTCTATTACCTAGCAGACACATTTTGTGACAAACTTCATGAAAACTACACATGTGACTGGTGATATTGTTGACCTATTCAAACGTACTTGAAATTACTTGCCACTTAAAAACATCTCCAGCTCTTTACAGCCAGCTAGATGCTGAAGTACCACAGTGTCAGCTTTATTTACATCTGCACTATGAACACATCACAGGGATGAAAGAGAAAAAAGGGACGTGTTCAAGGTACAAGGGCCCATGCAGTGTTATTACTTTCTGATTACTGAGCATTCGACAGTAATATACATTAACCTACAGACCAAGTGTTAGAAAGCTATTTCAGACCATTACGGCTTAACCACTGCTTCTTACTGTGCTAGCTGGTTAGCATGGCCTAGTAGCTCACTCTAAAACATAGTTTTCACATAACAACATGTGTTAATTCTTTATCATTTCAATTTTGGGTCGTTTTAGTTTTTCTTCGTCTTCTTCAACTGCTCCCCTTAGGGGTCATGAATCTTCTGCTTACATCTCACACTGTCTCACACATTCCATTCACACTTACCAACCCTCTGCATGTTCTCCTTCACTACATCTATGAACATCCTCTGAAGTCTTCCTCTTTTTCTCCTCCTTAATATCTACATTCTTTATCCACTATAATCACCAGCCCCTTTCACTCTTGCTGCTACTCTTCTATCATAAATCACCCTGACACTCATCTACACCCACTTTACACTTGCTGTACTCTCTTCCTCACTTGTCTTGTGTAGTTCTACTGAGTAGTAGTACTTTTGTCATACTATAGTCTTATTTCAAAATGGATACAATTCATTTTTCACCTCATAATTCTACACAATAGCCCAGAATAACAAAGTGCAAAAGGTTTGCAATTGATTCAGTAAAAGGACTAGATGTTACAATCCCTGATTGAGCTCAATGAATGAAAAAGTCAAATATTCTACATGTACCAAGATTACAGGTACAATTATTGTAACAACAACTAAATTGTTGTTGTGACTTATTTTCTGTTCAGTTCCCACCAGGGTCAGTGTTACAGAAGGGTCTTGGTGTTGCAGGTCTGTCCATAATGCTGCCACCTCAGCGCCCACAGCCTTCTACTGATACACTTCTACAACTGTATGTTAAATTGAGTCATATAGTTTAATTTAAAATAGCTGTTAAAAAAAACAGTTTACAGGAACGCCTAACATTTTTTTTATTTCTCTTAGTCATTCATTTGCTGTGTCCTTGTCTTCTGTGATCACATTCTATCCCTAATGTATGCAGACATTATGCGATGGCCATTTTGCTTATATTGGTAGATATTTGACTGACTTTCCACAGAGACCCAAAAAGGCTCTGGGTCTGTGCGTGGTTTGCTTGTTGAGTAATCCATCCATGTTATCGTGCCAGAGAGCCATTTGACTAAAACATGAAAAACTCTGCATGCAAGCTAAGCTTGTGCTCTGCCACCTTAACAGGAGTAAAAATAGGGATGTCTGTCAGGAAAGCAGAGTGTCCTAGCTGCCCACATGGTCAGTCAAGAGAATCCTTCAGCAGGTAGCTAAGGAACAGCAATGACATGCCAGGACTGAGGTAATTGTGTCTTCACCGGGGATGCAAGTGGAACATCTGAAAGGACTTGTTTTCAGTAAATTCCCAAAAAAAGTCGATTCTTGTGGCCGTGGTGGTTCATAGACAGTGTCCTACACAAGAAGTAGTGAACTCTTAAAAAAGCTGACAGGCAATATTTTATATCGTGCAAGAAACACATTCTGGTTTTCATTAGGTTGTGTTGCTCTTGGGGGTTATGTCTTGATACTGCTTTCACAGCAATGTAAAAAAAACACAAAAAAAAAGTTTCTCCAAGGGTCTAACTACACAATAACAGGATGTTATTTGCAGAGATGATAAAAGTAAATTTTGTACTTAAGTAAGTAGTAGTAGTACAGATACCAGTGTTAAAAATTCCCTGTAAAAGTTAAGGAATTGATTCAACTTCTTCACTTAAGTAAAAGTGAAGTAGTACAGGGTCTGCAACGTACTTCAATTAAGAAAGTAAAAAGTAGCTCCTTGAAGAACATTTGTACCAGCTGTTTTTATGCAAAGCTAACTGAACCTTGTGCTATATTCATTTAATAATAAAATAATATTAGTAGACAGGAATACAAATGTAATTTTAGTCTAAATTTTAATTCCAATAAAGGTATTTAGCTTGAATCGGTTAAACAGAACATGAGCAGGGGAAAAGAAGGAAAATAAAATAATAGCTCTGTTTTCTGTTGCCCACATTGTAGTGGGTGGCTTTGCCTCTAAACATGAAAATGAGTAGGGAAGAGGGGGGGTTTGCAAACTAACCTGTTTACCCTGCACTAACCTGCAGATGATTTTCATGCAACCTTTAAATAACAATTAGTCTACCTCAGTTTGTTTTGCAGCAGTGTCACATGTACAGACCCATTATCAGATTTAAAAACATGAGGACTTACATTTCCAGCTTATCAAATCCCACTGAGCCGTCCATAACTTTAAATCTAACCTGTCTTCTTCCTCTCCTGTCCTGTCTTTCTTATCTTTCTCTAAATTAAGTTAGCTCTTTTTCTTTTCTCTCCCTGTGAAATACAGCAGCTGAACCTTTAGCTAGCAACACACTGTGAGACAAATGGCACACGTTTCCTGATGTTTGTTGAGCTGATAGCTGAAATGTTGCATTTGAAATTACCTGCGACCAGAGGTGTGGACTCGAGTCACATGACTTGGACTCGAGTCAGACTCGAGTCATTAATTTTATGACTTTAGACTTGACTTGAAAAAATGTTCTAAGACTTGTGACTTGACTTGGACTTTTACACCAATGACTTGGGACTTGAATTGGACTTGAACCGGTTTACTTGAAAAGACTTGATATTTTACCCCAAATATAAAATTTAACACGCATATTATATAGAGATTGAAAATGTGACGTCATTCACGGGTAGAACCGCAAAGGATTCTGGGAACTCGTGGCAAGCGGTACTAGCGCACGCAGGCTTTCAATTAAAATCAGTTATACAGCGATAAAAAGAAACACAAAAATGTCAAGAAGCTGTTGTATTATTAACTGCAATAGCCAGTCGCATGACAGCCACGGGAAGCCGACGGGTAAAGAGATTGGTTGTTATCGGATTACATCGTTGAAGAGAAATTGTTCATGTTTCCGAAGTAACAAAGACGCGACGGATGGCCTGGATTGCAGCCATTCAAAGATCAAATATAACGTCCCAGAACACTCCAGCTCACAGGTTAGTCTGCTCCAAGCATTTACACGAAGGTCAGTGTTTTTTAGTAGTTAATACCTCATTTTCATAACATAATTGGTGATATAGGTTACAAGCAAGTCTGGCGCTGAACAGAAATTGTGGCGCTATGCTCCTTTATTTATTGTGCATAAATAGTGAATTGTCCTGACACAATATTGCGTTTCGCTTATGTTATTATGGTACATTGACAAAAACATATACGTTTATTCACAGGATAAAACAGGTTTTTTTGTATCACTAATTGCCCAGTACGATTACAGCATACAGTATTGTTGTCACTGCTACATTTCTGTGATGAACCAGAAATTATTTCCACTACTAATTAATTACCGTTGAGCTCAAAGGTTATATTAATAAACGGTTAAGGAATGTGTATTTATGACGACGATTTGTGAGACTGGTAAACTTATGATACGTACGATGGTCTTTCGTTCTACACGGTGCATTTCAAGGTCCTGCACCCATCCGTCGGTAAACTGTACCTGGGCTTGTTGCAGTGACCGGAAGTTACTAAACTTCATGAGTGTATGCACTCACTCCAAGAACCGTATGATTATAAATATGCATATAAATAAAGAAGTTATTTTGTGCAAAGATGTCAACTGTAAGAATGCTGTGCATAAACATTTACTCTGCTCCATGTATGATGATATAGTGACTGCTCTGTATAAAAGTGGCACACTGCTTGATAAACAATATAAGCATAAGAAACCTAACATCAGACCTGGCTGGAAAGAACATGTATCCATGTACCATGATGAAGCTCGCATAGCTTATAAATGTTGGGCCATGGCTGGAAGACCTAAACAAGGCCCAGAATTTGAACAGAAAAAATGTGCGAATGCCAGATATAAGTACGCTGTTCGCTTTATAACTAAAAATGAGCAAATGCTGAGAGCAGATTCTTTGGCCAGGAAAATGCTGTGTAATAATACGGCAGATTTTTGGAAAGAGGTGAAAGCTCTTAATAACTGTAAACCATCTCTACCATCAACTGTTGAAGGTGTTTCTGGGGCAGATAACATTGCAGCATTATGGAGACAGCATTACAGTGCGTTGTTTAACTGTATAAAAAGTGATCCATATGAGGACAATCTTGACATGAGTAATGACACAATAAGTGTAAGGACACATGAAGTATATGAAGCCATTCATAGGTTGTCTGATAATAAATCCTCTGGTTTGGATCACATCACTGCAGAACATTTAAAACATGCTAGTGTAAGGCTAGCTCCTCTTTTAGCACTCTGTTTCACTGGGTTTATGATACATGGCATATTACCAGACTCAATGCTGTGTATTTTACTGGTACCAGTTATGAAAGACAAAGCTGCAAAAGTGAGCTGCTTGGATAATTACAGGCCAATTGCACTAGCCAGTATTTTATCTAAGGTGTTAGAAAGAATCTTGTTTGACAGAGTTAGTGTGTTCATCTCTTCTCTGGATAATCAGTTTGGCTTCAAAGCACGGCACTGACATGTGCATATATGCACTCAAGGAAGTAGTCAGTTTGTACAGGGCTAAAAATTCATCTGTCCTCATGTCTTTCATTGATGCCTCTAAGGCTTTTGATCGAGTGAACCACAGAAAACTTTTTGATAAAATGAAGAGATGGGGAGTTCCTCAGTACATCGTGAGGATTCTCTCTTACTGGTACGCTCATCAGAACATGAAGGTTAAATGGGGAAGCAGTATTTCTGCCCCCTTTGGTGTCAGCAATGGTGTTAGACGGGGTGGGATTTTGTCTCCAATTTTATTTAATTTGTATGTTGATGATTTGTCCATACAACTGAGAGCCTGTAACACTGGGTGTATATTAGGTGAAGCACTGATAAATCATCTTGTGTATGCAGATGACCTGGTTGTTTTTAGTCCAAGCAGTGCTGGGTTACAGGATCTTCTTAATGTCTGTACTGAATATGGTGTGCAATATGACATTGAGTACAATGCTGCTAAAAGTGCTGTTTTGATATGTAGAACCAAGCAGGATAAACAGCTAAATTTCCCTTTGTTTAAACTGGCACAAAAAACTCTTGAAGTTCATAAAAAGGTGAAATATCTCGGTCACTTTATTACTGAGCAAATGAATGATGATGATGACATATACAGACAACGGTGTAAGCTCTATGTGCAGGCAAATACTATTGCACGCAAATTCAGCTTTTGTTCACTTCCAGTTAAAGTGGCTTTGTTTAAAGCGTATTGCACACCGCTATATACTGCCCCCTTGTGGTCATCCTACAAACAATGTAGCATGCAGAAGCTGCATGTTGCATATAATGATGCGATGAGAATCCTTTGCAAGATACCTAGAAGTGGTAGTGCCAGCCAGATGTTTGTAGCTGTGGGTGTTTGGACTTTTAAAGCACTTTTAAGAAAGTTAATGTTCAGTTTTAGAGAACGACTGGATGGTTCGAGTAACAGTATAATTTTAGCACTCACAGATCCGACAGTGAGTGGTTCCCGTTACTCATCCAGTCTCAGAAAGCACTGGTTAAAGTGTCTGTGTATTTATTGATTTATTTTAAGTAATTGTGTTTTATGTATATTATGGTTTTATATTTTTACAAATGTTTTAGATACTTATTTATATACATATATATATTTAATGGTGTATACCTTGTGTTGGGGGGGGGGGGGGGAGTGTTGTGTGTGTGTGTGTGTTTTTTTTGGTTTTTTTTTTTTGTCTTGTTTTTATGGACATGAAGTCTGCCAATTAAGATTGAATTGAATTGAATTGAAATAAATATGCTAAGATGAGATAGCTGACTTCATCTAACTAGCAAATGTTGTCCAGGCTACGTTGGTGATACAGTTTTTTTTTATGTGTATGATATTTTTGTCATGCGATTTTAAAGCTGGCCCTACAACCGCATCCAAGAATAACATGCAGCGTATCTCAGAACTGTCGGTGAAAATTATTCTTGGAGCTAAGTTTAATTGAGCTGCATTTTAAAGAGGTGCAATTTCACAATTTGTGTATATTTTCTAAGTTCACTATTTTGTCATGTGTTGAGAAAAACACAGATTTTAAAATTACATGGTCTAATATTTACATTTAGCATAACTGCAACATTATTTTTTCATTTTTTTTTTTTAAAGACTCGAAAGGACTTGAAATTCAAAGTTTCAGACTTGTGACTTGACTCGGACTTTTACACCAGTGACTTGAGACTCGACTCTGACTTGCCTGACATTACTTGAGACTTGACTTGAGACTTGAGGATAAAGACTTGAGACTTACTTGAGACTTGCAAGACAATGACTTGGTCCCACCTCTGCCTGCGACACCCTTAATAATCACTCCTCTTCTGTAGAGCTAGCTAGATGGTGAAGTACCCCAACCACAGTTTAAGACTGGTACCTGCAGTTGTTCCGCTGTTGGGCCAAATAAAAATAAATAAATAAATAAATAAAACACTGGCCCACACGTTTTTTGTTTTGTTTGTGTAACGCGCGGCGGACACTAAAGCGGTCGCGCCAGAATGTCACGCTAAAAAGAAAGATTCTTTAAAATACAAGGGGGAGCAAGCAAGTCAGATACCACGGGCACAGAGAGGAAGCAGGTCTGATCAGAAACAGTTTATTACTAGGCCAGGAAGCACAAATAAAACACCCTTAAAATGTACATAATAAAATGTTTGCTCTCTACTAAAAACAATTCTAAAACCCGTAAAACTACCATTTTCTACATTCACTAAACCCCCCCTTGCTATAATTAGGCCACATGTTCATTATGGGTCCATCAGCAGGCCAGGAATTCCTCCTTTAGAGCAGAGTCCACGCCAGCCCCGTCTTCAGCAGACAAGAAAGAGCCACCCATCTTTCTTGTCCTTCCGCTGGCCCATCACTTCCCAGCCCGGCTTGCGTTCTGCACCCGAATCCATGATGCGACCACCGCCACAGCTCCCCTTGCGTCGGTGTCCTGCAACATAACAAATAGGGGCCAGAACAATGGTCCCAGAAGCGGCCCTGGCTCATGGCCATGGTGACCCTCTCCCAATCCAGCTGCACCCAGTAAACAACAGTAGAGACCCTACTCACAAATGCAGGCAGAGGTAAACCTCTGCCCTGCTGCCAATCACACGCGTTGTCTCTTACTGTTGCCGTTCCATGAGGTCAGGACTTGGTCGCCGCATCACACTGGCCATCTCGCATTAACCTTCCAGCCTCTCTCCTTCAGTGCTCAGCTAGCCTGTATTTAAAAGGTCTTTACACAGCTGATAGGCCACCTCTGGACACACCCCTGCCTCAGCAGGTGGTCCCTATCAGCTAATTTGTCCCATGTGCAGCCAGTCCACAGTGGATAAAAACCATGTCACATAAAACACTAAAAACCATGCAATAGAAACAGAATAAAACCATGCAAACAAAACAACACTCATAAATAAACACTAAAAATCAGAATAAAAACAATATACAAGATAAATACAAATTTCCACTGTGTGACATTTGTTTGTTTTTAGTTTCTTCTTTTGTTGGCTTTGCATCTTCCCTCTCTTTGTATGCGACATCCCCTGGTGAGTAATATGGGAATAGGCCTGGGTTTCATGTGTTATTGTTTCAAGTCAGTCACAAGCCTGTTTTGGAAATGTAAGAAGTAAAAAGCATATACACTCAACAAAAATATAAACGCAACACCTTTGTTACTGCTCCCATTCCCCATGGGATGGACGTAGAGACCTAAAATTCATTCCAGATACACAATATAACCATCCCTCCCAAACAGTGGTCACAAATCAGTCCAAATGTGTGGTAGTGGGCACATCTGCCATATTGAGATAATCCATCCCACCTCACAGGTGTGCCACATCAGGATGCTGATCTGACATCATGAGTAGTGCACAGGTGTACCTCAGACTGCCCACAACAAAAGGCCACCCTGGAATGTGCAGTTTTGTCTCACAGCAAAATGCCACAGATGCCACAAGCAATGAGGGAGCGTGCAACTGGCATGCTGACAGCAGGAATGTCAACCAGATCTGTCGCCCGTGCATTGAATGTTCATTTCTCAACCATAAGCCGTCTCCACAGGCGTTTCAGAGAATATGGCAGCACATCCAACCGGCCTCACAACCGCAGACCTCGTGTAACCACACCAGCCCAGGACCTCCACATCCAGCAGGTTCACCTCCAAGATTGTCTGAGACCAGCCACCCAGACAGCTGCTGGAACAATTGGTTTGCACAACCAAACAATTTCTGCACAAACTGTCAGAAACCGTCTCAGGGACGCTCAACTGCATGCCCGTCGTCCTCATCGGGGTCTTGACCTGACTCCAGCTCGTCGCCGTAACAGACTTGTGTGGGCAAATGCTCACATTCGATGGCGTCTGGCACGTTGGAGAGGTGTGCGCTTCACAGATGAATCATGGTTCACATTGTTCAGGGCAGATGGCAGCTGAGAATGTCCCAGTTCTTGCATGGCCAGCATACTCACCGGACATGTCACCCATTGAGCATGTTCGGGATGTGCTTGACTGGCATATACGACAGCGTGTACCAGTTCCCACGAATATATCCAACAACCTCACACAGCCATTGAAGTGGAGTGGACCAACATTCCACAGGCCACAATTGACAATCTGATAGACTCCATGCGACGATGTGTTGCACTGCATGAGGCAAATGGTGGTCACACCAGATACTGACCGGTTCTGGGTCCCCAGACCCCCAATAAAGCAAAAAACTGCACATTCCAGGGTGGCCTTTTGTTGTGGGCAGTCTGAGGTACACCTGTGCACTACTCATGATGTCAGACCAGCATCCTGATGTGGCACACCTGTGAGGTGGGATGGATTATCTCAATATGGCAGATGTGCCCACTACCACACATTTGGACTGATTTGTGACCACTGTTTGGGAGGGATGGTTATATTGTGTATCTGGAATGAATTTTAGGTCTCTACGTCCATCCCATGGGGAATGGGAGCAGTAACAAAGGTGTTGCATTTATATTTTTGTTGAGTGTATATTTGTGTAAAAAATGTAGGGGGCAATAGTAAAAAGTAGTCAAAAAAATCAAATTCAAGTGAAGTACAGATACCTGAAAATGAGATCTAATTACAGTACAGTCTGGTTCTGACACTCAAATTCATTCCTGGCCCCTCAGTTAATTGTACACTAATAAAAAGTGAATGTCGCAGAGCCTTCAGCTATCAGACCGACTGTCCTCCACAGATCTGTGAGTTTGTTAGGGGTGAAACCTCACAGCATTTTTTCCCTGTTTTTTTTAAAGTAGTAGTTCAGAGTTTGGGTTGTGTGGGAAATACTCCACCATTAACTCATTCCACTGTTGTATTTCCCAGACATGAAAACTCACCCCAAAGGCAACAAACAAATGAATTAGTTTGCTGGATTGAGAATTTGAGCATGTATTTCTGTTATAAGAGCATTAGCATTATAAGCATGAGCATTATAAAGAGCTAACATGTGGTAATCCAAGTCTTATTGCATTTATTGTGACTTCAGTTTACTTTTTACTTTATTAAAATGTATACAGCACTGTTATATGTAGTTTAATGTAACTGTTTGGTTTTGCAGACTCAGATGTTTTGTAAAATTATATCTACTCTTTTAAAGAAAAAAAGGAAATGTGTCTTAGCAACTATGAAAAACTGAGACAAAATGCCCAGAACTCAGTTATAGGTCTCTTTTGGAGGAGCGCTTTAAAACTTACACAGCTCTGAATTTATATAAACTTTTACAGAGAGATCATTTTAGGTACTATAGCTTACATCTTAATTGGCTAATTTATTAACACAACCTTTGTTATCCCAGTGTTACTTAAGCAATATAAATGCAGAGTTTTTCCAACTAATGAGAGAAGTTGATCAGTTCTCCAAGATAAGAGTTTATTGATCACGGAGGAGGAAATCAATTGTTACAGGAGCACAGGGAACAGGCGAGAGGATGCACAAAGTTTTCTCCTTTAATTCCAATTTATCATTAGCAGGAGGTTTAATATCAACAGCCTGGTCTTTTTCTGCTGTACTGTAAAGAGTCACAAATAATAATGGTGTTTGCTAAGTGGGTAAATGTGGGAAGCGGAAGGTGTCAGAACACATTACTGAGAAGTATATGTAGAATACTTCATATGTAACAAACTTTCATCCATATTTTTTTCTGTAAACTTGTGCGACTCTTGGAAAATATTCTTTCACACGGAATCGGTGCTGTAAAATCAAGCCAAATTTGCATCATTAAAAGCAGCCCACTGCATTTTTTACCTTTTGGATATAGACCTTGAAACTTATTTGAGTAACTGGACTGGATTTCTCCACTGTGTTTGTACTGCCGGTACCTTTTGGATAATTTTTATTGGAATTATCTGACTAATAATATGGTTTGTTGTGTGATACAGAATGTCCTAGAAGTTTGTGCATCAGTTTTAATGAAATTTGAAATGAAATTATAGGCTTTTGTTATTCTGTTACTGCCATGGTTAGCAGGGCAAACTGTGTGGGAATTATTAAAGGACCCAAGATGCAGGCACTACTGATATGAGTGAGCTTTTATTGAGGAGGATGAAATACAACAAAAGGCAAGGGTGGCGAGAACAGAACTGACAAAACCTAAACTGGGAAACTAAGAATAAAACAAACCTGAAACCTTGAAACACAAACAGAGATGCAGGGAGATGAAGACAGATGAAGGGAACCACACAGACAAACCAGCAATGCACACCGGAAAACACAGGGCTTATATACACAAAGAGGCAATGAGAAACAGGAGGAGACCCAGCTGGGGAAAATTGGAGCTGATGAGACTGAGAGAAGTAAAACAGAATACAATAACCTGAGACACTGACCTTCAAAATAAAATAGGAACTCACACATACAAAGAAACACGGACTTTACACAGAGGGAACACACAGGCAGGGATGACTAACACTAAACTGAGGAAGAACCGAACCAAAACCAACAAGCTAGAAACCACAACCAGAATATATTATAATAATAGAAAACACAAAACGCTGGGTCAAATGACCCAGGACCATGACAGTTACTTTGTAAATATGTGTATCTGCATCATGCCCACACTATTTCTGAATACACCTTGCCAGCCAAACTTAGCCAAAAAGTGAAATTGGTTCATTATTACATTCACAAGTTGTCATTTGAATAAAATGGTTCTATGTTTCTATGGTGAACATAAGTAAATGATCAATGATCTGCATAAAATTCAACAACTTAAAACTTGTTGCATTTAACAGAGGTGTGGACTCGAGTCACATGACTTGGACTCGAGTCAGACTCGAGTCATTAATTTTATGACTTTAGACTTGACTTGAAAAAATGTTCTAAGACTTGTGACTTGACTTGGACTTTTACACCAATGACTTGGGACTTGAATTGGACTTGAACCTGTTTACTTGAAAAGACTTGATATTTTACCCCAAATATAAAATTTAACATGCATATTATATAGAGATTGAAAATGTGACGTCATTCTCGGGTAGAACCGCAAAGGATTCTGGGAACTCGTGGCAAGCGGTACTAGCGCACGCAGGCTTTCAATTAAAATCAGTTATACAGCGATAAAAAGAAACACAAAAATGTCAAGAAGCTGTTGTATTATTAACTGCAATAGCCGGTCGCATGACAGCCACGGGAAGCCGACGGGTAAAGAGATCGGTTGTTATCGGATTACGTCGTTGAAGAGAAATTGTTCAAGCCATGTTTCCGAAGTAACAAAGACGCGACTGGATTGCAGCCATTCAAAGACCAAATATAACGTCCCAGAACACTCCAGCTCACAGGTTAGTCTGCTCCAAGCATTTACACGAAGGTCAGTGTTTTTTAGTAGTTAATACCTCATTTTCATAACATAATTAGTGATATAGGTTACAAGCAAGTCTGGCGCTGAACAGAAATGGTCGCGCTATGCTCCTTTGTTTATTGTGCATAAATAGTGAATTGTCCTGACACAATATTGCGTTTCGCTTCTGTTATTATGGTACATTGACAAAAACATATACTTTTATTCACAGGATAAAACAGGTTTTTTGTATCACTAATTGTCCAGTACGATTACAGCATACAATATTGTCACTGCTACATTTCTGTGATGCTACCAGAAATTATTTCCACTACTAATTAATTACCGTTGAGCTCAAAGGTCCTATTAATAAACGGTTAATGAATGTGTATTTATGATGACGATTTGTGAGACTGGTAAACTTATGATACGTACGATGGTCTTTACTTTCTACACGGTGCATTTCAAGGTCCTGCACCCATCCGTCGGTAAACTGTACCTGGGCTTGTTGCAGTGACCTGAAGTTACTAAACTTCATGAGTGTATGCACTCACTCCAAGAAGCGTATAATTATAAATATGCATATAAATATGCTACGATGAGATAGCTGACTTCATCTAACTAGCAAATGTTTTCCAGGCTACGTTGGTGATACAGTTTTTTTTTAATGTGTATGATATTTTTGTCATGCGATTTTAAAGCGGGTCCTACAACCGCATCCAAGAATAACATGCAGCTTATCTCAGAACTGTCGGTGAAAATTATTCTTGGAGCTAAGTTTAATTGAGCTGCATTTTAAAGAGGTGCAATTTCACAATTTGTGTATATTTTCTAAGTTCACTATTTTGTCATGTGTTGAGAAAAACACAGATTTTAAAATTACATGGTCTAATATTTACATTTAGCATATAACTGCAACATTATTTTTTCGTTTTGTTTTTTTTAAAGACTCGAAAGGACTTGAAATTCAAAGTTTCAGACTTGTGACTTGACTCGGACTTTTACACCAGTGACTTGAGACTCGACTCTGACTTGCCTGACATTACTTGAGACTTGACTTGAGACTTGAGGATAAAGACTTGAGACTTACTTGAGACTTGCAAAACAATGACTTGGTCCCACCTCTGGCATTTAATCTTGTTGAGATGACACAATACAACCTTGCAAGAATGGCACAGAGACGCAGACTTCACCAGAGAATATACAGCTGACAGGAGAGACAGAGCAACCATTGAACACAGAGACAGAAACCAGAAGATTAAAAACTCTAACATTGAACCCAAAAGACTAGAGATGATAAATAATGACAAAATCAAAAATCAAAACACTAGGTCACTGACTCGAGACCGTGACAGCTTTTGATGTAATTGAACTCAACAAAATTAATTTTAAGACCATCAGTGATCAGAAAGCTCACAAGGTGCTCGCTGTAGCATACCTGATAATGTACCTGACATGTGAACATCTAATTGGTTGCCAAAAGAAAAAATGGTCCAATCAGGGGTCTTTGAAGAAAATCCACCTGAAACTACCTGGGTCCCTTGATACAAGGTTCTCTCATATACCCAAACAGCAAAAGCTGGTTCCCACATTTTGAACAACATATCAGCATAATTTATGTTGTTACAATGATACTTTGAACCAGCCAGGTGATGTTTCAATTTTTTCAGTAACACCAGTGGATATTTTGGTTGTAAGATCTGAGGTCATGGATTGAGATGGTCCAGGGGAAGCATATGCTAATACCCTAAAAACTATTTGATAGTAAAACCAAATTACTTTACTCTGGCGCTATGTTAGACTGGTGCACACCACAGCCACTGTGTGCCAGTGCAATACAGTGCGCTATTGTAAATTCACCATAGTACAAAAAGCTAAGCTTTGGATGGCATTTCACAATGTGTGTTTTGACTGATATTTACAGATATTTGTGTAAAGATTTAAGGAGTAAAAGTAAAAAGTTGTCTGAAAAATAAAGACTCAAAAAAAAATTAAAATTCTGTGTTACCGCGCCAGATCCGCGGCCCCAAACCGTAGTAAGGAAACCTCTGGCAGTTACTTGAAGGTTCCGTAACTGGCTCGTAGCCGGCAACCAGCTTACTATACAGGTCAACTCTGCTAGCAAAAAGATCAAAGGAGGCGTAGGAAACTGCTTCACCGAACTTTATTTCTTCTCCAAGGCACGAATGGCTGAAACCGTTTACTCACAGCGAGCATCGCCGACACAACTCTGGCTGTCGAGGGAGTTATTATATTCCTTTTATTTATTTTCTTTCCGTCTCTTCTGTAGCTAACCGTTACTTTTCCCCTTCTCCGCTCTCTTTCTACACACCTGCACCAGGCAGTCCCGCTACACACATCCCGAATACATTTCCCGTCAGGCTTCACCCTTAAGGACTATGCCTGTAACACTACCCTCACTCTGGATGATAATTAAACCCTTAACATCATTCCAGCACATGAATCCCCCATTAACAAGGAAATATACAGCATTCTATGCGGGACAGCAGTCATGCCCACAGTCCATAAATGGCGATCCTTAGGAGGGAACAATCTTGAAGTAGACAACTGTCCATATCTTGCACACAAAAAAAAACATAGAATGTACAGGGTTCACTTTGAGGAGGGTGCAAGTCAATGTCCATATCCCGTCCTTCACATATATAGTATTCACAAAGAAAGAAAAAAAAACACACACAACAGCATTTACATCGATCCCATGAGCTTTTAGAGGTGATGCCCATATTATTCAAGATGCGCTACGACATTAAGGCACTACAGCTGAACGTTTGCCCCTCTCTTATACCATTTGCCCCTATATCCAGCTTTACTTCATTAGTATAAACAGTTCAAACAATAACTTGAGCCCGTCGACAGCCATATTACCAGCAAACAGCAAGACAAACAAGCCCAACAGTACACGTAAGAATAGCCCCCTGTAACAACTCAATCTACAACAGTCATATCACTTAACATATGTAACATGAACAATTTTTTATTTTTTTTATGTTCGAACGACTAAGCAGGGCAGCGATCCGCCTACACCCTGACTCAGTTTGGACATACTAGCCTAGTGACTGACCCAGTCACCAAACATGTCCGACGCCCGCCGCAAACGCTGTGGTCTGGAACAGGGTGTGGACCTGAAGGAAGGCAAGGCAAGGCAAGGCAAATTTATTTGTATAGCACAATTCAACAACAAGGTGATTCAAAGTGCTTTACAGAGACATTAGAAACAAAAACAAATAAAAAGCATGATTTAAAATTGATTAAAACAAGCAAACAAACAAACTAACTAAACACACACATTTCACACCTGTTCGCGCGATCTGAACCCTTATCGTAAGGGGAGCTACCAGTCCTTCTGTGGACGAGCTACTTTCTATTTTAAATTCCCTGAATTTAAAATACTCTCTAGACCCAGTCTAGACCCAGTTGGGGAGCTACCCAGAGCTCTAATCCCACACCTGTTCGCGCGATCTGAACCCTTATCGTAAGGGGAGCTACCAGTCCTTCTGTGGACGAGCTACTTTCTATTTTAAATTCCCTGAATTTAAAAT
Source organism: Aulonocara sp. 'chitande type north' Nkhata Bay (assembly GCF_057382095.1). Taxonomy (NCBI): domain Eukaryota; kingdom Metazoa; phylum Chordata; class Actinopteri; order Cichliformes; family Cichlidae; genus Aulonocara; species Aulonocara sp. 'chitande type north' Nkhata Bay. The sequence goes on along the minus strand of NC_141358.1, from coordinate 32,117,889 downwards.
ACTCTCTAGACCCAGTCTAGACCCAGCTGGGGAGCTACCCAGAGCTCTAAACCCACTTAACAAACAAACAAAACAGTATATAAAATCAAAACAGATAAAATCAGAACAGTAGATAAAATCAGTAGTTAATGTAAGTTTTGAAATTTAAGCTTAACAAACAAACAAAACAGTATATAAAATCAAAACAGATAAAATCAGAACAGTAGATAAGATCAGTAGTTAGTGTAAGTTTTGAAATTTAAGCTTAAAAGTGTGGATTTGGTGCTTTATTCAAATGCAGCTGAGAATAGGTGAGTCTTCAACCTGGATTTAAATAAACTGAGTGTTTCAGCTGATCTGAGGCTTTCTGGGAGTTTGTTCCAGATATAAGGAGCATAAAAGCTGAATGCAGCTTCTCCGTGTCTGGTTCTGACTCTGGGAACTGATAAAAGACCGGATCCAGATGACCTGAGGGATCTGGAAGGTTCATACTGGGTCAGGAGGTCACTGATGTATTTTGGTCCTAAACCATTCAGAGCTTTATAGGCCAGCATCAGAACTTTAAAGTCTATCCTCTGACAGACAGGCAGCCAGTGTAAAGACCTCAGAGCTGGACTGATGTGGTCCACTTTTTTGGTCTTAGTGAGGACTCGAGCAGCAGAGTTCTGAATGAGCTGTAGTTGTCTGACTGATTTTTTAGGTAGACCTGTAAAGATGCTGTTACAGTAATCAAGCCTACTAAAAATGAATGCATGGACTAGTTTTTCCAGGTCCTGTTGAGACATCAGATCTTTTATCCTTGAAATATTCTTGAGGTGATAGTAAGCTGATTTTGTTATTGTCTTAATGTGTTTTTCTAAGTTTAGGTCTGCATCCATCACTACACCCAAATTTCTCGCCTGGTTTGTGGTTTTTAGATGTATAGATTGAAGTTCTCTGGTGACCTGTAATCATTTTTCTTTGGCGCCAAAGACTATTACTTCAGTTTTGTTTTTGTTTAGTTGGAGAAAATTGTGGCACAACCAGTCATTAATTTCCTCAATGCATTTACCAAGAGCCTGTACAGGGCCTCGGTCTCCTGGTGACATTGTGATATATATTTGTGTGTCATCTGCATAGCTGTGGTAGTTTATTTTGTTGTTCTTTATAATCTGTGCCAGTGGGAGCATGTAAATGTTAAACAGAGGGGGTCCCAAGATGGAACCTTGGGGAACTCCACATGTGATACTTGTCTGCTCGGATGTGAAGTTACCTATTGATACAAAGTATTTCCTGTTTTCTAAGTATGTTTTGAACCAGTTTAGTACAGTTCCTGAAAGACCTGCCCAGTTCTCCAGTCGTTTGAGTAATATGTTGTGGTCAACTGTATCAAATGCTGCACTGAGATCCAGTAAAACTAGGACTGACATTTTTCCACTGTCTGTGTTCAGACATATGTCATTAAACACTTTGGTCAGAGCGGTTTCAGTGCTGTGGTTCTGTCTAAAACCTGACTGGAAGGCATCGTAGCAGTTATTCTGTTTTAAGAAGTAATTGAGCTGTTGAGAAACTGCTTTTTCAATGATCTTACTTAAAAATGGGAGATTTGAGATCGGCCTGTAGTTTTTCATTTGTGTCTTGTCAAGATTGTCCTTTTTCAGTATAGGTTTGATTACAGCAGTTTTTAGTGATTCTGGAAACACACCTGACATTAAGGAAAAGTTGACGATCTGTAACAGGTCTGACTCTAAAGTCTTTGAGACCTTTTTGAAAAAACTTGTTGGCAGGACATCTAAACAGCAAGAGGAGGAGTTCAGTTGACCTAAGATGTCCTCCAGGTCTTTGCTGTTAATCGGGTGAAACTGTTTGATGGTGTTTAAACAGTTTTTCGGTGGACACAGTACATATCCTTGATCTGCTGTTGATGTACCAACTGCTTGTCTAATCTTTTGGATTTTGTCTGTGAAGAATTTGGCAAAATCATTGCAGGCCGTGGTTGAATGAAGTTCAGCTGCCACTGGCACAGGAGGGTTTGTTAGCCTGTCAACTGTAGAAAATAAGACCCAAGCATTATGGCTGTTTTTAGTGATGATGTCAGAGAAGTAGGGCAGGGAAGGGTGATGTCCTGGTCCTTCAGCCTCATCCACGTAAGGCTGAACAGGGCTGGCTGGCAACCCGCTACCGTCTCCTAGAGCGGGTGGCGGAGAGCCAGTTCTCAGGGAAGCACCAGTATCTGGTTGATCTGCCCCGGATGGGGCCTCCCACAAGTCAAAGGGACCGAAATCGATGTCAGAATCGCTTTCGTCGAGCGCTGGAGGAGGCACCTTGATAGGTGCAGCCTGGTCGGAGTCTTGGAAGACCCAGCTGTTGCCCAGCGGCGTTCTTGAGTGATAAGGCTTGAGTCTGTCGTGATGAACCACTTTAGCCTTTGCTCTGGGCCCCTTTTTAATGCAGTAGACCACATCATCCAGCAGGCCCACTACGAAGTAGGGGCCCTCATAGGAAGGCAAAAACTGGCGAACCTTGTGCCGCACTCTCTTGGTCCCTTTGATCAGATGTCACACTGCAGCGCTGACTTGATACTGAACTTGACAGACATTCTTATCGTACTGTCTCTTAGCATGCTCAACAGATTTCCAAAGAGCCTCCCATGCCAGTTGGTGGGAAAGCTCCAGCCTTTCCCTGAGTTGCACCACATACTGTGGTGCAGTGCAGTTGGGGGTGTTGTCAACTGGCAAGAATAGCCGCGACCAGGTCAATAGGCTCGGTTATCTCTCGCCCCAGTAGCATCATGTTTGGGGTCCTGTGGAGCTGTGTTTAGTTGCCCGATAAGCCATGACAGCATATGGGATCATTATATCCCAGTCCCAGTGGCAGCGCTCCGCGGTGGTGGCTAAGGCCTTCTGAAGGGTAGCATTAAAATGCTCTACCTGGCCATCGGACTGTGGATGAAACGGCGTGATGCGCATCTTTTTGATTCCGAACAGTTCGCACATCCCCTGGAACACAGCTGACTCAAAGTTGGTGCCTTGGTCACTATGAAGAGACTGTGGGGCTCCATATCTACACACCCACTCCGCAACAACCTTTTCTGCCACCGTGGGTGCTTGTTCATCGGGGACTGGATGAGCCTCCACCCACTTGCTGAAATAGTCTTGTACCACCAATATGAACCGGTTATGCCTCTCTGTTTCGTTCAACGGTCCCATCAGATTGACTGCAATCCTCTCCATGGGGGCGCCAACACGTACCGCTGCCTGGGGGGTTTTTAGGGGCCAGGCCCTTTCAGCACAACCGGTGCAAGTGCGGCACCACAGGGTCGCATCATCTTTCATGTTATTCCAGTAGTACCTATTCTTCAGGCGTGCCAGGGTCCTTTCTGCCCCAAAGTGGCCGCCCACTGGGCCATCGTGCATCTGCTGCATTACGGAGTAACAATAGGCGTGAGGCAGAAGGATTTGGGGGAAAAACACATTACTTTCTGTACAGTGGAATTTCCTCACCAGTACTCCATCTTTTAGGTACAGTCTTTTCCACTGCGCCCAGTAGGCTTTGGTTGCGAGTGTAGCAGGTTGAAAAAGCTACATGTTTATTTTTGTAAGAAAACCAATTACCCCCTTATTTTTTGTTTATTATTGTGACTTATTTTGACATTGTTATGTGTTGCGAGACCATGGTTATGTTTCATTATGCCAGTAGATGGTGCTCTTGCACTGCTGTGGAACTACCAGAGAGACTCTAGCTATAGGGTCTGTGCATGCGTAGCTCAGAAATAAATGAACTCCGGCCTGAGCAAGACGCTAACTTCAGTGTCCTCTCTATTAATCCACAGTTTGCTCATATTTGGCTACGCAGTGCTCTCCAGCCTGTGTGCTGCTTGCTGCCGGTCCAGATTCCCATAGGTCTGGTGCCGGTAACATGGGCTGCATGCTGCTACATCGGCCCAGACTGGCCGACCTCCCCCTTTTTCCTTCCATTCCCAAACTGGGCATATATCCACGTCGTTCTTTTGGCTAGCCACGAGCTAGTGTGATGTGACTCATCCACCCGGTTGATATTTGGGCGGCTGTCGTGGCTACTACCGGAACAACAGTCCACTGCTGCTACGGGTGCACACTCTGGTCCTGGTACCCAGCTTTTCCCATTGTTACCATCAGGCCCCACTACCCCCACTGGGGGCTGCCCTGGGGGGGTTATGCTGGTACAATAGTCCTCTAAGTTACACTGCACACCTTTATGCTTGAACTGGCCGCTGTTGATGGTGGGCTCTGGAAGTGTGCACAGGCATGAAGCGCGGCAGGGTCTCCTGGAAAGTGCATCCGCATTCTGGTGGTTTTTCCCAGGTCGGTGCAGCACCTGGAAGTTATACTCTGCCAGCTTCTCCAACCAGCGGGCCAGCTGGCCCTCGGGCTCCCTTAGCCTTGTCAGCCAGCAGAGGCTGCTATGGTCAGTCCGGACAGTGAACGGCCTACCCAGCAGGTACTGTCTGAAGTAGGAAGTGAACGCCACAACCGCCAGAAGCTCTCGTCTGGTCGTACAATAGTTTTGTTCGGTAGCTGACAGCCGCCTGCTCCCATAAGCCAAGACCCGCTCTTCGCCCCATTGCACTTGGGAGAGAATTGCTCTGATCCCACAATCGCTGGCATCAGTGTCAAGGAACAAGTCACCCTGGTCCAGTGGGTAACCCAGGACAGGGGCTGCTGTAAGTCGTTTTTTTAATTCCTGGAATGCTTACTGGCACTCAGGAGTCCAGTTAAAACGGGCATACTTCTTAGTGAGTTCGTGGAGGGGTTTGGTTATTGTGGCAAAGTCCTCCACGAAGCGGCGGTAGTATGAGGCTAAGCCAACAAACTGACGCACTTCTGTGATGGTCTGGGTGTAGGCCAGTCCGTCACCTGCTGAACTTTCTGGGGATCTGTGGAAATACCTCCAGCAGAGATGATATAGCCCAGATAGGCCACCTGCTCCCGAAACAGGCAGCATTTAGATGGCTTCAGTTTTAGGTTGGCTCGACGCAATCTGATGAACACTTGCTCGAGCCGCTGCAGCATCTGGGTGCTATCCTGTCCCAGGACAATGATGTTATCTAGGTACACTAAGCACGTCTCCCACTGCAGCCCAGCCAGGACTCTGTCCATAAGCCTTTGGAATGTGGCCGGTGCATTGCACAGTCCAAACGGCATCACATTCCACTCGAACAATCCCTTACGGGTACAAAATGCAGCTGCTTTTTGTTTAAGTGCTAGGGGTCATCTCTACCTGCCAGTACCCTGATGTCAGGTCTAGTGTACTGAAGTACTTGGCAGTGGAAAGCGTGTCAAGGGTGTCCTGGATGCGTGGCAGGGGATAAGCGTCTTTAAGGGTTCGCTCATTTAGTGGTCTATAGTCCACACATAGTCTGGGACTCTGGTCTTTCTTCTTCACCATCACAATTGGAGCAGCCCAGCTGCTATTGCTAGGTTGAGCTAGCCCAGCCTCCAGGCTATGCTGTACTTGCTGGTCGGCCGCTATTTGTTTGTCCCCTGCCATCCTGCGCGGCGGGTGCTTAACTGGTGGCCCTGGCGTGGTCAGGATGTCATGCTGGACAACACCAGTGCGACCAAGGTCATTTGGGCCAGTGGAGAAGACATCACCATAGGACCGCAGCAGGCCTACCAGTTTGCAGCGGGAAACATGAGTCAAACCGGGGCTGCTCTCAGCATAAAGGGCCTGCAAATGGCTTGGCACAGAAGCAGGGGGAGTACCATTAAGCTCGAGGGCTGCCAAGACCCTTGGTGGGTGACTCCCCGACCCCTCCAGGACCTGCACCGGCTGAAGAACCCCCGCCACGGCAGCCCGCTTTAAGGTAACAGCTGCAGCCCCAGGGTTAAAGACTCTGATTGGGATGCTAGAGGGTTTACGAGGTTGTACAACTGCGTGAGCCACCAGCACTTGGTGCTTCTCCACAAAGCCCTTTGTGGGGCTTAGCATCATGTCTCTATGAGCGGCACAACGGAAGCTGGAAAACCCCGGGACCACATACTCGCCTGGTTCCAAAACCGTAGTGTGTGCCACCCTAACAACAAGCACCTGGGGTTGAGGGCAGAAGCCAAAGCATGGTATCTTTTCATCAAACAGGGTTATCTCTTGGTGGCCGTAGTTTAAGCAAGCGCACGATTGTTGCAGGAAAGGGTGCCCCAGGATAACTTCAGTGCCCTCAGCCATGTCGGCCAAAAGAAAGTCTACATTTTTAACACCGCTCCCCACATGTACAGGCAGGATGACCTCACCCAGGACGGCCAATCCCTCTGGACCAATGCCTTGTACAGTCTGAGCAATGGATGCCTACACCTGGGGTCTTGACTCCGCGGGGATGGTGTTAAAATAGTGGAGGGGCAGCACATGCCGCCGTGCACCAGAATCCAGTAAGGCCCGTATTTCCCGTCCCTGTATTACTATCTGGACACACATCACATCTTGGCCTCCATTATGGAACACTGTGCCTGGGTCAGGGGCTGGGCCTCTAGCAGCTTTTACAGGCTTCTGGGCAGGTGAGCGAGGAGAGGGGCAGTTCCTCTGTAGATGTCCTATGCCGGAGCAGTTATGGCAAACAGCCTCCTTCCTGCTTGACTTGTTAAATGTGCTCCAGCTTTGGCGCCCACGCTGGATAGGTCTTTGAGCTCTTTCTGGTGGTTCATAGCTTAGCATATGAACATTCTCCCGTAATGCAGCTGTTCGGGCCCCCTGTGCTGCAGAGACTCGTGCCCCTGGCTGCATAAGCTGCGTGACTGCCCTGGCGGCCCTTTTCGTTGGCTCGAACCTGTGGGCGATTTCATAGGCTCTTGCCTATAAAACACACCGCCCGGGCAACAAAGGAGTGGCTCCGTCAGAAGCATTTGAAAGTCCTGGAGTGGCCTAGCCAGTCTCCAGACCTCAACCCCATAGAAAATCTGTGGCGGGAGTTGAAAGTCCGTGTTGCTCGGCGACAGCCCCAAAACATCACTGCTCTCGAGAAGATCTGCATGGAGGAATGGGCCAAAATACCAGCTACTGTGTGTGCAAACCTGGTAAAGACCTATAGTAAACGTTTGACCTCTGTTATTGCCAACAAAGGTTATGTTACAAAGTATTGAGTTGTATTTTTGTTATTGACCAAATACTTATTTTCCACCCTGATTTACGAATAAATTCTTTACAAATCCTACCATGTGGATTCATGGATTTTTTTTTCACATTCTGTCTCTCACAGTTGAAGTGTACCTCTGGTGCAAATTACTGACCTCTGTCATCATTTTAGGTGGGGGAACTTGCACAATCGGTGGCTAACTAAATACTTTTTTGCCCCACTGTATTTACCTTTTCATACCTCATGTGTTAATACACCAACATTAATGATTAATGTTGGTGTATTAAACTCTGTCTCTCCTTCATAGTGTGACTTGTCTCCCTCTCCCCTCACCCCTGATCAGTCGTGGCAGATGGCTGCCCCTGCCTGAGCCTGCTGGATTTTTTCCTTCCCACTGTTGGCAAGTGCTTATTCAGAGTAATAACAATAATAATAACTTAGATTTGTATAGTGCCTTTCAAGAAACGTGGGAACGCTTTACAAAAGGCTATTGTTTGATTGGTGGGTCTCATATCATGAGGTCTTTACATTACAATATAAAGCATCTTGAGGCGACTGTTGTTGTGAATTAGTCCTATATAAATCAACTGAACTAAACTGAACTGAATTAAATGAATTCATAAATGCAAACAGATATGATGTGGCAGTATGTTGATGAGTGTGTACTGCTGAGAGCAACAAATAGCAGATGGACTACATCATATTACTGCTGTCTCGCCGTGGCTAGAGGGCTACTGAGTGTGAGTGGTCTCTTGCCTCGTCCCTGTCTTTAAAGCAGCCATTTCAAAAGTAACACGACTGCAAGTTTAATAAAAAATATAATTTCTTCTGTTAAAGAAAGTTTCTTCCATCTGAGGGCCGTTGAGAAGATTAAGAACGTGCTCTCAACTGCTGACTTTGAGAAAGTAATTCATGTCTTCACTTCATCCATACTTGATCATAACTAGCTTTTAATTTGGAATCAGCAAAACTCTGCTTTTTCATCTACAAGACTCCAGCAGCTCGACTCCTGACAGGCTTGCTTTTTTATACTGGTTTCCACTACATTTTGGAATAGATTTTAAGATTTTATTGATTGTTTTTAAGTCACTAAATGGATCTTGGTTTGACTTGACAGGTTCGTTGCACACAATCACAATAATGTTGGTTGTGTCACAGTGTTTTGTCTGGTGTCACTGTAGCATTATGGGAAAGATTTGTACTTTCAGAAAGAAGACATTGTTTACTTTGACTTCACTTTTTCCTCATATTTCCATTTCTTCTGTTAGAAGATTTAAGGTGTTTTTTGTATGTCATGTGGGTGAAAATTCAATATAAAGGTATATGTGAATCAGATTGTAACCCTATACATGGTTCATCCTGCTGCATCAGTGTGGACAGACATAAACTCTTCTGATACAGACAGCTGTCACATTCTTCTAGTTCCCCTCTCACAGATTGGTAGTGTCACTTTCACTTGCTGCTGGCGCTGCCTCTCTGTCTGAGTTGCAGATTGAAATACTGTTAAATTAGGTAGGCGTGAAGTAAAATAGCTGTGTTTATATATGCTGTGACCTTAGCACACCTTTTTATATTGCAATCAGTGAAATCAGCCAAAGGGTAAAAGTACTCTGAAGCTTCTTTTAAATAAAAAAAAAAAAAAAAAACCTGACCTAACTAAGGCTCTTAGCTCTGGGGTATCAAACATTTTGCACTGCTGTCTTTTGAAGTGGGCATGAAAGGACTGAACTTTAACTTGACTAACAACTAAGCCTTTCATGAAAACACTTTGAAATGAACACTTAAAATTATTTGTTTTTTCTACTTGTTTCTTTCTGCATCTTTAAAACACAAATGAAAGCAGTTTGAACCTGTTCTGCAACAGATTCACTTTTTGGCCTGAATAAATAAGACTCCCCTGCATGTGGCCACCACAACCAATTGCTATAATCACTGTCGACACCACCCACATCCTTGAGGAATTAGAGAGTCAGACGAGGAGTGAGGTGTCAACGCCACTGGGAGGCAGGGAGAAGTCAGAGAAGGCACCTGGAGCTGTTCGTGTCAGTACCAGACCTCATGCTGGCGTTGCTTCTGTATCTGCTGTATTTTTAGTCTGAAAAGACTGGGCGCAACAGTGAGTCATATTTGGGTTGGCTGAACTTTCAGAACTTGGCTGAACAACAACATTAAATATGTGCATTTAGGTGCACTTTCTAGTTGAGTGTGTAGGATTTAGCGGGCTCTATTAACAGAAATGGAATATAATAGCCAAAATTATGTTTTCATTCGTGTATGAAAACATGATTCGTGTTTTTGTTGCAATGAGCAATTTATATCAAATCCTGCCATCTATAGAAGACATTTTCTTACTAAACTGAAAGGAAAGTCCAAATATCTAAAGTCTAAAGGCTCATACTCTGCACTAAAATTGGTCCTTTGCAACATTAACCACATTAAATAATGAGGTAGTTTCCACATTTGAAAAGAGGTATTCTTTCCTATGGCTAGCTCTACTTATTGGGGAAAAACAAAGAAAAGCATATTTATTTTGTAAATTATGGACTGGAGTCAAAAAGGAAAATACAAAAGTGTATAATTTACTGTATGATTAACAAGTCAGTAGCAAATTAGAATGCAGTGTTGATTTATTCTTCAGTCCAATCCACCCCTTGCTCATTATATTGTTTAAAACACTTGAGGCTTCATATTTTGACTTCACTGAGTAATGACTTAAATAGTAATAGTATTGAGTCATGTTGTGTGCTTCTGGTGTGCCTTCCTTGTGATTGATAAGTCACTACCATGCCTTGTTCTCGTTGTAAGACGCTCTTGTCTAGTTTTAAAGCACCAATAGGCCATGAGTGGAAATGTTCAGCTCAAGGCTTCACAATGGGACAAATCACTGGGAGATTCTAAGGATGCTATGTCTGCCTTTCATAGAAGGTCAGAGCTTTTTCTGCAATACTTGGGTGCCCAATCTAAAGGATTACAATCTCTACATGATTAGTTGCCTGAAAAGCCAAACACAAGCTCTACAGAAGGTTTTTGTGTTGTTTCTTCTATACATTTGTAATAGGATGGTGAGATGGGCATATTCATCTGGTTGCAATCTGCAAATTATTGCAAGTTGCCACTAACTATCCCATATGGCTTCTTGAAAGAGAAACTATGGTTTATTTAGTGTTGGATAACAACTTGGTTATTATCTTTATGGTTTCTGGCTGAAAAGCAGCCTTTTGTTACCCTCAGTGTCAACATGAAAGCAGCTTCACCCTAAATACCTAGAGTATGGGGACTGATCACTTACCAATATATCCTAATGTAACCACCAAAAAATATGAGGGGAAGTTCTTGAATAGCCAAACCGTATGTGGCTGTGGTTCAGGAGGTAGAACACGCAATCTCACAATTCAGACGCCCTCTATAGAAAATAGCAGAGCAGGCTGTACCTGCTGCAGAGACTCAGGTTTATTGGAGTGAAGGGCCACTCCTGAAGGCCTTCTATGACTCGTGGTGGCTTCAGACATCTTTTACGGTGTGGTCTGCTGGGACGGCAGCATGTCTGCTGGGGACAGGAAGAGACTGAATAGGCTGATCCGCAGGGCCAGCTCTGTTCTAGGGTGCACTCTGGACCCAGTGGAGGTGGTGAGTGACAGGAGAATGATGGCTAAGCTGTCATCCCTGTTGGACAACATCTCCCACCCCATGCAGGAGACTCTGACAGCACTGAGCAGCTCCTTCAGTGGAAGGCTGCGGCACCCACAATGAGGGACTGAGAGATTTGCAGGTCTTTCCTCCCCACTGCTGTCAGACTCCACAACATGGTCTCTGCAGATGACCACACACATGCAGACAGAAACACGCACACACATCGCATACACAATTGTAACTTTCGCCCTGATGTGCAGTAGTACCAAGTGCAATTTTTCCTACTATAACAAAGCATTTTATCCTATTTTATCTTATCCTATTCTATTGTGTTTTTCTTAATTTTTTCTGCTCTTAACTTGTACTCACGTGTACAAGTTATAAATGTTTATCTTATCTTATCTTATCTTATCTTACCAATCAAAAGGCTGTGGTTTGATCCTGTGTCTTCACAAGTAGAAGGTTGATTTTGTTAATGGACCTGTGTGTAACCCCAACTAATCAAAAACCTCTCAAAGTTAGAAGACCGACAGATGAAAAAGGAAAGGAAAAACCTGAAGCCTTGTGAAGTGTTTGCAGTGGCTCTGTTATGCTGCGGGCAGCACTTTGATAGCATTAATTTGGACCTACTTGTTTCTTTTGAGTGAAGGGTCACTGCACCTGAAATGCACCTGAAATAAGAGAAAGATGACTTTATTTAATGTGATGACTGGGTAGTGTAGTCACCTGGTTATTTTAGCATATGAGATCTTGTCCATGTGGTGAAAAAACTATTTAATATAACACTCACAACTGCATAAGAAGACAAAGAGCGTTAGCGTTAACTAAACATCTCACTTTCCTTCAGGAACATCTTCAAAGCAAATTTTCCACACAATCAGCTGTAGAGTATCTTAAGTTCACCTGTTTAAAGACATAGGAAAGAAATGTTTGCTGCTGTGAGGAAAAGCGTGATTACTCATAGACCCCGGCTTGATTACAATTCAAAGAGGCAGTCTGTGGAAATTTGACCTACATTTTGTCAGGGAAACTCTGCTTTGAAGTTTGAAATGAGATTGGGGAAGCTTCAGTCATTCTTTTAGAAAAAGGCATCGTATACAACGTGTTTTGTTGTTTGTTTGTTTTTTTTATTCTTAATATCAAAGCTTTTGAAGACTCAATTAGCCACATCTCTGGTCTTGTCATAAAGCTGCTTCAGTCTTAGTTTAATAGATAGTCACAGAGAGTAGAAGCGTAGATGGGGCTGTGATATAAGCAGGCTCTTCGAATCTTTTCACACAGCAGCATATTTCAGGTATATGACATGTTTGTAAAGCATTACAGTTCTGTGAGTGAGATCATTCAGAACCCCAGTGCCATTTCACAGCAACACAAACCATGCAGCATCTGGTTACTGGGTGCATGCATAATTTCAGTCTTTTACAGAGAACGCTCCGGTTTCCCTGCTGTATATCAGACAGATACATTTCACAGGATAGCAGAAAGAAAGATTTGTCCAATCAACTGATAAATCTTCAAACTTCAAAGTAAATCAAAAACTCCAATAGATGTGAATCCACATCCACAGACCTAGAAAGGGCCTATTGTGAAATTATAACAGCCAATATTTTCAGAAAAAGCATAACAAGTCTCTACAGTGAAGTCAGTGCTCAACAGGCAAACTCTGAAAAAAGCATTTTAAACTAGGGAAGTTGTTAGTTAATGTTTTTCCAGTTTACATTTGTATTAATGCAAATTGCATTATGTTTAGATACATTTAAATATGACAAAAACAGAGAGTACCAGTCAAACACTGTAGCTCAGGAGGTCATTTGCTAATTGGAAGGTTGTGGTCCGATCTCTGACTGCTCCAGTCTGTATATCAAAGTATCCTCTGCAAGATATTGTCCATTTAAGTAAATAATGCATTCATCGGAGTGTGAATGTTAGGTGTAGAAAGTGCAGTTTTTTTGGGAAACTGCACAAACTAGTAAAGCAGATTTTATTTGCTTGTGTTAATTTTCATTCAATTCAATTCAATAAAACTTTATTGATACCGAAGGTTGACCCCGAAGGGTTAAGGCAACTGACCTTTTACCAGCGCCATCTTACTCTTCCAACCATACATACATTACAAAACATCACATGGGGAAGACAGGTCAGAGAGGTATAACAGTAGAAAATGCACAACATGAGGAAAGACGAGGAGAAAAAAGAACTCCCCCCAGACGGAGCTCCAACAAGGAGATCAGTTTGAGAACAGAAAAAAAACACCTCAGCTCATAGCACATGAATCATCACATCTCACAACATAGAACACATAAGCTTCGAAGGCATTTGGAGGGGCTGGGGGGTGAGTGTGGGTCTGTGTCAGTGTACATGCGTATGTGTGGGTGTGAGTGTGTGTTTGTGTTCCGTGTTCAGCCGAGAGAAAGTGTTCCTTCACTCGGTTAGGCAAAAGTCAACAATCTTCGGTCGACTTTGAGGAGGGAGAAAGTCACAACACAGTCTTGTTATCTAAGGGAGAATTGTTATTCTCGTCAGCTTTTGCCTTGAGCAACCAGCTGGCACCAGGGGGCCGTATGAGATGAAGATGGTAGTTGTTTTGGTTAGTGCAAACAAACTGCATCCAATTTTACAGTAGGTCTAATGTCCGTCACTGGTCACCAGGTCTCTCAATTCCCATTGTTCTTCTTCAAGATGTCATCCATATAGCAGAGCCATGAGCTTCTCCAAGATCTTATCCATATTGCGTTAAAAAAAGACACAGTCTGAGTACTCACAGTCCTGCCCATCATCTATCATATCGGCCAGCCTTGTGGGATTTTGAACAGCTGTAGCCGCTTCTTGTACTTTGATAAGCCAGGTCTGAACCAGCTCCAATCAACCAGAACTCTGTTATCATGGTTCTGAATCGGTAGATCTCATTCAATGCCCTCCATTGAGAGTGTAGCCAGACGCACGATGCAACCGACCATCGATTGTCCAGCAGCCAACGTCTCTGCATGACAATCAGGCTCTCCCAAGCCCAGGAGTTGTCAGTTTCGTTAAGGGACCACTTGATCAAATCCATAATTCAAATTTTTAGAGAACAAGTCTGGGAGACTCTCTTAGGGTTAGAGAATAAGTGAGACTATACAAAAGCAGGAAAAATAAAGGAGAGGGAGAAGGAGAAAGTGCGACCGCCTCAAGAGCCAAGAGAGTTTGATAGTTCAAAGGGAACTTATGAGATAATTTCAGTTACAAAATTCTCACTTTGTAGGACTGCTTGTATAAAAGACTCAAGTTTTATTCATTATTTGCTTCTCACCTGTGTTTTTCTCCCAAGGTTGTACCACCCAGAAGAGTCCCACTCTCTGAGGTTCCAGCTAGCAGCAAGTAATTGAAGAAGGGGTTAAATAGCCATATGAGACTTTACTATTTATTTGAGGTGGTATGCCAAATTGGAAAACATTTTATTTTATAGTTGTAATAATTTCTGCTGTATTGATTTAATGTTAATAAAAATTATTAGATAAGCTGTGTGTTTAGTTAATTAGTTCAGTGTAGCATGAAACCTAAGACTAGCATCAGTCTATAAAAGGCTTCCAGTTAACGTTTGAGGCTATTGCTGGAACCACGTCCCATTGATGTTGGTCAGGGGTGTCCAACTCCAGTCCTCAGGAGTACTGTCCTGCAGTTTTTAGATGCATCCCTACTCCAACACAGCTGAATCAAATGATTGGATTACCTCTTCAGCATGCCATCAAGTTTGGCAAATGCCTACTAACAAGCCATTCATTTGATTCAGGTGTGTCTGAACAAGCATCCATCGAAAAGCTGCAGGACAATAGCTCTAAAGGTGTGGAGTTAGACACCCCTGATTTTGGTGAATATACATATGGTTGCTCTGCACCTCAAACCTCCTGTTGTAAATCAGCCACTATGGGCCATCCTAACGTACACAGTATTAGCAGCAGTCACTGCAGTGTAGCTTGTTTTTTCCTGTGTATTATTGTGAATTTTTCATGTTTTCCACTTTTCCCACTCCAAGGTAAGACATTAATGTCAGATTATAGACTTAACTCAGTTTTTGTAATACTGAAAGTTGGGTTTTGTCTAATTTGGTTACTTTTAGTAAACAGCTTAAGAGTTTAATATTAAGCTTTTCTTTGAAATAAGTGTAGAAAAAATTGAGATGCTGGTTGGTTAAAAGTACATTTTTTTATTCCACACCACAAGAAAAGTAGGTAAATTTAATTAACTTTCAGTTTCTGACTGCAAGCACCAACTGGTTTTACCTCAGCTTTTTACTTGTTTGTCATTTTTTTAATTTCAGCTTTCATGGCAATATTTTTCATTTATTAATGAATTTAAGTTAGTTGAGGATTTCTGAACAAATGCACAGTCACTACATATTAGAAGGTAAAACAAGCATGATTTCCCTAAGACAATAAGCTATTGTTGCTTAATTAAGCTACAGTATGCAGTGATGCATAATCATGGCACATTTGTTTAGAGATTTCTCACATTTTTAAAGAAGCCCAAACTGCTTGGCAGGAGTTACACTAAATCTCCCACACTCCCGTCAGATGAAAGATGCTGGCCAACGAATTAACGCCAAGAATACATCCACAAACTCATAATGTAAAAATAAGCTTTGTGCCCCCGAGCATCTTTTTTTCCTGTTGCTTTTATTGTAATTATCTGAACACATTCATCTTTTCTGTGTTAGGTCTGCTGCCTCGCTAAAAGGCCAGGCCTTTATATGTTTGGAGATTCTTAATCATTTCCTGTGCACGCTCGGTGAAACACACTCACACATATTTGGAATGTACCATTTAAAGGCCCAAACTGAGAAGACTTTAACAAATGCTCTTTGCAAATAATTAAACATTCAGATGGTTCAGGCAAGGACGCTTCTAAGCTGCATTTTATCCATTTCCAAGGAAATGTATCCCCACCCACACACTCCTCTGAATCCTGCTGAAAAAAGATCTAATTTTTCTTTTACTATGACTGGTCATTTAAATCAAAGCTTGAAGGCAGAATTATATGACAGAGGGATCGTATAATATGTCCTAAAGTTTGAACAAATCTAGTTACAACTTTTCTCCTGATTCTAAAACTTAGCTCAAGGCTACTGATGAGTTTCTTCTTTACTCACTTACAAAGTGTGAGTTTCAGCAAACTGGCAGGACCAGACTGTAGTCGCATGGAAGCATTAGAGTTATGAAGAGGGTATTTGAAGTAGTTCTTTGTGGCAGCAGCCTATTAGAGAGCATGTGGCTGTAAGACATAGTTCACTTTTGCCAGACACAAAGGGACAGTTTTCTCATTGAGATTGTGCTTTTTTTAATATTAAACTTCCGATTAATTACATATAAGCCTGCAGTGAATATGTGCATGACATATAATTATAGTGCTTCAGTTCTGCCAGGTATTTGCCAGCATGATGGAGTGGTTCATACAATCCAGTACCATCTGTTATGTGCCCAAGAAAGTGTTTAATGGATTGTAGTGTGCTGCTCCCCAGAGGTTACACATCTACACTGCAACTTGTATCTCCCATTACCTTTGATATATTGATAACGGTAGCTTCAATTGATCGAGGTTCAATTAAAAATGCTGAGCATAGATGGTGTATTTCCAGATATACAGATGGGTGACGTATTAAAGTATAATTGTATGGTAAGACTCATTAATTATACTGGCATATCTACAACCAGCAGATTTATCAGATAACTTAAGACTTTCCCTAATAAGTCATCTGTACAAATTCACAATATAATTTCTTATCCTTCTATCTGTCAGTGTGTGTGTGTGTGTGTGTGTTTGTTTTGACTTGGACAACATAATTTTCATTGTATATGTTTTTGTTATCATGCCTTCCATCCACTTCCCACACACAGAGAGACTTCCTATTAAGTCCTGTGATATTAAAACTAAGTCAGTCAAATTTAACAGAATACTCAAAATAATCCAGAAAAAAAAGTTGTTTTTTGTCTTTTGTTACATAGAGGAAGCAGGTCCAGGCCCGTGACTTGGCTCTCTCCTTCACTTTCTTCGCGTTGCTTCAACGGCACACGACTCCTACCTTGACACTTCAGCAGCGGACGCCACCTGTGGACTCCACACCACATGCAGACTCCATGCTGCCTGCGCCTGTACCAGAGGGTTCTCTGTCGCCAGTTCCTGCGTCTAACTTGGTGGTTTACCTCCTCCTTTATCACCAGCACCCTGCTAGACCACCCATTGTCTTCACCCACCTGAATCCCATCATTGTACATCACTGCCGGCCTCTTGCCCATTCATCAGCAGAACTACACCTCACCCGAAACAACCATTCATCCTGCCACATCACCATGGTCCTCCTTTTCATCGTTCTGAGGGGCCCTGTCATTATTACTACAGCTAGTGCCCTGTTCAGCCTCCAGCCAACCAGGGCTGGTTTTGGCCCGAGCCCTGGCAGACCCCCTGAACTGTTGGCCTCCCCCTCATCAGCTGCCTGACCTCAGAACTACTTCACACCATGCTGGAGGCTGCTCTGTAGCCAGGTCAACCTGCTGACTGTGTGTGTGTGTGTGTGTGTGTGTGTGTGTGTGTGTGTGTGTGTGTGTGTGTGTGTGTGTGTGTGTGTACATATTTTTATATGTGTATATCCTAACTGTAAGAAAACACTGGTTTCTAAAATCAGTGCTGTCAAATGTTAGAAACAGAATTTAGTGAAGTATCTTCTTATTCTGTCTTTCTATCATCTTTTTATCATCCCCGTCGCTCTATCCACTCATTCTTTCTGCCATCCCTCTGTCTCTCAGTTATTCATCTCAATGATCCATCCCCTCATTCTGTCTCTCTGTCACACCTGTGTATCTATTATTTCTCTTTCTCTTTATTTTTCTGTGTACCAGATTTCTGGCTGCGGAGGTGGAAGAGCTGTTTATTTGTTCGTTTTGTTTTGTTTTTTCGAAAATACATTTTTATGTCAAACAACTTATCTTTGATATCACTATTATCAAAAGTTCACCTCTTGTGATATGCTGCCCACATGGATCTGCTGCATTTTTTCTATCTGACTTTCAACACTTTTTACCTCCTACTATTAAATTAGGTCAGATTATCATAGTCAGGAACTTCCTCAGAATCCATCAAAAACTCCTGCTCATCAATATTATTATTATCATCATTTTGTTAAACATGTATCTGACCCTACTCACACTGCAGAACATACTTCTTCATTTAAGATGTTAACTTTGACCATTTTATATAAAGTCCCCTACAGTAAGCATGAATCTTTCTCCTTTAATGTTTGTTTTAACTCAGTCTTCCTCTCACACTTGTATAAGGCGGAGGCTCTGTTATCTCAGCGTTTTCTTCCTTCTTTGATTTTTTTACCTCTTCTAATATAAAAATGATCTCCTTTTTAATTCCCGTTCACCCATTCACACCTACACATAAAAGCACTTTTTTCTGCACCTAGGAGCTTCCTCTCTAACAGAGTTCAAGCCACCCTGAAGACTGATGCATATTATGATGTATTTTTAATGTCTGGATTATTTTGATGTGGGTATTTTTACAGATGACTGAAATAAATAGTTCAATGAAAAATGGTAAATAGTGGGATGGGGCATCTGAGACACTATAACATGATTGAACCTTAAAGGCTGGAGAGCCAGATACCACTGGACAAACTGGGTGTTGGCATCCATTATGCAATAGTTCCACCACAGCAGGCCATGATGTGAACTGAGGATGAAAGGGCAGCCCAGGGGGTAATACAAAAAGAGAGTTGACCACCCATCGGATAACCAGGCAGTCTTTTTCTTTTGTGCTGTACCTGACCCCCTGCTTCAGTAGTTTCGTGCTGATATAAACGATCGGGCATTCAACCCTCCTTACATGCTGGACAGCCCTCTGTTCAAGGCGTCAGTCTCTAAAAGGGAGGAAAACGTTTGGCGTGTAGAGCAGGGGCTCCCCAATGAGAGCTTTCTTCATCTACACGAACACCACCTGGCACTGCTCCATCCACTGGACTAGATCTGGGGCACCCTTTCAGGTGAGATCAGTCAAGGGGCTGGTCAGCTCAAAGTTGCTACTTGCTGCTGCGGGCAAACTTAGAACAGCTGCCTGGGCTCTGCCAGTACATGCCTCTGCCATGATATGAAATACCTACAGGAAGCTCTGAAGGTTATTGCCCTCACCCATGCAGTAGAGGGACCCCACTGGGGCAGGTGAGAGCGGCAACAGTGCGTGGGAGTCTGGGACTTGAAGAAACTTTGTTTTTCATGCTGCAATTGTCTCTCAATGCTGTGGAGCCAGAGGATGAGCTGTTCCCTAGATGTTGTATCCCATGATTTTAACACTGAATCACCATTTTACATGTGAGTTTTGGCTAGCTTTTGTGACCTCTACCTCATCTGCATGATTTTTTTTTTTTCCCCAAACATGGTACCAATTAAAACTCATATATGCAAATGCATTTAACTTTTTATTTATATATATATATATATATATATATATATATATATATATATATATATATATATATATATATATATATATATATAATATATATATATAAATAATTTCCTGGTACAAGCTTAAGAATTATTCAAGTGTATTTTTAGTTTCAGAATTCATTTGACTGCATAAGTTTTTAGGTAAAAGAATATATAAACTACTGGTAAAGATCTTAAATAAAGGTAAACTGAATGGTGGTGTTGACACTCCACGGAGACACGCAAGATCTGCACAGGGAGCATTTTACAAACCAAGTTAATGAAAAAGGTTGCAAATCTACAAGGTGGGCTTTACATGGTACAGTAAATGCCACCTGTAAATGCGTTTATTTCTGCTTTAAATCCCTTTGTTGATGAAAAATGTTCATTCTGTTCTCTGAGGGATATTGTTCCAATGTTTCCTGGACTACAGCAGGCTAAAGTCAGTGTTTGGGCTCCTGCTCCATCTTTTTGGGAAGTTTTTTTTTTTTCCCAGCAAAACTTCATCCTGGGGTTTTAGGTACAGGCAGAAAAGCACAGTCAAAAACGTTTTGCTGAATTGCATTCTGGGAAAGGCTAAGTTGGCTGTTTTCATAAAACAAAACACATGCATTCATTTGATTGTCATGTTAAAGCTATTTTGATTAAAATGCTTCAGACTCATCTAAATATTGATTATCAATATCATCATATGATGAATGATAAAAATTGAGAATATATGGTATTACAAACATATCCTGCGTTCCATTATTTTTAAGCACTTCTCAGCAGGTTAGTGCAGGATAAACAAGTTTGTTTCAGGGATGAGTTCCTCCCCCAAGTGGAGGCCACTGGGAGGCAAACCCAGGACATTCTGGAGAGATTATATCTCTTGGCTGGGCTGGAAATACTTCAGTGTTTCCCCAGATAAGCTGGAAGAGGAGGGAGGTCTGGGCTTTTCTGTTTAGGTTGTTATCCCCACAACCTGACCCCAGATGAGCAGAAGAAAATGTATGTATGGATGCATGGAATATTATTTTAATTAAAGAATCCGCAATACGAACTTATAGCTCTCTAAGATAAAGTGTACAACATCACCTTGATTTTTTCCAAATACAATACCCTCATTACTTTGATCAAGCATTAGAAACTTTGTGTGTATGTGTGTTTATGCAGTCCCTTTTAGCTTCATTTTAAATGTGGAGGTCTGACTGACAGTTAGAAGGTAAACTATATATGGTGCTCTACTACAATTCTTTATCACTCAAGGTGCTTTTTATACAATATGTCTCATTCACACACTCAGGGTTCAGCCCAAGGATACTTTGACATGCAGACTAGAGCAGCCAGGGATCAAACCACAACCCTAGGTTAGAAGATAACCTAACTCTTGCACCACAGCTACTGTACCTCAAAAGGCATCTTCTTCAAGCCAGATTTGAACCAGCAATTAAGGAGAGGTGTTGCATTCCTCTACAGTTTTCCACTCCAACTGAGCTATTGAAGGGGCTTCGAGGAGCCGATGTCTTTCAGCAAGGGTAGAGAACCAGCTTTTTGAGTTGTAGCACTTAGTTGAACGTACTTTTAAATATGCGTACTTGCTCTCAAATTGAAATATCTACAGATAAAACTGGTCCAAAATGCTCTGGGTAATAATTAATGGTGTTTTGGCCTCAGAGGAAGATCAGGAAAGAGTTTCCTTTTTTTTTTTTTTTTTTTTTTTTTTTTAAAATACAAGCCGTCCTCTTTCATTATTTTTTAAAAGGTAACCTGTCCAAAACAAATGACAAGTGCCTAAATGAACTACACAATCTGTCTCAGCTGACAGGGATCATTGTCAGTTGAATTCTTTATCTTGTCTCTAATCACTCTGGTGGGAATCATAGGAAACACCAGGTGTGAACAGCATGCCCTCCAGGTTTATCACTTCTAGGACTTCTCATATGGATTGTGAGGTACATATTTGCCATGGTACCCTAGCTAATTTATTCTTCTCTTGAGCTCCACATAAGTAACTGTTTCTCAACTTTGACCAGATGGTTTATTCATAAAACTAATTCAAAGGACAACACTATCAAAAAAAGATCACACCTAATGCGTGGATACATCCACTTTATCATTGTTTTAACACCCTTTTACATCTGTCTCAGGAATGCCAAGTAATGCCAAATTTTCAGTCAGTTTACTGATGTCATCTTTCAGGGCAAATCTCTGTATGTTCCACTGCCATTTGAGCCTCAGAAGGAAGGAATTGCCTTCTTCCTTGGCATATACCTGCTCCCTGAACTATTAGTTTCTAATAGTTTTAGTCTTTATGAGTGCTGTATAAATGTGAAGTGAATGTTTGACATGTCTTTTTGCACTGTTTGAAGTTACTGCTGTGCTATCTTTCAAATTCTTTTCCAGATGTGAACAGAAGTCAGTGGTCTGACAACACTGGACCCCTTGCATACTTGTTGGTCTACTTCAGCTATGTCAGTGAGCGCTGTCAACATCAAAATTATTTCAAGTCATTTCAAAAGCAAATAAGTTTGGACACTTATTTAAAGTTTTAGGAAATAATATAAATATTAATGACAATAAGTATACACATGAGAGTCACCAACAATAGCTTTAAGGACAAAAATAGACATTAATCTTTCTCTTTATTTTAGTGAGATGTAACCAGTTAGCGCAAATATTAGAGCAAATATCTGTTTCATTGTTGCTGTTTTTTTTAATAGCGCTGCACTCTATGATAGTCGTCTCCAGACTTTTGGCAGTAGTAGTCAAGCTTCTGACAGACCGTTGGTGTAGAGATGGGGGGAGGAGCACTGCAATCCTGATAACAATCTACTGCTAATATACACTCACATTTATTCTGACATAAAATTAAACAACAATATAGATAGCGGTGACTAATATTAACATGGAATATTAATAACTTTACAGTATGTAAAATATGACTATGGATATGCTCATTTGTCAGGGACTCCACATTTTGTATGAATAAAGTAGAGGTGGAAAAAAATATGCACGACATCATTCATATCATTGCACTGGAAGAATAAGCTTTAAAAGACAGCGATATCCTTCTAGGACCAAGTCAGCAGGCAATCATTTTGAAGCATTTCTTAAAATTAACATTGATTCAAATGTTCATGACAAACAACGATAATAAAATAAAAACTGTATTTGAATGAAGTCACTAGTAAAATCTGAGGGAAAATCCTTAAAAGATTTGCAGATTTTAAACTCCAATAAATTGTTAAAAAGCTGTTTTACTCCTTGAAGTTACAGTCATTTGATAACTAATCTTATGGCACTGCTGTCAACCCTCCAGCTTTCTGCCAGACATAGCTGAGATGAAAATGATTCCTGACAATCATGCATAGAAAAGAGGCTGCTTCCTCAAAGCAATTTAGACTCAGCAGGGATAATGTGAAATGAGGAAATACAATTACATGTTAGTATCTACAGGACATTAAATACTTTAAATACCTTAGCCTTCGTGCAAATCTGTGTTTCTTTTCC
The DNA here is from genome assembly GCF_057382095.1 of Aulonocara sp. 'chitande type north' Nkhata Bay. Lineage (NCBI taxonomy): Eukaryota > Metazoa > Chordata > Actinopteri > Cichliformes > Cichlidae > Aulonocara > Aulonocara sp. 'chitande type north' Nkhata Bay. Next base: position 32,095,248 of record NC_141358.1, on the reverse strand, counting down.
AACATGAATGCACAAAAGGCACCAATTGCTCCATAAAGTTTAACCACAATTCAACACTCTGCTTGATGGAATTATATTTATGCCAAAAGTCACATGTGAGAAAAAACCTGCACACAGAACTCCAAACCCATCACATATGCAAGTGTTTGCTTTGTGAGTCCGTCAACAGATTCATGTTCTTGCAGGTAAAAGCACCAGTATACCCTGCACATTGGTCACTCTGTGCACTGCCAAAACATCAGCACACAGTCCCCTCTATTTATGCTCAAAATTAAGACACAGGGAGCCACTGCAGTATTCAGTAGCACACACACAGATTCTAGGTCTGACCAACAGTTTCAGCCATGGGCAAAAGATGGCAGTCAATAAATCCTTAAATATAATTTATTAGTGAAGTTGCTGGGATCAATAGGAAACAATCTCAGCTACATAAGACATCAAATGAAGAAGGAGGGATAAACCAGTCCAGTATCATACTTGCAAAAAGGGTAAAACACGTTCAAGGTCGGGGCCACAAATCAGTCACACTTCACACACTGACAGCTTTGGCAGGAAACAGCAGTCGTCCTCCCAGACCCACCAACCTGCACATAGTAGGCTGGCAATCACCCCGCCTGGATGCAGTATTTAGTTGTTACGTAAGGCCCAAAATGGCCTCCGTACAAGAAAGTAGTAGCTCTAATATTGACCAGTAACGAACCACCACACTCACACTGTAATGGGTTACACAAGATTTATTTGTTCTTTCTCTGGGTAAAACTAGACAACTCTAGCCAGGAATCCAAGGCCCAAAGCCACCGCGGTCAGGGTTGTTAGCCTGGTTACAAACAGGGGAAAGGTGGTCACTTGGAAGAACAAGCAGCCAAAACGTATCAATCCTGCATCTTCCTCAAAAAGGCTTGCCACCCACCTTTTCAGGCCTGACTTCGTTCGAGGCTGGGTCTCCACATCACATCCTGGGAGCTGGAACTTCCCCAAAACTGGTCCAGTTTCCTTGTCAGGGGCACAGAGAGTCTCCAGTCCAGTGTTTGTTTTCCTGCCTTCCAGCACATCCACTCACATCCCAATAAGAATGAGTCCTCCCTCCAACATCCTCAGTTTATTTTAAAAGCAAAACCAGGCCAGGTTAAAAATCTTTTCCGTTAAAATGTGCACACTTCATCCTGGATCTTCGAGGCTTCCCTGCTACACCAGTGTCCTACTAAAAAAAAAACAACGACAACCCCTACTTCCTGTTTCCTCTCCCCTTTATAGAGAAGGGCTCCAATCCTCCCCAATCAGCTGCTCCCTGTATTCAACTCCAAATAGCTGGCAGCTGGACTAGAGTAGAATCTCCACTCCCACATGGGTGTGGCCCACACCTCACATCAAACACAAAGAAACACCAAAGCATGCAATTAATACAAAACAAAATCTAAAGTAATGCCAACCCAAAAGCTTAGTGGGGGATTCTCTCCATCCTTTTCCACCATGCTATACTCTGTAACATAGTAGGCCCTGGCCTGTAGAGAGAAACAGAAAATATCACATATTCAACTGCATCTTAATTATACAATCTTAATTATAATATGCCAAGACTTAATTATCTTAAGTCTTGGCATATTACACACTGTACTGAGACAAAAAAAAAAAACCATCACAGCAGTGTACCAGTACCAGTCTTTAATGTTAAAATTCTCATTCAGACAATACCACCATGTCAGTCCTGAAAGAGGAAGACAAAAAGGCAAAGCTGAAAGCAAAGACATTGCTAAGTTTTTTCCCCCATAAAGTTTCATCTTTTCAAACTGTTGCAACATCTAACTCTGTATAATCTGTGAATCTCTGAGTTTCTGTACTGATATATCATTAAAATGGCAATGAAAAGTGGTACACTCATCTTTAACCCACTGTGGCAGCTGTGGCACGGCCGATAACAAAACAGGGCTCACTGCAGTAGATGTGACATCAATTTCATTACACATCTTTGTGTGACAGAAAATAAGGGGTGAGTATAAAAGCTGCTCTCAAAGCTGGAAGCAGAGCTGTTTGCTTGAATCAACTGCCTTCTGACAGTCTGGTGAGCTGCTGATGGCTTTGCAGATAAGGCGGATGCTGAAAATGTCCATGAGGGAGAGCAGGATGAACACCAATTAACATCTTGTGTTGTGGTAACCTCTTTACCACACAATGATGCCCCCATCTGCACATGATGGGATGGGGGAATCGTACTCTCCTCAATATACAGATGCAGATTTTGCAATGCGGTATTATCAGACTATCAGAGGGAGAGGTCCTCAGAGATGTGTACCTCCAGGAACTTGGTGCTACTCATTCTCTCCACAGCAGCACGGTTGACGGTCAGCTACCAAAATCTCTTTAATTTTCTTCATATTCAGGAAGAAATTGTTTTTTTCACCTCTGACCAGATGGCTCACCTTGTTCTTGGAGTTGGCTTCATGATTGTTAGCATTGGCCTATCACAGTCATCTCATTTGCATACTTAACAATGTGGTTGGTGCTATAGGTTGGTACACAGCTGTGGGTCAGCCGATCAAAGAGATGTGAGCTGACCTGCTCTTCACACTATTGTGGGGCCCCAGTGCTCAGTATGATGACCTTGCAGGTTACTTCCAACCAGCACATTTGTGGACCTCCCGTGAGAAAGTCCAGTGCCCGGGTAAGGAGAGGTTTTGAGAACAAAGTGTCCAAGTTTTTGTATTAGCTGCTGGCTGGAGCTTGTCTGGGAGTGAGGGAGTAGTCTTCTGTGCTGGTGTGTTGTATTGTGTTTCAAAGTGGTCAAAAGAAGTCAAGAAGTTAAGTAATGTGATGTCACTTTCACAGGTCTGTGGTAGAGTCGCTGGTGTTACTGAAGTGTCTAGATATTTTCTTACTCTACTGTTGTTTTGCTTTCCTGATACCACAGGACAGGTTGGCTCTGGTTATTACTAGTCCTGCAGTGTCTTTGGGGTGTGAACCTCCCCTGTCGACCATGACTTCTAGACAGTGATAGTTTTGCAGTGAGTGACATCATCAGTGCATTTTGTGACATACGCTCAGTGTATTCCTCTGTGTCTGTGTAGGTGGCTGCTTGTTTGAGATGCTGAAGCAGTTCTTCAGGGAACAGGAGACACACATGCCTGCTTTTGCGTGTGCCTGATGGCTCTCACTCTAGGTCTGTATGAAGGTCTCAACATGATGGTGGTGTGATCAGAGAGTCCAAAAGTGGTGGAGGTAGGAGGCCTTGTCTGCACCCTTACAGGTTGTGTACACGAAATCATGTCAACTCATGTTATTACAAAGTCCACATGTCAGTGCAGTTTAAGTTATAAAACTTTAAATTTGTGTGACTAAAGTGATGAGGAATCCATTTGGCTGTGATGTCCTGCCACATTTCATTGAGTGCCTCACTCCTATCTTTGACGCTGGACGGTTGGGAGGATGTAAACAGCGATGAGCATAATGGACATAAATTCCCTCAGAAGATAGGAGGGTTGGCACTTACTGGTAATAAACTCAGCATATTGTCTGTGCATAACAGTAGACTTTCATAGGATGTGGTTGGACAGTATAGTCACAACATGCATGTGCAGCTTACAAATCGGCAGCTACAGTGTGATGTTATCATGTCAATAAGGATCAAAATCACTAAGGAAAGTTTCCATGTTTCTTTTTGAATCTATGTCACATTTTTTGTTAATATTTGTTACAATAATATGTTTTAGTTTTTATAAAGTGGTCCTAATGAGAACTGTTCAAATTCTCAAATGCTTATGAAAGGAGCTTCAGTGCTTCCTCTATGGCCTCCTTTAGCAAAGGATACATTGGACCATCTTTTATGAATGGAGAACAGTAAATGCTATTGCATAATTCACAGTGACACCCCACCTGACTATTCACAGCAATAATCATCATAATTGACAAAGAGGTGTAGATCATGTAAATGTTAAGTATAAGTAAATTTTGCATTTCATGCCATATAATATTCATATATTTTGAGGTTTTTAACAGCCTTTTAAACACACAGATGAACTATGAACATCGCACTGCTATAATAAAATCAGATTCTTGTCAATTATTGCCTTGCATGAGGAACATATATTTATATAACTAAATCAAGATCATGGGCTATAAATTAATTTTTACTTCAGTTCAGCTGAAATAAATGATGTATAGAGGGAATTTTACCTGAGTCAGAGCATTCAACAGTTCTGATAAATGAAGGACAATCAAAATATATTTAATATAAGGGATAAATCTTCCGATAGAAATAGCTGGGGAATTCACTTACAAAGTATCAGCAGTCAGGATAAGCAGCCACACAAAGCTGGTTATCAGTTCATTAAGTTAACCTCTTTTTTTCTCCTGTGCATTCATATGAAAGTGGTGTCACAGGTAGACTCTGACCAACCACAAACTAGTTGTGTGCGATATTGTGAAATCTGGTATCGATCTAATACCAAGTAAAAGCAGGGGCAGTATTGCTAATACCAGGAAGTGATGTTTTTAATTTTTAAATGCAGCTTATGTGCGGGAGATCATTGTGTCATGATTTATGAATAATAGTATAATTCAGTAGCAGATATAATTTTTTCTAAGTCTATTGTTATGTACATTACAATCAATTGATAACAGATCAAAGCTGATGCACAAAACCATCACGTAAGCAAACAACAGGAGTATTTTATGTCTTTATGATTCAAACAGTGTGTCTGGCAGCCCTGCTCTAAAACCTGCTATCATGGGTGATAGCAGGTTTTAGATACTCCCACAGCCACCATCACTGTCCTGATTTGGAAATTCAAGAAACAATCTAAAGGATGTTTAGCAACTTTTATTGTACTGCAGATTGTTTGAGGAGGCCATGTCCTTGGAATTTTAAGTACTTAAAGTACAAACGTCTGCAGTGAAAGTCCTAGATTGTGTTCATCATTCCAGGTTTCTTGCTGCTAGGTTGATTTTGTAAAAATCTAAGAGTGACTTTAACAGTGGATTAATAAAGAACTAACAAAATGAGGGAGTTAAGAAGCCAGACAAGTAAGACAGATAGTAAGATAGTAAGTTAAAGTTATTAAACCTGTGTGACTTCCATTAATAACGTTTCCTTTATTTCTATCTATGTGGCTTCTGTCTTTTCTTCATTTCTTCTTGCTCTTTGTTCCTGAAGGAAAAAAAATGTCCATCCCGGTTTTCCCTCCAAGGCACGAGCGATAAGCAGAGTTCTGTCCTTTCCTTCTAAGATTCCTAATTATTTAAAGTAACACTCAGGTATGCCATTCAGCGTGTTAGTACGAGCTCGGGAGCAGCTTGGGAGAACAAGAAAACAGAGACTGCTTTAGGTTGCCTTCCCAATCGACTCAAAGGTTTATTTAGTACATAACAGCTTATATAGAGGAAAAAAAGGTTCGTGTGTCAGCTTTCCCAGTTCAAACCGGTACAGACCAAATAAGGAAACGTCTTCCTGCCTTGTGAGCAGAGAAGTATCCTTTGTGTAGTTTATCAGTTCAGCTATAATTTATGATCATCCCAGCAAAATACACTCCTAGACATAGAATACAGAGTTCTTTCATTAGTGAATTCTGAAACAAACCACCTGGCCTTTAACAAGCCTTTTTCTAAGAGATAAAGAAGGGAGGATGGGAGTAAGGAAGTGGTCTCGTCTCTGTGGTGTTTTCGACCTTGGGGTACCAGCCTGTGAGTCTTACACATCAATTCTTGGGTCAGAGAGAAAGAGAAAAACAACTATTAAATGGGCCTTATTGAGTAACTCTTTTCTGTATAATATCACAATAAAACAATATCCTGTAAATGCTACCGTGGTATCAAAATATCACAACAGTTCCTCTTTCTTTTCATTTTGTATAAATAACATTTTTAAATGTTAAGTGTGCTGAAAAACAGTCCAAACCTGTGGGACAGGTCCTCCATACTCAGGCATCAAACTATGAAGAGTATCTGGAGAACACGCTGCAGTTACCCTCGACGAGCTGATTGTGAAAACTGTCTTCTTTTCAGGTTCTTGTTTTAAAACGATCAAGCTGCTTGATCATTGCAGAACTTAGAGTTAGCTTAGTTAGTATTATTACTACATGTAGCACAATTTGGACAGTACTGCTTATGTTATTAAGTAGAATTGCATAATATCTATAAGTAATAGAGTATATTCTCTTAGGAGAAGGACTTTACAAACAAATTTTGATTCCAGGTCTGCGGTCAGCATGAATTCCGTGAGACTGAATTTCTCAGTTTTCTGCAGTTCTTGTAGAAGAGGGTGTTATGCTAGCATGAAGCAGTACAATTTAAAGTCTGTCTGGGTCTTTGGTTAATTAATAAGCTGGTGTGTGCTACTGTTGAGCCAACCATTCCTTTAATGTTAACTAGTAATGATTTCATGAACTTCTTCACAAATAAAATTTTTAACCATTAGAGAAAAAAAATATTCATAATCATCTCACAGAGGAAACATTATCTAAAGCTACTTTCAGTAGCACTGATATCTATTTAGAGTTTTTTTCTCCAATTCATCTTTCTGAGTTAACTTAAATAATTACTTCCTCCAAACTTCAACATGTCTTTTAGACCCCAATCCTACAAAAGTGCTCAAAGAAGTCCTGCCATTGATTAATGCTTCAATCTTTAATATGATCAACCTATCTCTAATAATCAGTACCACTTGTACCATAGGCCTTCAAGCTGGCAGTAGTTAAACCTTTACTTAAATAGCCATCTCTTAACCCAGCGGTCTTAGCTAATTATAAACCAATCTCTAACCTTCATTTCATATCAAAAATTCTTGAAAGAGTAGTTGTCAAACAGCTAACAGATCACCTGCAGAGCAATGGCTTATTTTAAGAGTTTCAGTCAGGTTTCAGAGCTCATCACAGCACAGAAACAGCTTTAGTGAAGGTTACAAATGATCTTCTTATGGCTTCTGACAGTGGACTCATCTCTGTGCTTGTTCTGCTAGACCTCAGTGCAGCGTTTGATACTGTCGACCATACCCACATAGCAGACAGGTCTGGCCCGGATCTGGTGTCAAGCACTGCTGGCTGACTTCTGGCATGGTAAGTGTTATGTCATCCACATAGGGGCCAGGCCTGGCATAGATGGCACTGTTTATGTGATGGCATGCCACATTTGGCCCGATTGTGGTTTGGTTTATGTGGCCCAGGCTCATAGAAAACAGGTCTGGCCCAGATCCGGCATCAAGCTGGCACTTCTGACTGACTGGTGTCATGGCAGGGTGTATGTCAACCAGATGGGGACCAGGTCTGGCAATGATGACACTGTTTAGAATCAGAATCAGAATCAGAATCAGAATGGGGTTTATTGCCAAATGTTGAGCAGGTTTACAACATTAGGAAATTGCTGCGGTGCTTCAGTGCAAACATAGTGTCATAAATAGCACTTAAATAGACATGGAAAAAAATAAAAGTAGGGATAAGAATTAAAAGTGCTACGTGGGAAGATATGTGCATGAGATATACATGAGATATATACATGAGAATAAGAATTAAGAGTGCTACGTTGAAAGATATATACATGTGTTAGAAAGCCCACTGTTTACACATTATTTGCTTGGTTGAAGTGTAGTGGTTTGTTTATAGATAGTGTTTGCACTGTGGAAATTGATATGTCCTACGTCATTGAACTCACCATGTCTATGCTGACGTTCCTTGAATGCACCACTCTGTGCCGTGTGCTGCTAGTCTGCCTTGTAGCTGCTGATAGCCAGCATTGCTCCTTGTGTCCTCTCATCAGCATTTCGTGGGTTTTGGTTTATTGCTGTGTGTGAATGCCAGAAGGTGGGTTCTGTTTACATGATGTTGTGTATGCCAGATGCTATTGTGTGTATTTGTTCCCTCTTGACTATGCTAATGTTATTTTATGCTAATACGCTAACATGCTATGTAAGCTACTAAGCTAGTTAATGCTAATCATAAATCCGGTGTGATTATTGAAGTTGTTATAGATGTGAGTGTTTAATACAGTTCCTTGTGCTATCTCTGTGCTAGAATAATGTCTGGGCATGTTGAATGTTTTATGTGTGCTGTACTGATAGTTGCTTTATGTATCGTTACTACAGACCACAGCTGAATAAATCTCCTAAACTTGGAAGCTGCCTCCGTGTTCTTTAACCGGAACACACCCACCATACCTTGCCGCTCTAAATCAAATCAGCTAAACTCCCGGAGACAACATTCTCTCCATTTTATGGTCCTTCGAGCCGGAGTAGAGTACTGATTAAGGTATGGAACAGACAGATGTCCAGGCTGACTCAGCACCCCCACGTGTTTCGCAGAGAGAGCGACGGCCACCTGCTTACCTGACCGATTATGAGGTTTCAACACTCCCTCCTGAGGGACAAACTCAAACCAAGCAACCGGCTACTGCTTCCCAGTGTTCACATAGTGGTAAAACACGCTCATCCCAGAGGAGCTCCAGCTCCAGATCCACAAGGGCATCACGCTCGTCGATAGGCAGATTCCCTTCCCACGCCTTATCAGACCTGGAAACAGCCCAGCTCGAAGAGCGAGTGAAGCAGATGGAACTTGAGGAATTCCAACAGCACCTAGAAGAGGATCAACAAGTCGAATATGAGTGTCAACGACTTCAAGCTCAAGCCAGAGAGGCCCAGCAGCTACAGGAAGAAGCCATTAGAACCCAAGAGTCATTGAGCAGACAGCTGGAGAGGCGACGACAGCTAAAGAAGAGGGTAAACGAGTTGGAGATTGCCAAGATGGTTACTTCTCTCCTTAAAGAGAAGGCACAAGAACCCAGTGGTTCCAGAGTCTCATCATGCCCATCGGAGAATAGTAATTCTTTTTTTTTTTTTTTTTTTTTTTTTTCTTCTCTTCTTTCTTTTTTTTTCTTATGTTAATGAAATAAAGAAGAGATTTTAAACATGGAAGAATTCCCCTTTAAAAGTTAAAAAGAGCAAAAAAAAAACCTCACAAAAACTCAAAGCTTTCTAAATTTTTTATGCAATATTAAACCTCACGTCAGAGTGTATTTTTTTTTTTAAAACAGATTGATAGACACCTTTACTTTTAAATGAATCACACAATGAAAATTAAACGTGGTGATATTCCACCCACGGCTCCACTTTACTGTATGTCAAACCAAGTGTTAGCCCTAAAATGAGGGAATATAGATGGTGTTACTCGTGTGTTTAGAAATGAGTCTATAGAGTTTGTAGATTAGCTCAACAGATGCAAATGCACAACTGTGCAGTGCTAAACGTTAGATGAGATATTCCATAATTTTAATTATATGTCTAGTGTCTCGGTTTAAAAATCCAACATAAATCAAAGGTACATTTTCACATATGATGGAAAACATTAGTTTCTGTGTGCTTCTTAAGTGATTAAATCAAAACAAAGGCTTATTTAACTCAATTGTTTTCGTATAATAATAATAATAGTTTTGTATTTCTTATCGTTGTGTCTGTTTTTCGGTGGTGGATTAACGGTTTTGACTCCGCTTGAATGACAGATTGTGTGCAGGCGTGACCACTGCTTTAGATCAGTGTAAATTTGGGGGTGAAATATGTGGCTGCTATGGTTAAAAATTTGTGAAAGGCACAAATGTCCTCATAAGTATGGTAGCACAGACTTGTTTATGCAGAAGTGCCCGCTTGGCGTGTCTTCGTGCGTATCTGAGAGATGGGTGTGTGGGTGGTGGTGTCGGTGGTGGGGGGATCGGGTGGGGTTTACAGTCGCCAAACTTCCTGACTCTCACACTGTCGGACACTTGTGAGCGCAGTGTTGGCTCTTTGTGTCTCAGCACTCTGCTCTGCAACCACAAGGTTCAAATGACCCCACCGGCTGCACGCAGTCTGCCCTGAGCCCTGAGACGAAACCCCACAGCCTCGCCTGTCAGAAGTGAAAAAAAACCCCACTCAAATCTCAAAGTGATCACAAAGAATGACAAAGTTAAGACTCCATATGCACACACTTAAGAGCTATCAATGACTGGCGAGCATTGGCGGGTACTCTAATACATGCGATTGACTAACTGCCAACAGTGGCAACAAAGACTGTTTTTCGATAAAGAAGCAGAGCTGCGAGTTTGGTAGAGTTACCCAGGGCTGATGTGCACCTCAAGGCCTTCTTGAGCTGTCAGCACATTTCTCCAGTGTGACCATCAGTAACCCGCACAGCACATGGTTTCAATTCTGTGCTAAATCTATGAATGCCGAGTGCTATTGTTTGAAATCCTTGATCGTGAATTGCAAGTGATCATGTGGTTCCAGAGGATGATTGTGGTGGGAGTTTCTCTCATGCCATCTAGCATGCAAATCTGGAGATGTGACCCGACTGCTATGGCTTCATTTTACCGTCAGCGCTGCTTTTAAACAAGCCTGTTACATTTGTTAGAGTCATTTTAAATCACATCCAAAGCACAGAAAGAGTAGATGACGACCAAAGTTTGTACAGACTGTGATCATATTAGCACTATCCTTTTCTTCAGTGTGTGTGTTAGCTGAATGATCATCATCTTTTTCCGCTCTCAGAGAGGATGGCGTGTCGTATCTGGTTTCATCTTTTTTACACAGAGTGGCAACTTTGATTGAAATTTCCATTTCAAACATTTAACATTGTCCTTGTTTGTAACTGGACCCGAATGCCCCAAATAGTTGTTTGATACTGTAGGCCTGGTATTGAGCCATCAGTGGCCTCACTGTGTTGAAAAACAGGCCTCTTGCAGTCAGCATTCTTTGTGCATTCTCAGATGGGGTTTATAATGACTACTAATTATGTTAAAGCTGCCTTAAGATAAACTAGATCTGATGAAACCACTAACTGTGATAGCTGAGTTTAATTTGTAAAATAAATAAATAAATACCATTAGAATCAGCAGAATTCGAGCAACAAGTTCACACAACTGTAGTTCCCCTGAATGCCGACTTTAGGCTGACAGTTACAGCTTCCTTTAATGGCAACTCTACAGAGGTGAATATATAACAAACCTGTTTCAATTTTAAGGGCATAACCACTTATGATTGTTGGGTGAGAGGCTTCTCATCTTGTGCCGCAATCAGTTGTACTAAAATACTCACTGGGGCTCAGTTTCTTAGATATTGCTTTAAGCCTCCTGACCAATGTCAGCATCCACGTTTCACAGTCAATCAAAGCTGGAGGCAGTGATGATCAGGCACAACTTTGTGCACTTCAACATGTGCGTACATGTGTTGTTCGTGACACATGGAGCAAATGAAGATGGAAAAAGTAACATTGCATTTGCAGAGGGGATAGTGAATCTGAAAATCCAAAAGAGTTGAGATTGATAATAAATGTTTTTCAAAAACATAATTATGTATGTGTGTATGTGCAAAAAGACTGGCCAACCTGTTAAGGAGGACACAGGGCACATACACATGTATACATGTATAAATATACAAAGGCTATGATCAGTGTAGTAAGATAAGATATAAATAGGTGCAGTGATATACTGTAACATGGAAATACAGTATATAAGGCAAAAACAGACTTTTGCACAATTCTAATAAGCTTGAAAGTCAATATTTGGTATGAGCAGAGATGGGCAGTAATGTGTTAAAAGTAACGATTTACTGTAATCCCATTACTTTTTTCAAGTAATGAGCGAAATAAGGGATTACTATTGAAAAAAATGTAATTAGATTACTGTTACTTTCCCGTAAGCATGCTGCGTTGATGCGTTTCTAAACCATTACTAAACAATGACGTATGAGCATTCTTTGTTTTCTTTGTTTCAGGTTTGACTTCTCCTCTATACCAGTACCTGTCTATCCAGGAGAGTACTTCACCGAGTACTTCCACTCTCAGTGCTTTGATAAATGGTATAGAGCTGTGGTGATGTTACTGTGCACAACATGTACAATGTGATCGTATAATATGCCTCTTAATGTGCTATTGAAGAAATTGTTACCAGTACTTATATTTATCTATCAAATTAAATCAATCAAATCTTTATTTTGAAAACTTGAGTAACAAATGTTAAAACACACAAAAAAAAATAAGCACCAGATCATTGAAAGCCATCATATTTACATGTAAAAGGAACAAAAATGGATATGATCCATTTTTATATATCAGTTATAATCTAATAAAGAGAGGATTTTTTTTTTTTATCAAGTTCACCAGCTTCTCATGGAAACTTGGCCAGGACCTTTTGATGTATAATTGAATGCACCAGGTCAGTTTTAAATATGCAATGTAAAAACTGTAAAATTTACAGTTAACAAAGCAGTTTTGGCTTACAGCTTGTTCACGCAAGGGCAAGAACAACAATTATAAAGTGCACGTATGATCTTCCTCAGAGAGTGGTTTGTTCAAAGGACTCAGTGACGTTGCACTTTACAACATAAACAACATCCCATTCATTATGACTTGTAATTTGATAGCGACCTGTGGGATCTGGATCCTCCTCCAGGCTTTCAGAGGGCTTATTGATCCATTAATTTCGTCGACTTTAGTGGTCTGCAGTGACAGAGTGCCTCTGTAAATTGAATGGGGGCTGAGGGATTACAATGACCGTATCTGATGAAAAGGTCTCGCGCGAGTGCCAACGACATAAATAAAGCCAAAGGTCATATCTCTCTCAGGAACTGCTATACTGTGTCAAAGAGCATCTTAAGATCCCCTCTGGTGGCAAATATGTCACAGCAGTGGAGAGCAGCCAGCAAGTGTTGGCATATGCTCTTCACACTTTGGAAATGCTGGACGCATGGGGAGGGGGGGGGGTAGTGGAGTGGAGGTCAAGGCGTTGTAGAGCAAGCTACATTTCTATTTACGTTTGTTGCTTTGATTTAAGATCAATGTCCCGAAACATCTGTTGCTACACGTGAAACTACTGATAGTGTCATTTGTTTTAAATGATTCTGAACATCTTACTCTGCGTCATATTTGGCACGGTTGATGTTACCAGTGAGTCATCTGCACATATTTTTTCTAAGGAATTATTTTTTCTGTAACTTCAGGATTTTAAATAGCTTCTGCAGAGCTGTTCTAGAGCTTTTTATTGTACCTCACAGTCTTCATTGGTAAAAGTTGCCTTTTTCTCCTGAGTACTTAAAAGACAATAAAGACTGTTGATACAAGTAACCCAAGATAGTTTTGTAAACTATTGTTAGATATTGGATGTGCTTATCTGTTTGGGAACTGCTTAAAGAAACTGCTAAAATCTCACAGATTTCTGAGAGATTTCAGAAGATTGGTAAGATTTAAAATGTATCATACTGAATGCAAAATCTTAACCTGAAAGAACGGTAGGTTATTTTATTTTGAAACTCAGAGAAGTATTTAAAAAAGCAAAACCCCAAGTCAAAATTTTAATCAAGTATTGTTCCTGGAAGAGGGAAAAAAGACACATTTTCCACTGTTTTACTGTGTAAAAACTGGTTGTGGTGGGGCGTGGTCTGCGGGGCCGTGCGGACGCACCTGCACGGCATCCGCAATCACGCCCGCCGTGTTAAAACACGGGGACTCAGGGGTTGGTGGTGGTGTGGTGTGACGTGAATCAAATAAAGTTGGCTCTGAACGTTGCTCCGTGGTCCCGCCGTGTCTTATTCATGCCACACTGGTAAAAACGGAATAACAGTTTTTTATTCCTTAATGGTTGTAAAGAAACACGAGTCTGATGCTTGCTCCACCGTGCTTTATAATTGGGATAAATGGGGATATTTTGAGCATCCAGGTGGTCTTTTGCATGCTTGCCATGTGCTGCAATGAAGTACTGCTGATCGTGAAATGCATTTCTGTAACTTTACGTATCTCTACAGCTCATTTTCTTTTTTTTTTTTTTGGAAGTGACATCAGAAACAGCAGCATGTGACATCACGTGATGGCGGAGCTTCAGTTCATCCTTTGTCATCCTTTTTTTTTTTTTTAATAGGACAGGGGGAAAGAATGAAAGAAAGAGGGGGAGAGGAAGAAAGAAAACCAAAGGGGAGAAGAGACGGTGAGAAGGGGGGGAAGAGAGAGAAAAAAAAAAAAAAAAAAAAACTCCTGGGACACCTGTATGGAGAGAAAGAAAAACAAAAAAAACAGGGGAGACAGCAAACAACAAAGAGCAACATAATAAAAAAAAAAAAAAAGCACCATCACAATAAACTAGCTAGTCATAGATATCAATAGTTACTAAATAATAAACGATATTGTGCAGCACGCAAGATAGACAGCGCACAGTGTGCTTTGAGGCAGCAGCCAAGAAAGCTGTAGTCCGCATCTGTGAATACCCATGTGTACACCTGTGTGCATACCTGTGTGGATCAGCATGCTTGCATTCCAAAGGTTTCTCCATGTAATGATCTGCTAGAGAGTGTGGGGAGCCACAGCCCTGTCCTCTATGGTATCAAGCAGGTATGGAGGAGATCAAAGCTCCAGACATCCAGAGGCACCCAGAACACAAGAGACCAAGGAAGACCCACAGAGGGGCAGCCGCGCCACTGTCCCAGTAAGAGCTAAGGAGAGTCCCAGATGAGAGCTCATTCAGCAGCCGCGGAGCAGAAGCCAGGGGGAGTTGCAGTGACGCGCCCGTGAGCTCCGCCGGCAGCCAGCTGTGCCTGAGTGACCGAGCCCCAGGCCGAGAGGCCGGGGGCACCCCACCTCCAAAGTGGCCCGAGCGAGCCCCAATAAGCGGCCGCCAAGGAGTGAGCCGGTGTGTACCCGGACACCCACCCCCAGATACAAAGAACCACCAACGCACCGATACCTGAGGGAGTCCGCCACCGGCAGGGGAAGTGGTGGTGGGTGGAGATAGGCCTCCAAACCTTGGAGGGCCCGAGATGTCCCCAGAGAGGTGGCGTCTGATACCCAACCTGACATATAGACACAGACATACAGGCACACACAGACACAAACATCCATTCCCACCCTCATGCTCTCATATGTACTTCACACTCAACCGACGTGGAGACAGACATAAAGGGACGCTGTATACACGATCACACTCCCCAAGCGTACTCTACTAACCGGGTCTAGGCACCCTTGGCCCTGGAGGGGGGAACTGCACCCAGACCCAGGTGGTGTTACCCTTTCCCCTGCGGTGGGGAGAGGCAGACCGCCCCGACTCCGCAGCAGCAGGGAGGCCCCAGACCGCAGTCGGATGGCCCACTCCTCCTAGCCCCCCCGCTCCAGTAGGCCGCAGAGAATGGGGGTGAGAGAAGACTCTTGGCTAGGAGTTCTTCTTCGGTTTCGACAGTATCCAGTTGCTGTGAGTGGCGACATCAAAGGTATGTTCCACCAGATACGCCTGTTGCCAGCAGACAAACCAGTGCTGCGCTTCCTCTGGCGGGACATGAAGAGGAATGAAGAGCCGAAGATCTATGAATGGCAAGTGCTACCATTTGGCACTACATGCAGTCCTTGCTGCGCCATCTATGCACTGCAGCAGCACGTCCGGGACACTTGTGGGTCCAATCATGACCTCGTCCATTGTGTAGAGCAGTCGTTCTACGTGGATAACTGTCTCCACAGCACCCACTCCCAAGAGGAGGCTAAGGCCCTAGTCGACAGTCTGCGCCAGCTGCTCCACACCGGGGGCTTTGAGATACGTCAATGGGCCAGCAACATCCCTGCTGTCATTGAACATCTTCCATCCAATGTCAGATCTGAGAGTAGTGACCTATGGCTCTCTCAGTCTAGCACGGACCTTTGGGAGCCAACTCTGGGATTGACATGGGATTGCCTTCGTGACTCCTTCAAATACAGACATCGACTGGGGGAGAGAACTGAACCCATACTGAGGAACGTCTACAAAAAACTTGCGTGTCAGTATGATCCGCTAGGTTATATAGTACCGTTCACCACACGGGCCAAGATTCTGGTACAGGATCTTTGGAAGGACCAGCTCGGCTGGGACGACCCGATCCAGCCACCTAGCCTTCGTGACAGATGGCTTGCCTGGGAAAAGGAGATTCCTGATCTTATCCAAATGGAAATCCCCAGATGTTATGCACCAGCGTCTGCTGATTCATCTGCCTCGAGCAGAGATCTCCACATCTTTTGCGACGCTTCCGAGAGAGCGTATGGGTCTGTCGCTTACCTACGGACAGAAACTGCTCAGAAGGAAGTCTATGTTGCCTTTGTAACGGCTAGATCCCGAGTGGCCCCAAAGAAACAGTTGTCCATGCCACGGTTGGAGCTAAGTGCCGCTCTCACTGGTGCACAACCAGCTGGTCTCCTTCAAGCTGAGCTCACGCTGCCCATTCGGAAGGTTGTTCTCTGGTCGAACTCTACTACCGTCCTCCACTGGATCAAGTCAGAATCTTGCAGCTATAAAGTTTTTGTGGGCACGCGGGTGGCAGAGATCCAGAGTCTTACAGATGGGAGTACCTGGAGATATGTGGATAGCGCGAATAACCCTGCCGATGACATTACCCGGGGCAAGACCTTAAAGGAGCTGTCACGACCACACCGGTGGCACCAAGGCCCTGAGTTTTTACGTCAATCCGAGGAACATTGGCCGACCAGCCCACCAGTATATCCAGAGCCAGAGAATGGTGAGCTGAAGAAATCATATTTCTGTGGACAGGTTAGGGTTAACTCCTGCCCTCAACTTCCTGAAATCAGCATGTTCTCTACCTGGAAGGATCTCATGAAGACAACAGCGCGGTCCCTACATGGGGCGGCTGACCCAAATTCAAGCTCGCACAGTGAAGCAGATGATTACATCAAAGCTGAGAAACTCCTCCTGATGAAGGCCCAGTCAGAGTCATTCCCAGATGAGGCCAATGCACTCAGGTCTGGCAGACCATTGCCAACCAACAGCCGTTTGAACTCCTTATCACCCGAATATGATAAGGATACGGAACTCATCAGAGTTGGTGGAAGGTTACGAAGAGTTGAGCAGCTGGAGCTAGACACGATCCACCCGATCATACTGGACCCAAAACATCCTCTGACTAAGCTCATCATCCAAGATTTTGATGAGACCCTCCTTCATCCTGGACCAGAAAGAGTGTTGGCTGAACTACGTCGCCGGTTCTGGATCCTCCGGGGGAGGGAAGCAGTCAGACGGTATCAGAGGGACTGCAGGCAGTGTCAGGCTTGGCGTGCCAATCCATCCATCCCAAAGATGGCAGATCTGCCACCAGCTCGTCTGCGTCTGTATAAACCACCCTTTTACTCGACTGGAGTCGATTGTTTTGGACCCTTTACCGTGAAAATTGGACGTCGAACAGAGAAGCGTTGGGGCATAGTCTTCAAATGTATGACGACCCGCTGTGTGCATCTAGACCTCCTCGAGAGCCTTGACACTTGACTCCTTTCTGATGTCGTTAAGGCGCTTTATTGCCAGAAGAGGCAAACCCTTTGAGCTCCTGTGTGACAATGGGACAAATTTTGTCGGTGGAGCCCGAGAGCTCCATGAGGCCTTTGAGACCATGGCGCCTCAGTTGAAGGAGCGTTTGGCAGAGCAGCAGATTGCTTTCCGTTTCAACCCTCCCAGTGCTCCTCACTTCGGTGGTGCCTGGGAGAGAGAGGTCAGGTCCGTAAAAACTGCTCTTAAGGTCGTACTCAAGGAGCAGACGGTCCCTGAAACTGTGCTTCGTACGGTCTTTGTGGAAGTGGAAGGCATCGTAAATGCTAAGCCTCTCGGCTACGTCTCATCAGACATAGCAGATCCAGACCCCATCACACCTAACATCCTGCTGATGGGACGCTATGATGCATCACTCCCTCAAGTGGTTTACGATCCCAGTAACCTTATTGGGAGTCGGAGATGGAGACATAGTCAAGTTCTTGTCGACCATTTCTGGTCCCGATTCATCCGTCACTACCTGCCTAACTTGCAAGAGAGACAGAAGTGGCAGAAGGATTCGGAGTGCCTCAAACCGGACCAAGTGGTGCTCATAGTTGATCCTCAGCTCCCAAGAGCTTTATGGCCTGTTGGTAAGGTAGCGACTACTTACCCTGGAGCTGATGGACGCATCCGGACTGCTGCCGTTAAGGTCGAAGATCGAACGTATATTCGACCGGTAGCCCGCTTGGTCTCACTCCCTATGCTTGAAGATGATGAGGATCCACGTACCTGAGTGGCTTTCTACCTTGGATTCGACTGTCTGTGCAGACAGTCGGGGGCGGCTGTGTTAGAAAGCCCACTGTTTACACATTATTTGCTTGGTTGAAGTGTAGTGGTTTGTTTATAGATAGTGTTTGCACTGTGGAAATTGATATGTCCTACGTCATTGAACTCACCATGTCTATGCTGACGTTCCTTGAATGCACCACTCTGTGCCGTGTGCTGCTAGTCTGCCTTGTAGCTGCTGATAGCCAGCATTGCTCCTTGTGTCCTCTCATCAGCATTTCGTGGGTTTTGGTTTATTGCTGTGTGTGAATGCCAGAAGGTGGGTTCTGTTTACATGATGTTGTGTATGCCAGATGCTATTGTGTGTATTTGTTCCCTCTTGACTATGCTAATGTTATTTTATGCTAATACGCTAACATGCTATGTAAGCTACTAAGCTAGTTAATGCTAATCATAAATCCGGTGTGATTATTGAAGTTGTTATAGATGTGAGTGTTTAATACAGTTCCTTGTGCTATCTCTGTGCTAGAATAATGTCTGGGCATGTTGAATGTTTTATGTGTGCTGTACTGATAGTTGCTTTATGTATCGTTACTACAGACCACAGCTGAATAAATCTCCTAAACTTGGAAGCTGCCTCCGTGTTCTTTAACCGGAACACACCCACCATACCTTGCCGCTCTAAATCAAATCAGCTAAACTCCCGGAGACAACATTCTCTCCATTTTAACATGAGTGCAGGTGGTGATCAGTGCCAAACATGGAATGATGCAGTGAACACAGCGTAGGGTCATGTGTTAGTGGTGGGAACAGTCATATGGTTATTGTTCATGTGTCCAACAGCAGAGGGGAAGAAACTGTTCTTATGGCGAGAGGTTCTGGTGCGAATGGACCGGAGCCTCCTGCCTGAGGGGAGCAGGTCAAACAGACTGTGTCCAGGGTGAGAAGGGTCAGCTGAGATCCGAGCTGCACGCCGCAATGTCCTGGAGGTGTACAGGTCCTGCAAAGATGGGAGTCTGCAGCCAATCACCTTCTCAGCAGAGCGCACAACACGCTGCAGTCTCTGTTTGTCCCTGATAGTGGCTCCAGCGTACCACACGGTGATGGAGGAGGTGAGGATGGACTCGATGATTGCAGTGTAGAACTGCATCATCGTCCGTGTTGGCAGGTTGAATTTCTTCAGCTGCCTCAGGAAGTACATCCTCTGCTGGGCTTTCTTGATGACGGAGGTGATGGTGGGCTCCCACTTCAGGTCCTGGGTGATGGTGGTACCCAGGAAGCGGAATGAGTCCACAGAGGTGATGGGGGTGTCAGTCAGGATGATGGGGGGGAGTGGGGCTGTGTGCTTCCTGAAGTCCACAATAATCTCCACTGTCTTCTGGGCATTCAGCACCAGGTTGTTGTGGCTGCACCAGGACACCAGACGTTCAACCTCCCTCCTGTAGGCAGACTCGTCCCCGTCCGAGATGAGTCCAATAACGGTGGTGTCATCTGCAAACTTGATTAGCTTGACAGACTGGTGGGTGGAGGTGCAGCAGTTGGTGTACAGGGAGAAGAGCAGAGGAGAAAGAACACAGCCCTGAGGGGAGCCGGTGCTGATGGTCCGGGAGTCCGAGACATTCTTTCCCAGCCTCACATGCTGCTTCCTGTCCGTCAGGAAGTCAGTGATCCACCGGCAGATGGGATCAGGCAC
Organism: Aulonocara sp. 'chitande type north' Nkhata Bay; assembly: GCF_057382095.1. Lineage (NCBI taxonomy): Eukaryota > Metazoa > Chordata > Actinopteri > Cichliformes > Cichlidae > Aulonocara > Aulonocara sp. 'chitande type north' Nkhata Bay. Next base: position 32,075,564 of record NC_141358.1, on the reverse strand, counting down.
ATTCATCTGGGAAAGCTTGTCTCGGAGATGGTCTGGAAGGATGGTGTTGAAGGCAGAGCTGAAGTCCACAAACAGGATCCTGGCGTAGGTTCCTGGGGAGTCCAGATGCTGCAGGATGAAGTGTAGGGCCATGTTGATGGCGTCGTCTATAGACCTGTTGGCTCTATATGCAAACTGCAGGGGGTCCAGGAGGGGGGCTGTGAGGGTCCTGAGATGGGAGAGAACTAGGCGCTCAAAAGACTTCATGACCACAGATGTCAGAGCCACGGGTCTGTAGTCATTTAGTCCAGTGATCCTAGGTTTCTTGGGGACAGGGATTATGGTGGAGGACTTGAAGCAGGCAGGCACATGACATGCCTGCAGTGAGGAGTTGAAAATGCCAGAAAACACTGGGGCCAGCTCGTTTGCACAGTGTCTGAGGGTGGCAGGAGACACACCGTCTGGGCCGGGAGCTTTTCGAGCATTCAGACTCTTAAACTGCCTCCTCACATCTGCTTCATGAATATGAAGAGTTGTGGTGGGAGGAGGTGGTGTGAAATCCTTTTTTGTGTGGGGTGAGGAGGGGGGTGTTGTAGGTGAACGGTTTGAAGGTGGTGATGGCTCTATGGAGGGGGGAGAGGTGGGGGAATTAGTGTCCAAAGTGTCTCTATTGTTGGGGCCGTTGGAGGTGTGAAGGCTGCCTGATGGCTCGTCAAAACGGCAGTAGAAGTCGTTTAGGGTGTTGGCTAAGAGCAAGACATCAGTGGAGTGGGGGGTTTTAGGCTTGTAGTTTGTGATATTCCTAAAACCTTTCCACACAGAGGCCGAGTCATTCTCTGAGATCTGCTGCTGCATCTTCTCAGAGTGCTGATGTTTAGCAATGTCCACTTCTTTAGTGAACCTGTACTTGGCCTCTATGTTTATGTTCCTATTTTCCTGTTTTAGTTAGAAGACCCAATTGCCATGTTGCAATACTATACTGCTATGGTAGCCAATGTTTCAAATGCAGGTTTGACAGGTTTGTGAGTGTACACTTTATTATGTTTGCCACTTGGTTGCTGTAGCTCAGGAGGTAGAGCAGGTCACCTATTGATTGGAAGGTTAGTGGTTCAATCCCTGGCTCCTCCAGTCTCTGTGTCAAGAGTGTGAATGTGTATGAATGTAGTTAGGAAGCACTTGGTTTAGAGAAACTGACTGGGTGAATGTGGCATGTTTAGAGTAATCTGCGAGAGTAGAAAAGCGCTATATACAAATCTGTCCATTCACTGTCCGAACAGAGTTTTGTCATGTTACTTTTGCACTGTTATGTTCCGGCACATGTTGTCATTACATGGCTTGATTATGGTACACATTAGGCTGACATCTGGGGCCAGAGTTGAAACTGTTCTGGGCCAGCACAGGACCAGCAGTGTGTCTGCAACTGGCCTTGTGCTGGCAGACCAGCTACGAGCCACCAAAGGGCCGTCATTCTTTGCGGTATGTGGGCCATGTGTAAGCACATTGTGTGGGCCAGATCCAGGCCATACCAAGTTTGCTATGTCGGATAATATCCTAATAGAGCGATTAGAGCACACTGTAGGTAATACAGGTACTGCACTGCAGTGGTTTGTATCATATCTGACTAATAAACTCCAATGTGTTCATGGAAATGGAGAGTCCTCTTTACACACTAAGGTTAATTATGGAGTTCCACAGGATTCAGTGCTAGGACCAATTCTGTTTACATGAAACATGCTTCCCTTAGGCATTATCATCAGAAGGCATTGCATACATTTTCACGGTTATGCAGATGACACCCAACTCTATCTATCCATGAAGCCATATAACACACACCAATAAGTTAACTAAAGGAATATCTTAAAGACATAATGTTAATGGAAAATTGTACTTAGTAGTCAGTATAAGCTTTTAGTGATATAGGTTTGCATATGGTAGAATACTGCATGTTGATCTTTTGATGACTTAGGCTGTTGTTCACTACAAGACTTTGTGTGCATTCCAGAGTGCTCTGGCATTCACACCCACATCCTTGGAGCATGGGAGAGGTTGTACCTTCTCTTATTGTTTTGTGGTAGGATAAATGTATCTATGTCTGTTTTAAGCCAAGTGCCTTTTTGTTTAGATGAACTGCTGGACTTCCAGACCAGCAGGTTTAGGGAAGTCTTTATGGGGTCACACTCTGACCCCACACACGCGCACACACATATGAACATCCACATTCCAATATGAGGAACAAACAACGACTGATGTCTATAAATAAAGACCAGGGCAGTGGCAGAGCGCAAGTCTCTGAGCTCTCACTCTCATGCGGGTGCTCTGTGACTGCCCTTACAGCAAGTAAAAATGTGTGTTTCTCCTCTCTGATTCTCAGCTGAAGAAGTGTCTTAGAATACATCTCTTGACACATAAAGACCTTGATGACCTCTAACTTTCTGCTTCTTAATTCAGATAAAACTGAGGTTATTGTACTCGGCCCTGAAAATCTTAGAAATATGGTATCTAACCAGATTCTTACTCTGCATGGCATTACCTTGGCCCCCAGTAACACTGTGAGGAACCTTGGAGTCATTTTTGACCAGGATATGTCCTTCAATGCACATATTAAACAAATATGTAGAACTGCTTTCTTCAATTTGCACAATATCTCTAAAATTAGAAATATCCTGTCTCAGAGTGATGCTGAAAAACTAGTTCATGCATTTATTACTTCTAGGCTGGACGACTGCAATGTGTTATTATCAGGATGTCCTAAAAACTCCCTGAACAGTCTTTAGTTAATCCAAAATGCTGCAGCAAGAGTACTGACAGGGACTGGAAAGAAAGAGCATATTTCTCCTGTTTTGGCTTCCCTTCATTGGCTCCCTGTTAAATCCAGAATTTAATTCAAAATCCTGCCCCTCACATAAAAGGTCTTAAATAATCAGGCCCCATCTTATCTTAATGACCTTATAGTACCATATCACCCCATTAGAACACTTCACTCTTGCACTGCAGGCTTATTTGTTGTTTCTAGAATATTTAAAAGTAGAATTGGAGGCAGAGTCTTTAGTTTTCATGCTCCTCTTCTATGGAACCAGCTTCCAGTTTGGATTTGGGAGACAGACACTATCTCTACTTTTAAAATTAGGCTTCAAACTTTCCTTTGTGCTAAAGCATATAGTTAGGGCTGGATCAGGTGACCCTGAATCCTCCCTTAGTTATGCTGCAGTAGGTGTAGCCTGCTGGGTGATTCCCATGATGCATTGAGTGTTTCTTCACTCACTATGTGTTAATAGACCTCTCTGCATTGAATCATTACTTATTATTCATCTCTGGCTCTCTTCCACAGCATGTCTTTTGTCCCGTGTTCCTTCTCTCACCCAAAGCCGGTCGCAGTAGATGGCCAGTGCTCATAGGGGGTCATATGATTGTTGGGTTTTTCTTTGTATGTATTATTGTAGGATCTAAAGCGCCTGTAACTAACAGTGAAGTGTTCCAATGTTTTTCTTGTGTTTATATTTGTAAGTTTCCTTTAATTGTGGAACTTTGTTTTGTAATTGGTGGTAGCGGAAGTAACGTGCAGCACGGACTGAGTTTGTGGTGACACTAGAGCAGAGAAGCATGGCGCTCTGTGAGTTCAGCTGCATCGTCCTACTGCTTTAAACTGGACTTAAGTTTTAAAGAACACATAAGTTAAGTTAAATTAAACCCAATTGTGGACTCACCGTTGAGAGGAGTAGCGGCTCACGCGAAGAACGGACTTTCTCCCGTTTGGCTACAGCAGGCAATGAGGTGTGTTCAGGGTGCCTCTGTTAATTTCAGTTTCAATGAAAGTGCCATAAAAGGGCATTTATGTGTCTATACCTTTATTGTTTGGATTTACTGTGATAAGAGTTATTGTAAACATGTTGCTTATTGCAATTGTTTTCTTTGGGTAGTTCTCACGATGATGATGATGATGATGACGACGCTGAGTGATCTTGTCGCCGAACATTGAATAAATTATCTGTAAACAAGAACTTGTCCGCGTGGTGGCTAACGGGAGCTACAGTGAGAACTCATCTGCTCCTTGTGAGTGGGCGAGAAAGAAAGGAACATAAGTCATCTCTAGCGTGTCTACAAGGGTCCCCAAGCTCCTGCCAGAAGCCAAGAACGGGTTTGCTCATCCTAACAATTCAAAGAAAGGACATATTGATCTTCTCAAGTGTGCTGCAGAAAATTAACCTGAAGACCAGTTGCAAGTTTGGATGCTTTAAAGTGTTAATAAGGGTGTCCTGAAGTGGCTTCATTGTAGCTGCAAGCAAGAAGGTTCAAGTTTACAATTGATCATGAGTTTGAAAAATATGTGTCTTTAAGGGTTGTTAGTGATTTCAGACATGTGTTTAAGGGTTATAAGAATAAGCTACTAAAGCAGTCCTGGATTTTATGCAAGGTTTTATTCAAAGGAAGTAACCAAGTTTGTTACAAGCTATAAGCAGTGTTATTTTATGTTATCAGACTCCTTTACTTAGCCTAACATGTCAGTCACAAATCTCTCTAAACTGAGTGACAATCCTGAGGCAGAGACTGTGACCAGGCCTCAGCAAAACCCTCCACTGTGCAGTTCTCCTCTGCAAAATACAGATGGTCCACAAGAAGTTCGAGTAACATCAGATGTTCATCCATCAACAAGTAAGTGTGCGCAACAAAAAATTCAAAACCCACCTCGTAAAAGCCAGAGGTCAAGAACCTTAACTGAAAAGGGAAGAGGAATGTTAAACCAAAGGATTAAGGAGTTGGAGCAAAGTTTTAAGATCAAGTACGAAAAGTGGAAGGTTCTAGCAAAGGATGCTAACCATTCAATTTCTGACAATTGTTCAGATGAAGAGCTGCAAGCAATAATAAACAACATTAATACTGCTTCCAGCGAACTAAACACAGCATATGAAAACTGGCGTCAGGTGGACATTCCTGATAACAATGCACGCCGCAGAATTGATACTTGCGAGGAGGTAACAAGAACTGTTATTAAGACTGCACAAAGACGTTTGAGAGGAAAGGCACCAGTCAAACCACAGTTTAATGTAGATGAATCTTTTTTAATGTCTGAGAAATCATATGGCGTCAGTAAGCACTCACAGGTTTCCAGTCAATACAAACAGTCACACGTTGCATCAAGAGTCGCTTCTAAGTCCTCCAGTGCGTCATCCATGAGCAGACAAGAAGCTGCTGCTAAAATGGCTGCAGCCCAAGCAACACTGGAAATCCTTCATGAACAACAGTGTCAGCAAGCAGAGCTTCTGCAGCTGGAGGCTGAAGATAAAAGACAGATTGCAGAACAAACAGCTGAAGCCTGCAGACGACATTTAAGAATGGAGGAAGAAGAAGCACAGTTACAAGCAAAACTTGAGGTTGAAAATGCTGCCAGGCGAAAGCTTTTGGAAGACAAACGCAAGGAACTGGAACGATTGGAAGCACTCAAACAGTTAAGGGTGGCTAAGGCAACCATGCAAGTGTATGAGCAAGAGCAAGATGAAGATTCAGAAGAAGAAATTAAGCAGTTACTGCATGGATGTAAAACTGAAAGCCAAAGGGAAGGGGACCGATTTCAGCACACAAGTCACATACATAACTCACCAGAGTTACACTTACCACAACAAGCTGTTATACATCCACAGCATGATGGTGGCATCGCAGCACTTGCCATGTTATTAGCAGATTCTATTAGTGCCAGTCGTCTTCCTATGCCAGAGTCGACAACATTCAGTGGTGACCCGCTAAAATATAAGAACTGGAAGGCTGCCTTTCAAACTTTAATCGAAAGAAAAAACATACCAGCCTCTGAGAAAATCTACTATTTGTGCAAGTACGTTAGTGGACCAGCTAAGAAGGCTGTTGAAAACTATTTCCTGTTAGGCACTGAGGCTGCTTATAAGGCAGCATGGGAAGTATTAGATGAGAGATTTGGAAACTCCTTCCTTATTGCCAAAGCCTTCAGAGACAAACTCAGTGCATGGCCCAGAATTGGCTCCAAGGACAGTCTGGAACTTCAGGAATTTGTGGACTTTCTACGGAGCTGTGAAGCTGCGGAAAGCCAGATTAAAGGTCTAGAGGTTCTTAATGATTGCAATGAGAATCAAAAAATCCTCTCCAAGCTCCCCGATTGGTTGACATCAAGGTGGAATAGGAAAGTGTTGACGATAGAGGAGGAGACTGGCAGATTTCCAAGCTTTAGCCAGTTTGTGCAGTTTCTCATAAGGGAAGCCAGGATCGCATGCAATCCTGTGACTTCACTCCATGCCTTGAAACAGTGCGATGGAGAAAAGGTCAAGCCACAACGAAACCAGACTCCTGCAGCTAAAGTTCTAACAACAAACACTGATGAGAAGATTGCTGCCAGCAGTTGTCTGTTTTGTGAAAGACCAGGCCACAGTCTGTACAAATGTAGAAAATTTTTGGAACGACCAATATTGGAACGACACAGGTTTGTTCAAGATAATAAGCTATGCTTTGGTTGCTTAAAGCCTGGACATCACTCGAGAGACTGTAAGTACAGAAGCACTTGCAGTACATGCCAGAAAAGGCATCCAACTTGCTTACACGATGATCAAAGAGAACAAAAGACACGAAAGACTGAAGGAATAAGGCAGGAAGCTAGACACAGAGAACAAAGCAATGAACAGCTAGAAGAAAGAGAAGCTATAGCAATAAGTGAAGCAACATCCAACAGAGTTCAGCATGACAACACCAACATTCAGACATCTACAATCATTCCTGTGTGGGTTTCAATGATGAAAGAGCCTGACAGAGAAACACTTGTGTATGCTCTCCTTGATACGCAAAGTGACACAACTTTCATTCTTGAGGAGGCAGCAGATTCTCTAAATGCAAAGGGGGAACAGGTCAAGCTAAAGTTATCTACTATGGCCTCTACAAACAAAGTTGTAGCTTGCCAAAGGATCTCTGGGTTGCAAGTTAGAGGATTCAACTCAGAGAAGAAAATAACTCTTCCTACAACCTACACAAGAAAGTTCATTCCGGCGAACAGAGACCACATACCCACACCAGAGACAGCAATGGCATGGCCCCATCTTGAGCAGATTGCAGATAGGATTGCTCCTCGTCAAGGGTGTGATGTTGGTCTACTAATTGGCTACAACTGTTCTCAGGCACTTCTTCCTAGAGAGGTGGTGTGCGGTGAAGAAAATCAACCATTTGCACAGAGAACAGACTTGGGATGGAGCATTATTGGACATGGCAGCCCATACGTAGACTGTGGAGACACTATTGGAGTGAGTCATCAAGTCATCACAAGGCAAGTGACACCGGAACTTCAGCTTCCATCAAGTCCCAAACAGGAAGTTCACTATGTATGCAGAACACAGATCAAGGAAGTCATCTCATCTGACATAATTAAAGCGCTTGAATGTGACTTTAATGAGAGAGTTGCTGAGGACAATCACTTCTCTCAAGATGACCTCCAATTTTTGTCGAAATTGAAACAAGGAATCAAACACAAAGAAGATGGTCATATTGAGATGCCTCTTCCATTTAAACGAGAAAGGCCGAGCTTGCCAGACAATATGGTGTGTGCTATCCATCGCCTTAAGCACCTAGAAAGGAAATTAAGGGGAAACAGCAGATATTACCAGGACTACAAAACCTTCATGGAAGAGACCATAGCGCGTGGAGATGCTGAGAAGATCCCCAAGGCTGATCTCCACAAACACCCAGTGTGGTACATCCCACACCATGGTGTTTATCACCCGCAAAAGCCTGGGAAAATCTGCATTGTTTTTGACTGTTCAGCCCGGTTTCAGGGGACATCTTTAAATGATCATCTATTGACTGGTCCAGAGCTGACAAATTCCCTTGTTGGTGTCTTGTGTCGGTTTCGCAAGGAAAAGGTTGCAATCATGTGTGACATAGAACGTATGTTCCACCAATTTCACGTGAGGGCAGAAGATTACCTCCGCTTTCTCTGGTGGGAGAATGGAGATTTAGAAGCACAGCCAGCAGTCTATCGCATGAGAGTCCATTTGTTTGGAGCTGCTTCGTCTCCAGGCTGTGCTAATTATGGCCTCAAACATCTTGCTGCAATGGCAAGGGGGAATTTCAGCGAAGCATCCGTCCGCTTCATAGAAAGAAACTTTTATGTTGATGACGGTTTGACTAGTGTATCCACCGAAGCAAAGGGAATCCAGCTAGTGAATGAAGCAAGGGAGCTTTGCAACACTGGCAACTTAAGGTTGCATAAGTTCATTTCCAACAGTAAGCAGGTGTTGTCATCAATCCCAAAGGAAGAGTGTGCTGGAGGAGCCAACAACTTGGATATGGCTCTTCATGAACCACACATGGAGAGAGCGCTTGGTGTACAATGGTGTGTCACATCAGATGATTTCCAGTTTAGAGTGGTGGTGAAAGAAAAACCCATGAGCAGAAGAGGGGTATTGTCCACCGTGGCCTCGGTGTTTGATCCGCTTGGCTTTGTCGCACCTTTCATCCTTTTAGGAAAGAAAATCCTCCAGCAAATGTGTCTCGAGAGAGTTAGTTGGGATGATCCTCTTCCAGACCATCTGCTGCCCCAGTGGGAATCCTGGTTGAGAGGACTGCAAGATCTAGCAACCATAAAGGTACAACGATGCTACCTACCAGGAAGCTTTGGCAAAGTTGTGAAATACGAGCTGCATCATTTTTCAGATGCCAGTGCCTCAGGTTATGGAGAGTGCTCATACCTGAGAGTAATAAGCGCATCGGGAGAAGTGCACTGTTCCCTCGTGATGGGGAAAGCAAGGGTAGCTCCTTCAAAGGTAACAACTATACCAAGACTTGAGCTCTCTGCAGCAGTGGTGGCAGTGCGCACAAGTGACATGCTCCAGAGAGAGCTTGAAATGGAAGGCCTGCAGGAATACTTTTGGACTGATTCAAGGGTTGTCCTTGGCTACATCAACAATGATGCAAGGAGATTTCATGTTTTTGTAGCAAACCGTGTCCAACGTATCAAGCAGAGCACACATCCTGACCAATGGAACTACATTGCTTCAGAAGACAACCCCGCTGACCACTCTTCTAGGGGACAGACAGCAGAACAGCTCAAGGCATCTAACTGGTTTAGAGGTCCAAATTTTCTGTGGCAGCTAAACCTCCCAAGTAGTGTGTTCACAGTGGGAGAAATATCAGAAGATGACCCAGAGTTACGAAAGACTCATGTCCACAAAATTCACTCAAGGGAAGAGAGGTCACTGCTAGATCGTCTTGAAAGGTTTTCAGATTGGGCAAGAGCAGTACAAGCTGTAGCCATACTGAAACGCAGAGCAAGGGCAGCTAAAGGCCACAAACCAAGGTTTAGTGAACCCACCACTTTGCAGGAGCGTAAGGAGGCAGAAGTTTTTCTCATCAAACTGGTTCAAGCAACACACCTTGCTGAAACCATGAAGAGTCTCAAGCTTAATGGGCAAATCAAGGCAATTGACAAGGCAAATAAATTGCACAAATTAAACCCATTCCTTGATGAGCAGGGTGTACTCAGGGTTGGAGGGCGCTTAACAATGTCCAGTCTTCACCCCCATGTGAAACACCCAGCTATCCTTCCTAAAGGAAGCCATTTGGCAACACTGCTCATCAAGCATCATCATGAAAAGGTGCAGCACCAAGGTCGAGGTATGACTGTTAACGAGCTGCGAGCCAATGGTGTTTGGATTCTTGGATGCAGTAAGGCAGTCTCCTCTCATATTTACAACTGCACAAAATGCAGGAAGTTTAGACGGAACACTGAAGGACAAAGGATGGCGAACCTCCCACAAGAACGCACGGAGTTGTCTCCACCCTTCACATATTGTGGGATGGACTGCTTCGGGCCTATCTATGTCAAGGATGGCAGAAAGGAGCTTAAGCGTTATGGGCTTTTACTCACATCCATGTGCTCAAGAGCCATACATATTGAGATGCTTGAGGACTTAACAACTGATGCATTCATCAATGCCTTGCGTTCGTTTATTGCATTGCGTGGAAGTGTCAGGCAAATTCGATGTGATCAAGGCAGCAATTTCATTGGTGCAAGGCACGAGTTCGCTGAAGCCATGAAGGAGATGGATGGAGAGAACCTCAAGAAAATTGGATGTGAGTTTGTTATGAACACACCATCTGCAAGTCATAAAGGTGGGGTTTGGGAACGCCAAATACGCACCGTGCGTAATGTTCTGCCATCCGTTCTCGACCAAGCAGTTAAAAGGCTCGACAGTGGTTCGTTAAGAACCTTCCTCTACGAAGTTATGGCAATTGTGAATAGCAGGCCATTAACATCAGAGCATTTGCACAATCCATCTGGTCCAGAACCCTTGACACCTAACCACATTCTGACAATGAAGTCAAGCATTATTCCCCCACCTCCTGGAAAGTTTATCAAGGAAGATGTGTACCTGCAAAAACGATGGCGCAGAGTACAGTTCTTAGCCAACAGCTTCTGGGAACGGTGGAAAAGGGAATATCTGTTGAATCTTCAGAGCAGACAAAAATGGAACAGAGCAAGACGAAATGCGAAAGTCAATGATATTGTGCTTCTCAAGGATGATTCTGCTCCACGTAGTCAATGGAAGATGGGAAGGATCATAGATGTCTATCTGGGACAGGATGGAAAGGTGAGAAGTGTGAGGTTGTTGATCAGTGACTCAACTCTAGATGCTAGAGGAAGGCGCACCACAAAACCAACCTATCTGGAGAGACCTATTCAAAAGACTGTAACTCTACTGGAGGCTAATTGAAGAGTCACTTTGCCAATCCACAAGTTCAATTAATGTTAAATGTGATTTCTTGTTATATCCATACATGTTACGTTTTATGGGAAAATCACAGGTGATTTGGTGGGAGTGTAACTAACAGTGAAGTGTTCCAATGTTTTTCTTGTGTTTATATTTGTAAGTTTCCTTTAATTGTGGAACTTTGTTTTGTAATTGGTGGTAGCGGAAGTAACGTGCAGCACGGACTGAGTTTGTGGTGACACTAGAGCAGAGAAGCATGGCGCTCTGTGAGTTCAGCTGCATCGTCCTACTGCTTTAAACTGGACTTAAGTTTTAAAGAACACATAAGTTAAGTTAAGTTAAATTAAACCCAATTGTGGACTCACCGTTGAGAGGAGTAGCGGCTCGCGCGAAGAACGGACTTTCTCCCGTTTGGCTACAGCAGGCAATGAGGTGTGTTCAGGGTGCCTCTGTTAATTTCAGTTTCAATGAAAGTGCCATAAAAGGGCATTTATGTGTCTATACCTTTATTGTTTGGATTTACTGTGATAAGAGTTATTGTAAACATGTTGCTTATTGCAATTGTTTTCTTTGGGTAGTTCTCACGATGATGATGATGATGACGACGCTGAGTGATCTTGTCGCCGAACATTGAATAAATCATCTGTAAACAAGAACTTGTCCGTGTGGTGGCTAACGGGAGCTACAGCGCCTTGAGGCAAATGTTGTTGTGATTTGACGCTGTATAAATAAAATTGAATTGAATTGAATTACAATACCTTGAATGTACTCTAAAATGTGCTTTAAAATTGTATTTCTGTCTGAATCAATGGCTTATTTAACATGACGGTGGGCCCCTGAAAATAAAGTTTTCATTATTTTCTCTCACCATTTGTTTTCGGGATTCCATAAATCACTTGTGATTTAGTGCTGTGGCACTAAAGGTGATGTTCACAGTATAAATTTTGGCTTGGCACAGTAGGATACTTATGAATAAATAAAAGATTGTGACATCGCTCTGGCTTCTAGTTAGATACCATATACTCCAGTAACTCTCACACAGTGAGTTTTTTGGCTACCTGCTTCAGGTAACTCCTTTCTACCAGTGGATGGAAGCTGTAAGGTGAGCAATAAGCTGAGCAATCACAGCTGTTTCCAGTCACAGATAACATTTTATTTTTTACACAGCTCCAATATGAGCCACTTATGACAGCTACTGAAAAAAACATGAACATGTACTTGCAGCAAACATATGGTAAATCCATTGTGGTATGTCCATCTGAGCCTGCCTTGGGGACAACCACCACTACCAGCTGACAAATGTCATGCTTAAAGACTGAGTAATATGCTCCCAGATTGTGAGCTAGAGAGGCGATGTGAGCCTGTGAGCCTGAGCTCAGCATTAATGAACCCCTGACTTACAGAGAGCTGCTTCACAGATCTGCCATAGTAGAAGTGCAGGAAAAGTAACATTTAAAAAGACAGCCAATTGAAAAGCTGGTGACTTGTAACTGATCACTTGTCTGTATTTCAATTCAATTCAGTTCAATTATATTTATACAGTGCCAAATCAAAACTTGCATTTTATATATAACCCCTTTGTAATACCTGTTCACCAAAGTCTATTTAGCAACATACGTAATGATATTACACATTAAAAAAAATGCACACAAACATTGGAAATCACTTTTTGGCACAACACCGGCCTCAAGCTCAGTTAGCCGCCCGGCCTCAAGCTCAGTCTCCAACTCCACCATCATTTCATTTCAACCTTTTGTAACCCAGTAGAGAAAACTACCTTTTGTTATTTTTTTCTTGTTTTCGTTTTGATTGTATAAATGTATTTTCATTATTTTATTTTGAAAAGAAACATTTATTTTGAAAAAAGGAAGTGTGATCCTCTAGCAAACTTTATTTTCTGTTGCTGGATCACAAGGGATAAATGCCTTTTTCATTGGTTGAAGGTGGTTTTAGCCCCGTCTTCCGAAACACCAGACCATCATTTCACATGAGCTAGATCTTTTCGCACGTGGAAATAGATGAGACAGGTCACGGATAGCTCGTGCGGAATTTTCTAACATTTTGGTGAGTTTAGCCCATGGGTTTGAAAAGTTAATAATGTGTTAGTCTGTTGCTAAAAGTTGTTTCTTCTGTTCATACCGATTCGCGAGTGGTAATTTGCTGTTTAAAAACGGTTGAAATGCTGTTGTGGTAGGATTTGTTTAGCATACTCGAAGGATGATTGGAAAAATGTATTATCTTGCTGGTTATACCTATTAATCATAATTTCATGGTTAAAAAGAGAACAAGAAATTCATTTGTTGTTTACATGGTTAAAATAATTTCATGTATAACGAGAGATATATTCAAAGCATGCATGTAATGTATTACTGTGGTAATGTGAAAGAAATGTGAAAAGAGATAAAGAACTAAAGCTATAGCTGTGATACAAGAGAAGAAACGGAGCTGGCTGTGTACAATAATGTTAATATTGTTGTGCAGGCTAGGTTTTTTTCCCTTGTCCGTGTGGAAGGAACTAAGATTTTGGATTCCAATGGATTCTCTCCGGATGGAGATGGCGAGCCTGAGCCCAGACTGAACTTTGCAGAGGAACTTACTCTTCTTCCTCGACGGAGACTCCCAAGTGGTAACACACAAACCACAAACGAAAGAGAACAAGAACTAGACTAAGAATTTTTGACTTGACAAATGACCAAAGACAAAAAGACAATTGAATATTGAGCTCAAATGACTATTTTTGGGGTTATTTTTGTTTTGCCGGCTTCTTCTTATTATTGTTATGGTTATTATCACTACTACTGTCAATGTGGAATTTGTGTCTTGTTTATTTCATTTTTGTGCAAAATAATAACTGTTGCTGCTCAAATTCCTGTCTCCAGCCATTTCATTCTGCATTCGCCTCGCTTTCTATTGTAGCCCTGCCGAACCTAGCAACTGGTCCGTAGTTTGGCTGTCCTAAACTATTTAAAATGAGTCAGTGGTTACAGTAAGTCTTGGCGAGCCAGCCAGGAGGCTTTTTCTCATGTGATTACAAGTATATAACGCACCCCAAATGGACCGTCTTGTTGAACGTGAATCTGTTAAAGTCCCAAATTCGGTGATCGTGAGCGAAATAGCTGGAGATGAGCAAATTGATGAGGTGACTGAATTCCTAAAACAGTATGGGTCAATCTCAAGAGTCTTAAAGGTAGATGATGGTAAATCTGAGTTTATCTCGAGTGTTGTTGTTGAGTACAATTCAGGTACTGCTGTTGATGCTCTTGAGCCGTTACCTTACAACCACATATCCGATAGCGGGGTTAAGTATAGAATACAGTCTCTTGCAAGCGTATACACGCGATGTGTGGGGAATGATACAACCAAGTCATATCTCACTGAGTTAAAAAACCTAGCCAAAATGAGCGGCCGAGGGTTTGCAGATGTTCTGAAAGACATGATGTCACAGATAGCTGAATCAATCAAAGAGCCTGAACATGATCAATCAGAGCAAATTGACTTACCTGAATCTCCCTTGGCTGAGTTTCAGCCTTCAGCTGTTGAACCCAGTGTTGATGGTGCACAGCAATCGAACCAGTCAAATCACACTGCAAGAAACCCAGCTCATAGTGTACCCACCATACCTGCACCTGATTTAAACCCTCCTGAGGTGCAGCGTGTAGTAGTTGAGCACATTGTGAGAAGAGATGATCATTCAGTGCAACATTTTTCACAAAAACTCAGAGCTTTTTCTGGCAAGGACCCCCGGCCAACCTATGAGCCAGATTATGATACTTGGCGTTCCAGTGCTGAACTAATCTTGAGTGACACTTCCATGTCGCAACTGCAACAATCGCGAAAGATTCTTGAGTCTCTCTTACCCCCGGCAGCTGACGTAGTTAAGCACTTGAACCCAGACAGCTCACCTGCAGACTACCTTCAAATGTTGGATTCTGCCTATGGGACAGTTCAAGATGGTGGAGAGCTTTACGCCAAATTTCTTGACACCTTCCAAAATCCAGGTGAGAAACCGTCGTCATACGTACAACGCCTTCAGGTAGCTTTAACTCACACTGTAAAACGGGGTGGTGCTTTAAGCAATGATGTTGACAGACTCCTTGTCACGCAGTTCTGACGTGGTTGCTGGGATGATTCCCTTTTAAACGCACTTCAACTAAAACAAAAACGGATAAACCCCCTATCTTTTCCTGAGTTGCTTCTCTTATTACGCACAGAAGAAGACCAAAATGCTACCAAAACAATGCGAATGAAGCAACATTTGAACATCACGAAACAAAAAGCGACATACCACCTCCAAACAGTCAAAGGCTGCTTAGACGAAAATGAAGACACAACCACCTTAAGCTCAATTAAAGAACTCTCAAAGCAAGTTGCAGAGCTCCAGGCCCAACTGGTGCAGCTGACCGCGAAATCAAAAGCGCAGAATTCCAGATATGCCTCCCATACCAAGTCTAAAGAAAACCGAAAGCCAGACAAAGTGAGCAAGGAGCCCTCAGAACGAACAGTTAAAACTCAAAGTACCCCACCCAAACCGTGGTACTGTTTCCAATGTGGAGAAGATGGCCACATCAAGCCAAACTGCGAAAATGAACCAAACCCAGCCCTAGTTGCTGAAAAGCGCAAACTGTTTAAAGAGAAACAGAGGAAATGGGAGGTTGAGAACCCTCCAGCCACTAAGGAACAGTTAAACTGAAAACAGTCTCTATTGCGGGGCAAATGGAGACTGCAGCCAGGCGATCATGTCCCACTAAGTACATGCAACATGCTAACTGTAAGCAATCTGTCACTAAGCCACAGAAGTATAGTCTGCCAAAAGGGTTGGTTGGCTCTAAATGCACAGCAGTAGTTAGCATTTCTGGCGTTAATGTAAATTGTCTCCTGGACTCAGGGTCACAAGTGACCACAGTCGCTGAGTCGTTCTACAAACAGAACTTTCCAGATCAAAATCTTAACCCACTCTATGATCTTTTGGAAGTGGAGGGTGCTGCAGGTCAGCCCGTCCCCTATTTGGGTTATATAGAGACATGCATTACTTTTCCAAAAGACTTCTTAGATGCAGAGATGGACATACCAACCTTAGCTCTTGTTGTTCCAGACACTCATCCAAACAGTCAGACCCCAGTGTTGGTGGGAACAAACACGCTTGATGTCCTTTATGAAAAATTTTTGGACCTTAAGACTTCTGACTACTTACCTAGTCCTTGCGGGTTTAGAGCCCTGTTGAAAACTCTAGAACTAAGACATACACAGAACAAAGATGGGAGCATTGGGTTAGTTACCCTGTCAGGCAAGGCTACAGTTGTAGTTCCAGCAGGCCAAACAGTAGTTTTAGAGGGATCTGCTAACGTTCATTGTACTGCAGCAGACACGTGTGCCATAGTTGAACACCCCTCTCAGTCTTCCTTGCCTGGTGGCCTTTGTGTTAAAACTTGCTTGATAACACTTCCTTCCCTAGCTCCACACAAAGTGCCTGTTATGATTACAAATGAAACAGAACAAGATGTTATTATCCCGTCTACTTGTGTCATTGCAGAGCTGGGAGCTTTCCATTGTATCATGTCCCAGCATAATGTCACCAGTGTTAATGAGTCAGTCACAAGTAAGACACCGCTGAATTTCAATTTTGGTGACTCTCCGATTCCACATGAATGGAAAGAGAGGATAACCAAGCAACTCAGTGACATTCCGGAAGTATTCGCTTTTCATGATCTTGACTTTGGGTGTACGAACAAGGTGAAACATTCCATCAAGCTTAATGATCCGACTCCCTTCAAGCACCGTGCACGCCCTATACACCCTCAAGATCTTGAGGCTGTCCGGAAACACCTGCAGGAGCTGCTTGCTGCAGGTGTGATAAGAGAGTCTCAATCACCTTTCTCGTCTCCCATTGTTGTGGTGAGAAAGCGGAACAATGATGTGCGTCTATGTATAGACTTTCGCAAGCTGAACTTGCAAACAATAAAAGACTCTTACGCACTTCCAAATCTGGAAGAGACATTCTCTGCCCTTTCAGGATCCAGGTGGTTCACGGTCCTCGATCTGAAATCTGGGTATTACCAGATAGAAGTTGAGGAGGCAGACAAAGAAAAGACCGCGTTTGTGACACCGCTTGGGTTCTGGGAGTTTAACCGCATGCCGCAGGGCATAACCAACGCCCCAAGCACCTTCCAGCGGCTGATGGAGCGCTGTTGGTGATATGAACTTACATGAAGTGCTAGTCTTTTTAGATGATCTCATCATCTTCTCAGATAGTTTGGAAGAACACGAACGCCGACTTATGCGGGTACTCCATCGCCTTAAAGAGTATGGCCTGAAGTTATCGCTGGAAAAATGTAAATTTTTCCAAACCACAGTTCGGTATCTTGGGCATGTAATCTCTGAAAGCGGAGTTGAGACGGATCCCGAAAAGATTCAGGCCCTAAAGACCTGGCCACGGCCCAAGAATCTCAAAGAACTAAGATCTTTCCTGGGGTTCTCGGGGTACTACAGACGTTTTGTAAAAGGGTACTCGTCCATAGTACGCCCACTCAATGACCTCACTCGTGGTTACCCACCACTACGTAAGAAATCAAAGTCCAAAGAACCCAACCAGACCTACTTTGATCCCAAACTGCCATTTGAGGACCGATGGACCGCAGAGTGTCAAAAAGCTTTTGACTCCATCATTGAAAAGCTAACGTCAGCCCCCGTCTTAGGCTTTGCAGACTCGAAGCTGCCTTATGTGCTCCATACCGATGCCAGTACTACTGGCTTAGGTGCAGCACTCTACCAGGAGCAGGAGGGTCAGCTCAGAGCCATAGCTTTTGCCAGTCGTGGGTTATCAAGAAGTGAAGCACGATATCCAGCCCACAAGTTGGAATTTTTAGCACTCAAATTGGCAGTGACTGAAAAGTTTCACGATTATTTGTATGGTGGTCAGTTCACTGTGGTTACAGATAGTAACCCACTCACATACATATTGACCTCTGCTAAGTTAGATGCCACTGGCTATAGGTGGCTTGCCGCTTTATCTAACTACAACTTTAAGTTACAGTATAGAGCGGGCAAGCACAACCTAGACGCAGATGGGTTGTCTAGACGTCCTCATGGAGAACTCGTAAATGATGTCCAGTCCAGGAAAGAGCAGGAGCGTGTAAGCCAATTTGTAGAGCGTCACCTAGCTGACACTGACACCACTGACACCATAAAGCTTGTAGATAGTGATGTTGTCCAAGCAATCTGTCAAAATCACCTTGTAAAAGTCAGTGATGATTGTCAGGATAGTGGTGTTACACTTGTAGAATCGCTTACCCTCTCAGCTGACGCGATTCCAGACATCTATGTTTCAGAAGAACATCATGGCTTACCAACCATCCCTGCCTTGTCCCAATCAGAAATTAAGGATAAGCAGAGAGCAGACTCGACAATCAGCCAAGTTATCAAACAAATCGAACATGGTCAGACACCTCCACCGACTGTTAGAAAAGAACTCCCAGATCTCCCTCTTTTGCTTAGGGAACTCAATCGGTTGGAAATGCACAATGAGGTGTTATACAGAAAAAGACAAGATGGAGACCAGGTGACCCACCAGCTTGTTCTTCCTGAGGAGCTCAGAGCTTCAGTGCTCCAAAGTTTGCATGATGACATGGGCCACTTAGGTATCGACAGAACCCTTGATCTGGTCAGAACCCGATTCTATTGGCCACGCATGGCGACACAGGTTGAGCAGAAAGTGAAAACATGTGATCGTTGTATACGGAGAAAGAGTCCCCCTGAAAAAGCAGCTAGACTGGTCAACATAACAACAACCAGACCTTTAGAACTCGTCTGTATGGATTTTCTCAGTCTAGAACCAGACAGTAGCAACACACGGGATATCCTTGTGATAACCGATCATTTCACTAAGTTTGCCCTCGCGTTGCCCACCTCTAATCAAAAGTCACGAACGGTCGCCAGGTGCCTGTGGGACCAGTTCATTGTCCACTACGGCATACCTGAGCGCCTGCACAGCGATCAGGGTCCTGATTTCGAGGCAAAACTGATAAAAGATCTGTGTGAGATCTCTGGGATAAAGAAAATAAGAACTACCCCGTACCACCCACGTGGTAACCCTACTGAACGATTTAATAGAACACTACTTAGTATGTTAGGAACACTGGAATCCAAACAAAAGTCTCACTGGAAAGACTATGTTATGCCATTAGTACATGCGTACAATTGCACCCGTAGTGATGCAACAGGGTTTACACCCTACGAGTTGATGTTTGGCAGAAAACCCAGATTAGCTGTTGATCTTGCATATGGACTTCCTCTCAGCAAAGATCAAAAAGTGACACATTCGCAATATGCTGAAAGTCTCAAGAAACGGCTAGAGGAAAGCTATAGGTTAGCTTCTCAAACCGCACAAAAAGTGGCAGACAAGAATAAGGCCAGATTTGATCACAAAATAACTGTTTCAGAACTTGAACCTGGGGACCGGGTTTTAGTTAGAAAAGTGCGGCTGCGTGGCAAGCATAAACTTGCTGATAAATGGGAGGCAGACATCCATGTGGTAGTCAAACGTGCAGGCGACCTACCCGTTTATACTGTTAAACCCGAGTCCAAGCAAGGTCCCTCCCGAACTTTACACAGAGACCTGTTGCTTCCCTGCAGTTTCCTCCCGGTTGCCACCGCAGACACATCTGAGCCACAGCAGGTTCACCGTCCTAAAACGCGTCAAACTGTTGTCACAGAAAGCAATGAGGAAGAAGAATCAATGGAACTTGACAATGAACTTTTCATTCAATGGGTTGATGATTCCCCATGTGAAGAAATAACCAGATTTACTACTGTACATGAATATCCAAAACCTTCTCATGAACCAGACATTACAAACTTACCTGATTGTGACCTTTCTGAAATTGCTAGCAACAAGGAGCTGAATATGGATAAAGATGCAAGCAAAGACGAACTTACCAATCATGTGCTTGTTGAAAACTTACCAGATGGAGATGAGATTGGAATTGACGATCCTGTGGACAATGGAACGGGAACCGTATTGGATGAATCACCTGAGGATTTGGTTAAAGAACCAGGAAACCAGCCTGTTAACTCACCTGATGAGATGGACAGTTGTGATCCCATTACAACTCAACCAGTAAGACAGTCAACAAGAATCAGACATCCACCTAAAAGACTTGATTATCCTGATTTAGGAAACCCTCTAGTTACTGTTGTGAAATCACTTTTCCAGGGTTTGAGCATAGCCTTTTCTGAGTCCCTAAACAGTACAGAGGGACAGTACTGGCTACACATGCAACGAGACGTGCATGACATTTAGCTGGGGAGAGTGTAACCCAGTAGAGAAAACTACCTTTTGTTATTTTTTTCTTGTTTTCGTTTTGATTGTATAAATGTATTTTCATTATTTTATTTTGAAAAGAAACATTTATTTTGAAAAAAGGAAGTGTGATCCTCTAGCAAACTTTATTTTCTGTTGCTGGATCACAAGGGATAAATGCCTTTTTCATTGGTTGAAGGTGGTTTTAGCCCCGTCTTCCGAAACACCAGACCATCATTTCACATGAGCTAGATCTTTTCGCACGTGGAAATAGATGAGACAGGTCACGGATAGCTCGTGCGGAATTTTCTAACATTTTGGTGAGTTTAGCCCATGGGTTTGAAAAGTTAATAATGTGTTAGTCTGTTGCTAAAAGTTGTTTCTTCTGTTCATACCGATTCGCGAGTGGTAATTTGCTGTTTAAAAACGGTTGAAATGCTGTTGTGGTAGGATTTGTTTAGCATACTCGAAGGATGATTGGAAAAATGTATTATCTTGCTGGTTATACCTATTAATCATAATTTCATGGTTAAAAAGAGAACAAGAAATTCATTTGTTGTTTACATGGTTAAAATAATTTCATGTATAACGAGAGATATATTCAAAGCATGCATGTAATGTATTACTGTGGTAATGTGAAAGAAATGTGAAAAGAGATAAAGAACTAAAGCTATAGCTGTGATACAAGAGAAGAAACGGAGCTGGCTGTGTACAATAATGTTAATATTGTTGTGCAGGCTAGGTTTTTTTCCCTTGTCCGTGTGGAAGGAACTAAGATTTTGGATTCCAATGGATTCTCTCCGGATGGAGATGGCGAGCCTGAGCCCAGACTGAACTTTGCAGAGGAACTTACTCTTCTTCCTCGACGGAGACTCCCAAGTGGTAACACACAAACCACAAACGAAAGAGAACAAGAACTAGACTAAGAATTTTTGACTTGACAAATGACCAAAGACAAAAAGACAATTGAATATTGAGCTCAAACGACTATTTTTGGGGTTATTTTTGTTTTGCCGGCTTCTTCTTATTATTGTTATGGTTATTATCACTACTACTGTCAATGTGGAATTTGTGTCTTGTTTATTTCATTTTTGTGCAAAATAATAACTGTTGCTGCTCAAATTCCTGTCTCCAGCCATTTCATTCTGCATTCGCCTCGCTTTCTATTGTAGCCCTGCCGAACCTAGCAACTGGTCCGTAGTTTGGCTGTCCTAAACTATTTAAAATGAGTCAGTGGTTACACTTTACTTCACTTCAGTTGCCCTCAGTTCAGCCCCCTGTTCAGCAGCCACTCACCCTGTGCCCGGGCATTTTGACTAGAGACCGGCCCACCAGGATAAAGATTGAAAATGTGACGTCATTCAGGGGTAAAACCGCAAAGGATTCTGGGAACTTGTGGCAAGAGGTACTAGCGCACGCAGGCTTTCAATTGAACTCAGTTACACAGCGATAAAAAGAAACACAAAAAATGGCAAGAAGCTGTTGTATTATTAACTGCAATAGCCGGTCGCATGACAGCCACGGGAAGCCGATCATTTTTTTTTAAAATCGGATTACGTCCTTGAAGAGAAATGTTTTAAGCCATGTTTCCGAAGTAAGAGCCGACGGATGGTCTGGATATACCAAATATAACGTCCCAGAACACTCCAGCTCACATGTTAGTCTGCTCCAAGCATTCCCACAAAGGTCAGAGTTTTTTAGTCGTTAATACGTCATTTTTCTTAACATAATTGGTGATATAGGTTACAAGCAAGTCTGGCGCTGAACAGAAATTGTCGCGCTATGCTCCTTTATTTATTGTGCATAAATAGTGAATTGTCCTGACACAATATTGCGTTTCGCTTCTGTTATTACCATGGTACATTGACAAAAACATATACTTTTATTCACAGGATAAAACAGTTGTTTTGTATCACTAATTGTCCAGTGCGATTACAGCATACAATATTATTGTCACTGCTACATTTCTGTAATTCTACCAGAAATTATTTCCACTACTAATTAATTACCGTTGAGCTCAAAGGTTATATTAATAAACGGTTAACGAATGTGTATTTATGACGACGATTTGTGAGACTGGTAAACTTACCTTTGTTCGTACGATGGTCTTTCGTTCTACACGGTGCGTTTCAAGGTCCTGTACACATCCGTCGGTAAACTGTAAAGAAAAAACAAGAAGGTATTGGAACCGGAGAATGAACGTTTTGCGGTGCTGCAAATGTTTGCATTTGATGCGGTACTTGGATTGTTTTGCCACGAGTTCCCGGCATGCAATGCGCGAAAATCACGTGATTGCTAAACAAGGGGGCGGGTGCATTCGGCCTCCTCGGCTGTAATTGGTCCAGCCCAGAGTCGCTCATGACCAATTGGCCAATCCAACACCTTTCATTATATATACCCTTCCTAAAAAAAAAAAATCCATCGGCCCATAAAAACAAAAAATCGCCAGCGGCCCACCGGGCAAATGCTCGCTATGCCCGATGGCCAGTCCAGCTATGCTGTGCCCTATTTCACCTGCTCCTCCAGTACAACAAGCTAAATCAATTCTATCCAAAGGGAATTGTTTTTCATCCATCCATTGTAAGCACAGAGACAATCCAATAAATAATGTAATCGTTCCTCAAAAGCTGGCCCGTTTAGAGACCGTAACTCTCTCCAGGGCCTCCCCAGAGTCGCCTGGAGGCTAAGAAGTCAGCCGGGAACTGCACCCTACACCCATGATCTCATTACCCGACCCGAACCTATGTGCTCCTCAACTCCAGTCAGCATCAACCCTGCCAGAGGTCTGCGCACCTGCTGGTTCTG
The DNA here is from genome assembly GCF_057382095.1 of Aulonocara sp. 'chitande type north' Nkhata Bay. Lineage (NCBI taxonomy): Eukaryota > Metazoa > Chordata > Actinopteri > Cichliformes > Cichlidae > Aulonocara > Aulonocara sp. 'chitande type north' Nkhata Bay. The sequence continues at coordinate 32,052,770 of NC_141358.1, read as the reverse complement.
TTTTGTCCCTGCCAGAGGTGTTCGCGCTTGCTGGTTCCGTTCTGTGTCTACCAGAGGCCACCGTGCCTGCTGGTTCTGCCCTGTGTGTTCCAGGGGCCCCTGTGCCCACTGGTTCTGTGACTGCCCCTGCTGGAGGGTCCGAGGAGCCCGTCCAGCCATTACCATCGCCTGCAGCGCCACCGCCTGCGCTTCTACGCCATCGCCTGCAGTGCCACCACCTGCGGCTTCCACGCTGTTGCCTACAGTGTCTTCATCTTCATCTGGTACAGCCTCCGTGTCTTCATCCGCGCCTGCAGCAGCAGCAGCCTCTTCCGCCTCGCCTGGCCCAGCCAGCAGCCTCTGCCTCTTCCGCCTCGCCTGGCCCAGCCAGCAGCCTCTGCCTCTTCTGCCTCGCCTGGCCCAGCCCGCGGCCTCACCATCGTCGGTCATCTGCCAGGCCGCTTGTTGGGCATCGTCACCACTGTGGACGACCTGCTGAACGCCGCCGCTGCCTTCTGCGTGGCCGGCCTCCGGATCTGCTCTGTCGCCGCCACTGCCTTCCGTGCGATCGGCCTCCGGAGATAAACTGTTCTGGACTGCTGTGCCGCCGTCCTCCGGGTCGGCCTCCCGAATTGTTTTGGATCTGCTCTCTGTGCTTCGGGTTTTGTTTTTTTTTTTGGTTGTTTTTGGACTCGGTCCCTCCTTCCTGGACCAGCACTGCCAGACCTGGTCGGGTTGTTTTCTGTTTTTTGAACGTTTTTTGTGTTTCTGTTGGGCTGTCATGGGGGTACCGTCATGGTCCTGAGTCTGCCGACTCAGTTTTTTGTGTTTCTTTATGCTTTTGTTTATTCTGAGTATGTATTCTGTTATGATTTGCCATTTGTTAGGTTTCTGTTCTGTGCCTGCCCTGGTCCCACTTCTGTGTCCTGTCTGTCCATGGTGTCATACTGTCTGTTTGTGAATCTGTCTGTTTAGTTCAGTGTCTTGTCTGGGTCTCTGTGTCTGAGTTTCCTGTTTTATTCTGAAGGTCCCCGTCTCATGTGAGTGTGTTCAGTTTACGTTTCCCCTGTCCCGTCAGCTCTGATTTCTCCCAGGTGTGGGATTTCTCCCACACCTGTGCCCTCCTGTTTCTCATCCCCTGATTACTGCTGTGTGTATTTAAGCCCTGTGTGTTCTGTTGCCGGTTTGTCTGTGTTCCACGGTGTCCTGTTCCTTGTCTGCGTCTCTCTGTCTCTCACCCCATTTGGTATCATCTCAGGTTTGTTATTTAGTTTTCCCAGTTTAGGTTTCTTTAGTTATATGTCATCTCTCATTGCCCGTTTTGCCACTACGCCACTTTGTAAATAAACATCACTAGCATTATCATCCACCGCCTGCATTTTGGGTCCTTTCTCCCTCCAACACCACACTGCTCGCCTCGGCAGACGTGACAACTTCAACCTTTACTGGATTTTTGTTTTTACACTAGTATCTCTACATCTCTACTTCTACTTAAGTACAGAATGTGTGTACTTTTGTGGTACACAGCCCATTAATAGAGATTAATCATATTCATGATTGAAGTATCTATTAATGGTAGGACTTCTTTGGGCAGTCTTGGAATGAGGTATTGAATAAGATGGATGGATCAATAGGATAGAAAGTCTCTAAATATCAATCATACTGAAAGTAACTGTACATAATTATATATCTGTGAGATTGTTATGAGTAATTATTTTTTTAATTGTAATGTTATTTTATTTATAAAGAAATTCATGGAGTCATTACTAGTTAACGTTGAAGGAATATTCGACTCAGCAGAGCTTTGATTCTTTGTCAGCCTAGCTGTAGTGCTGAAGAGAAACCCTGGGTTGTTATTTTCCCCAATAATTGAGAAATAATAACATTTCCTAGCTTTTTAATCAATTATTACATAATTTACTAACAGGACATAAGACTTTTTTGTGGGTTTTTTTATGTTTAAATCACATTTTGCTGACATAGTCTGTATGGGAATAACAAGCAGGGCTTTGGGTAAACTTTAAGACGTTCCATAAATTAATATGAATGCACACTTACATTTATTTATACATTTAGAAATCTTACACACACATTCGGAATACACATTTGCACATTCTTGTACTCTTTTACAAATCTATGTAGAGATTACCAAACCAGATTAAACAAACACGGATCTGAAGATGCACACATAAATTTCAATATGCACACAGGAAACTCCAAACAGATTAAAAAAACCAAAGTGCAGCTTGGGATACACACACTAATGGTTTTGCTACAATAATAGCCTCATATATTTGCCCTTGCCTCTCTGGAAGGACTGGGCCTGGGTCTGTCTGAAGGATTTCCCTCCTACTCGCTCAGTTTTTTTTAGCTTCTTGTTCCATGAGAAAAGTTCTCGTTTCCTGTTTTTTCGAGTGTTTATATAATTTGTTGCCAAAGTAGAGAATTTTCTTCCAAGACACCTTGCTGTTTGTGAGGTTTTTAATTTACAGCCATATAATACCTCCACATGATGTCCCTCTTTACAGCAACCTACATGCATCTGCTCAGTGCAGCTGAGTTCATAACTGCACAACAACAAAGCCCAGCAGAACAGAAGTGAGGGGGCAGAGAAAAGTGTGGTTGGATGAGATGAGCAGCATTTGCACAGATATATCTACTTTCTGATGAAATTCCAAAGTGTGTGTAAGTTAACAGATTTATCAGTATTACAGCTCTATCACTAAGACACAAGAATCTGATGACACTATAATCTACTCCACTCTATCAGATTTTGTCTTTTAAATTAATGTTTAAAAGACAGTTTTAGTCTTTATTCTTTCAGCTGTGGCCTCGGTGGGGTTTAAGGGTCTGAGAACAACTAAAGAATAAATCTAAATACAAAATTCAAAAGTAGGGTTAGTCCACGTGCAAATTTGACATACAGAGCAAATAGGTGCCCTACTTTCATGTGCTATATTAATGCTTACTGAAAAATAAAATAGCTGTAAAACTGTTAAAAACAGCCACCAGGAAAATAATTAAAGACTAAATTTGTGTCTAAGAATCCTTATTTGTTGCAAATGCATATCATAGAAATACAAATACTCTATATCAAAAAAGGCATTGCTTTCCAGAGAACTGATTGTTCAGTATGTGTTGATTTCACACCTGTTCATCACTAATCTGGAATCTGACCTGAGCAGGTTATATTGACTGTGCAAGTTACCACGGCAACATACTCCAGTGAGAAGTAAACCATGTTTGTAGTACAGAAAACCCACGGTTGACCCTGAAGTTATCCAGATAAGAAATAAATCCTCCCTCATAGTACAGGCCTCTGATGAGGCAGGATGTGTGTGTTTTCATGTGTTTATTATTAATCACATGATCTCATTTCTGTGGTGCACAGATTGTATAACGTATGCAGCAGCTGCTGTGATCCATCTGATGAAAGTTGTAGAAACCAAAGTCTTGAAAATATACATATCCCAAGTGCTCCTGTGTGTGTGTGTGATTTTTCACTTTGGCTTCTAATGGTCACAGAAAAAGGAAAACACACACACCAACAACACTTCCTGAACTTAACACCTAATACCTATTAGAGAGGTTTCTAAACATCTGGATACTTCTATAATTCAAATTAATCTCTTTTCAAGAAAAAAAACCACAAATTGATTTACAATAAAAATCAAATAAACACAAGTAAGACAACAGGAAACACAAAATGCTGCCCAAACATGTATCAAAGCTCATGAATTTTAAGCTGTTTTTTTAAAGTGTTAATAGAGAGTGGTTATCTGTTCCAGCATTTTGGACTGAAGGTTTGGAATGCAGAATTCCCCTTTGTTACGCCCCAGTCTAGGGGTACAGGAACGCAACATAAGTTTGAAAAGACTGCCCCGCCCTGGTCCCCAAAACCATACACAGAGGGAAAACCAATTTCTTAATGAATTGTGATTTATTCTCTACACTGCAAAAATGAAGCTCCAGGGTGAACAAAGGCCAAAATAACAAACAAAACAAGCTAAGTCAGGAGGAGGTGCTATCTAGAACCCTATGTGAAATCAAACATCAAACAAAAGACAAGCGCTACACCTAACTGAAATAAACAGGAGAAAACAGTGCAAGGAAAAACAATACGGCAGCTCACCCCTTCTGTTGCAGTGCTATTTACAATGAAAACTAATGTACACACTATATACAAAACTCAGAAAGGCCGCAAAAATCACAGGCACAAAAGTCTCAGGTTTTGGAGGCCAGGGTCAGGTCTGCTGCTGCTGTCAGTGGCTGCCCCAGGACAACTGCTGGTGAGGGATTTGAAGAAGATCACATGGCCAGGGGACCAATCAGCAGCCGTCAGCTCATCCACTCCGGGACCTGCAAAGACTTAAAGGCACAGACAACAACAGCCACCAAAACAGATTATGGACAGGGCCATAACACCCTTTGCTTTCAGATCAGTTCATGGCATCACAAGAAAACTTCCATCTGCGGACCTAAGAATCAAGTTTTGAGAATAGGGGTGGAATATGTAATATAAGTCACCTTATCGCCTAAGGCCATAAAAGTAAAAACCAAGCTTTTAAACCGAAATCTAAGGCCATAGAATTAATGTGAGCATCAAGTCCAAAGAATGACCAAAATTTAGCCTAAGATTCCACACCTTAGTTTTTACAGTGGATAAGAAAGAAACTCGGGAAATATGTTCTAGTTGTAGAAGGCAGAAAGATTATTTCCAACCTAATGGTGGTTATAATAAGTTACAGAAGTTTGCTAAGAAACTTCAGGCTCACCCCAGTGGTCTAGAAAATAGATTAATCTCACCAGTCTTCATGATATGTATCTGAAAGGAGTTAAAAGTAGTATTCACTAGCTGAAAGTACCAGCTGGAAGTACAGCCAGCTCATCTCCACATCTAAAGGTCATGGTGAGATCAGAAAGGCACTGTCTACGTACGGGGCAAAGTTTAATAAAGGGAAAGCATTCCATAATTAGCTGCCATGTTTCAGTTAAAAACAAAATCCAGATTTTTCCTGAAGAACACGACATAAAAAACAAATGAGTAGAATAGAGTTGTATTAATCAGCAAGTATTCCAGTTAATAAAGGAGGAGTGTAAGGGAGCAGTCCCCGAGACTCCTCAGGCAATGGGGTGATAATATCATTCGTATTCGTTTCTAAGGAAAGCCTTTCTTATTTGACTGCATGGAAAAATGACCTCCAAATTGAGCTTCCTGTAGAAGATTGGAGATAGACCTGTCTCGTGGCTCAAACCCAAACCATTGACACAAGGTTCAGGATTTTAAAGTACAAATGGCTGTTTTAATCCCAGTATTCGCAATGACTGTATTAAGTGTAGTAAATAGAAGGAAACCTTATTTCATTGTATGTGGGACTATAAAGTATTGCAACCCTTATGGAAAGGAATTCTTGACTTAATTTCCAGGTTAATAGAACATGTTATCCCAGTTGACGCAAAATTGTGCATTTTCCACATTCTCTCTGGACAGTTCCAACTACATGGAAAGGAATGAAAGCCAAATTTCTTTAAGATGGAAGGACATACATGGACCCACCCCTAATTAATGGATCAAAGAAATGACAGGCTTGCAATGAGAAAGTTGACGTTCTTAGCTAAAGAAAAGACTTCTACCGGATCTGGACACACTTTTTACAATTTATAACGGGATTGTTTGTACAGAGAACTATGGTGTAACTGATATACATATGTGCTGAGAATACGATGCTGTTGGGTGGGTTGGGGTTTTCGGGGTGGGAGGGGTGACTCTATACATGTTGATGTATTACAACTTAAAAATCTAATACAACCTTCTGTAGGAGGTAGTTCTGGACTATGCGAGAGGTCCCGATAGGGCCAGTGCACACAACCCGTGATTTCTGGGAGATTCTCCAGGATCTGTAAAAATGTCACAAATATCTTTAAACATTTATACGCACAGGAAGCTCTATGTGGGCGTAAGCTCTTTGAAAGTGAAAAATATCATTCTGTTGACTTTAAATATAAAAATGTCTGTTAAACGATCACGGGGTTTTTTTTGTTGCTGTTGTTGTTGTTATTTTGAAGTATAGCTTTTATAAAATGCTTTTATAAGTCTTTGTATGTTCTAATCTATTTGTATTTGTGTGTGAATTGGAAAAAATTTGTCTGTATAATTAGACACAAATTATTGTACACATTTCTAAATCTTAGTTTGAATCATATCGACTGTTTTCTCTCAACATAAAGCAGACGCTCTGCTTGTTCTTGCTCTACGTGACTTGTGGGCGAAAAGTCGGAGGAGAAGCTTTGTCCCTTCTGGCTCGCTGTAGCGGGTTATTGTATGTTGACGTGTGTCTGAGCTGTTCCGTTAGCTAACAAACAGCTAGCAGACACTGAACACTGAAAGTAGCTGTTTTACAGGCTGGTTTTGCGAACTCAAAAACTCACAGTAATGGCGGATGACTGGGAAGAGATTCGCCGGCTTGCCGCAGACTTCCAGAGAGCGCAGTTTGCTGACACAGTGCAAAGGTAAACGCAACTAAACGGGTGATAGCATCAAAGCTAATCACAGCTGTCATTAAAGTTGATTTAAAAGTAACGCTATTAGATGAAGATTGTGGCTTCTCTTGTAACAACTGTTGTGACTAAAACAAACACAATAATAAATGTATACTACACTGTCCTTTACGGCACTTGTGTAAACTTTTCCGCAGGCTGTCGGAAAGAAATTGCATTGAAATAATTGCAAAACTAGTCCAAGACAAGAAGCTGGATGTGGTGCACACACTGGATGGTAAAGAGTATGTCACCCCAGCTCAGATCAGCAGGGAGATCCGAGATGAACTCTACGTGCACGGAGGTGTGATACAGAAGTTTAAGAAATGAGATGCAGCATTGTCACATTGTCCCTGTGACATTTTCAGAATTGTAGATTGTGACAGAAACTAAGTGCTTTCATTCTGTATTACAGGGAGAATCAACATTGTGGACCTCCAGCAGGTGTGTGTTAACACTGTGTTTCGTCCTGCGTCCTCTAGATGAGATATACAGTTTGTTCATTCAAATTTGGGTCAGATGTTTTATGAATGTTTTCATGATGTTGTTCCTTTCAGATTATCAATGTGGACTGGGTCCATGTTGAAAACAGAGCAAATGAAATTGCAAAGTCTGATAAAGGGGTTCAGCTTGTACTGGGACAGCTGATTGATGAGTGAGTATTAGGTCTATACTGTATAAAAATGGCTACCATAAAGTCACACTATGGACAGCACTATAATGGGTTTTGTGAGCCAAGTTGCATATTTGCATGAAAGAGCAAAATACTAAGTTATCAGCCAACACTTTAGACTCTATGGGCTCATTTCACACATGCCCAGTGTTTCTCGATATATGCTACAAGATATTTAGGTCTATAGGATCCAGAGAAAAAGCTATAACACTTAAGTTAGCTAATTATAATAGTTAAGCTCCATCTCATTAGCCTATTGCACTTGTTAACTCTTTTTACAAAACTGAAGCTTTTGAGGTAAAATTAATGATAATTCTAAAGGCCAACAGTGCAGCTACAGACATAAACGATGCAAACTTTATTTTGATAAAATTTAGACTTTTGTCATTTCAGTGTAGGATGATCTTGATTTAGAGAGCTTTAGTGAGCTTTAGAGAGCCAGTTTTTCTATAACAAATTAATGTTCATAATTTGACTGTGGGTTTAACTTAGGCTGTTGCTGAAGGTTCAAAACACATCAGCAGGGTATGGCACGGAAAACAAACGTATAATTAATATTGACACAATCTGTGTCACTCGTCTATTATGTTGATCGTTTTCGTGATTGCCCAGATGGTGCTTCGCTGTGAATTGTGGGATGGCATTATGTCCTTTCCTTTCATAAAGAATGCTCCAGTTTGTCTTCTGCTGAAGGAGGCAATAAAGGAAGCTTTAACTGTTATTGGGCTGTCTGCAAATAAGTTGATGCTGACCTGTGTTTACTTGTGCACATCAGTTTTGTGCTAGCTAAAGGTTCACAATTAATTTGATTAAGAACCAAAAGACTTTAAAACAGTTCAGTTATTTTTATAATTCGGATTCATTTGTATCCCTGTAGGAACATAGGGCCCATAAATAATGAAATATTGCCTGTCACCAAATTTCATTCTTAGTTCATTTCTACATAAAAGCAAATCAATCAGATTTGAAGGGAAACTCCTTATATGACTTCAAAGAGGGTAAAATTTTTATCTTGTTAAATTTTATATTCTATTCAAAGTCTTATTCAATAAATTAAATATTTTTTTTCACATTAAAGGTTTAGTTAAGTCTCATTTCTGCACAGAAGTATTTACAAAAGTATAGTATATAAGGGTCAAGTCTGAACAGGTTAAATGAGAGTGAGGTGTTGTGATTATACTGCTCATGTTTTGTCATCTGCAGCACATACCTGGACCATTTGGCCGAGGAGGTGAATGACAAACTGCAGGAGGCTGGTATGATCAGTATTGCAGAGCTGTGTAAAAGCTATGACCTCCCAGGAGATTTCTTAACTGAGGTGAGCCAGTTTTTACGTGCCTTTTAATCCAATAAGAAATCTGGTCATTAAATTAAGCAATGTGTTGTGCCGTCTGTGTTTTTAAATGGTTTAGTCTTCTTTGTGGTCTCAGCTTGTTTTGACACGTTGTTTCTTTGTTAGTAAAAAAAAAACCCGTGGGTTTCTGATCCATATTTTAGGAGTTGTCGAAGCGTCTTGGGAAGATTATCCAAGGAGAAATGGACCAGTACAACAGAGGTGTCATATTTACCCCGGCTTTTGTTGCTCGCCACAAAGCTAGAATACAAGGGCTCTTCAGTGCAGTCACAAGGTAAATATTGCAAAAAGGCTAAATATTTATTATGGCTTGTTTTTTGTTTTTCTTCTGCAGATGTACAGATTTTGATATGTCCATACCTGTCTCAACATTTCTTGTGTGTACCGAAAAGCAAGTCAGTTAAAAAATGTAACTAAATGAAACAAGGTTATTAAAGAAACTATAGAAACAGTTCTTTGATGCTAAGCAAGGTTAAGCTGTTTGTGTGGGATAGCTCAAGATGCTATGAAGGATTTCTGTCTGCAGGACATTATTTTGAGCTGTGTTTGTGTTGCAGCATCCCAGCAGGTTGACAGATGGTAGCTAAAATGTTTTGCATGTTCTGTCATATTGAGTTTTTTTACATTATGGTTCCCCTGTGTATACTTAGTGAAGCTTTGACACCAAAAAATGCAGTGAGTGGGTAGCTGCTTTAAAGATCATTCCAGTGTTGGTGATAGTGAGTGAATTCATAGTAATGTTCAGTTTGTTGTTAAAGTAAGACTTTACATGAATAGTATTAAGAAAATGGTATCTGTTTCTCTTTCACTGCTTGGTTCTTAAACGAAGCCCTTCGGTTAAATTTAAAGATTAATGGGCAATCCAGAGAACAGGGTACCGAGGCAAAATATCCCATGAACATTTGAGAAGTTCATAAAATCAAATATACATACATTTAACCTTGTTAGAGACTCCTCACTGTGCAATAGTGCAAATATTTTATGCACACTATGATTATTTTTCTCATTTAAATTACTGTGTAACCTATTGGTCACAAGCAGCATCTACAACAGTTGTGTTTCTAATGATGATATATAATCAGGCAGATATGAAACCCATAAGGCTGCACCAGTGCAATATAGCTGAGAAATTAAAACGCGTGAAGTTTTCCTAATTTTACTACATTCGCTAATCTAAAGCTAATAAAGACTAAAGGCATGGTGCTGAATGTTGTCAGTGCATCCCCACAGGTTGGGCATCAGATAGAAAAGGGAGAGGAATTCTTGATTGGGTTGGATGAAGTGATAGAGAATGTCCCCATAGACATGTAGGTGAAGGAAACAGAGGTGATGAGGTGTAGGCTACTTGTGTTGCTATGGAGAGAAACGAGGACAGATAACAGCAGATTGTGTGAGAAGGATGAACATGTACTTTAAAAGAGCAAGGAACACAAAGTGAACACCCTGACTCTGTAATACCACATTGGCTTTAACAATCTCCATGACTTTCATGGAACTGTGAAAGCCATCTGTGATTTAGTAAAAACACTTTCACTGTTCAGTGTTTTGTTCTCTGCTACAGGTTTTTAGCATTTTTGGAAGCTAGTGTTTGCCACAGAGAGAGCCATAAAGCTAGCCTATATGGCTGTTTAAGGATATAAGTGCTACCATATAACTATATTCAGTGTAAATTACAAGTACTGTCACCTCAGTACTGGTGCTTTATATTGTAAAGTAAAGACCCTATGTTAATAGAGAGAAAACGCCATCAATTAGACCACCTGCTAAGCACCTGACGACAGTGGGAATGAAAAACTCCCATTTAACAGGAAGAAACCTCCACCAGAATCAGGCTCAGGGAGGGGCAGCTATCTGCTGTGACCGGTTGGAGGTAAGGTGTAGGGAGACGTGATAAAAGACATACATAAGAGAAAGTCAAAGATTAATAATAACTGATCTTCACGTCTAACAGATGTGAAAAAATAAATGTTCTCACATGAGACCCCGCTGTCTTCAACAGCTGCATTCGTTGGCACTTTCTTATAATTCCTGCTGTTTTGCTTTTTCTATAGGCCAACACCTGTCAGCAGTATGATTGGAGCATTTGGATTTCAGGAACACCTTCTGTACTGTAAGGACCAGCTGCTACATCATTTAAGTTAACCTGTTAAGCTCTTTGGTTTCATGTGTGTACTAGTCTTCTTTTTTTTTTTCTTCTTTTTTTTTAAACTTGTATGATATTTATGTTTGTTTTTAATCGTTTTCAACTTTGTCTAATGTTAAACATTAGACAAACAGTCCTCTATTGTCATTGTTTAATACTTTAGAGGGCGTATTATGATATTGTATTTTTTGTGGTTCAGCTGTCTTGGAGGAGTTGGTGAATATCGGGCGCCTGAAAGGAAGCGTGGTTGGGGGGCGGCAGGACAAGGCTGTGTATATCCCTGATATCTACACCAAAACACAAAATGCCTGGGTGGATTCTTTTCTCCAGCAAAATGGATATTTAGGTAGGTGTTGTTAAACTTGATGTCGGTGATCAAAAATACCCTAAGGCTTTTTCTAGTTAGCTAGCTGTCTCATTCAGAATGTTTGAGCTTTTTTATCTTCTGATCCACAAGAAAGAAAAGAAGAAAAAAAAAAGTGGCTGTTTTGCCGTCTAATTTCAAAGTCCTGTCAGCCATACTTGGAGTAGAGGTATACCCACAAGACTACTTTGATCACTCATGAGAAGATGACTAGAAAAATGATTTTTTTTTTTTAAATTCCTAAAACCTCAGATCAACTCCAGTTTCGGTTTCAGTGTTACTGGCATCCATTCACAATAACAATTACCTCGAAGCACATTCTGCGGTAAGGTTTAGACTCTACAATGTTAGAGAGAGAACTCAAAGAATCAGGCAGTCCCTGCGAGCAAACACTTGGTGATGGATTGGCAGGAGTGCCCTTTAACAGGTAGATCATTCAGCAGACCCAGGCTCAGAGAGTAGTAGCCGTCTATGCAGATGGTTGGGGATTGAGGGGAAAGACAGTATTTCCTATGTTTGTTAAAAATGACAAGAGATTCAGTGTAAGACTGAGTTTTTGAGGCTCTTTGACAGCAGGGCTGAAATATTTGAAACTCTTTCAGTTTAAAAATTTTAGGGAGTTGTTGGTTATTTGGTCGTTGCACAGTTATTACCCTAAAAACAGTGAGATGTGTTTTGTGTTTGTTTTTAAATTTTCTTTATTACTGTTGTTAGTTTCTCCTACTTCCTACTTTGGGGACTTGAGATAAGCAGTTATACTGAGCTGTGACTGTCTCAAAAATATTTTTCTTTTATCTTGGGCACAGAAGTTATTATCTTGTGTGTACTAGATGAAAAATGACAATGATTAAAAACTCAATTTTTCCTCTGAGGCAAGAGCCATTGTAGAGGCAGGTGATCAATGTGTTTGTCGGTTCTGTCATTTTGTAAGCAAGGTTACATTTCTAAAAACAAGGAGGAAAAAAAACAATGAATTTCAAAGAACTCAGTGCCTCAGTGGACCATGGGTAAAGGAAGACGCAGTCGTGTTTTGGTGCAGATCCGCATCATGCAAAACTGTGAAATAGGACACTGAGGTTCCCATTTGTGCCCTCAGTAATCATGAAAAGGTAGTAACATTTGCTTTTCAGCGACACCTGGCACTTTGCAGCAGTGGCATGCAAGAACTGTTACAGAAAGGCAAGCAGAGCTGCTACCCACACATGGCAAAGGGGGTTAACTAAGAATAAACAGTGGTGGACATGTAGAGGGTTGGTGTGGTAACTGCTAAAGGGAACAGTAAAAAATTACTTTCCCAAGTCAGAGTGTTACAGATATGGGACTGTGGTATCGATTAACATTCCTGCTGCATTCATGTTTATGTTGCATTTTACTATATTTTTGGGGTTCAGCTGATTTCAGTTACTTTACATCAGTCACATGCTGTGAGTTTTGTAGAAACCTAAGCAGAAGAGATGACATCAACCATAGAAAAATCATCTTTATGAACATTTCATAATTTCAAAATAAATTTCGAGGGATAAACCTCTTAAATTTATCCAAGTAGAAGTATATGTAAAAAAACGATTTTCAATTGTTTTGTAGTTTATTGCACTTTTTTGCAATTAATGTAGTTACTATGGACTTAATGCACACATATTATTAAAATATGGGCTATAACAGTTGTATAGCAACTTGAAATGCTCGCACAAATGGCACTACAACATATAAAAAAAATAATATAAGCTCTGGCGGACTTGGTTCTATAGTAGGTCGTAAGGGTTAAATAAATATCGTCAAATAATCGAGATCTCAATTTCAGTGAAAATAATCGTGATTCTCATTTTTGCCATAATCGAGCAGCCCTACGCTCAGGGTTATTAAATAAACTGCTATACTATATGAACTGATGACATCGTTATCCCACAGAGTTTGATGCATTGGTTAGACTGGGGATTCCCGACCCATCCAGCTACATAAAGAAGCGCTTCAAGTCTAATAAGCTGCTGTTCCTCAGAGCGGCCTGTGTGGGCCAAGCTCTGGTCGACCAGGTGGAGGCCTCTGTGGAGGAAGCTGTCAATTCCGCCACTTGGACTGACCTCCAGGTCAGCTCTTTAACCTTTAAATTGATGATATTAGAGGAGTTGCATCGTTTTTGTTTGTTTGTTTTGTTTTTAGATTTCTGTTTCTTATCCTCTTCTGTCTGGGCTGCTTTAGCCAGTTCTGCCCAGCTGCCTGTCGACTGAGGACATTGGGATACTGATTAACCAAGCTATGAGAAACACTAACATCCAATCGTCTGCCAGAATCTTGGGGGGCACCGTGGTTGTCAGTGAGAAGTTCATCAGCAACTGCCTCTCTTTATTTGATGAGGCCATGCAGCAGAAAGCTCAGAAGGTAGAGATTCCTTTGACACCCGGTTTTACATGTATATGTATATGCTCTGTCCAAAGGGTGGAACTAGATTTTGTGTGCTTTTCAGGAAGTTAAGAGCAATCCAGTGTTTTTGATAACTGAAGAGGATCTGAAGCAAGCATCTATCCTGACTGAGAGCACCGCACCTTCTAAGAAGGAGAAGAGAGAAGCGGAGCGCAGGAAGAAGGCAGCAGGTTTGTGAAACCTATCTCACAAACTCCCACTGTTTTTGTTTTATTATTTTTATTCATATAGTTTTTAGTCCCTTTGGCATTTTGTGAGGGAGACTGACAATGGTGAGAAATCCCAGGATTTTATTTTGGTTCTTAGTGTCCAACATGTGTCCTCAAAGCTCTCTAAGGTAATGATGTATGAGTGAGTCTAATGAGTGATGTCTTACATGAAATCATTTTTTCTGTTTTAATTTGCAGAAAAATGTTTCAGTTTCTGTTTGCAAAAAGCTGAAAGTGGGTAAAAGAAATTGAATGAGAGGAATATCTGTTCATTTCTTTTGATCAAGTAAAGACTTTTTTCACTTTGCCTTTGCAACAATTAGAATGGCTCAAAGCTCAGAGATGTGGGTTTTAGGCCATTTTTATGGTTGCCGTGTCACCTATTGTTTAGGACAATACTGTCAGTGGCTTCTTGTGTAATGACGGTGCAGCAAAGAGTAAAGCGACTCCTTTATTTATGTAAAGCAGTCAGAGCTGCTTCCAGAAACCAGAACGATGAGACGAGAGGGATTCAATAAGGTGCCCGTAGTAATAAATCTACAAGAAAACTCACCAATATTTCTTTTTCTTTTTTCTTTTTTTTACAAACTTGGACTTAAACAATCATCAAATATCATCAGATTATTTTTTGGAGTGGACCCAGAACTGATTGAGATGCTTTGCCATGACCTTAAACGGCTGCTCATGCTCAAAACCCCTTCAGTGGAACTGAATTGAAATAATTCTGCAAAGAAGAGTGGGCCAAATTTCCTCCACAGCGATGCGAGAGACTCATTGCCAGTTATTACAAACACTCGATTGCAGATCTTGCTGCCAAGGATGGTACAACCAGTTATTAGTCTAAGGCAGCAGTTTTTCACACAGGGACAAGCAGGTGTGGATAGCTTCTTAATGAATGACGTCATCAGTAAAAACCTGTAGTTTCCGTTTACGCAGGTTTTGTCTAATGTTAATCTTTGTTTGTTCATCTGAAATTCTGAAATCTAAAATGTGACGTATATGTTTTTTGTTTTGTTTTTTTTACTTGAAAGATTTGCCTCACAGTTAACCGTCATTCTTATAGAGATTCTCCTGATGTTTGCTTTTGTATTGCAGTTGTCTCGCTTAGAACATCCTCACCAATAAAACATGTCCCAGTGAAATGGGGGTGTGGCAGATTGCAGATTGTAGGTAGCGAGCAGGATCATTTCTGCATGCATATTAATGAATGAGGCCCAATGTGTGTGTTTTGTTGTCCAACACAGCTTTATGCAAATGTTGCTTGTGCTATTTTTATACCAGCTCTGTAACGTTTGGAGTAGACGGCATCGCCACCTGCCAACATCTACCCTACAATGACCCGTAGGACAAAGACAGGAAAAATAATAGACTGGTTATCTTAAAGTGATACTAGAGCAGTGAAAATAAAGACATCTGCAATGTGGCAAGTCAGTGTTTGCTGACTTTAAGAAGTTGAGTTTTCTCAGACTGACTGGGATCTGTTAACTGTTTGTCTTCCAGAGGGCAGTGGCAGTGTGAAAGCAGGTGGAGGAGGCAATGCCAGAGAGATCCGGATTCGTAAAACCAAGAAGAAAGGGCGGAAAGATGAAGACAGCGATGAGGAAACTGGACCTTCTCAACAAAGTATGTCAGCCGTCACAAAGACATTTTATGTTCTCAGGGAAATATGGTCTCCATCTGCACATTAAGCCTGCTCACTGAGGCTTTTTACTGTAATAAGAGCTTAATGGCTGCTTTACGAGGAATCTCCTGGGTCATTAAGCTTCTTTTTTTTTTTTTTTTTCTACATGGAAGACAAAGGTAACTGTAGGATTCCAGGGAGACTAATTAGCTTGTGTTTTACCTTTGCCAAGATCGCAGCAGACAGACTGAAACCCCCTTTATGGCCCAGGAGGCGATCGTAGCCGTTTTAGAGGAACGAGTGAGTGACTGCCCTGAAGAAATCCTGTCTGAGTTGGCAGAGCAGTTAGTCAGGTAACAGACACATCTCTTTCTGAAGTTCCCTTTTCTCAGAGCTGCCAACAATCCCTTCATTCACCTTCTGTTAATATCCCTGCAGGCCTCTGACTAAAGCCTACCAGGAGGTGCTGCGGACAGTGTTCATGTCCTCCACCAGCTCTCCATCAGGGGCCAACAAGAAGAAGAGCATGAAGGATTTGCAGGAAGAGATCACCAACCTGTACAACAATATCCGACTATTTGAAAAAGGCACCAAGTTCTTCTCAGGTAAGTCATGTTCCATGTATTGGAAATCAGAAGCAGGACCATCTTCATCTCTCGCATCCTGACAGGAGACGAGAGAGGAGGCGGGGTTCACAAGGTCCAGATTTTACCCTTACTGTTTGGCAGATCACTGTATTTGTAATAGATCTGTTACACTGGATTAACTGATCATGTCAGGGTTCATGTTCTGATATTTGTTCTTCTGTATGAATCAAATGTTTACCCGTGAAAGACAAGTCATACTCGGGAAAGCTAGCATCCTTTGCTTTATTTTCGTATATATGTCGAGGGAAACGAGCATTAGGCTTCAGAGCGTACCCAATGCTCAGAGACAGTTTTTGTACTCCTGGCTCTGTGATGCCAAAGAAAGTGATGATGTGAAAGTCTCAGGAGCACAGCTCTGACTGTGAGCACAGAAGCTCCACCCACCTGGAGGGCAGTCATTCAGAAGAAGGAGCTCGTTGCTGCATCAACAGCTAAGCTGTCAAAAAGCTTTTAAGAGAAAAATTGTAATGGCTAAGTTACAACACAAACAATATCTTCTAGTTTCTCAAAGTCAGTTTATATAGTGTGTGGCTAAAAGCACCAGCCCTAAACCCACAACAGACCACAGATGGGCTAGTGGATGTTAAAGTTTAGAAGAGAGTGAAGTCAAAAGCGGCACCGAGGCCCAATGTAAGATACATAAGGATTATTTTGAAAAAAATATCTGGCATTGTAGTATTAAACCCTGTAACTAATACCAGATATTACCTCCTCTTTGAACATCACACATATTGGGTTGAATTTCCACTTTTGGATTAAACAGTGACAAATGAGCAAATGTTGTTTTTTAGTAAAGCTCTGATAAAAACCTCATAGTGAGACACAATATTGTGATATTAACAGATGAAAAACAAGAACAAACATCCAAAACTAAGTGGCAGCCACAACATCGGGGTAATTTAATTAGAATGTGAAAACGTGATGACACACTCATCTGTTACTTCAAAATAGAGCCAATACATTTAAGTATGTAAGGGAACTTCAATCCAAAACTGTCCAAATCTCCAGGATTTCTAGAGGAACATAAAAGAAATATAACAGGTTTTGTGTATTGACCTTGCTTTACACCCAGC
The DNA here is from genome assembly GCF_057382095.1 of Aulonocara sp. 'chitande type north' Nkhata Bay. Taxonomy (NCBI): domain Eukaryota; kingdom Metazoa; phylum Chordata; class Actinopteri; order Cichliformes; family Cichlidae; genus Aulonocara; species Aulonocara sp. 'chitande type north' Nkhata Bay. The sequence continues at coordinate 32,035,752 of NC_141358.1, read as the reverse complement.
AAGAGTAGTGAGTTATTTATTGAGAATTGTGCACTTAAATGCAAAGAAAATAGAAGCAGCTGAACAACTGCTAAAGTTGGAGCTCTCCGACATAATTCACTGGAGAGATTAGGCTATAAAACGTGTGTATCATGGTGAAAATGACTGTAAAAATGGTGAGGGCTGAGTAGAATCATCCAAAATTTCAAAGGCTTTACATGCAATATTTGTATGTTTGTTTTTTATGCATGCAGATGATACCCAGGCCCACATCGCTAAGCACATCCTGAAGACCGTGTGCACTGATGTCAGTAACATCCTGGTTAACTTCCTGGCTGCTGACCTGATGATGTCCGTGGAGAATCCCAGCACCATCACCAACGAGGTCTGTGTCTGTCGCTCCTCTCGGCAACCTGAAACTCAAACTGTGTTACGATTATCTGTGGAGCTGAATTCAACGGTTCACACTGAATATGCGATTTGGTACTGCAGGTCAGACTAAAGATTTTAGGCAAACTGTCAGAGGAGACCAAAGGGCCTCTTTTGAAGCTGCACAACTCCCTGAACGGCAAAGTAAGTAGTATGCCTGTCTAAAATAGTGTTGCACTGTGGGTGACTGCAAAATGACAGCTAATACCTTGAAATTTAAAAATCGCTAATCTGGGGAAAGGTTGAGGGATAACATTTTAAGTAAGGTGGATTTGCTTTCTGTGTTTACAGTCCATTGAAGACTTTGTGACTAACTTGGATACCTGTGCTGAGGTTTGTGGATTCATGCTAAAGAAAGGAGACAAGAAAAAAGAGAGGTAGTGGAAGCACATTCGAGCCACAAAACTCTTCACCCTGATCCACTTATGGAGTCTAGAAGTGTGTGAATGCGTGTCTTGCAGACAAGCCCTGTTCCTGCACCGCCAGGCCCTGACTGAGCAGCTGAAGGACACCGAGGATCCCGCTCTGGTCCTCCACCTGACCAGCGTGCTGCTGTTTCAGGCCAGCACGCACTGTATGCTGCACGCCCCGGGCCGCTGTGTGCCTCAGATCATCAGCACACTCACGGGGAGAATATCTGCAGTATGTACAGCTGATTGAACGTGATTTGAATGGGAAGGAAAAGTGTTGCATCACAATCCATCAGTTTTAAAAAATGATAAACTGGATCATCAGATATACCAGTCTGCTCACTCCTTCATCACGTCTGTGTAGGGTAGAGGTCGGCAACCTGCGGCTCTTTAGTCCTTATAGTGCGGCTCCGTGCGGTTTGAGAAAATAAATTAGAAGCATTTAGCTGAAGTGTATTTTATTTATGTTAGTTATTTTTTTTAACTTGTAGTTCTAAATTGGAAGATTATTGTAATATTGAAATATAAAAATAAAATTGTATTCTATTATTTTTTTCATTGCTCAAAATAAGCGTCACACTCGCAGAAGTCGGTGTACCCGCCGAAACGCTGTGCATTTATCGAGACTTTCAACCCCAGGTAGGCCAGTTATGGATCTTCGGATCCACATTATGTCAGCAGCTATTCTCCACCATGAACTATGTTAAAAACAAACACCGCTCGCGCCTCACAGATGACTGCTTACAGTCCTGCGTAAAGATGAAAGTGACTTCATAAAGCCCCGATTTGCAGACGCTGTGCGCAGAGGTTCAGGAGCAGAAGTCCCATTGTAAACATATCACAGCAGACCCGACGATGTTTCCATGAACACGCTTTTCAGCATCTCTTTATTGACCACTTTTCACACACGGTTGCTGTACGTATACAGCCGGCTGTAGCTTTTCAGCTCACAGCCCGACACATACCAACAACAGCATAGATGGCGCAGACGTTAAGGCGGCGAGGCGTGATTGCGGGTGCCGCTCAGGTGCGTCCGCCTCCCCTGCAGCAGTGCTGCAGACCACGCCCCGCCACACACATTAACCTGGTAAAATACATATTTAGGCAGAATTTTGTAAATATCTATTTTTCAGCAGCATAGTGCTTTTTTCCAATTATTTTTTTTAAAAGTCAGGTCAAGGCTTCAAAAGCCCAAAGGCGATATAAGAGTGGTGGCTCACAACAGTTTCTGTTTGCTACATGGATCACTTTAGTTCAGGTTGGTGTCTTTCCTTTTGTTATATTTCTTTAAGAGTTCAAAATGTGTTAATTACATAAATAAAATGTAATTTTCTCTGTAGCACTTCATGGATTTCATAAGCAACACACCTTAGTTGTTCACACAAAGCATCAAGGTAAAAAACAATATATACAGTGTTATCTTCATTTTAGATGTCAAAAAGTATTTGCGGCTCCCAGTGTTTTCTTTTGCGTGGAAACTAGGTCCAAATGGCTCTTTGTGTCTTAAAGGTTGCTGACCCCTGGTGTAGGGGAAACATAGTCCAGTTATATTATGTTACACAGCCATCCCTCCCGGAGTTGATATGATTCTCATTGGATATAGAAACAGGTGCATAATCCATTAACACTGTAAATGTTTAGCTTTACGATGCCCGTCGTGTGATTGTGCTGTCTGAAAGCTTCATCTCAGGATCGCTTGAAGTAGTGTTGAGGCGAAGCAGCTGTCGGTGGTCTCCATCTGCTGCAAGGAGAGTGAAGCAGCTGAAATGTGTGCATTTTGTTGCAGGAACAGCAGCAGCTGCTGTCTACCTACCAGAGCCTGGTGGTGAAGCAGCTGGTGAGCCAGAGCAAGAAGCAGGAGGATGACGAGGAGCAGGACGAGGAGGCGAGGAGCGCACGTGCTCAGGTCCAGACCCTTACACCTCAGGTGAAGGACCTGGTGCTGTCTCAGAGGAAGACGTCTGTTAATGAGGACTGACTGAACAGTTGAATAAAGAGGAAGGAATGTCACAGGGTTAAAGACCTGTGCTGCTTCTAGATCAGCTGGTGGTCCTGTATTTTTCTATGATTTCTCTATGTGGGCATCATTTTAAATTATTGAAGGAAATCACTGTGTATGATGAATTTAACACAATTGTCCTCAGTGAGGTTCTGATTAACTTGCGTATTAAATGCTCTCCTCCTCCTCAAGTGAGTTGCTTCTTCTGTGACCAGCACAAATGCAGAACATTCGGCTTCACACTTTATTACTGACCTTTTTTAACATCAGATAATACAGTGGTGTAAATGAACTAAATGCTTGTACTCGTGTACTGCAAATTCCTGGTTCTCATTCTTCATGCTTCATAAATGTAACATAACTGAGCTTTGAACTGCTTAAATTACATGTGGGCATAACTGGCCAATGAAGACAGTACCACGTCTGCATGATGAGTCTGAGAGTGATGCATTAGGTGTGTTTGTCTCCGTCTTGTGACCATTATGTGAACTTACACTAAAGTGCATGATACTGCGTTTCAACACTTGGGGGCACCAACAGCAAACAGTCGTTTGAGTGATATTGATGCAGTTATAAAAGAAAGGAAGAGCACTGCAGGAACCAAACTGAGTACACTACACACACGGATGTCACAGTCTCCATCCCAGTGGTTTCAAGCTTAACCCCAGGATTTTAAATCTGCTTGCTGGCATTTGCTTCTTATATTCTACTTCATCTCAGAGGTGTTAAGGTCAGAGCTCTCTGCAGGCCAAACACATAAAGCAGTTTCCTGGAGCTCCCTTTGTACTTGAGGTTGAACAAATCTGCTCTTCTTTTTTTTTCAGTGTAAAAAAAATCAGCATATACATGTTTTTTTTTTTCCCTTCATCCCACCTTGAGGTGACAGGTGGTTTGATTTGGCACCATTGAAATAAAACTGAAGTGAAATTTATTAGAACCATTACTAATCCAGGCCATAAAAAAGCTGAACATATGTGTTCACACCACTCCACATCCTTCACCCAATTATCAAAAGAGCTTTCCTTAAATGTTAAGGCTATGTTGACTATAAGACTATAAGGAGTTATTCTCTTTTTGGTCACTATACAACAGAGCATGCTTCATAAATCTGCTTCTAAATCAGAGTCTGTACTGGATAGCATTGTATTACGCCAGGGCTGACTTCTGTCACTAATTTGTGAATTTTTATATCATTATTAGTGTAGCCAGGCAAGAGGTTTCTGATTCAGTGATCTTGTGATCATGCATGCATCTAGGGGTGACTTTTGAGTCACACTGCAGCAGTTTGCACCCAGTTGCAAAGCAGAAGGGATAAAAAAAATAGTGCCTCCAAGTCTAAGATTAAGGTGAGCTCTCCGCTCTCTTCTCTTTCCCCTCACCACCAACTAGTTGTGGTGAACAGCTACACCTCCCTAAGCCTGATTCTGCCTGATTTTCAATCCAGCCAGAGATCCAAATCCCCTTCTGGATTACATCAAGAAAGGCATCTAGTGTCTGCCTGTTGTATATGATGAGCATTTCTTTTTCTTTCAATCTAGTTTATGTAAAAAACGTTCCTCTCTATTTAAAGACAATATGGAGGTTGGGATGATGCTTATCCTCATAAAGGTGGAGCTGTTGACTTTCTCATGTTTGCAACACCACAGAAAAAGTGGAAGCCTGGCATGTGGCTGCACCATCTGTAGTTTGTGGAGGCAGACACATCGTTTTGCCAGAAGAAGAGTTTGCTGAGCAGGACATGGATGTGTGAGCTCATCATACACACAAGCACATGCTCCACATTGCCATGGAAACACATCTTCTGAGAAAGGAGGCCTCTGGGCTTGGCAAGGGAGAGATGTCAAGTGAGGAATTTTATTCTAAAATAAGAGAATCCCACGCTATCCAACCCCTTTCTAAGATGGCTTAATAGGTGGATGGATTGTGTATTCATGCTTAATTAGCCAATTAAATAGAAAAATAATCAGGTGTTTATGTTTCATTGGAGGGAAAGACATCTTTTCCATTTCATGCTTTCCTTACTATACTTTTAATGTAAACAAATGTTACTAAATGACCAAATAGACAATGAATGGATCCCATTAACAATTAGTGGCTGCATATAACTGTTAAAATTCAGTCACCACAGATACTAAGAAAAGGTGAGCTTTAATGAAGACTGATATGAGCCAAACAATTCAATTCAATATATAGCACAAAATCAAAGCAACATTTTATATTGGAAGGTAAAGACAAAATAATAATAGAGAGAAACCCCCAACCATCAGGCGAACACCTATGAGCAAAGAGTCAGTGACAATGGGAGGGAAAAACTCCCTTTAATAGTTAGAAACAAGTTAGTTAGAAACAAGACAAAATACAAACTGTGGAAGAGAGCCAGAGATTAATAGTAAGAGTTGTGTATAAACTCATTGGAAGTGAAAAGAGGTTAATTCAATTCAATTTTTTTTTTAGTTTTATCTATATAGCACCAAATCACATTAACAACTGCCTCAAGGCGCTTCATAGCGAAGCCAAGTCAAGCCACTCCTGCAACCCTAGTTGGATAATTGGTTGAGAATGTGAATGAATGAGTTGCTCACACTTCATACTTGGCATTATATTTAGCATATCTCCTGCCACATTCCTTACATATGAGCTGTATGACACTTTGGTGCTATATAAATAAAATTACATTGAACTGAAAAAGAACTGAATTAAAAAATGTGCTCCTCTCTGGAGCCTTGCCCCAGTAACCCCAATCTTGGCAAGATGGCATCAGTAGTTCTATGATACGGGTCTTCCCAGTTGCAGTTAATCTGGCCCATCAACTAGGACAACCTTGCTTTGGGAGATCCTGTCATGGGCAAAAACCTAAACAACAAAACTTCTCCACAATAAGACAGTGATTCATGGAGGTGATTCGTGTAAATGCAAAATTCAATATTTTTTAAAATAACATAATGCATCAATTTTAATCACATTTGGCCCCAGTGGGACTGCCTCAAATGACAGCAGTTAGTCCCACACAGTTTCATAGGGTAAATTGCTTGTAGTGTCCATGTAATCCATGTTTATCTTGTCAATAAAATCAATGTTGTTGTTTACATAAAGCCCTAAAAGCCTCTCTCAAATACACCTTTGTACATCGTGTGCTGATGATTATAACACTAGGCAGCTCTGACAGTGCATAGCAACAACTGTTTGCTAAAGCAATGCACAAGCAAATATCTAACCGACCAATCTCAGTGAACATATTGATTCATGAGCTGACAGATCACTGCTTAAGCAGTTCAGGCTTTTATTTTTATAAACTTTCAGCTCTGCCTTTGCAGGATGATTTGGATGCTGCATGACTGTCACCAAGGGCAACAAGAGAAGGACTTGAGCCTTCCAACGCTGAATTTTTAATTTAAGGTGTCAGTGTTTCAAAGAGGATATAGCATGCAAAGGATTCCCAGAAGATAATCTCAGGGCGTTTTCCCAATAGGATTCATAGGACACTAGTGGGTGTGAGCAACAGCCATTAGCAGCTTTACCTTATGTTAAAGTATTTACATTGGCTGTGAGAAAGGAGCTTGGGTCACTTTCAAATTCACTTTCCAATTCAATCAATAGCCTTTATGTAAACACACAAAATGAAGAAATGCAACATTTCAACTATTAATAAACTTGTGATTGTTAAAAAAAAAAAATCATAGACTGTATATAAAAAATTGAACATCAGTCATTCCAGCTGTTTTTGGACCACATTTTAATGCCTCATTATATGCACTTTGACCCCTGAAAAGATAATATCATAAGAGCTAACGCCTGCAAATTTGATTAGCAGGTTGCTGACACAGTTTTAGAAAAAAAGAAAAAGAAACAAAAGAAAGAATGAAATGTGTAAAAATAATAATAATAACTATTAATATACAACAACCTAGTAGCTGTGCCACCAGATAAATGCTGTAAAATAATAGAATACATCACATAAAAATACAGAATTTCTCCATAATTAAAATATAGTTTTGTAACTTTAATTCACCTGAGATTTCATACATTTTTACAGATTCTTTATGCTAAATGAAAAGTTAGGTAGCATAAGTACATGTGTAAAAACAACTTGATGTGATTTTTCTAATATTTAATATGATTAAATACCAGCCATTTAAGAAAGTCAAAATCTTGTTGTACAACTAGTAACAGACTTTATAATTACAACAAAATCCTAATTTTTGATTATAGTAATTGTAATATGGGTTTTACCATGTAATTTTAAAAAAAATCTTGTATTGTACTGTTGAAGTGCACCATGGCATATAAACATTATCAAGAAAACATAACATAACAGTTTCAGAATGTTCTTGCATCCGCATTGCTTATCTTATAAATTGTCCATTTTCCTTCCCTAAATTTTTCTTATGGAGCTAGCTGCTTGATAAAAGTCTTTGGTGTTGAAAGTTCCACACTGCTCCCTTAATAGTATCTAGACTCCACAATGGCCTCTCCATCTACAGTCTGTTTTCTTCCTACATCCTTGCAGATTTGAAAGCTAGCCTAGCTGTGGTTGATGTTGCACTGCAAACACAGCAGATGTTTACTGATATCTACGGAATTACTGATAAGTTTCATTTTTTTTAATTGCAACAGTTTTTAAATATGCATTTGCTATGTAAAACTCGAATTTAATAGCATTGCATATTTGTCAAATTATATTCAAGTTGTGTCAATTTGAGCCATTTTCTCTAGAAAAAAACATTACAATTTTATCATTATTCGCAGCTTGTTTTCCTGATATATATGCATATCATGTATAGATACCATAGAGATGCTTTTTAATGCTGTTTCAATGAACCTGCGAGTCCCTGAGGACTTAATATGCCTCATGTGTATTTTAGAGGAACTGCAGCTTTATTCTTTACAGTCACAGTTCTTGAGGTTGCCAGATGGAAATAAGCAGAAGACTGCACTCTGGCATTCCCCTTTGTTTGGAAATAGGATTTTATTTAATGATTAACAAACAATTTATTCAATTTTATTTATAAAGTGCCAAATCACAATGACAGTTGCCTCAATGCAAAAAAACACACAACTTAACTGGAGTCTGTTTAGTTCGTCAACAGAGTGACACTCAGCTGAAATAATGCCAGAGCAGTACACACAGAAGGATATTCACAAGTGGCCCCTTGACTTCTCATCTGCTTAGGTGAACAGCCCCGTCTACATCCATCCGCTGTCACCATGCCTCCTCATGAGACATCTGCAGGTTCCTGTTGCTTAGTAATAGTCTTCAGTGCTATGATTAAAGTGAGCTTCAAAGCTCTGGACACACTCATTACTCACAGCAGCCTGCATAATGAATCCCTGGGAGGAAGATGATTAAGAACAGCATCCTTTGTAATCAAGAGTGTGGTGGGGATCAAATTTGTCTTAGTGTTCGGTCTATCTGTGCCTCATCCATCCGTAGCAGGTCAATGAGGTCACTAGAGAAATGGCCAGTCAGCAATCTAAGAAAAACAACCTGCTGACCTTTTTGTGGATGGTTGGTGTTCTCTGCATGATGCTACAAGCAGCCAGGATCTCATTTGCCTGGCTTTCATGTCTCACAGTCTGCACAGATACATTTGTCTTTGACATGTACTTTGGACTGACATTAAAGGCGGACTGTTCTGAAAAAAAATTCAGATTACTAACATCCATATGTAGTTCATACTCACTGTGATATGGGACGTTATCAGACAGCAGGTGTCATTTATTTTTATTTTACAGTCACAGGATACACACACACACACACACACACACACACACACACACACACACACACACACACACACACACACACACACACACAAACCAAAGGATGACTTTCCACAACATCATAACAACCTTTGAAAATCCTTCACTTTTAGCCCTCTTCACTGTATTGTATATGAACTCCCTTAGTTACAGTCATTCACCCTGCAGAGAACCCAAACAGCATGATGCTACCACCACTATGCTTCAGTCTCAGGATGAAAGCATCAGGCGTAGAGCAGTCAACCAACACATTCTCATCCTGGGGCTGTCTGTCAAGTCTTCTCTGTAGCCAGTCCCAGGCCTACAACTTCCACATCTGGAGTTTAGAGCGGTGGTGGCAATAGCTACAGGTTTAACAGCCAGGAGGCTGGCATGTGTCTCGTGCCGACTTACTCAGTGATTCTTTTGATGTTTCTTTCATATTTATTATTTCACTCACTGGTCCAGTTTTGGGGTTAGGGTTTTGCCCAAATTCAAGGTAGGGTTAAACTTCATGTTGATGATTCTCACAGAAAAAGATTGATATTACACATGTAGCGGTAGCAGGAAAAATAAAGTTAAAACACTTGACAGAAGTGATCACATTTGCCGTTTTAACCTTGTGATACTTGCTAATGAAGATGCTCTTCACAGTTATTAAAAGTAGATTGTGATGTCATTTTTGCAAAGGGCATATGGGGGTGGTAGTTACTCAGTTAGCTTTCTGAGTAATTATACAAGGTAAACAAGAATATATCGAAGAGTCAAACTCAATGAACTGAACAGTCACTAAAGCAGAGTTCCTGGTTCAGACGTGAACCTGGTGAAAAGGAGTAGACTATATCTCATCAATGCATGAATTATGCACAGAGCTGACACACACAGCAACAAGGACACCATTTCAGGAAAGAGATGTTGGTGTTGGTGAATTTGACCATGATGTAGGACTTGGTATATCAGAAAACGTTACTGAGAAAATGATGCATACTTTTATCTAAATGGGCCACATATGAGGAGTATATGAGGAGTACTGGATGAATAAGCACTCAGTGGAGATGATGACAGGAAGTGGAGTCCCTGGGTGGAAAGAGAAGACACAGATGACGCATCGGAAGGAGGGTAATGAAGGCAGAGTTTGCAAACAGGCATCGTCACATAAACACATGGTTCCCATATGTGATGCCTTAAACATACAGCGTTCGAAAGAGAAAGATGAATAAATGAATTAATAATACAGCTGCATTTTCAGTATCAAACGGTATCAGCAGCCACACACTCATGTGTGTGTGTAAGCTTCACAGAGATGACGTGTAATTACATTTCTAGGGAGGTGCGCGTCAGGTCACAGAGTAGGCTATGTGATACATTACTCCACATAAAGTTATCCTGAAAGGTGAATTGGTTATAGAGACCAAAACCATATTCAGTTATTTTATGAGGCTGTAAACAAGGTGCTTTATATTGTAAGGTAGACCCTACAATAACACATACAGAGAAAAACCCAACAATCATGTGACCCCCTATGAGCACTTTGGCGACAGTGGGAAGGAAAAACTCCCTTTAAGCAGAAAGAAACCTGCAGCAGAACCAGGCTAATGGAGGGGCAGCCATCTGCGGCGACCGGTGGGGGTGAGAGGTGGAAGACATTTTAACATGCAAGCTAGCCTCAAGTGGCAATTAGAGGGACTGCAGTCTTATATGTTGGGTCCCTGGTTTCTCACCTCTGTGGCAAAGAAGCTTGTTGGCTACATCCTGCCACTCTACCATCATGGGTCCAAAACTACCCTTTAAATTAAAACTCCACTTAAGACAGTTTACCAAGGTAAGAAATGTCTATTTCTTTATTACATTCAACAGTACAGTACACTGAAATTGCACATTTTCACCAGATATAGCAGCATTCTGACTGGCAAATGGACTAATTATTAGGCACAATCAAGACATTTAAATACAAATACACACGTTCAAATGTGTCATGGCCATTTTCTGACCACACACAGATTCCACTTAGCTGTTAATGTACATGCCTGGTAAAACAAATTCTATACAGCTAAACACACTGTCTTCTACCTGCAACTCCAGTGGCAACAAAACATGTAAGGTCAGGCCAAGCCCAGATTATCTTCTCAAAATAACACAAAAGAAACAACAACAAAAAATCTTTTCTCTTGCACAACATGTGCCAATCAGTGCATTTCAGGAGTTATAAAGCCTTTTCGTGTATTTTTATGGTTTCCTTCAGACAACTTCTTCACTTAAGATAATGTCTTTAAAAGAAAAATTAATTAATTTAAAAAAACCTGAATGACACTGTCTCACCTTTGGAGGAATGGGTGATTGTGGGCTCAGTAAATGCAGCAGTGATGGCTTTTGAGCAGGTTTATCTAATGCTGCGGTTTTGGATGAGCTGGTCTCTGAAGTACGGCGAGGTTTATATGATATTACTTCTTGATTTCAGGTGATATTTTTGCCAAATGTAGGCTGATTTTAAGCACAAAAAAAGACAAAAAAAACAAAAACAGAGAACTTTGGCACTAAAAAGTGAGGTGAAATCCCAGCTGTAAACTGCCTGAGCTGACCTAGAACTAGCTTAGACTCTGAAGCTGCTGCAGGTGGAGATCAGTGTCTTCACCTGTAATGTGCAGCCACTTGTCAAAAACAAATGTACCTTTTTTTGGTCTCTTATCTTATTATTTTTGACAAAACAAAACTTTTTGCATTTCACTTGTTATTTCCTGAATGGTCGAGACTCACAGCACAGGTGTCGGAACTCCAGGCCTTGAGGGCTGCTGTCCTGTTTGTTTTCCAACTAACCTGCCCTTGTGCCTTCTTGGATGATCTGATATCGTGTCGGTGTTGTTCCCACATCATCATAATAAATGTTGTTCCAGGTTCAACATTGCAAGTGAGCAATCACATTGTTGTGACGTCATACTTTTGCAAGCCAAGCCATTCATTCATTTATGAAATTCGAATGTTGCAAGGACAATATGTATAGTGCTTACCGTTTATTAAAGAACAGTATCCTGAAATGCAACAAATTCAAATTGCTAGATTGGCGGACAGAGGCGGTTTCTCGCAAGTTAAGTAGATTTTTTTAAGGCGTTTTTTTCCAAAGTTGCAAAAGTATGACATCACACCAATGTGATTGGTCACTTGCAATGTTGAACCTGGAACAACATTTATTATGATGATGTGGGAACAACACCAACACGAGGATATCAGATCGTGCGTAGCTTCTTATTGGCAAAGCACACCTGATCCAGGTAATCAGCAGCAGGTAGGGCAGGGATACCTCAAAAACAAGCAAGATACTGGCCCTCGAGGACTGAAGTTTGACACCCCTGCTCTACAGGCTCAAATGCCAAATGGACTTCCAGTGTGTTTCAAAAGATGTGCTCAAGATTCAAATTTGTCAGATACAGCAGATATAGATTTGAATATAAAGATATATATATTGTATATAAAGATGAACACAGAACCTAAAGATTCCCATTACCTGTTGTATAGGTCAAATTGTAGGGTTTGGTATGGTAGTCCAGTTGCCATCGACCTGTTGGAAGCCTCACAACTTTCTGAGAACCTTCATACACTCCCTGACCATTTAAAGTCAGACTGACATTAACACTGCATTGAACCACTGTGGGGGTTTGAGGCTGATACTGCAAACACATCCAGTTGATCCAACCCAACATTTGCCAACAATAGAACATCATATCCCAACACACTGGACAGACTGAGCAGGTAGACTGCACGCACACCGGTAGGTCATTCTTGACTATCAGCAACAGAATCGTGCTTATTTAAAATGTTTGTTCTGGGTTGTTGGGTACAGGGTCTCAGTCGAGCCTGTTATATTCCACCAACTACTACTACTGATACTTGAACTATCAAGTATCAGAAGCTGATATTGAATCTACTGAGTCTTGTAAAATTTTTAATCTTTGGACCACAAATTTGTCATCAAATATTTTGAGCGTATCCTAAAGTGCAAACAAATAAAACAATTTTACAGTGGCTACAGTTGTAGCCACAGCTGCCCTGGGGCAGACTGACAGAAGCGAGGCTGCCATATTGCGCCATCGGCCCCTCTGGCCAATACCAGTAGGTGGCAGGTGAAGTGTCTTGCCCAAGGACACAACGACCAGGACAGAGAGCCCGGGGATCGAACCGGTGACCTTCCGGTTACAGATGCACTTCCCAACCTCCTGTTCTACGGTCGCCATCATATAGACAGCACGTCAAATGACAGGTCCTGAGCTTAGATCACCCAATAATCCCTGAACTCTACCCAGTTTAGTTAAAAGCCCCCCAGGTATTTATTATTTGCTTTTAGATGAAATTTCTTTCTTTTCTAATGTAAAAGCAAACAGATGGAATGAATTGTGGGCTCACTGTTGGTCAATCTTTGATTTGATCCTTACATCAAGTCTCTTTTTCTTGTTTTTTGTTTTTAAGTGGTTTGAGTCTTAGGAATGACAAAGAAGCCCATTAAGTAGCATTGTGTTTAATACTAGACTACATTAACCAGAAAAACTACCACAACAATCCTTAAGTGTATGCATATGCACAAAGCAAGCTGCTGTGAAGCCAGCAATGATTCTAAAGGTATGTCTACTAACTGTTGCCACAAGAGGTCATCCTGAATGGCTATTTATGTTTACTTAAGCCACGGGCATCCAACTCCAGGCCTTGAGGGCAGGTGTCCTGCAGGTTTTAGATATCAGCCTGGGCCAACACACCCGAATCAAATGATTAGTTTATTACCAGCCAGGCCTCTGGATATCTTCAAGACATGCTGAGGAGGTAATTTAGCCATTTAAATCTACTGTGTTGGATCAAGGACACATCTAAAACCTGCCGGACACCAGCCGAGTTGGACACCCCTGACTTAAGCCATGGTGCACAAATGACCTTTTTGCCTTTCAAAAGGATCACCTCACTCTGAATTTCCTGCCCAACATGCGTAACTTCTAACCACTAAATGCAAATGCCATTCTGTCTGTTCATGACTGACTGTTGCTACTTCTTGTGGAAACTAAAGCTCAACCAAATCTTTGTTGATGAAGAATCCTCACATTCACATATGATGTTTTAAAAATAAAACTTATAAAGTACAGTTTCAGTACTAACAGTCAGGTCTTATATTGGAAATTTTGCGATTTCTCACCTGACAACCTTTAAATCTCTGGCATGTTGGACTCACCGTGTACCTCCCGGATTGGATCTTCAGTCTGGCTACTGTAGCAATAACCCATTCCACCTCAGCCCCCTTATATTTTTAATGCAGTGCTAACCTCAGTCTTATAGCCTGCTAAGAGAAGTAAACCATGAGAAAACCCTAGTGAGATAAGATGCATTTTAACAGTGTTTCAGAGAGGAGTTATGCCTTATACCACAGAGCGATGCTCTCCACATATATACACAGCGCTCGGCTGTATGCGCCTCTTTGTGTTGCCTGGCAGCTGAGGAAGAAACTTGAAATATTTGGGCATCAGATCGAGGCAGGCGTCGCGGAACTTCTTGATCCGCCAGTAGTAAATAAGAGGGTTGAGGGCTGACTTGAGGTAGCACAACCACAAGACCCATGTGCTGATTTGAAAAAAGCTGTCTTTGCGGTAGAACCTGTCACTGAAGGTAGTTACCAAGCTGAAGGCAGTGAAGGGTGCCCAGCACGCTGTAAACACGGAGAAGAGGATGAGGATGGTGGTGAAGGCACGGGTCTTGAAGCTCATGTCTATGTTCATCTTGAAGGGCTTCTGAAGGCTGAGGAGGCCCAGTTTGCTGGCCTGGCTCAGACAGACGCTGTCTGTGTGGCTACGGATGCGAATGGCATTGTGGCGGATGGTGTTGAGGATGCCCATGAATGTGTATAGCATGACTGTGAAAGGCAAGAAGAAAAAAACTAGTGTTAATATCAACACATAGGCGTGGTAACCAGGATCACTGCTGTAGCCAAATATACACTGAGGAGCTCTGGGTGGGATCTGTAAGGGAGGTGAGCCAACAGCTAGAGGGAAAGTGAAAATGAACGAGAGTCCCCATGTGACCACTATGAGCAGCTTGGCTCTCTGTGGGCTCAGCTTATCTTGCTTCTGGACAATAATAAGAAAACGATCAATGCTTATTATAAGCAGTACAGCTGCTCCTTCCATAACAAAAAACCAAAAGAGCATGGCGGAAACGCGACAGAAAACATCTCCAAAAATCCAGTTGGTGGTCACCACAGTAACCAGAGCAAAGGGCATGTTCAAGATGGCCAGCATCATGTCCGCAAATGCCAGACTAGCCAGCAGAATGTTGATGGCTGAACGCATAGCAGATCTCTGGTACACCATCAGGCACACCACTATGTTTCCTGACAGCGCCACTAAAAGGATGGCTGCCATGACAAAGCAGAAGAAGATCTGCAGAGGTAGGCCAATGCCTTGCTGGATTTCCAGAGCATTTGCTGTTGGGGTGACCGGCTCCGAGGGAGACCCGGAGCCCAGGGAAATGTTTGCCACAGAGAGGTCTTCCATTGGTAGCCTCTCAGAAAGGTTCAGCAACCTCGTAACGACGCAGCAGAAACGGCTGTTAATGTCCCCTGTATCCAGGAGGGGAACAGTAGTGGAGAGAACCATGCTTCTCCAGGGTGAGCAGGCATCATTGCAGGAGAGTTCACATAAAATCTGATGGCAGACATGCGGATATCATCTCCCCAAGGCCACACAGCACCATCTTCATGGTAGCAAGACCCTAAGACAAAAATAAAAATATGTTAGAATTCCATTATGTATTATTGTAGGGTCTACCTTACAATCAGTTTGTGTAGAGCAGATTTCCGTGTTTAAGGATAACAATTTGAGTTGTCACTACCAGACTAAACACAACTTGACCGATGCAGAGGGTCAATGGTTTAGAGAACACCAATTTTCCTATTTGCATATTACACCATACAGCTACAGGATATAACTATTCTGTCTTAGCACGAGACGCCTATTCATTTTCTATTTAAAAACACACTTAACAACACTTCCGTCAATGTATGATGTGTCAGAAAGGACGCTGAAACAGAAACAAGGTTGCCATGTTTGGTACGATAATGATCCTTCACGACTGGAAAACTACAATCAACTGAGGCGTGGGGTGGACAAATGCATTGATTTCCAGCAACAAATAATTAAAAAGTTGAGCAGGACTCGTGGGTATAAGTGTGTATGAGTTACACACTTTTACAAGTTTAAGGAAGTGGACAAAATTTGGCTGTAAAAAATTAATGGCAAGTGCTCCCACATAGTTTGAACAAGCTGAAAAATCCAAAAGTATTTTGAAATAATATGAAAAATTTGAACAAAGCTCCAAGAACACAGAGTCCCGAAAGATTTCATGATACTGTAAATTGGGGTAATAAAATAGGATGTTTCTGCCAAAAGATTGGTGCCTGAATAAAATATGACTCATTTCAGTTTTTTTAAACAATCAAAAACACAGAGCCTTACTGTTTTAGAACAACAGACCAACACCATGACGGAAATCTTTACAAAACAGAGGATGAATTTCTCACAAAGACCTTTTTACAAAACTGAAACTAAAATGTCAAAGTTTACTAGACAAAAATAAAATTCAATGAGCAACTGTTTTCTTTTTCATCATTTTGTTAAGTGTGTCTGATTGTATCTTGCCCCCAACCATATACCTATTAAACTAATTACATCTTTGAAATAAATAGCATAAAGTTTATTTTTCAGTATACAGAATTAAGCCACATTTAAAAGTGGAATACAGAAAGACAAATCTGTCTCCAAACAGAAACACATTGTCTGGTGTGTTTGGCTAAGCTGTGATAAGAAATCCTATTCGAATTTTTTTTTTTACCCCTGAGAGTGACAGAAAGCTAGTGCTCAACCGGACACAAGGCAAATACTGCAATAAAAACCCTTATCACTAGTATAAACACTGGAGGCATTGCAGGCAGGCCAGCTGGTATTATTACAATAGGCAGCAAATTTCAGATATAATAAATGGGCAGCACCAGAGAGTCCATTTGTTAATAGGATAACTTTCCACACAAATTAAGCTTTTTAGTATTTTAGTCCTGTGTGGGTGTAAAAAAATAAATAAATATCAAACCAGTGTAATTATGAGCAATTACTGTGACAACACTGCATTTAAGCCTGTTAGAGGGATCTGTACTTTAGCTGTGCTGCTGTGATACTAGGATATGCAGCCATTTGACAGATAGCGCCATCTCTTCAGCACACTGGAGGGGACAAAAACCTACAATGCAAAAATAAACGGCAGTGAAATCGGGCAGAGTTTGCTTTGTTCATATGCTGATGACAAGCTTATTGTCTACCACAATTTCCACAAGGAGAGCAAGGAGCAGCCGGTTTAGTCTTCTTGGCCCAGTTCCCACTTCATTAACTCTGCATTCAGTGAGGTAGCCTGCAGCATGTCGGCCTCAACAGGTAGGGTAGTGTTCGCTGCTTTTGGGTGCAATGACCTACAATGTTAAAAGAGCCACTCCAGTCTCCCAGCAGTCAAGTGATCCTGCATAGGAAATGAATGATCAGGTACTTGGTGTTCTGAACGACAGGGAAATGTTTAAATAACTGCAGAGGCCCTGCAATTATGTAATGAGAATATGCTTACAGCTTTTCACACATCTTGTAACCTTGAATCGCTCAGAGGGAAAAAGATTTGTTGGGAAGCTGCCCAGTGAGCTCACGATGGTGCTCGTGATGTTACTGGGAGGTGCCAGTTTTAACGCAATAATAGCTAGTTCAAATACCGTGTTTATTTCAAATATACTGTTAAACACTGGTGTGTCTGTGAGAGAAATACCAGTGTTTCCCCTCACATAGCATTATTTGGACAGGCTGCTGAGTTATACGATCACCCACCCGTGTATGTTTGAAGAGTTACTTAAAAATTCTAATCTAGAGATAATGCAACGTGTGCTGGATTAAGTAGAGGACAATCCCTTGCTATTATTTCAAAGTTCAGTTGCTGCTTGCCAGTTAGCTCCTGCCCTTCCCTGTGTCATGCTTCCCTCCTGCCTGTACTCTAACAGTTGGTAATCTCTGCAGTCTTATAAATGTTGCTCCGATGTCCTTGAAATGAAGCAGCTACAGAGAGGAGGGTAGACAGAAACCTGCGACCCAGGGCTCTCGTGTATAACCTTGTTTTTAGGTACCTTTGAACATTTCACACTGATTTTTTCCCAGTGATATCATGCCTTGATACAAATGACTCATGGCTTTAATTTCCCATACCATCTACCTTTGCTTATTTGTAACTAAGCATAGACTTTGCAGCAGATTGTACACAACGGTGTGAAACGGTTACAGGGAGCACTTTAAAGTAGTCGTATGAGATATTACTTTTAAAATAAAAACTACAGACTGTGGAGAGCAGGGACTCTAACTTAAAGAGCTCTTGCACAGTAGTGAAAGCACAAGTGGAAGGAATGTTACCACAGATCCATTTAGTACATTAGTTTTCCGAGGATCTAGCAGAGATGTTGTGATTCACAAGATATCAATGTTGTCAATACTCAATACTTGAAATGTGCAATTCACTTGTATTTTTATTTTTATTCCTATTTATTCTATTTATCCCCTTCGTATATTTTATTTATATATGTCTCTGTATTTATTTATATATATGTGTGTGTGTGTGTGTGTGTGTGTGTGTGTGTGTGTGTGTGTGTGTGTATATATAATATTCTGTAACTCTAACTTCTGTCGGTGCTGTGCTTTTGGAAACCGAATTTCCCAGAGGAACCCACCTGAGGGATTAATAAAGTTTTATCTTATCTTATCTTATCCGAGTGTCCTTATTGTCTGCATTCAAATGTTCTGGAAGAATAAAGATTTGGTTGATTTTGCTCGTGTTTATTTAGCATTAGTTAGCAATGCTAATACCGATTTCTGGCGATCTAAAAAATGGGATGTTCTGATATATCGGTGAAAAAACACATTTCCCTATGATTTACTATGTGTAGTTATTTTAATTACACATTTATGCACTGCCTGACTATACCTAGAGCAGCCGTTTATTGTTTCTGGTTTTCTTAAAAAATGCATTTGGAACACCAGCAACAAGGCTGAATGGTGTTGAAGGTTGTTCCAATCTCTTCTTTACTTTTTAAAATGTTCATTTATCTGATATAAAAAAAAGATGAGTTTCGTTCATCCATCCAGATTCAAGTCTAAGCAAAGATGCCCAGATTTACATCTACCCAGCTGCTTCTTCCATTCAGTTTATTCTGGGAGACTTTAACGCATTCCCAAGCCAGCCAAGAGATATAATCTCTCTAGTGTGTCTTGGATCTTCACCAGGTAGTCCTACTGGTGGGACATGAAACACCCTATATAGGTGGTGTCTGGGAGGTATCCTTGTCAAATGTTCAAACCACATCAACAGGCTCCTTTTGATGTAGATGAAGAGTAACAGCTCTACTTCAAGCTCTTTCCAAATAATCGCGCTCCTCACCTTATCTTTAAGGGTGAAGAAAGATTATCCACAACCTCAATCTTGTTGTCACTACACAGAGTTTGTGGGTCTATGATCTCAGATTTGGAGGTGCCAATTCGCTTTACACTCAGCAGCCCTACTGCAAGCTGGGGGTCAAGAAGTCAAATGAATCCTATGCCAATACAGTTTCAGTTAGACGTTAGCATCCACTTATTTTATTGAGCTGTTCTTTTCCCAGGGTGGAATCATTGTGCATACATCTTTAATGACTTATTAAAGAAAACAAAAAGAAAATTCACATTTGTTTTGGATTTTCTTTCATCCACACAGCGCTAAAAGTATAAATATACGATATAAGATTTGGTTGAATGTCCCTTTGGATGTTACAAATTGACTGGACACTTCTGGTAGCCATAAAGAAAAGTCTGACATAATTCTGGATGGATATTTGACCACTTTTCTTGGCAGAATATTAAGCGTTAAATTTAATTGATTGGCATGGGGTTTTTAAAACTATTCCACAGATTTTTAACAGGTCTGGGGTTGGATTGTTAGGAAAGCTATTCCAAAGGTTTTATCAATTCCAACACCAGTTTTGATGTGTACATGGGATGATGTTCCTATTAAGAATTATTAACTTGTATAAATTCACAATTCTCCTTAGAACTTCACTAAGTTTACTTGATTTTCCCATTATTCTGAGTGTGGGTCACTGCAATGAATGCTGTCACAGAGAAATTACGAAAGAGTAGTCAATCATGATCGCTAATCAACAACAGACCGTGTCAAGTTAAAACATACTGCACCATCTATTAAAAGATTATGTTTGACACTGTATGTATACTTTTTAACCTGTGAGGATTACATGAAATCCCCCCAAAAATACATGATGAGTGAATGTAAACTTCTGACCACAACTGAAGTCAGTAATATTCAATTCAATTCAATTTTATTTTATTTATACAGTGCCAAATCACAACAACAATAGCCTCAAGATGCAAGCACTTTGGCGACAGTGGGAAGGAAAAACTCCCTTTTAACAGGAAGAAACTTCCAGCAGAACCAGGGTGGCCATCTGCCATAACTGGAGACCATAATACTGGCCTAACAATAATAGGTTTTACCTGCCTCTTGTCAACTGATTGAGTTAATCCTTTCTCTTCCAGACATTTTGAAAAATAGCAGCCGCAGAAAACGTAGCAAAATATAGACATGGAAGAAATGAACACCACTGAACAGCCTATCGCAACCGCTGCAGACCGCATCATCCATCATGTAGTTACATTTTGGGGGCAGTGCATGTTAGGCTACAGCATCAGTTACAGCAAAGGGGTTCAGAAGGGTTTGTGGCTACGCTGTACCTATAACCTAGTTTTAACAAAGTATAATTTCACTGTCAGACTGAGTGGAAGAAGTGCAACTGTAAATGACAGCAGTATACTGTTGCGTTATATTTGCCTCACAAGTCAGATGTTGCAGCAAGTTTAACAGTTTTACTGCTTTTTCGTGCATTACAGCCAGATTATCAAGTCAGGGTTGGTGAGGGTTGCTCCAACTTTACTAACTGGTTCAACCACTTTATGCTTAACCATACAACCCTCACACCAAGCTGAAATTACACTGAATATTAGAGGTGGGAATCACGATACATCCCACGATACGATATTATCACAATACTTAACGCACGATACGATATTATTGCGATTTTTTAAAAATATTTTGCGATATTCAGATTCTGTACATAAAGGTAAACTTTATCAATATTCATTTTATCTAATATCAAAGTCTCGCACTCAGTCTTTCTCTCATTTCAGTCAGTTTTATTGTTGACAAACTGAACGGTTTGTATTACAGTCTAGTCCAACTTAACTGAATGCAACCATCTGGTACAATTATAGCTATTCTGAACTATGCAATTTATGAAAACTATGCAGCCCATTCAGCAACTGAAGAATTTGAAAGTTAATTAAAACAAAATATAATTTTACATTAAATAAAAAAGTTTTAAACTTAATTAAAATAAAACATGTCTTAAATTAAAATACGTAAACTGTCATGTTTATTGCTACCAAAAAAAAAAAAAGTTAAACACATTTGGACAGTGAAGGAATGTCAGGATTCTTGCTCAGAAAAAGGAGCTGATCAACATGCTCTGAAGTCAGAGTTCCAGTCCACAAAAACGTTTTTTGTAACAAAATATCGATTTCTGCTGTCCCTGTATCGATACATTATTAGCAAACAAAATATCACGATACTACACAGTATCGATTTTTTCCACCACCCCTACTGAATACCTACTTTAATTTGTTTCACTGTTAGCCTTTTGTAAAATAAAATGTATTAATTTAAAAAAAAAAAACTGTAAAATTAGATTGCTGTATGCATTTACTTGCTACATTTATTTTATAAACTCAGAAAAAGAATGTTTCAGTGAAGGCTGATGTTCCCTGGATGGCTTCCAGTCTCTTCCACGCACTGACTGGAGCTTATTGAACACTGGTACTGGATTGGTACTTGGCACCGGTAGATACCCCTCAAAGACAGATGAACAACGACCTTAATGGAATATTAGTGCCTAGTACAGACCAGGCCTTCCCTTCATCCACCCCAACTCACAGCTATTTACGCCAGGCCGAAGCAGCTCGCCGAACGCTGTTTCACAGAGCATGAAACCGCTTGTTTCGACAGGATTCGGTGATTTGGAGCCATCCACTCAAGCTCAGAGACCGAGAAAATAAACAGACACTTCACATTACTGTAAGCGACGAGAACAGTGGGTGTTCTGAACAAACGGCCTAATTCATGTTTTAACACAAAACATGAATGTCATTATTACACCGCCGCTGGTCGGGTTTAAAGTATACTCGCTAATATTATTACCTGCTTCATTCTCCCATGCTAGAGCTCAGGAGCAGCTCAAGTACAGAAGCTCAGTCCGGAAAATGGAGCATCTCACCTCCAAAAATCTTCATGGTCGTCGGTGTAGAGAAAGACACATAACTGCTGATGTGCCCGAGAAAAACCCTGTTTTAGCTTTTTTTTTTTTTTTTTTTTTTTTTAAATATATATATATATTGGCAACAGCGCGACGGCCGGTGATGCCACCACCTCCACAAATGAAGCCTCAGAAGAAAAAAAAAGTGAAATCTGTGTTTGGTCAGAACGGCTTTGTTTCCAGCAACAGCTGCTTATCCGCGGCGGGAAAACGGAAGGTTTCCTGCTCGAATCTTTGTTTTCCTTCGTCCATATGTGAGGTGTGAACGGCCCATCCTCCACTGACAAATGTACCAGTGTCACTGTATGTGAGCGTCTACTGTACGGAGCCCAGATTTTCCTCATACGGTTCTAAACTACTCTCACTGGCTGCTGCCTGCGGGAAGGCGCAGACACCCACTACTTCCTATATTGCCTTTCAAAATAAAGAACTAGTTGTGTTTTTTTAAATAGTGTTTTTGAGTGGATGTAAAATTGATTTTGGTTGTTTTCATGTGGTTTATGTTATAAACAGTACAAAAAGCTCTTAAATGCTGTTGCAGTTGTCCCACCTCAACCTTCCGCATGGTATAAACAGTTTGCTGCCTCGCGCTGAAAATCATCTGATGAGGATTTTTCAAAAACAAGTTTTTCTTGTAAAAGTCCCACTTTATTTGTAATTGCAAATTTTGTCACATATCTTTAAAAAAATTAAATGAATAGGGTTTTTTTTAAAGATTGTGTTGAAAAATAAATAGCTAAGCTTTAACTCAAAAATAAATTTCATGGCGTATGGCTAAATTGTTGTTTCTGCATTTTTGTTTTATAAATCAATTATCTGCATTATTTTGAAGATAAGGCTACACAGTTTCCGGTAAGGTTTGCGTTCCTTGATAACTGACATACACAGAATGTCATGGGCAAAAGTGGATATTCCTAAAAGATAGACTGTGCAAGTGGGGCGTGGCTTGTTTTAGCGGAAGTGCTTTTTGGGGCATGTGCGGATGCATGCAGTGGGTGGTAAAGATAACAAAGACAGTACATTAGCTCTAAAGTAATCACTGTGTTTTCAGGATATTGTGCAGTGTGGCTGGACGGTACAAGAAATTCAATTATTTGAAGATTTTTTTTCCTTTTATTTGAAAAATTGTGCGTATATGCAGCAGATGGTATAAATGGCACAGGATTGTTTTCACTCATAAATATACTCCATGATGTGGCTCCATGAATTCTACATTAAAATGCATTAAAAACAGCCCCATCCATGGAACTTTGGACCCACGTGTTAGACAACACTCATCTCCTTTGTCAGCAAAACAACATTTCCGAGCATCACTGTCTTACCTGGAATGCTGAGTAATCCAGATCTGTGACAGTGGTGGATGGGGTGGACGGAGTCAAAAAAAAAGTAAACAGAACAAATGTCAGTGAGTTCATATGTAGTAATAAACAGCTACGTTTTAGACACGACACTGTCTGACATCTTTAAAAGAACATTTCAGCAAGTTAGAAACAGACTGCTGCTGTTTGTTGTCTTTTGTGTGTGGTTTGTACAGTGGAATTACTCTCATCATACAAGCCTGTATACAAGCACAGTATCAGCAAACAGGTCTTTAACTACTACAAGTGATAGTATTAGAGGAACTGCACTTTCATTCCAAGGTTATAGCTTTCATTATTGGATAATAACTCTGAAACAGGACAAACTAGAGCTACATTTGACTCCTTATGTGAACTCAAGTCAAAAGTTAAACAGTAGAATCTTAAAGTGGTCTAAAATAGAAATATGTATTTATTACCACAGATAGTGAATTGTATGCAGAGGTATAGAGGTGGAGTTAGCCATTAGCTTAAAACAATAATAACACTAAATTTGCACCGTTTTATCATGTGATCTGCATTGTTGAAAAATAAAACCTGACCTATGATCTTTTGTATTTTCATCTACTACTGACCTGCGTTTAGATATGCGATTTAGTTCAATGCCTCCACAGACTATATATAAAAGATGGAAGCTGAAGTCAAAAATTAATTCTGTATCTGATTAGCAAAATATGAGAAAAAAGACTTTTTAGCTCCCTTGACCTATTTCCTCATAAATTATGGTTTCTTTTTTACTAAGAACATCAGACTTTAGTTCATGTTTGACTCACATACAAATCCACCCCTCACTCAATATGTATTTGACAACATCAAGATGGTGTTTGCTAAAATATTCAAGGGTTCAAAACATGACTTTACTATCAACTGGCAACATCACAGTTGGCTACACCCAGTTTTGTTAACGAGGTCTGTTAAGGCTAACGTCTGTTTTCAATGACGCTCAGTATTGATGTTAAAAATGTCACAGAATTACTAATTTTCTATAAAAGTGACATGTGTTTTCTACCCAGGAGAGGAGTTCTATATACCTTAACAAGTTCAGCTGTGCACCAGAAGCAGGTAACTGTAAACCTGTAATCACATGAACTTCAATACTGACTGATGATGACACAAGGACAAAAAAAACAAAACATAAAACTGGATTAACAAAGAAAGCTGATAACCACACACAAAACAGCATTTATCCCTGAAGTTCTTGGTTTTGCCAAGGCTTTTGTCAGGCAAGCTTGGTTATGTCAAGCTGGGCTTTTGGTGCACCCCCCAGGTCACAGGAAGAGATGCTAATTAGAGAAGTTCCTCCTGCTAATTGTATCTTTGGATCAGGTTTCCTGACTGAGATGCCCAGGGGACTTATAGTTATGCAAGTTATGGGAATCCCAGCGCTAACTGTGCTAGCCTTTTCCATTTGCTTACTGTCTTTATGCTAAACTAGGCTAATCACATCCTGACTCTCATATAACTCAAATATGAGCCTGTCCATCTGAATGTCACTCTATGAAGAAAATCTAGTAAATATACTTTCCAAACTGAATGAGCTGAATGACTCCTTTTGATGTATCCACCTGCATAATGACATCACCCAGTTTTAGATTGTTTTATTTTCATCAGATAACTAACCAATAGGATTGCAAAGAAGATTAAATATCTACAATTATTCTCATGTTTATTGTAGGGGTGTTTTGTATCTCGCAGTATGTCCCATGAAATTTCCTATGATCTCATCTCCATGTCAGCAATATGTAATGTCCAAGCTTTCAATCAGCTCATTCTTGCAGTGACAAACACTGAAAAGCATAAATAAATTAAATACGCTGTCATTTTCCACAGAGATGTCAGAGACTCTAGTCCTACGAAGCCTTTATCTGCTTGGTCTTTTTAGTCTTGGGTGGTATGATCTCAACCTTGAAGGGGACAAAGAAATCTAAAAGAGCTTTTGTTTCTTTCAAGTCCAGAGAATACTCTTGTGCGATCTTTTCGGGACTCCACGTCTGAGGCTGATGCTGGTGGCTGCCCACAGCCTTCAGAGCTTCGGCAATGGTCAGTTTACCAATGGGAACATCTGTGAGCTCCACCAGGCCCAACGGAGATGCTGGGACACTGAACTTAAGAAGTCGTCGCTGTTCTCTCCCCGCCGTCACGTCCTTCGATACCTGAGGGAAGAACAAGCAGTGAAGAATAACTATTATGAATAACAAAAATCAACATTTAAAAACTTTTGGCCAGTGCACATGCAAATCCCACACAGGAAAGTCAGGTTTGAAGTTAGGAAATTAGCCAATCTGTCATTCACAAGTTCAAAAAGTCCCCTATCGCAACACAGCAAGGACGTCCACCTTACCTTTATGATAATTTGTGGCATAAAGGTAACCTAATTACATTTGCAATCATAAATGTAACAAATAATGCTAACAGATTTTTTAAATTATTAATCTAACAGATACTGAGTCCATCATTTATACTCTTAGATGCATGCATTAGTTAGATTTTATTTTACAGAGTCAGGAAAGAATATGTACTCTCTGATGCTATCTTAAATATGAAAAAAATGACTTCCAGTCTCAGCGTCAGCAATATTAAGCTTATTATTTTAACACTCTTATTGGAACTTTAACATAACTGGACAAAACTGGATTAGTGCATGCCTAACATGAATCTACATATTCAGTTGTTCCCTTTGAAATGTCTTGTCCTCTGGACCACATATGGATGAGCTATGAACAGATAAAAGGTCAAATTCAAGTAATGTGGATGCACATGAATATTTGACTATTCTGATTAAGAAATAGAAGCACAGTCACAGCTGTCCTCCTGCCATCATCCAGCTATGGACAGCCATGGTGGTATAAATTGGTCTGGCAGAGCTACAGAGGATTCAACTCTTCTTTTTCAAATTAAAAATTAAAAACTGAGAATAAAACTGATTCATTACAACACAGCCAAGCCTAGAATCATGGGAGCTGCAGGTGATTTATCACTGGTGGCTCACTACCATCAACATGGTTTGTTTGATGAGTGTTGATTAGGTTTTTAAATTTCTGTCACCTGATTACAAAGACTTTGATGGATAATTCTAAAACAATTTAAAAAAATTATTTTTTTTTTACTTGTGAGCACAAAAGCTCGACCTATTGTTTACGAGGACCAGCCAATTAGAAGAAAACAGTCTTAAAGGGAGCAGCAGGAGATTAGGCAGCTTGTTTCCAGACAGCAGCTGAACAGAGCAAAGACTATTTTTGAACTGTGTTCATGCAAAGCAGAGTCCAAGCATGAAACATATGTAGCTGGCGATGATAATGATAGTTCCCTTTTAACAGCCAGTGTTAATCAATAATGTCTTTCTTTATTCTTCATAACATAGAATACATGAATGTCTCAACTTTGCAAAGATTCGACCTGTAAACGTCTGAATGACCCAAACTGAGAGCAAAAACACTGACAAACAATGAATGATTGAGCAGAGCTGATGTAACAGCATTCAAACACTCAGGCAGTGTCAGTCTGACCTCTGCTGCAGCCGGTGCTGGATCTCTGGACTCCACGTACACGGACCTGAGGTGGTCCAGCAGCGGCGCGTTATTCTGGTTCAACGAATCCACTTCTGAAAAACACAAACCGACGTGAGAATCGTCCCCGAGCTTTCTGAGGACACACGGATGAACGGTGAGCCTACCATGACCCCGGGTTAACTGTTACACAAGCCAGCTAGCACTCACTCACTTACCCTGCGGGCTGGAGGCTGTCGGTGGAAGCTTAACCGAGTGCCGGGGCGCCGCTCGCGGCTTGTCCTTGGAAAGTTCTCGGTGCACTCGGTTTTCCAAGTTGTAATTCCTGAACACACGCGTAACCCGTGCACCCATGTTTAACAAATTGTCAAAGCCCGCTATGAATAAAGTTGATTCAAACTGCCGACGGCGAGCGAGAAGGTTCTTTTTACAGGCGGAAATGTGAAAAGCGCAGAGGAAGCAGCAGCGACACCGTGTGGTTGGATGAGTTTATTGTTCCCCGTGTCTTTTTTTCAATTGCCAAACGTAAGGATGCTGGATACAGGTCTTAGTTAACTCAATAAATTAAGAAATAAATAATTAGTCTCATAATTTAATTGAGTGTTTTTAATAAAACATATCTTTTTGTTTTGTTGTAAAAACCTGACTGCCAGTTTTAACAAGAAGAATCGTGATCTGAATGCACTGTTGTGTCAAACACACTTGCTTTGCCACGTGATAAACTCTTTATAGGCTCCTTTTAAGAGTTATTGTATTATTTAAAAAAAGAATTGTTCACATTACCATTTGTGCTGTTTAACAGTCAGTGTAAAACAGAAGAAAGGAGAGTGACAGAGAGAAGAAAGAAGAGAGAAAGAAAAATAAATAGGAGAAAATCTAAATACAAAGGACACAGCGTAAGTGTATGTGTATGTTTGTTTGTTACAAAACATACTTAACAATTAGGGTGAGAAGCCAACTATGTCTCCAAGGAGCCCTACTGAAGATGCAAGGCCATATTCAATTCAATTCAATTCAATTTTATTTATATAGCGCCAAATCACAACATAAGTCGCCTCAAGGCGCTTCATAGATACAGAGAAAAACCCAACAATCATATGACCCCCTATGAGCAAGCACTTTGGCAACAGTGGGAAGGAAAAACTCCCTTTTAACAGGAAGAAACCTCCGGCAGAACCAGGCTCAGGGAGGAGCGGCCATCTGCTGCGACCAGTTGGGGTGTCCTAAACTTTGTTTTATCCAATAAGATAAACTTATCTCACTTTGTACTCATTAAAATTCAAAACAATAAACTCACTAGGACAGTGTTTATTGAGGTCGAGATCCAAGGGTGGTTTTCCATATGGCCATGAAAGAATCTTCTGTTTCCAGACACTTTTCTTTTCCACTATTTAATTCCCAAAACTATCCATCTTTATATACACAGCAGAGTAAACCCAAGAAAGGATCTAGGAGATTTAGTAAGAAAAAAGCTTCAGACAGCCTGAGCTTATGGTGTCATTGATCACTTTGTATAGATCAGTTATAACCCTAAAATGTCCAGCAGAGGGCAGCATTTAATACTCTATCACATTCTAAGTGGGGTTATATGGCTGGCCTCTTTTTGAGGTTCAAGCTCATCAGACATGTTTTTCAAACATGAACTGAACTGACCCGTCAGGCCTGGCACAGGGAGGCTTTATTTGTTATTGAAGTAAAGGAAATAAATAAGCATTTAAACAGGTCAACAGAAGCCGGTCTTCATGTAAGGCAAGATGCTGGGAACACATCTGGAGGTAATTATCTACTCAATCATAAAGAAACAGCTCACAGTATTTTTGTGAGGAGTGGAGGAATCAGCTCCCAAACTGGGAGCTGATGGAAGTCAATAAAAGGCCAGCCAGTGATATTTCAGTTACATCAGCTACTGTCTTGAGGTAGGTTTTATTCCAAAACAACAACAAAACAGTGCAGCTGGAATATGAGAGCTGCTGAAGACTGCTTATCATTGTTGTCCGTGTGGACTCAGCAGATAATGTGACAACTCCAAATATTTCCTCCTCCACCACTTTCTGCTACAGTGTTTAGAGACAAGCTGCGCTCATGATGTGTGCAATGGAATGGCATTGTGGAGACTACGAATGAGGCAGAACAGGCATATTTCAGGGGGTGCCGGGGTCATTCCACATGTGTTCATCTGGAGCTGAACAATAACGCAAACAAGGTGCCAAAAAACAGCAGTTCCTCTAATGTCCAAAAAAGAAAGTCAACCACCCATTTTTAAACACACAAACATTTCACAGCCTGATAGAAAACATCAGTTTTGGCCTTTGTGGTTAATTTCTCCTTTCATAGCAACTGTATATTTTCAGGAAAGGCTCAAGGTTAGGGGTGTGGCTGCTTTATTGACATATTAGTCCACACCTCTACTAACTAGCATCCCTGAATTAGACCACACAGACTGTTTGTACTTTTAGTATCTTTTGGAAAATAAACTTTTAATAGGACTATCTGACAAATAATATTGTGCATTGTGTGCTAGAGATGGTCCAAGAAGTCTGTTACCTAACAATAATTATCAGATGAATGTGTCTGTGCATTACATCTGTATAGTTTATAAATACAGCTTTGCTAGCTAAGCTATGATGTGTTAGTTGAGAACTTAGCACTGTGTATGGTCACTTCACTGGGCCAAACTCTAATGTTACACCAAATTACAACCCTGTCAGCCAACAGTACATGAAAAAATAAGTGATGTAACACACTGAAGTGTTGATCAGCATTTGATTCCACAGCTGTAATGGCGCAGTGGCCATAGTACTGCTCATACTGTAACACGCTTACAGGACACAACACACAGCGAATTGAAACTTCTGCATGTTCTAACTTTATTTACAAATGGTAAAAAAAAAAGAGAGACCAAAAAATATATTTTCGCTTTAACATAAAATATATACATTTACAAGTGTTGCTATCAATTCTGTAGAGCAAGACAAATCTCAAGTACAAATGTGGAGATGGCATTGTAGTTGAGAACACCTTCACACAGATCTCTAAAGCTCCACAGAAGCTTATTACATTAGAGGTGGTCTCCTCTTATCTTGGCAATTCAAACATTCCTACTTGGAATCACTGCTTTTCCTAAACAGACACTCATTACATCCCACAGAATTAAAGCCACTGTTAGAAACAGCCAGAGACTTCAAGAATACCCACATGGAAAAGACAAAACTCTTACAGTAAATGTTTATGTATACTGCATGTCTCATACTATGATTTTTCTGTGAGATGACAAAAAAAGACTACTGTTTTTTCCCATAAGTGTACACTCATTACCAGAATGCAGTCCTGATCTATAGATCAGTAATCAATAAGTAGCCCTGAGGTAAGTGTGTGATTTTGGGCAGTACAGAACTTTAAAATTTATATCACAATATTAAAGTCAACATTCCAAGATTGTTTTGTACACAAAAAAGTTCAAATAAAAATCTTCAAATGCTAAAAAGTTGTTTTTATTCAAATAAAACAAATTATTAGAAGTATATGTGGGTGGGGGCGGGGTTTAAAGTTTCTGCCAGTGTTTCACAAAGCTGACTCTCTGCCAATCCTGAGTCAGGGAATGTTTCTCAGACAAAAGCAACAAACATTAAATTAGCTCATGCAAATTAATTATCTAACATTACCATTTACTGTTTTTTATACATATAACAATTAGAAAATAAGAGTAAAATCTGGTATAAATTCTGTGCCTAATCAAAACATGGATCCATCCACTGCGGAAATAAGGGAGGAGCTGAAAGTACACCGTGGATACCTTTAGTGCCCTCCCACTGGCACATATATGCTGCTTCCTCTTTGTGCTTGAAATGAAAAATAAACACACCACAAACAAACTCTCTATTATTCTGATTCTGTATTTCAAGTTCATTATTTACCTGAGCAGTCTGACATCATTACAGCTTTCATCAGCCTAGCACTCTTTAACTTGGCGTTTACAGCTCCATGTGGGTATCGCAGTACGAGAAGATGTTATGGTCAATGTTTGTACCATGATTTCATTCTTGGCTTTGGAATTATTACACACCCGTGAGAATAAAAGCAAAAGTTGTGATATTACAACAATACAGGTGATAATAAGATGCGCTACAAATCATGAGATTAGGAGCAAAACTTGCCTGACTGATACCATCTGTAATGTTACAAGATGCTCATACTATGTGATGGAAGCTGGATTTGTGATTTAACTTTGTCTCACACCATCAACACTTTTCTTGTAAAATTAATCTTTGAACCTTCCACCTTTTTCCCATTTTTTTCTTGAAATCTCAGTTCTGTTTTATGGAACAGTGGCCTTACTATCCTGTCATAAGACCTGGCTCAGAGTGAGGTGTGAGGTCATTCAAACTGCACACGGATCAGCTGGCGTGCTCAGTACACTCGTGATGTCAGCACTGCGTGTGAGAGCAGGAGGAGTACAGGTACAGCAGGATGAAGCAGTCGATCAGAAGGATGCTGTAGAAACATCTCTGTGTGTACAGACTCCGACCCCTCTTAAAGCGAGTCAGCAGTACAGCCAGCAGTGAAAAGAAGGTGGCCATGTTCAGGAGGAGGAACAGGCGTATGTAGGAAGCCGTGCTGGGTAAACTGTCGCTTCCTGCTGTGGCGACCATGTGAACTTCCTTGAATTTGCGACCCTTGAAAAAGCCCCCCTTTCTGTTCTTGCGGCTGTCTGCGTAATCCACAAAGGCCCGCGTATCTGCATCGCCCTCTTCTGGACTGTCATCATATGTGCGCTTTGAAGTTCTCTGTCTCTCTTTCTTTTCGTTCACCTCAATCTGTGCAAAAATGTCAGGTAGAGTCTCTGAGAGCTTATCTCCGAGGTTCACTCTCTTCCCCCCCTTACCTTTGCTCTGTTTTCTGGACATAGCGAACATCTTCTCAATGGCTTCCTCCGTCTTCTTCTTGTCAGTGAACTGGAGGAGGCGCTCTGCTGTCTTTCGGAAGCTGACGGTGTTGAGGACCCGTCCAAGGATGTGCCTCTCCATCTGCTGGAAGACGGGCTTGACGTGTTGGAGGTTGTCCTCCATTAGGCTGACATATTCCTCCACTTCCTCCGGAAAGCTGCTAACCTCAGCTGCTTCCTTCTCAAATACGATCTTCTTGTTGTCCAATAGCACCATGGCAAAAAGTGCCTTGCTGGTGACCTCTGCAGTCAACAGGTAAATTGTGTAGATGTGTTTCTTGGTGGCCAGGTAGATATCGACCCTCTCATTATCCCCACGCAGGCTAAAGCTCTGCACATCCACACCTGGTCCAAAGAAAATGTAGGCCATCCTAGTGTGAGGGTACCTCAATGGCATTGTGACATTCACATAGTTGGAGCCATTATAAGGGTATCCTCGAGGGTAATTCCAGTAGCCTACCACCCCTTTGTTACTGTAGTTTGTGTCATCCATCCAGAACATCTTATATTTATCCTCCCCGTGTGATATAAACGCTCCATGAACACCATCTACCTTTGTACCTTGGAATGGCAGCTCTGTGTTGTGAAAGAAGGCACTCATGGCACGGACAGGGCTGTCAGGATCCAGGTGGATGTGGTCGACAACAAGCAGGAGCTGTGGATGAAGAAGGAGCAGGTTCCTCTGGACATTCCTGATCTTCAGTTCTGGATTGTAAGCAGAACGTCCTTCTCCTCGGATAAAGATCATGCCCTTCCTCTCTATAGCAGCTTCCACTCTCCCCTGAGCATCAGCAGCTGGCCCCAACTTGTACTTTAACCACTTGGAATCACAGGCTTCTGTAACCTGTCCAGCCCATGGCTTAAAGCAACTCCCTGAGAAGGCTGAGCTAAACAAAACCGCATTGTTCAACAAGGTATACTTTGGTCCATAGAGTGCCTCAGTGACGAACGGGACACCGTTGGGCGCAAACGTGAAAGAGTTCTGATCAGGGTGTTCGTGGCCGGCATTAAAGTTCCTCCACCCTTTAATCCACTCTTTGTACTTGTTCTTATGAACAATGTCGAAGATGGCACGTCCCCCCAGCTTCCCTGACTTGAAGGACAGAAAAGAGCTGTTGGCTTTGACGGGTAAAGCGCTTCCATATGTTACCACGCCCCAGTCCTCAAAGTAGTGGAGCTTGGGTGTTCCAAAATCTGATGGGGGTTTGGGGACCAGGCCTGGGTCATACCTGCAGAACCAGAGGACAGATATTATTGACCCCAAATCCAAAACGTTGGGATGCTATCTAAAATGTAAATAAATGTACCAATTCAGGAAAAATATTTCCTGAAATCAGGAAAAATATTTGCAAATTTTCAAACCTTTCAAGGAAAAAGAAATTGTCTGAAAATTTGAGCAAGACAATGCGAAACCACATCCATTATGGTAAATGGTAAATGGCCTGTATTTATATAGCGCTTTACTAGTCCCTAAGGACCCCAAAGCGCTTTACATATCCAGTCATCCACCCATTCACGCACACATTCACACACTGGTGATGGCAAGCTACATTGTAGCCACAGCCACCCTGGGGCGCACTGACAGAGGCGAGGCTGCCGGACACTGGCGCCACCGGGCCCTCTGACCACCACCAGTAGGCAACGGGTGAAGTGTCTTGCCCAAGGACACAACAACCGAGACTGTCCAAGCCGGGGCTCGAACCGGCAACCTTCCGATTACAAGGCGAACTCCCAACTCTTGAGCCACGATCGCCCCGTATTATGTATATGAGTGGATTTTCTAAAATCAATGACTATGTCTATATTTCATCTTAAATATGTTTAACTGAGTATCAGACTCATTACACCATTTAAAAGAACCATCATGGACTGGGCTGTTGCTGGTGTTATTATCCTAGAGCAGTCATTTTTATTTTAAAAAAATATTAAAATATTAATTAATAGTATTAAAATGTTAATCAAGGTTAATTGAGCACATGTAAATGCAGAGACTGGCACTGTTCTACTTAATGCTGACCGCCAGAGAAGACATTAAGTACCTGGATGACTCACGTCAACAAAGTCACAAGAGATTCAGACTACAACTCAGTCGCAGACCAAAGGGCCCTGCACAACTGCTGTCACCACAGGATGAGGGTTGACCACATTAACCCTGCAGAAGCAGGCAAAGGTACAGGAAGAAGCTCAAGAACTGTGGCACAGATGTCACTGAGGGAAACATCTCTCCACAGCTCCACTCCTGGTGGAAGGACATTTCACAGGTGGAACTTGGAGGCCCTGAAGTCTCTACACTTCTGAAATGGTATCAACAACCCAGTGTAAAAGCCTCTGTTTGTGCCTCTCATGATAGACCAAGACTGCATCTATCTTACAGAAGCCAGGAGTCATGTCAATGTCTTAGAGCCTGAACAGGGCAAAGTATGTCAAGTATGTGAGTGCGTTGATGTTTCCAAAGCAAACAGATCACTTGCCGCTAGGGATGGGTATCGAAAACTGGTTCTTGTTGAGAACCGGTTCCCACTGTTTCAATTCCTTGGAATTGTTTGCCATTTTTGTAAATGATTCCCTTATCGATTCCAGTCGCCCTGAAGGATGTCACCACATTGCGGAGCGTCATTTACACAGCGCGTAAGCGGCTCAAACGCTCAAAAGTTTGGTTATACTTTACGAGAACGGATGACAACAGGGCAACTTGCAATACTTGCAAAGTGGATATTTCATTTAAGGGAGGAAACACTACGAATATGCAAAAGCATTTGCTCACAAAACACACGATAACCTTAAATGAATGTCGTGTTTTTAATTCCGCTCCAGACTCGTGAATCTCAACCCAGCAGCAGCGGTAACGTTTGCACGTCCTCTCCCGTTAATGCCGCAGGTAAATAATCAACTAACAGTGCATATTATGTTAGCGCGATCTGCCTTATTACAAAACCTGCCATTACTGTGCATTTAGGTGACCATGATGAGAGAGACAGACAGAGTCTGGCTCAGATGCTGGCAGTTCTCACTGCAATCTACCGGTAGCGTCTCCTTTCAGGCCAGGATAGACGAATGTCACCGAGCAGTGACTGAGTTTGTGGTAAAAGGCTTGCACCCATTTGCCACAGCAGATGCCCCCAATTTTTGGTAAGTGAATGTGTTTAATTGTAGGCAGGGACATTACTGGATATTCTTGTGTAATTGCTACAGAATAATTTATGTTATACTTTGTTATTGCTACAGAAGAATATTTATTTTATTATTTTACATTTACAATTTTTTTTCCTGGGGACCCTGTGACACCCCATTGAAGAGCCGTAGGCTGGATCTCTTAAGATCTCACTGTTGGGTTTGTAAGGCCATGTTACTCCTAAATTTCTATCTTGTTCAAAGAGAAGATATAAAACAAAGTTCTAAGCTATTCGACCTTAGTGTTCTCCTTTTTTAAAAAGAATCGATAAGAGAATCGATAAAGAATCGAATCGCTAAACAGAATCGAAAATGGAATCGGAATCGTGAAAATCTTATCAATACCCATCCCTTCTTGGGGCCATGCCTTTGCTAGATCTACCACTGGCTTCAGCCTCCTCTCATACACCAGGGGACTTTTAGTCAGAAATGATGTCTGACTCATTCTCACAAGGTGAGGAGAAGCTCATGTTAAGAGCTGCTGAGCCTCCAGGAACTGACCTGATCTGGTGCCCCATTGGTTATCATGATACATGTTATCTTGTGGTCTCACACAGCACTACAGCCTTAGAGGGAGGAATCTATAACCACCACTTCCCCGTGGAAGGGAAATGATCCAAAGGAATACCACGGGTCAAAAAAAGTCCAGTTCCTCCAGGTGTCCAGAGACTGAAGGCAATACTTCAACACTACCACTGGCCTGTTTTGGTCCTTCTGGGGGTCAAGGCCCAAGCTGTTGATACAAACCTGCAGGGGGCCCCAAGAAAGAAGCCCCAGTGGCTTCCACGACTTCTGTCAGTTTCCCCAGCAACTGAACAAACACAAGAAGAGTTTTTATGTCTAAGACAGTCTGCATCTGAGTAGGGCCGCATGTCAACTAATTATCCAAGTATAGAAAAATCTGCAAGCCTCTGCTTTCAAGGGAGAAAGCCTCAATACACTTGTTAGGTGTTGGTTAGCACCCAAAGGTCGGTGACCAAGGCCTTCCAGTAGCTGAAACGTTGCAGTGAGAAACAGCTGACAGCAAAACTTTGACAACCAGGATGTCAGGATCGAGTGCTGCCTTGCATTTCTCTCAGCTAATGCCATGCAGCCGCAGTTGGTGCAAGAATAATTAGTGGGTGCCTGTCTCATGCTCATTGCCAAGAGACTCTCATGGCCATCTGTCCTGTTAAATGGATGATCTTCCAGCCCAACATTGGCAAGTGTAAAAAAAGGCAACAATTTATCATATTATCCATTTAAATTTACATGAAAAATTGACCAAATGACCAAAAAGTGACCCCTGACAAGATGTGCAGAAGTGTATGTTAAAGTACTGTCACTAACAAAAAAACGATGAAATTAACCTGAGCAGCTTACCAAATGAACTCTGTATGGAGAGTACACCATCGCTGGCCTTTTCCAGCTTGCCCCGGCCCTTCCATTACCCTGTTTTGATGAATTAGATCTGCCAGCCAGTTTCCACTGCCATTACGCAACACATAGCGGTCCAAAAATACCAGCTGGCTCTCTGGCCCGTAGAACCAGTTATAGTTGGAATCTGCAATTGCTACAGTTCGCTGAAATCCTGGTGAGATGGTGAAAACACAAAGAAGATAAAAACACCATATTTCATTTGTAAAGGGTACACATGACAAATAAAATGTTGTACTGAGTGAGTTTGAGGTTTGTAGAGCCAAAAAATGTGCAAAAATAGCACTTTAAACACTATGAATTCTTTGCAAATTACAAAACTCAACCATGCAAAACTCATTATGAAAGGATCTGGCTTGTGATCACAAATGTGTAACAAAAGAGCATTCCCCATCTTAAACCTCTGTGGCCCAGCTCAGCTCCACACTAAGTGCAAATTGTTCACACAGTTTTGTTGTCTATAATTACATAAGGAAACTCTTGCTCTCTGTTGTTGAGAGGATTCTTAGAAACCCGTTATAGTAACTACAACATGTTATCACAGTAAATCATTTGTCAAACCCAAACACTCGGGAACTTATAGCACAAACACTGTCAAGGTAAGTCTCTTCAGACTTATAAAGCCCCTGCTTTCAGTGTAATCTACACTCAAACCAAAGTTAATGTCTTCATTTTATCCTTTGCACAGCAGTACTTAGATTAGTTTTACATTGGACCATGGGTAGAATTATATTTCTTGTATCTGTATAGAAATTAACCTTTCTTCATTTAACTTTAAGTAAACACTGCAAATGAACTGACAATAACATCTATGAGAACGTTGGTGATTTATATTTCAACTGACTGACTCTCTAATCCTGTCAACAGTTTTAGAACATACAAGCAACCATACAAAATACAAAGATACACAACAATCCTCCATAGTCTTTCAGCAACACCCACTACAACTGACCTTCCACCTTTTTTCATTATTCACCCTCCAGCTTGTACTTCAGCCTAGCCTTCATTTTGCTTGGGTGGCATCTGTTTTTAGGTGCACTCACACTTTCCTGACACAGACAACTCATAATGTCATGTTTGTCAGGATGATAAGAAGGTCTATCCCAACTCAGGAGATAGCATGGGTCAATCCCTGGCAATGCCAAATGCATGCATTGGAGTAGGTGTGATGGACAGGGCTTAAAGGGATGAAAGCGTGTGTACACTACAGTAAGCGTTTCGAGTGCTCAGGTAAACACAGAGGTTTTACACAAGTATCAATCCAGGTAACTGGAATATATGGCATGATGTCACAAAAATCATCTCCTTGGATAATGCCTGTCATAGATATATGGAAACTCAACAGCCCAAAAAGTTACTATTTAGAGCTTTTTTTAAATAGCTCTCTGAGCTCAGCTGCTCTCATCCACCAGTAGACTCTGTGCTCTGGTGGCATTTTCATGCAACACATGATAAAAAAAAACCTGATTAAATAACATAAACACTGCATCTCCATACAACATGGTAATATACTACGCAAAACTACCCACACCAACCATCTCCAACCTGGATTTAAGTGTGATCACATAAATCTTATACGTCATATGAGTTAATGAGAGGAAAGACAAAAAAACACTACTCTGAAATTTTGGATTTAGTCATTTAAAAATCGCATGTCATTAAATTACATGTCAAAATGCTACTGACTTATTAGAAGGTTGTTATCTATTTCAAAATCTGTCTGGAAAAGTAGCAATGGTAAGTAAATCTGCCATTTATATAAAATAGCATATGGACATGCAATTTACATTACAGCACTTGGCATCTCTTCATTTGCATTCAAGACTCAGACTAATACTGGAACTTAAACTGACAGTTACTTCCTTTTTTCCAGCTGTCTTCTGACACTTTAGCTTCTTTAAACTGTGAAGCTTCAGCTTGAGCTATTGTTCCAATACACACCAACAACAGAACACAACATTAAAAACAGTGAACAATTAAGTAACATTAAACCTCTTATTATTTCATTAAGATCTCACAAGATCCCAAAAGAAAAACACAGACAGTTAGTGGACAGCGATCATTCAGGGTGCTCCGAGGCCAGTTTGGGATAATCTGGCCTTGTCTTCCTGTCTGGTAGGAGGAGAAAGCTGCTATTGTGGCTCTGAAGCTCAGGCTCTCCTGGTCAGTGCAATTAGAGGTGCTTTCTGGGTGCAGAATTGCTGCTCAGCTACAATATAGAAACTGTCAGCAATTGGCTGCAAAATGCCTGAGTTTGACCTGGGGGCCCCTCCTCCCACTGCTACCCTCGCCCTGACCTCCAGACAAACCCCCAGGACACCACAGATCCCCGCATGCTTCAGCACAGCTTTGTCAGACATCCAGAAAGGTAATAACTACACGCATGCATGCCCCATATCAGTTCAGAGGAGAGGGTGCTCTCCAGTGGGGCAGCCTGAGGTAATTTTCATGCCTAAGCTAACATAATGAGGCCTTTGGCTGGAAGCGTTCTAGTAGGCATAAGCCAGATGTCTAGGCCACTCATAGCTGAATAAACACTTCCTCACAGGTTACTGACTTTTTATGTGCTTGCCTAAATATAACCATTACAGTAAAAAATACAAAAAAATCACATAATTAATTTTGCTGGCAGTATGTGGTGTCACTTTTACCGGGCAGGATGGTCCTGTACAGAAAGGCAAAGTGTTTAAGTAGCCAAGAGTGGTCGAAGTGGCCGATGGCAAAGTGGCGTTGCACCAGGAACATGTACTGGAAGAGAGAGCGGGTGGTGTAAGTCCCATATGCTACTCCTTCATACAGGGAACCGTCGGTCACATCCTGCAGGAGAACCATGGACTTCTCCATGATGGACAGGACTTGCTTGGTCCACAGGTAGGCCTCCTGAAGGTAACCTGGAACACAGGAAGTTCAGATGGTGTCAAAAAAATCCAAAACTAAATCTAAATTTCAGTTCATGAAACAATTTCAGAGTTGACTCTGCCTGTTGATGGATCTGAGGGTGCCATCTAAAGAAAGCTTCCATATTTAGCTGTGGCTACATCACACAGCTATGCTACACTGTACTATATATACTCCTTTAGACATAAACACAGACCAGATCACACACACAGAATCTACTATGAGAACATGCAGCCACATAAACACTGTAGCCACAGTTCACTGAGGAATCACGGGCTGTCAGCAAACTCTGGTTGACACGCTCCCCACAACACCCCCCTTCTCTGAGACATGGTCCACCCACTGGAGCCATCCCTGAATGGGTTTGGTTTGGTTGGCTTTTGTGCACAGAGCAGGTATTTACAAGTCATCAAACAGAGACACAAAGACTACATTTACACAAACAGGGCTTAAACAGTGCTTACAAAAGTCCAGGAGCCAACTTCAGAGCTGTCTGTCACTTTAATATAATTAATGTCCACATCCCGTCATTTCACACATTTAAAAGGAAACTGCGATATAGAAAAGAACATAGATACATTTTTGATTTGATTTTGCTGTGAAATGAAGAAAGAAAGAAAAAATATATAGCGTTAGTTCAGGCAAGCCATTAAGTCAGGCTCTACCACAATCCTGGCAGATCAGCTGATGTCTGTCCCATCCCACATCAGCTGATATCCTTCTACACATCCAGTTGGCAAATTTCATACAGGAAACAGAGTTTAAGCCGCTTAAGTTTTCCAACAGTCACTGTACATCTGTATTCTGTTTTGCAACCTACTTCCACCCCAACTTCTCAGGGAAGAATCAGGCTTCTTTTTACTACAGTGAGGTACAGAGGTATTAATAATCACCATTCATGTATGATGTGACAGTTAAATGTTGTCCACAGAACATCCAGAAATCGAAAAGATGGCACACCACACAAGTCACTGTACTCGTACACCAACATTTACAAAAAGGGAAAAAAGGCTCTATGAGCATGTGAGCTCATACGCATGTACATAGAGTAGCTGTTATCACAGAGTCTAACGCTGTGGACAGCTGACCGACAGAGGGCATGACGCTCTAAGTGCTAGGAACCACAGCTGCCAGCTCAGCCTTCAGAGCACTTTCACTCTGCACTCCAGAGGAATGTGAAACAGCAACTTTCCACTAATGCTCCTGGACTCGCCGAGCAATCCTTCAGTCTGTCTGGACAGCCGGTTAGTTTCAGGCAATACGGACCAAAATTAACATCTTGACACAAAAATGATCTTATCCCTGACAACAATATGTGAGATGTCACAAGGACATGTTCTTTTTGAACGGATGGATCAATAAATACTCGTCTAAAAGCAAGCGACAGAATGGTAGTCGCCTCGTAGCAACGCTTTTCTTTTTTTCAGCCTGGTGGCTTTTTTGAATCTGAAGAGGGAAGTGGAAGAAACACGAGAAAAATCCCCTTAAAGATCAAAAAGGCAGACATTAGCACTTACAGTAACACTATCAAATATTTGTGTGTAGGTGATTATCGCTCACAATCTTGAGTGCATCACTTCATGCATCAACGTTCAGAAGACAAAAAAATAAACATAACTCAGCCTTTAAGCTGCGACACTTGAATGAAAATAAAATTGATTTGGTTGCAGTTTTTTAACAGAGCTGTGTAGCTACTGAACAAATGAAGTAGTTCCAGTCCTTAAACAAAGTTTAAGCAAAGAAGAGATTATTGTTCCATGTTTTTCACATAAAAGCTCAAATGTCTATAAATAAACTCAGTATAACTCAAGCCACTCTTCTGTTGTTACATGTTTATTTTGAAAAAATGTCTATGTAAGCAGATCTGCCTCTTTGTCACGGCTGCACAGCAGTCGTGTGGTGAATTGAGAAAAGGATCCAAGATGCAGGCACTGACTGGGGTGCGAGTGAAAATTTATTTGCAGAGGTGATAAAGTGACAAAACAGGAAGAGCAGAGCGGGGAGTAAACAAACCTAAACTGGGAAAACTAAAGAACAAAACTTAAACCAGACACTCACGGGAGGAGGAGCGAAATGCACAAAGAGAGATGGCAGAGAGACGCAGAATGAATACCAGGTAACAGAATAATGCAGACTGACATGGAGTTAAACAGACGACGCGACAGAGAGCACAGGAAAACACAGGGCTTAAATACACGGGGAGTAATCAGGGAATGGGCCACAGGAGGGAGACACAGCTGGGAGCAATAAGGCTAACGAGACAGGGGAGAGGTAAAACTGAACACACTGACATGAGACATGAACTTTCAGAATAAAACAGGAAACTAACAGACACAGAGAACCAGACCGGACACTGAACTTGACAGGCAGACTCATGAGCAGACACAATAACACCATGGACAGACAGAGGGAACACAGAGAAGTGGAAGCAGGCAGGCAAAGAACAGAAACCTAACAAATGGCAAAATCACAACAGAACACACACTCTGAATGAACAAAAGCATAAGGAACACAAAACACTGAGTCCTCAGACTCAGGACCATGACAGTACCCCCCCTCAAGGGCTGGCACCAGACAGCCCAACAGAAACACAAAAACGGACCAAAGCCAAAAAAAACCCCCACGAACCAAAAAACAAAAAACGACCCAACCAGGGCGGGCGGTGGGGGTCCAGGATGGAGGGACATAGTCCGAAAAGGCCCAGACGGACAAGGTCAGGGGGCCGACCCGGAGGCCAAAACAGTTCAGTTCCGGGGGCCGACCGTGTGAAAGGCAGCAGCAGTGGGGCAGGTCCGGAGGCCGGCCACGCAGTAGGCAGTGGTGTGGAAACAGTTCTGGGGACCAACCGTGCAGACGGCAACAGCGGCGTGGAAACAGCTCTGGGGGCCGACCGTGCGGACGGCAACAGCGGTGTGGAAACAAGTCCGGAGGCCGGCCACGTGGAAGGTAGTGGCGGCGTTCAGGAGGGCGTTCAGGAGGGCGTCCACAGTGGCGGAGATGCCCAACAAGCGGCCTGGCAGATGACCGACGATGTGGAGGTGGTAGTAGGGGACCTGAAGGCTGCGTGGCCCCTGCAGCCCCAGGCGAAGCGGAGGCTGGACCAGACGAGGCGGAGGCTGGACCAGACGAAGCTGATGAGGATGATGAGGATGCGGAGGCTGGACCAGGCGAGGCTGAAGCAGAAGCGGAGGCTGGACCAGGCGAGGCTGATGAGTATGCTGGAGCCGGACCAGGCGATGCTGATGAGGATGCTGGAGCCGGACCAGACGAGGATGAAGCAGTGGCTGGACCAGACGAAGCAGCTGATGAGGATGAAGCAGTGGCTGGACCAGACGATGCTGAAGCAGTGGCTGGACCAGGCGATGCTGAAGCAGTGGCTGGACCAGGCGATGCTGAAGCAGATGCTGGACCAGATGCTGGACCAGGCGATGCTGAAGCAGATGCTGGACCAGATGCTGGACCAGGCGATGCTGATGAGGAAGCGGAAGCTGGACCAGGCGAGGGTGATGAGACTGCAGCTGGTGATGAGACTGCAGCTGAGGGCTGGACGGGCTCCTCGGGCCCCCCAGCTGACGAGGCAGAAGGCTGGACGGGCTCCTCGGGCCCCCCAGCTGACGAGGCAGAAGGCTGGACGGGCTCCTCGGGCCCCCCAGCAAAAACAGTCTCAGAACCAGTGGGCACTAAAGCCCCTGGCACACACAGGACAGAACCAGCAGGTGCGGAGACCTCTGGCAGAGACAGAAAAGAACCAGCAGGCACACGGGCCTCTGGCAGGGACGCAACAGAACCAGCAGGCGCACGGGCCTCTGGCAGGGACGCAACAGAACCAGCAGGCGCACGGGCCTCTGGCAGGGACGCAACAGAACCAGCAGGCGCACGGGCCTCTGGCAGGGACAGAACAGAACCAGCAGGCACACGGGCCTCTGGCAAACACATGGCAGACTGCAGCTGCACAGAGCATTGGGTCTGCTCAGG
Organism: Aulonocara sp. 'chitande type north' Nkhata Bay; assembly: GCF_057382095.1. Classification (NCBI taxonomy): domain Eukaryota; kingdom Metazoa; phylum Chordata; class Actinopteri; order Cichliformes; family Cichlidae; genus Aulonocara; species Aulonocara sp. 'chitande type north' Nkhata Bay. Next base: position 31,992,474 of record NC_141358.1, on the reverse strand, counting down.
CAGCGACGGCCGGGTGTGGTCCTCAGCTGGCTTCTTAACCGCCAGGGGTCCTGAGTCTGCTGGGGGCTGAGACCCAGCCTCTGGGGAGGCCCTGGGGCGAGTAACAGTCTCTAAATTAGCCAGTTTCTGAGAAACTAGAGTGGTTTTAATGCATTTGTCTCTCCGCTCAAAATGGGTGCTAGGAACGAGATTCAAAATGGGTGGCACAGACACAGCCTCCAGTATGGAGGGAACGGGTGATCGGGCTAATGGCATAGATGCAGGCTGGGCTAATGAACTGGCTAAAGGCTGATGTACTGGTTGAAGTGAGACTGGAGTTGGTGGTGGAGTGGATGAAACACAGTCAGCTACTGTTATGGATGTTTTGAAAATGCCAACTTGTGAGAGGTCAGTTACCACGAAGGTAGGTAAACGCCGTGTACTGTCTTTACCCTCCCCATGAACGGCCCCAGAAAACACAGTCCCAGAAGCACCAGCGTCCTTAAAACTCACCACAGCTGGTCGCACAGGAGTCCCTGAATCCGGCTGTGGGGTGAAGCGTCGGTGGCGCGAATGTTTCCTCCCCACCGCTGACGGCTCCGACAGGCAGGGAAAAACCTCTGGGGGGTCGGGCCGTGAAACCTCCGGTGGGTGAATCTGAGACGGATGCTTTGTGGCGGTCGTAGTCCATTGTTGCTGGGCACAATTGGCTACTTCCCGAGCTTGCACCGCTTCCTGGGCTTTATGCAGCTCAGCGATTAAGTCTGTAAATCCCCGGACCTGGTGGAGATAGGGATTTCCGGCCAGGATTGCCTCAACGGCATTTATCCCCACAACTTTCGCTCGTGCATTGGAGGTGTGGGTTACCCAGTCCACCAGGCGTAGGGCACGTGTGAGGTCGCTCTCCCCGGCCAAGACCGCTGGATCCATCTTGTGGTCGCGTCGTACTGTCACGGCTGCACAGCAGTCGTGTGGTGAATTGAGAAAAGGATCCAAGATGCAGGCACTGACTGGGGTGCGAGTGAAAATTTATTTGCAGAGGTGATAAAGTGACAAAACAGGAAGAGCAGAGCGGGGAGTAAACAAACCTAAACTGGGAAAACTAAAGAACAAAACTTAAACCAGACACTCACGGGAGGAGGAGCGAAATGCACAAAGAGAGATGGCAGAGAGACGCAGAATGAATACCAGGTAACAGAATAATGCAGACTGACATGGAGTTAAACAGACGACGCGACAGAGAGCACAGGAAAACACAGGGCTTAAATACACGGGGAGTAATCAGGGAATGGGCCACAGGAGGGAGACACAGCTGGGAGCAATAAGGCTAACGAGACAGGGGAGAGGTAAAACTGAACACACTGACATGAGACATGAACTTTCAGAATAAAACAGGAAACTAACAGACACAGAGAACCAGACCGGACACTGAACTTGACAGGCAGACTCATGAGCAGACACAATAACACCATGGACAGACAGAGGGAACACAGAGAAGTGGAAGCAGGCAGGCAAAGAACAGAAACCTAACAAATGGCAAAATCACAACAGAATACACACTCTGAATGAACAAAAGCATAAGGAACACAAAACACTGAGTCCTCAGACTCAGGACCATGACACTCTTGTTATACTGATTAAAATTCTTTGACCCTGTGTGTCAAATAAATAATAAAATGACTTTTGGCCAGTTTTGACATCTGACCTGTAGGAATGGGCGTACACTGCTACGATGAAAACATCTTTAACTCATTCTCAAACTGGCAGCAGTGTGCAAAAAGCTTTTGTCAGATAACCTATGAAGAAAAAATATAGTACGTAGTTTTTGGCAGCGATAAATGGAAAGCTTTCAGTTATTCAGAGCCAGGACTGAATTTAATGCCATGCCTAAATTAAGCTTGAATTAAGCGCAGCGTTAGACATGACGCCTGAATGAAGCTGCTAAAAAAGAATCTTAAATAAAGCAGATTTTTGTTTTTTGGATCACTTAAAATCGATCATGTGTTGCCAAACTATTAGGAAGCAAAGTTCTTCACCCTAGTTAGTTTTTAAACTCACATCTTTGCATGAGGTTGCTTGTAAATCACACTTGAGTGTGTGAATGTGTGTGTGAATGGGTGGATGATTGTGTATAGTGTAAAGCGCTTTGGGGTTCTTAGGACCAAGTAAAGCGCTATACAAATACAGACCATTTACCATTTAAGCAAAAATAAATATGTCATAAACAAAGCAACCAAGCTGAGGAAAACACAGTGTATTTCCTCAGTAATGCAGAGCAGGAGCAAAGTCATTTTTGGGGAGTAAAATGAAACCAAGCAAGACAAGGTCAGGTTGCAACTTTCCTGAGATGTCACAGAACTGTGTGCTTGTTGGTAACCTTTATGAAAAATGAGCAGAAATAAAACCACTGTGACCACAGTGGTTCTCGGCAATTGAGCTTAAATTTAGTTTACATCAGTACTAAATCTTAAACGCCAGAAAACAATTTGAGAACATCTTGATTTCCTTCCTCTTCTGCTTCACATACATATTTAGTCGATGGTGTTGAGATAGTGAACTGGAGTAATCATGGCAGATTCTGCAAAGGACATACTCAAGATAGCGGGCCCCATTTACTAACATGTGCAACACAAAAGAACTGCGCAAAGAGTTTACGCAAAATCACCATCAGATGTATGACACAAACACACAGGACAAGTGTGTTCTTACTGTATGATTTGCGTATGATAGGGAACAGGACTCATTCCAAATCAACCACAGCCCATTTCTCTAAAAAGGATAGCTATAAAAGGAAATACACTGAACAAAAATATAAACGCAACACTTTTGTTTTTGCTCCCATTCCCCATGGGATGGACGTAGAGACCTAAAATTCATTCCAGATACACAATATAACCATCCCTCCCAAACAGTGGTCACAAATCAGTCCAAATGTGTGGTAGTGGGCACATCTGCTATATTGAGATAATCCATCCCACCTCACAGGTGTGCCACATCAGGATGCTGATCTGACATCATGAGTAGTGCACAGGTGTACCTCAGACTGCCCACAACAAAAGGCCACCCTGGAATGTGCAGTTTTGTCTCACAGCAAAATGCCACAGATGCCACAAGCAATGAGGGAGCGTGCAATTGGCATGCTGACAGCAGGAATGTCAACCAGATCTGTCGCTCGTGCATTGAATGTTCATTTCTCAACCATAAGCCGTCTCCACAGGCGTTTCAGAGAATATGGCAGCACATCCAACCGGCCTCACAACCGCAGACCTCTTGTAACCACACCAGCCCAGGACCTCCACATCCAGCAGGTTCACCTCCAAGATCGTCTGAGACCAGCCACCCAGACAGCTGCTGGAACAATTGGTTTGCACAACCAAACAATTTCTGCACAAACTGTCAGAAACCGTCTCAGGGACGCTCAACTGCATGCCCGTCGTCCTCATCGGGGTCTTGACCTGACTCCAGCTCGTCGCCGTAACAGACTTGTGTGGGCAAATGCTCACATTCGATGGCGTCTGGCACGTTGGAGAGGTGTGCGCTTCACGGATGAATCATGGTTCACATTGTTCAGGGCAGATGGCAGCTGAGAATGTCCCAGTTCTTGCATGGCCAGCATACTCACCGGACATGTCACCCATTGAGCATGTTCGGGATGTGCTTGACCGGCGTATACGACAGCGTGTACCAGTTCCCACGACTATCCAACAACCTCGCACAGCCATTGAAGTGGAGTGGACCAACATTCCACAGGCCACAACTGACAATCTGATAGACTCCATGCGACGATGTGTTGCACTGCATGAGGCAAATGGTGGTCACACCAGATACTGACCGGTTCTGGGTCCCCAGACCCCCAATAGCGCAAAAAAATGCACATTCCAGGGTGGCCTTTTGTTGTGGGCAGTCTGAGGTACACCTGTGCACTACTCATGATGTCAGATCAGCATCCTGATGTGGCACACCTGTGAGGTGGGATGGATTATCTCAATATAGCAGATGTGCCCACTACCACACATTTGGACTGATTTGTGACCACTGTTTGGGAGGGATGGTTATATTGTGTATCTGGAATGAATTTTAGGTCTCTACGTCCATCCCATGGGGAATGGGAGCAGTAACAAAAGTGTTGCGTTTATATTTTTGTTCAGTGTACATTTGCACTGAAGAAAATAAAAAGAACCCTAGGTTTCTCTGCAGCACTGTAGCCAGGCCGATAAAAAAATAGTTGGGCCAAGTATCCCTTTAACCTGAACTAATGAACTAATGAACCGTGAATCTCTTCAAAGCTAAAATTTAAACCACTAGATAAGAAGTTACTCATAACCATCTCACATACGTAACATTATCTACAGCTACTTTCAGTAGCATTGATCGGTTGGAGACTCTTTCTCTTCAATTGATCTTTCTGAGTTGACTTCAGTAGTTCTTCCTCCAAACCATCAACATGTCTTTTAGACCCTATTCCTACAAGACTGCTCTGAGAAGTTCTACCATTAATTAATGCTTCAATGTATTGGCTATGTACCACAGGCCTTCAAGCTGGCAGTTAAATTAGTAGTTAAATTCTTACATGAAAAGCCATCACTTGACCCAGCTTTCTTAGTTAATTATAAGCTATAATATTTTATTAGAGCGATTACAGCATGCCGTAGGTGTTAAAGGTACTGCAGTGCGGTGGTTTGAATCATACCTATCTAACAGAATCCAGTTTGTTGTTGTAAATGTAAACTTAGGTTAAATATGGAATTCCACAGGATTCTGTGCGAGGAACAATTCCTTTTACATTACAACACATAGTGAGGTTTCACTCACTATGTGTTTATGCACCTCTCTGCATATAATCATTAGTAATTATTAATCTCTTAATCACTGGGTCTCTTCCACAGTGTGTCTTTATCCTATCTTCCGCTTATTGAGCCTGGTTCTGCCAGAAGTTTCTTCTTGTTGAAAGTGAGCTTTGCCTTCCCACTCTCACCAAGCACTTGCTCATGCGGGGTTTAAGTGGAGAAAGTGGCGACAATGTCGTAAGAGAGAATCCTGTACTGCTAGGACAGAAAGAAAGGAAAAAGCAAAACTGGAGAAACTTAAAAACACGGTGTCCAAAGTCTGAGGAGGAAACCAGAAAAGGGGCAGCTGTCTAACATATAAAGTGTAAAACCAAAACTAAAACTACAGATTCTGACACTGTTTTAGCAAAAACAATAATTTTACTTGAGGGCAATCCCCTCACTCATATTTTGAACAGTCAGCAGGAGCTAACTAGCTAGTATGCTGCTTTCAGTCTTGTGTTCTCCCTACCACCCAGTCAGGTTAGGGTTGTGCATGTCATTCAGTTGCTTACCCAAAGGTGATTTTGTCCAGCTGCTGGATAGATTCCACATTGACTCTGACTATATGGCAGTCCTTCTACTCTAACAGGAACCTGCAGCAGGTCTAGTACTGCTTTATGTGCTACTACAAAGTTGTGCAGAACAAGAATTCAATGCATACATTTTCCATCTGCCTTCCAAGACGGTGGAAGTGAAGTTTACCTACATGATCAGAGGCTCAGACTGAGAGAAAAACATCATGGAAGCAGATTAAGTTGAAGATATGACAGCATGAAATGTCTCAATATCTCACAGTCGTGTAAAAAAACAAAACAATTGATCATGTGTTAGTGTAACCCATCCCCCTAAAGAATTCCCGGAATCAGACTTTGGACCATGTTTAACTAAATCCCTTCAACGAAATCCAGACAAATGATAATCGTCTAGTCAGGCTGCATTTTGCTTTGTTTCCAGGATTTCTCTCCAACTTCCAAACTATTTGTGGAAAAATATTTCTTCATAAAAACATTTGAGGCACACAAACAGAAAACAAAACAGAATTTTTTGTGGCTTTTTCCACAATTCAAAATGATCACCAGTGTGAGCAATAAAGTACAAATGGACAGCATCATTGGTGTTCAGTAAATAGATTCTACCTAAATCTGTTAATTAGTGCGAACTTTCTGTGGTGAATGTGTGCAGAAAACACCAGCGATTAGAGAAAAGGCTGCAAAAGCACACAAAGCACCAACGGAAATACAAAAATCATACAAAACACAACAGAAATATTTTGGGGAGAAACTAATGTGATGGAACAACTGTGGAAGTAACAGAAACCAAAACACACCAAGGATTGCACTGAAACACGCTTCAGAGGCATCGTCTGTGTTACGAAGGAGAAAAGGAATCAAGATAATGTGTGTTTTAATCACACAATTCGGCAGAAGACTGTAGATAAATGTTTGCTATAGACCATTTATTGTTAGTGTGTTTCTTCAGGAGCTGTTTCTCCCTGTTTGTCTCCACCTTTTACACCATGGACAGAAAAACTTGCATGTGAACATGGCAAAAAAACCCATTCATGGGGTCTGTGTGGACACAGTGGAGGATTATAAATACCTTGGTCTGAAGACTGACAATAAACTGGACAAAACACAGAAGGCCTAAAAAACCCCAAACGATTTATTTTTCCTGAGAAGTTCTTTAATATCTCAATGTTTTATGATTCTGTGGTGTGCTGGCACAGCAGACTGAGAATAACATACAGCAACAAACTCAAGAAACGGATCTGCGAAGCCAGAAACGTAACCATCACACACTTACCCTGCATCATGTAAACCAGACTTCCTGTGAGCAGAGCCACACAGTTGGTAGGCTGATGGTTGTGTAGGTACTGAAACCCCCACCCTCGGACGTAGGACTTCTCATACATCAGGCGTGATGCGTTGCCGATCACCTGCAGGAAACGTTCCTGCTGGCCCTTGTTCAAGTACTCATACAGGAAGTCGTAGGCAGTGGCAAATCCAACTAAAGAGTGTGCAAGAGGAACTTCATCCCAGGGAGCGTCTTTAACAAGCCTGCAATACATAGATCAGACAAACAGAAGGGAAAGCATCAGCAAGTGGAAAGAAATTGCAAGTATGAAATTTTCACTCTTTTCAACGAAATCCTGGCAAATGGCTTCTAATGAACGAGAAAGCCTTCCTTTGCAAAGGCTTTTAATTAACATAGCAGCTGTAAAAGGGCTGGTCTCTTTGAAAGCAAAATAAAGACGCTAAATAGGATTTATCAGCAAAATTACAAGTGTACCAACAAAACGAGACATTAGAAATGCAGCGTGGGTAGATTCTCTCCAGGTTGGATCTAAGACTGCTGACGTGTGAACTGCAAAGTGTTACTTTTGAGAAAAAAAGTGAAAGCAACCATTCTGTTCAGGTTAATTAAAGGGAACTGAACTACAGATGTGTGGACTGCATTTTAACAGCCAATAATTGACATCATGGATTGTGCTGAGATCTACACAAAGGCTGTCTTAAGATCTAAACCGGACTAGAGTCCTGTTATCACCTCCAGTCTAGCTGCAAGGATAAATCACTAAACACTAAAGCAACAACAACAACAAATAATAGAAATCTGTTCATCTCAACTGAAAAAACCTCCTGTGTAAATTTGAATTGTGGTAACTAAGAATCAGTTTGCACCTCTGTTGTAGAGAGTGGGTCAAAAGAGGACAGTAGGCAGCATTCCACTTCAGTGCGACACAAAGTAAGCACAGGGTGTAGCATCCTAAATACTGTCATTTTGGGTAATTTGACTAACCATCAAGCCTAGTTTGTTGACTTTCACTGTAGTTGTACTACCTTTCACAGAAATTTATAATGCTGCTATAATTTCATTTTTCAAGCTTTGGCATCTGCAGTCTACAAAAACATCCAGTACTAGTTGGAGCAACGTCAGCAACCAGGCTACAAAGAGTCCAATCTGCTGCAAGTGCACGCCATGAAAGCATACTTTTCTTTGCATTGACTGAAAATGGCACATGAGTAGTGGGGTATCCCCTGTCCTGCAGCCCGTTGTGCATTAGACAATTTCACTACTATCGTAACACACTATATTGCTATACTGAATTGAGGTTTTCCAATCACTTCCATGGACAAAAGTGTATAAAATCACTGGGAATTCCAGTGTGGTACAGTGATAAAATGCCACCTGTGCAACAAGTCCAGTTGTGAAATCTCCTCACTATTAAATATTCCACAGTCAACTGTTGGTGGCGTCATAACAAAGTGAAAGCGACTGATTTTATGTGGTAGGCCACATAAAATCAGTCAGCAGCTGCTGAGGTGCATAGTGCTCTTAATGCTTCAGCATAAGAGTACCAACTTTGGGGAAACAGTTTGGGGATGGCCACTTCCTGTTCCAACATCACTGTGCACCAAAGTAAAGTCCATACATACATGAATGAGTGAGTTTGGTGTGGAAAACTTGACTGGCCTGCACAGAGTCCTTACCTCAACCCTGACAGAACACCACTGGGATCAACTAGAGCAGAGACTTCGATCCAGGCCTTCACATTACCGGTAGTCTCTAACCTCAGAAATGCACTTGTGCAAAAATGATCAAAAATTCCCATTAAAACTTCTAAACTTTGTGGTTATGTATGTATAGGTAGCTCTGCTTTGTGGTCTATGGACACACACTATTGAGCCTTCGCAGAAACCCCCAGCTGCCCCAATTACACACTTGATAAAATGCATTAATGGTATTCTTCCTTCAGCTGGATCCTTAAATTTATATTCATTCATTTGAAAATCAGAGCTTTTTTTATTTTTGAAACCTGGCCAAAGGACAAAAAAGAAAAGAGAATAAAAGTTACTGCAAACTTAGAGTTGGACTTGATATTAAATTATGCCAAAACACACTAGTTTTGATTTTATATATTTCTCTTGTTTGCTTTTTATTCCACTATTTTTATTTTATTCCGGCACACATGTACAATGACAATAAAAAAAAAACACACACACACGCACCAGAGAGGCAGGCACCATTCTGCCACAAAGTAGAAGCTCTTCATTGGAACATGGTTGTTGCAGGCGTAATTGAAGGTCATGAATACCACAGCTGACTGATTCCTGGAGCCACTCTGCAGAGGCCCCGAGAGGTTCAGTGACCACAATAAAAGTGCGGCCAAGTAGAAAACTCACAGTGTGCTCTTAAGACGTGAAAACACATGCTCAGTGGCTTTTCTTTTCTGCACTGTGGCACACATCCTAATGTTGTGAAAAATGCCCTGTAAATTGCACTAATGCCAATCTGGAAAATCCCCCTGGCCCTGTTCAGTGGTTGGAGGGAACATGGCAACCGTGCAGTGGAATGAGAAGGATTAAACTGTCCCTTTAAAGAAGAATTCACCTGAGATTCTCTTTCTGTTCTTGTAAAACTGAGCACCTATGAAACAACAGGAATGCTTTATAACACACAAACTGACAAGTTTAGATAAGGGAGAAACATAATTCTGCTGTGAGTGACACAACAGATAATGATGTTCCACCACTGGGAACATGTACTGCCAAGAATCTTGAGCAGCGTTTGTATAGTAGCGCGATGAAGACAGTTAATTATCACATTTATCAATTTTGACATCTTTAATATTGAATGCTGATTTCAATAAATGAAAAAGAAAGACAAATTAGGCTTAGAAATATGGACTTATTCTCCACATCTGAAGTCCTTTGGGGAGGAAATGATGCAGGGAAGAAAATCATGGGTGGTGCACAAAACCTGCTTTGAAATTTCTAAGAAACTGGAGCAGTCAAAAAACACTCTTCGGTCACTAGGACTTGCAATATTGCTATAGCTTGTTTTGTATTTGTATAATATTAATTTGGAAAACTTTTTATTGCAAATGTATTGTTTGTGAAGTGAACCAGGTGTAAAACATCTATGGTGTCTGTTTCCATCCTAATGATGATCCAGAGAGGGCATTTTAACTGGCACGGTGACACAGTACGATAACATAAAAATCTAAAGACCACCAGTAGAGGAGACTTTGATTTAACTGTGCTCTTTTGCTAACTTTTGCATGTCTAAGTCCTGCTAAACCTTTTTGGCTAATTAGAATACATTAGAATAAATTAAAAACCCTAGAAAAAAAAGTACATGGTTCTATTCCATTCACCCTATATTTACTGAGGACTATCTCACAAGTATCGACAAAGTGATCTGCAGCAACATTACAAACAATTTAATTGGCTCTGAAAAACGAGTCTAAGTCTTCTTTTTCCCCAGCTTCTTTGGTTTACCGAAATACATAACTTGACACGCCCCCAACCACTGGTAAAAAAAAAGGAAACTCAAACTATACACAAGAATTTCCCAACATTCCTGCAGGACCTGCTGATTTAAATCTTGCTTATTAACACTGTTTACACCATTAATAGTCAAAAACTGCAGAGGTTGAGCAAACTGTTTGAAAATGTAAGAGAAGCAAGCACTGAGATGGTGATGATTAACAAATATTATACAGGTAGAGAGCCTGACTCCTGCAAGATTGTGAAGCCACTATTTCCATATATGAAAGTATTTAAGCACCACTTCTGATTGGTTTTAGTCTTTCAAACAGAATGTGTGTAGAATTGGAAGCGGTGAATGACTTTAATCCACTTTTCAGCCTTTTTGCATTTGCCAGCCAGAACTGATGGCCATTGAACTCAATCGAATTGTTAGGGAAATAAGGAAGCACGGCTACTGGCATGAAGTTCAGTCATGGCTGACTGTGAAAAGCCTGAGGATTGTCCAGGCATTGGCTGAATGGATGAATTCAGCTGACTTGCTAATGTTTTTCTCACAGTAGGAAATGTGGCGAGGTGGAAAATAAAAACATAGACATGCATGTGTTTATATCATTTCGATTTTAGACTGACACATTTCCGAGTGGCTAGTCTAAATTTACCCCTGAGAATTTTGGTTGCCAATAAGTCTTGACTGTTATAATTAAACTTGAAAGAGGTTTTGGAGCTAAAGAAATATAGCTTTGTACAACGACTTTGGGACTAAGCAGAACATTAGTTTAGATCACTTTGTTTTCACATTTTAAATTAAGTTCAATTTAGTTAAAATTTGTTTATATAGCGCTAAATCACAACAGCAACCACCTCGAGCTTGAGCCGGATAATACTGTAAATTAGAAAGCAGACACAGAAGAAACTCCAACAATCATGCGACCCTCTCTGAGCAAGTACTTGGTGACAGTGAGAAGGAAGGAAGCCTCTGACAGATCAAGGCTCAGGTAGAGGCAGCCATCTGCCACAACAGGTTTAGGGTGAGTGACAGGACATTTTTAAAAAAAACCCACACACTTTCTGTTGAATCATAATACGAATGAATAAAAAATAAATGCTATGACCCAGTCACATAGTTTATCAGTAGCAGGAAGGCAGTGGAGTGTCCAAAGAAGATGCTGACTGCAGTAAACAGTTAAGTTTGCTAAGAAAACCATTTAAAGCCTAAATTCAGATGACTGGATTTTAGAGGTTTTGAGTACTTTTTCCATTTAGCTGTGTTATCATTCTTAAAAACTGTTTGTGACCAAATAGTTTCTGTTTGTTTTCTTCCTGAATTAAATTAACACAGATACACTGCTGTGGAAAAGTATTTCCCCTCTCCTAGTTTCTCATTTTTTGCAATTTGCCACACTCGTTTAGTTGTCTTTGTTGATGATCTTAGAGTAAATATGAAATGTCGTTTTTTATTTATTAAGGGAAAAATGCTATTCAACTCTACCTGGATACCTCTACCTGAAAAACTGACAGTAATATGTATATTTAATTATTAGTTTGGGGAAGTATGGATGAATTTGGCTTTGTTCACCCTCAAACAAAATGCTCCTGCAACAAACAGAATGTAACTCTGTGAAAAGCACTGAATTGATACTTAGAGAAACTTCAAAGCCTGAAGAACGTAGCAACCTATCGTCACCTAAGATAATATATGCTGTGTTCAGAGTTGATATAAACAGCTCATTGCTGTGGTTTCCTTTGCACATCCAAAATAGTCATCATCATACATTCTTACCTAATTTGACATCAAAGTGCTGATATGCAGCAAAGCTAAAATCCCTCTGCCATGTTCAAACCAACGATAATAATGAGCCCTATGGCACTGATTGTGTATACTCTGCAGCTCTGTTCAGCCACTCAAACACTGAGGTTGCATATGTCATAACCACACAATCATAAGTTCCATACAAAGGTGGCAAATGTCGTGTCAAAACTCCCTGAGAATTACTTAGCCTTGTGTAAACTGAAGCAAACATATGATGGAAACATATTCTCTAGGATGAAGTGTACATCATACTAAAGCAAGAGCTCCCACAGCTGGATTACCAAGTTGAAAACATGGGAAATACAAGAAAGATTGGTTAGGGAAATGACTGTAGCTTAGCCTGATGATATGCAATACAGAGGAGAACTAACCACAACTAGAGGCAGTCCCTGTCAGGTCACCTGGACCCTGAGCTTCAGTCACAACCCAGGCCTGAACTATTCAGCCCACATCTGAATATTTCATTTCCTCTCACTTGGGGTGAGGGTGGGGGTTGTTTGGGCAAACAGCTGCTAAACATATTTCCTGGACTACAGACTTATCGGCCCACAATGCATCTTTACCACGAGTCTTCCCACAGAGAAGGACCGGAACACTCCAGAGAGGGGACTGACTAAAAAGCCACTGACAGCAGTGGTTTAGCATTAAAGCTGCATTGATGAAGATGTAGGGGTGGGGCAGAGATATCGAGTAACATCTGTAAACTGTAAACAAAAAGTTTCAGTCACAGTCACAGTCACAAGTAAAAAACAACAGAAAATATACCAACTAGGCTGGGCTGCCATCCTCTCCATGTAGTCCTTGACCAGATCGAGGGCCCCGGCCCTGTGTGGGTACAGCAGGCAGAACATGGACAGGACGCCCAGGTTGTTTCCATAAACCTCATTCCAGCGGGCGCTGAACTCGGCCGGGCTCCAGGGGGGCAGGTACTCCTCGGGGTGCTCTAGCATGGTCTCCCCGGCCTCACGGATTCGTCTCGCCATCTCTTGGTGAGTCCCTGCAGCTGCGTACTGCAGCTGTTCCACATCCCCACGGCTGAAGTACAGCATGGGATGACCATTGTAGTTGCCCCCCATGAAGGGGATTCCTCCGCTGGGGTCCACCTCGGCTACAGCTGCCAGAGAGAGCAGGGGCCACAGAAGACTTATGAAGAAGACAGTGGGCGCCCCGCGGGTGTAGGTTCTCATCCTCTCATCGGAGACTGGGCTGTGGCATTGCCGAAGGAGCTCAGCTGAGAAGGGGAAGGGGGAGAAAGATTTGAGAAAGCCGGCCCATATTCTGCAGAGTTTTTTTTCTCGCAAAAGCCCTGCATTCCTTGAATAATTAGATACAGCTGTAGGCCTGATGATCCGGCCTTTCCATACTGATGGAGAGGCAGCAGTGTTTAGAAACGATCAGCACTGTCTGATAGAGTAGGACTTTATCGTTTCCAAGAATTTAAGAATAGCCTAAAATTTCCATGAAACACCGCCTTACCTTCTCTTAAACCCACAGGATTTAAGTCGGCGTTGCTATTGTCAGACAAGTCTTGCCATGCACACCCAGGCCAGGCCAGAGGAGCAGGCCCTAGAGGTCATAAATGGCCCATTACTGCAGTAACATTAGTCTGGTTCACTGAAACACGCTTTAAACCAAAATGGTGTGCTTTACAGTGAGACTGTGCTCCAAACATGAGCGTAAATTCCATGACCTTAGAGGAGCTTTTGGCAAAGCCCCAGTGGAAAAGCATTTGGTAGTGATTTAAAAGACGTCTAGACTGGAGTCCGTTCTAACAGGCTGAAAGTGGACGTGCATCTTATAAAGAAAGAAAATTCAAGCCGGAATGTAAAACTGAGTCTCCTCCTGGAATTAATTCTGACATTTGACCTCAGGAGGCGTCACATTCCTCTGTGGTGAACACGAAGGTGGAAGATTTATACCAAGGACCAAGCAGAACAGAAAACTTTTTTTTTTTTTAAGCTCTCTATCTTATGGTTTTCATTAAATTCAGGCTCAGTCAGGACAGCTGTAGTCAACAGAAGATTGTTATAAAATTAGAGCTACCAGAATAAAAAATGATAATAATATTATTTATATTGTTATTTGGCAGATTCTTTTATATGTTTGTTTACAATTGGCATATTATACAAAAAAAAATATTACATAGTTATGATAATGCTTTTATGTTGATATTTAAGGTTTAAACACTGCTATTTCTGTCTATTTCTTTTTGGCAGCAGCAAAGCACAGAGCACAGCTGGCATCAGTGACAACAGTTCTCATATAAATTAGGTCAAAAAAAGGATGAAAAGAGGAGGGCAGAGGTGGGTTGCAAAGCGGCTTGCTCAGCTGATGTGTACAGTCTAGAGCAGGTTAACTAGCGTGCCCCGTATGATATTTGCCAATTGAATGTGTAGAAAAGTATGAGCCGAGCCATCGACTAGTACGGGATGACCTTAGAATGAAACGAGCTGATTGGCTGGGACTGCAGCTGAGCTCTGACTTCTATGTTTTATCACTGCTTTACAACATGACTTTTTTTTTATTTTGTAAAAGGATAAAAAGCATGTGATAGTTAAGATATCCTACTGTAACTGAATGTAAAAACATAATCTGCAAAATGTGTATTGAACACAGTGATTAAGATATTTTATTTCCTCTGTTTTAACGGATAATCATTCCTTGGTGAGGGGTGTGTATGTCATGGTTGCAGCTTTTCAGAGATGATTGCCTTCCCTCTCCATTTAACATCACTGTAGATTAGTGATGGGATTTCCAGCTCTTTTTAGAGAACCGGCTCTTTCGGCTCCGAACCGGCTCTTCAGGTTGTTTTGTTGCTTTAATTAATTTATTATTAACAACAATATAAAACTAGAAAAATTTGCATTTCCTGCGAAAATGCAGTGTGGATGCTTTAAAGCTGAAGCTGTATGCAAAAACTAGCTGAAAAGTTGCAGAAATTGTAAAAACTTTGCAGAAGCAAAGGAACTTTGCTAAAATGGAATAACTTAGCAGAACTGCAACATCTTAGAGGAAACATAATACTTGGCAGAAATACAATAGCATAGCAGAACTTAGCAGAAATATTGTAACTTACCAGAAACATGATAACTTCTCAAAAATACAAGAATTTAGGATAAATAGTATAAGATAACAGAAAGAATATATTTAGCCAAAAATACTTAAACATTACGGAAACACTATGATTTAGAAAAATAGTACAACATAGCAGAAATACTGTGATTTACCAGAGACACTGTGATGAACTATGAATATTGTCATTTTAAATTAATACTATGGTTTAGCACAAATACTATCATTTGACAGAAATACTATCATTTGGCAGAAATACTGTGTTTCAGCACAAATACTCTGGTTTAGCACAAAGGAGATTAAGGAGATATGACAATTCGAAAATGCCTCTCATTACAGAAATCAAGCGGTGATTTTGAACAAACTCTCCATTGACTTTCTATGGAGAGTTTTCCGACTTTCTGTTGGTCTGAGGAGATTTGCCAAAATTCTATAAATTCCACAACAATGATAGTGACATTTTCAGAAAGCCAGCAAAAATACCTACGTTTTGATGTATAATTTGTGGAAGTTGAGTGAAAATTGAGCAAGTAGCAAGAAGTTGTTCGGACATGAAGAGAAGACTGCGAAACCTTCAGTGGCAACAATAACAACGCATGTATTTTGTGAGAAATCACAATTTTGCAACTCAAAACTTTAAGAAGCATAAAAGTAAAACGGTAAAAGATTTGAAAAAGCTGATTTATACCTGAATAGCCCAATAATTTGAGAACATTTTAAAGTTTGAATGGTTGTTCTACGTGAAAATATGAGGAAGTAGTTAAGTTTCAAAAACAAGCTAATTTTAGCAGAATTGCAAAGTTTCCCATTCATTTCAAATTAAAGGAAAAAAGCTTAATATTTTAAAAAGTATAATAGTGAAAAATACCAAAAGACATAGCCGTTATTAGCAGAAATAGCAGAATAGTTTAAAATTTGAACGGTGAAAATCGGCTGAAAATTGTGGAAGTAGATCCACGGCGAAAAGTGTACGGAAACACCAAGAAGGAACTCAATAGTGTGGATGCTTAAAGCATCCACACAATTATGCACAAAAGGAATTACTAATGTAAAAAGTGTGTTTTTATTTATATATGTTTATATATAAATATATGCAGTGGCCCCTAGAGACAAAGCACTACAAACTCCAAAACACATTTCTAGCGTTAACTGAACTTCCAAAACAGAGCTACCTAGATCACTTAAATTACACAATTGAAAGCATATGTGTATTGTTTGTGTATTTATACACAAGCACTCATATATATTCAAATAATTTTTTAAAAATTGTTCATTTACCTGTTACTATCACACACCAAATCCGGTCGTTGGTACTTGCTTGGAGTTTGTACATGTTTGTACATGCTTTGTTTCTAGGTCCACCGTAAATATACTTTTATTTATTCACTCCACATAAAATGTAATAAATAAATCATATAATACAAAAACAAACTATTCACATTTCAACTTTTAACTATTTAATTTTTCAGCTTTTTCCTTTTAAACAAATTTAAAGTGAAACAACACAAAACACTGCAAACCACAACACAATTAAATATAAATTAAAATATGAAAACAAAAAGAACATGCATATTCTCTGTCATATAGGCCTGCATGAATAAACTTTCTGTATCCTTTAATCATCCACAACTACTTTCTGTTGCGGATGACTACTATACCTTTCTAATGTGACGTTGTTGTCCCTGGCTCTCTTTCTCTGTCTCTCCCTCCTGCTCTGTTCCTGTACTACTGAGTGTAACTACCGGCCCTCCCCACTCTTCCCAGCGCAAGCACACGGCCCCAGTGCGGAGTGAAGTGAAAAAAAGATAAGGAGTCGGTGTTGTGCCAAAAAGTGATTTCCGGTATTTGCCAAAAACTGATTGCTCGTATTTAAACTGCTATAAGTAACTTGTTGGGCTATACTATGTGAAACATATGTCAAATGCATCCCTTATGGATGACAAAGTCATCTTAAGCCACAAACAACATTCGTGTAACAAGGTAGAAGCCGCAATCAGTTTTTGGCAGTGACTTTTATATAACCTTTATTTATGCAGTTAAAAAAAATCTCATTAACATTAAAATGTCTTTTGTAAGAGTAAGTTGGCCAAGAGGACAGCAGAAATGGCAGCAAATATTACAATAGTTCTGTAAAAATATTTTAAGTGGGGATAAAGGACCGGATTGGTTATAATGTAAGTACAATAACACAGAGTTGTAAAGATACTTGAAAAACGGATAATTTTTTAATTCTCTATATAACCCCTTTGTAAACCCTGTTCACCGAAGTCTATTTACGAACATACCTAAAGATATTACACATAAAAAATACACAGAAACACTGGGACTCAGTTTTTGGCAGACAATCACTTTTTGGCACAACACAGGCTCGAAAGAGCCATTTCGTTGGCGACCGACACATCACTACTGTAGATTTACTTAATTAAGAAAAACATTTCTCCATTAAGAAAACAATGGATAAATCAGGTGATAATACCTGAATATATGAAACGAATCTGAGCTCTGAACTGAAGGCTTCACTGCTTTAAAGCCATCTGAATTGGCTAGGTTCATCTAACAGAAGAGCACCAGGGCTGAGTAAAGCCAAAAGGAAGTGCCACCTGTGGTGTCTCCAACCGAAAATATAAATATAATTTTAGATTTTTTATTGACTTATTTAAAGGTTAAGTTATATAACTAAGTTATACAGCTGAATTTGCACTGATCATATTAAAAACCTAGCCTGGTAACAGTGATCTATTTTAAGAAAAGTAAGAAGGTTTTTTAAATTATACCAGACCTTTCATCTTAACAGATATTTTCCAGTGTTATTAACAATTTCCCCAATTTACAGGAAAACTAGGCATGGCCTGAGTGTTGGGCTTGTACTTCTCATGTAATTGCTCACATTTGTATTTTGGCAGCATTTTACTCCGCTCAGTAATTTTCCACCGGCTGATACCTTTGGCATTTTCTCATATTTATTAAGTTGGTTTTTTTTCGGGTTTGTTTTTATGTTACCTTAGCACATCTTTACAGCCGTAATAAGACAAAGTCCTGGACGTTAGCTCGTTATCAACACTAGCTAATTCCAGTGTGAAGTACGCCAAGAATGACGTGCTGTTTAATAAATTATTAGAAAACAGTCATAACTTTTATTCCGTATTTTTCCACGGTCACGCTCAGGTATGAAGCTGAGCTGCCTCCTCTGGTTCATGTTTGTAAGGTAATAAGGTACGGTAAAAGTAACGTTAAAATTTTTAAGCTAACTTCTCGCTCAAAGAGTTTCTGCGTTTCATTAAACCCCAAAACCAGCCGACACAAGCAGCTGTGCTTTCAGGAAACAC
Source organism: Aulonocara sp. 'chitande type north' Nkhata Bay (assembly GCF_057382095.1). Classification (NCBI taxonomy): domain Eukaryota; kingdom Metazoa; phylum Chordata; class Actinopteri; order Cichliformes; family Cichlidae; genus Aulonocara; species Aulonocara sp. 'chitande type north' Nkhata Bay. The sequence continues at coordinate 31,974,185 of NC_141358.1, read as the reverse complement.
CCCCCATCAACACAATAGCACCGACACTCGCGGAAATATTCGTTTTCGGTGGTACTGATAATCCAGAGCCACGCACAAAGTCGCCTTGTTCGTGCGTAGCCCACCAAAAAGATTTAAGGACCTCTCAAATGTGTGTGGGGGGGAGAGTCGTTACCTGTCAGAAGCGGCGCTCACAATCCGTATGTCACTTCTTCCAGCTGTCATCTCACAGCAGCAGGTTTCAAAAAGATGATTGATACGGCTGAAAGGCAGAATTTAATAATCCCTTTTTTTTCAAGAGGAAACACAGAGAGAGGAGGGAGGTATGTGTGAGTGCGGAGCCAGCGTCATGCTGGCGAATGAGGAGGGGCCGCAGGAAGAGAAGCTTTAAGAGGACCTAATGAACTGTGGCTGAACGAAAAGCCCCAAACCAGAGCTGCTGTAAACTGCAAGAAAAACGTGGATATATATTCAAATAGTAAGTTTAATCAGAACATTCTTTTTTTTCCCCCAAATTGATTGGCTGTTGAATCTCCTGACAAAAAAAAGACTAAATATGTGAGTTTAAATTTGTAAAATATTTGCAATATCTGGGGGAAAAAAATCACACTGATGATGTAGGAGACTCAAAAGTCATGTATCAAATATGAGACACGAGGCGTTTAGTAATAAAGACTAACCAGCCACGTTTAATAGCTACAGACAGAGTTATACATTTGAAAGGAATGATCAAAAAAACACATTCTGTAAATTTAAAGTCAAGGTTTTAGTTAACGCCCAACTTTACAGCATTAAAAATTAAGATTACAGCCTAGACTCTATGAATATGACTTTAGGCAGTAGTAGCCAACTGCTGTCTGATGTTCCACACAGATGGGAGTTGGAGTCACTCAGCTGCTCTTATCATGTTTGTGCTAATGTGTTTTTTTGAATTTTAATGGAATCTGTGCAGCAAAAGTCGTCAGTTTGCAAAGAAATCTCAAACAACTTGTAAGAAAATCAAAGAACATTTTATTTCTTTGACAATACTTCCAACACTTGAACACTTAAGTGAACTTTCCCTGTGGTTTTAAGAACTTAAGAGCACAAATGAATCCAACATAAGGCAAATGCGCATGTCAAATCTTCCAGGTCTATGAGAAACAAAGAGTACAATCACTACAGCTGTATGCATAAAACACTTGCACACACAGCACAAGTAATAATTCACTTTGGATGACCAATCTCACTTACATGCTGCCAGCTGGATGCTGTTCATTATCAAAATATACCATCTTCACTTGTGAGATGATGGCCACTGTAAAGGAACACTTTGCCATTTGGGAAATCCTATTGTTTGACTTTATCAAAGCCAGATAAGAAGATTTAGACCAGTATCATCTTTGTGAGGTTAGCATAGAGACAGGTCGGGGTCCAGGTTAGCACAAACTAGCATCTACTTTTTGGCACAAAACCTAAGGAATTGAAATTCACATAGTAGGCCTACCTCATGAATTCCATGCCATTCTGCTGCCTTCCCTATAGCAATGATAGCTACCCTAATTGTGCAAATGATTAATCCAAACAGAGTGAACTGTACTGAAGAGATGATGCTAAATCATCTGATAGAAGACATGGAAGAATTCTCGATTTGGCACGATAGATAGAAAAGTCATGTGCAAAGGTACCACGTGCAATCTAAGTGTTCACAAACTGTAGCCGATTCACATTTGGCTTTTATCCCCTTCAATGGAGACCCTTTAACATGCACCAGAACAGAAACAAATAACTGGCATGAATCGAAGGCTAACAAAAGAAAAAAGAAAGTACACAGATCATATCCAAAGAAAAGCATGGGTTGTCTATGTTTTATCTTGTTTTTCGCATTGTTACATTTGGAAGAGTGCTTTGGGCTATGGGTCAGCATTACAGAAGAGGTGAGAAGTACTTCTGCTGGAGTATTGTGAGACACTCAAGATCATTCTGGTCTGGCTATTTTCATGTATCAGTGATCTGAACCCAGCATAAATTCTATTAAACAGAGTTTAGCCCTGGCAAAATTAGGTCTTGCTTACTGCGATCCCTGCAAACAACTAAAGGTCTTCACTGTGCACCAGGGATACTTGGTACTAAGTTATGCTAAACACTTCCTGGATGCACAAAGATAAACCTGATGCCAATCTTCTGTGACTTTGCGGAGTCTTCCCAAACCGAGTGTTCCTTAAATATTATGGCACAACCTGTCTATGCACACCGACAAAATAACCATTCAGAAGTCGGTTAAAGCATACCTCAATCTGAATACAAATGAAGCACAAGTAGAAGTCCACGTTTTTACACTCAAAGAGCACATTTCACTGTTGCAACAAAAGTAATACAAAGAACATCTAGCATAGTCATCATCAGTCATATTATTATTGTTTCCCCAAGTTGTGATTTTTTCTTTTTTGTTTTTTTGTTGTTGAAACAACCATCACAAAGGACAGTATTGTGCTAGTTCTTTAGCAACAATGACCTGAAGAGTAACATCTTCCACTAAACTGACACAGTAGGAACAACAGACCTTAAATCTCGTGTTAAGGTTACTAAAATGCATACAGTGAAACCATATCCAGAAGAGAGGACTACACAATAATACTGTTTTACAGAAATACTCACACAATATTTCCAACAGATCTTTAGGGATAGGTACTCCTGTTTTGCTTACAGTCAATCACATTTTTGAGGTAATAACTTCAGGAAAAAGAGGGCAAAACATTTGATTTTTCTTCAGATTTTGAAACAATTTACCAAGGAAAATAAGAGAAGGCCTCACACACATAAAACAATAAGAACACCGTATCATTACTGAATGTAGATACACACACGCTCACACACTTAGTTTGTCGTATTTCCACGTACACTAAACCACAAAACAATGTTCAAATGTATGCATTATTACAGAGAGATACTGTGGCTTACATTCACATGGTTTCACTGAAAGGATGAAAAGTGGACGTTTTCTGTGCTCCATAGATGATGGTGGGGTCAGGTGGGGAACTACGGGCATAAATGGAGGAACATTCCTCTCCTGAGAAGGGGTAAGGGAGGATTTTATTTTTCCGTTTCTTTTCTTTTATGACATACTCTCACACCTTTTCAGCAAAGAATCCGGGGGTCTAGGGTAATAGCCGGTGGTGCAGGGCTTATCAGGGGAAAACCTGGGAAACTTGTAATCCAGAGGCAGATCTAGAAAAAGGAAAAATCAAATAGGAAAGTCAGCTGCAAGTGATCACAATTGGTTGGTTTCACAATGGGTTCACCCGAAACCTTGGCTGATTGTGACCCACACCCGTTTTCACTCCTTGGCTCTTGTGATTAGGTAGAGGATCAGTAGGGGGTCCATGACCCTCTTAGGCCATGTCCACACTAATACGTTTTCATTTGAAAACGCATTTTTTTCTCTCCGTTTTGGCATTCCGTCCACACTGAGACAGCGTTTTCGTTCAAGGAAAACGCAGCGTTTTGAAAACGCTCTCCAAAGCGGATACATTAGAAAACGCCGTTTTCGCGTCGCAGCGTGGACAGTGAACCCGGAGCCTTTTCGAAAACAATGACACATTTTAGTCATGTGATGCAGTCATCTGACCACGTTTCATGCATGCGCAGTACTGGAACGTAAGCGTTTTCGGCCGTTTCAATGCAGACGCACAACTCTGTGAAAACGACTGAAAACAATAATGTGGACGCGGAGCGTTTTCAGACGAAAAAGCCGTTTTCAAATTTATCCAGGCTAGTGTGGACATAGCCTTAGGTACACTCCCATAGGGATTATAGCGCCTAAAATCTGGGACACAGCACCAGTTGTTCTTAGAACTGAAGAAGCTTCTCGGATGAAATATCTTCAAGAAATGTAAAGAAGTCCAGATACTTTTCTTTCCAAGCTCCTTAGACTACAATGACCTAGATGATTGAGAATTTTCACAAACATACCTGTACATACATGAACTGGCAGTATCTTAACACTGGGCTCAGGTTTTGTCTAACCCTAACTCTGTTACTTTTAGAGACAGACAAAAAATAGCTTTTAAGGCTTGGAATAATTTTTTGCTCTCCAAGATCAAGGAGCATATTGCTGAGGCTTAGGGTTAGGATACTAACTCGTGAAGACACCATAATGTCTCCTATAGACCAGCCCTGAACCATACCTGCTTTATAATCCTCTTTGACTACAGTGGGTTTCATAATTTGCAAAATACATTTCAAACATATTCAGTAAGAATTTAAAATAGCCACTGAACCCAAAGACACATTAGGAAAGGGTTTATTGAGGTCATAGAGCAAGGGAGCTGAAGGGTAATCTTCCCATAAAATCCTAGATTTATTTTATCCAACCAGAAGAGTCGCCACCTGCTGGCCATTATAAATAATGCAGATGTTAGGCACGTCCACATTTGCTTCCCCTTTCATCATGTAGGCCCATCCCTTCTTCTATATATAGTCCATGGTAAAGATTTAAACATCCCCATCACCCGTTAGCTTTAACAATGGGATGATTTGACATTCACAGTGGCCAATGGTGCAGGAAGGTGGGAGAGGAGCCCAAAGTTAGAACTGCACTTCTAATTCTAGAAGTGTTGGTGTTGGCCAGAGGGGCCGATGGCGCGATATGGCAGCCTCACTTCTGTCAGTCTGCCCCAGGGCAGCTGTGGCTACAACCGTAGCTTGCCTCCACCAGTGTGTGAATGCGAGAGTGAATGAATAGTGGTATTGTAAAGCGCTTTGGGTGCCTTGAAAAGCGCTATATAAATCCAATCCATTATTATTATTATTATTATTAGCCTTCCTTTTCTTCCCTTTGTTACTCATGCACATGTGACATTTTGTCGTGTCTGCCTGTAGAACAAGTCTGAAAATGCGTGCCATCATAACCACGTCCCCAACTGCATAAGAGCCTACTTTTCACCATTGACAATGAGAATAAACACTGGATTTCCCATGTGGTGGACAAACATTTCTTAAGAACTAGTTCACAGAGACCATAACCCAGGCCTGACATGATATTTAGTCAAACAGTGTTGTGGTTTTTGTGCAGTCACAATACAAACTGTTCCAAGTAGATTACACAGGAAGGTCACACACACACACACACACACACACACACACACACACACACACACACACACACACACACACACACACACGCCAGGATAACATCAATGCAACACATCAAAAAAGACATTTCTTGGCAACCTTTGTGGACACCTGCACTTTGATGAGGGAACCGCAGATCACATTTTCCCAGGATCTGCTCTGCAGCACACTGCTGCTTGGTAAGAGTTATTTTAACTTTGGCTGCACATCTGTGTCTGCTTCTGTCCTTGTTTGGGTTCATGTGAATGTTTCTCTGATGAAGTAGAATAATGGAGATGTCTGATACGAGGACTTTTTTGTATACCTAAAGGATGTAGTTTTTTTTTTACAATTTTAACACAATAAGTTTGATTCTCAGTTTGTTTACCATATGTGTATATAAACTAGAACAGAGTTACCTGTACCTGTTTTTTTTTTTTTTATAAATAATTAAAACCCAGTGTTTACCAAGACCTTTTTTGATAAGGCTTCAGTGACTGGTAGCTTAATCAACTTCAAGGCTAGGATTCAACTAAAGAAGTGGCATTTTTATGTTTGAGTGATTCATGGGTCAATGTTAAGTGGCTTAACAAACAAACAAAAACATCCCTCTAAAATTGATCAGGTAAAACTATTTGGAAATGAAAGAAATAGAACATGGCAATCAATCACCCTCGGTGTAAAAATCTGTGCAAGGAGTAACATGAGAAAGATGGAGGGGCTCTTTAATAATATAAATGAAGTTGGGACCGCAGTCCCCAAGAACACCACTCTACATTATAATGAACTGAAATCATGCAGCACCTGCAAGGTCCCTCTGCTAAAGATGGCGTGTGTACAGGCACATCTTAAGTTTGCCAGTGAACAGCTAAATGATTCCGAAAAGGCTTGGGAGACAGTGCTGAGGTCAGAAGAAACTAAAATCAAGCTCTCTGGTACTAACTCGATCCATTGCGTTTAGAATAAAAGAACAGTTGAGTATGACCCAAAGAACACCATCCCCACTTTCAAGCATGGAATTGGAAGCATTATACTTTGGCCAATCGACGGGACCAAGTACCTTAAAATCTTGGACAAGAAGCTCCTCCCCTCAGCCAGAACACGATAACAATGATCCAATACAACAAACCTCGTGTTAGGTCAAACCTGGTGACCACTTACAAAACATGTCTTACTGCTTTGCATGCCAACAAGGGTTTCTCTTTAGACATGTTTTGCTCGGGGAATCAAACACTTATTTCACTCTGTGAGATGAAAATGAATTTATAATATTTATGTATATTTATTTAGTATTTTTGGTTGATATTCTATTTCTCTACTATACAAATCAGAAACTGTCTTTGTAAGTAACCAAACTTACAAATTCAGCAGTGGGTCAAATGATCATTTCCCCCACTGTGTAAAGAAAAGAAAGGTAGCTCACTTTTGCACAGGAGTGTAAAAGGAACCCATTGTCATAGAAAAATACAGTGGGGCAAAAAATAATTTAGTCAGCCACCGATTGTGCAAGTTCCCCCACCTAAAATGATGACAGAGGTCAGTAATTTGCACCAGAGGTACACTTCAACTGTGAGAGACAGAATGTGAAAAAAAAATCCATGAATCCACATGGTAGGATTTGTAAAGAATTTATTCGTAAATCAGGGTGGAAAATAAGTATTTGGTCACCTCAAACAAGGAAAATCTCTGGCTCTCACAGACCTGTAACGTCTTCTGTAAGAAGCTTTTCTGTCCCCCACTCGTTACCTGTATGAATGGCACCTGTTTGAACTCATCATCTGTATAAAAGACACCTGTCCACAGCCTCAAACAGTCAGACTCCAAACTCCGCCATGGCCAAGACCAAAGAGCTTTCGAAGGACACCAGGAAAAGTATTGTAGACCTACACCAGACTCGGAAGAGTGAATCTACAATAGGCAAGCAGCTTGGTGTGAAAAAATCAACTGTGGGAGCAATCATCAGAAAATGGAAGACATACAAGACCACTGATAATCTCCCTCGATCTGGGGCTCCACGCAAGATCTCATCCCGTGGGGTCAAAATGATCATGAGAACGGTGAGCAAAGATCCCAGAACCACACGGGGGGACCTGGTGAATGACCTGCAGAGAGCTGGGACCAAAGTAACAAAGGTCACCATCAGTAACACACTACAACGGCAGGGAATCAAATCCCGCAGTGCCAGACGTGTTCCGCTGCTGAAGCCAGTGCATGTCCAGGCCCGTCTGAAGTTTGCCAGAGAGCACATGGATGATCCAGCAGAGGATTGGGAGAATGTCATGTGGTCAGATGAAACCAAAGTAGAACTTTTTGGTATAAACTCAACTCGTCGTGTTTGGAGGAAGAAGAATACTGAGTTGCATCCCAAGAACACCATACCTACTGTGAAGCATGGGGGTGGAAACATCATGCTATGGGGCTGTTTTTCTGCCAAGGGGACAGGACGACTGATCCGTGTTAAGGACAGAATGAATGGGGCCATGTATCGTGAGATTTTGAGCCAAAACCTCCTTCCATCAGTGAGAACTTTGAAGATGAAACGAGGCTGGGTCTTCCAACATGACAATGATCCAAAACACACCGCCCGGGCAACAAAGGAGTGGCTCCGTAAGAAGCATTTGAAAGTCCTGGAGTGGCCTAGCCAGTCTCCAGACCTCAACCCCATAGAAAATCTGTGGCGGGAGTTGAAAGTCCGTGTTGCTCGGCGACAGCCCCAAAACATCACTGCTCTCGAGAAGATCTGCATGGAGGAATGGGCCAAAATACCAGCTACTGTGTGTGCAAACCTGGTAAAGACCTATAGTAAACGTTATAGGTTGTTGGCAATAACCTCTGTTATTGCCAACAAAGGTTATGTTACAAAGTATTGAGTTGTATTTTTGTTATTGACCAAATACTTATTTTCCACCCTGATTTACGAATAAATTCTTTACAAATCCTACCATGTGAATTCATGGATTTTTTTTTCACATTCTGTCTCTCACAGTTGAAGTGTACCTCTGGTGCAAATTACTGACCTCTGTCATCATTTTAGGTGGGGGAACTTGCACAATCGGTGGCTGACTAAATACTTTTTTGCCCCACTGTACTTGTTCCTGTCAGCCTTTCGGGTTATTGTAGAGGGTAACAAATACATGAGCTCTAAATAAAGGGCTGTTCCCTGTTCCCTAACCCTGTGTTTATATTAATTTGCTCTGTATTTCACATCACTTTCAAATGTATTTCCATCGTTTGTCTCCTTTCACATACCTGCTATGTGCTCAACACTAGGGATGGCCATGGTGCTGTATTTGTGAATGCAGTGGCAGCACCAGGTCAGCTTCTGGCTCTCCTCATCCCCTCCTCCACTTTTATGCACATCAACAAAGTAAGAACCCCACTGGTTGGACACAGCAGAGGGTGACTTCATGCCCTGCTCCTGTTGAGACAGTTGATAGAAAAGCCAAACTATGCAACACTGTGTTCATTTTCAGACAGGTACAGACTTGTTTACATGTAGGAATTACCACCCTGAGCACACAGAGGATGATGAATCTCTAAACTGGTTTCAATCCAGCCAGCTATGATGAGGTTTCTTTTCTTTAGTACTGAAATGAATCACTATTACTGAGAAATGTATTGCTGTGTTAGTCATTATCACTTGTACATTTTGCAAGCAGATTCTGCTAATGAGCAGCAACATTAGGATGTGGTGTTTAAAATAAGTTTGATAACACACTGATCTTATGAGCCTTAAAGATATCAGGAAATGTTGCATAACAGAGATTTACCAGGTGATAAAATAGAAAAAAGGAAAAAGCCCAAGCTGCTTATGATGTTAAGACGTGTTCCAATTACTTTAAAAAGAATATTTTATTTATAATATTAATGTATATATTGGTATATTGGAGCCTCCCTCCATTTCTCTATGGAAGTCGCTCATCATTGAAGTTATGACTCTGATCAGGCTGGGACACTATATTGATGGGAGCTCCCGGATTTTTGTGGACAAATGGAAGAAACCACTGGAAGCACTGGGAGTAACCGGTAAACTGGATCCTAATGGACAACAATTATCGACATAATGTTGTAATATTCTAGTGCTGTGTAGTGTTATTATTTTGGATGTGAACCAGCCTTGTATTTGTTGGGGGGAAAAAGTTAAATAAAAGTACAAAAAAAATAAATAATAATAATAATATTTTAAAACAAAAAAAGGCAAACTGCGCAAAAGATTTATGAAGATGGGGAAAACATGAAATGCACTAAAGACTAATGATGGTTGACCGTGAAACAAGATGAAAAATACCAAGCAGGCTTCACACTACTTAGTTTTGATCTTTGATAATGCTCAAAATAAAGACTGCAAACCACAGGAAAAGGAAGTTTCTTATCACAAATGATGTTCTATCTGTGTCAGTAACACTTGTTTTATCAGCACTACCAATATCTCTGACACTTAAGTTCTTGTTTAATTCATTTATTCAATGGAAACGATTACATGAGCTCTGTTACAGTCTCCTTCATGTTAAAGTTGCCAACGTAACATGATAAATTAACTAACAGCCTAGTACAAAATGGTCTCTACATTTAACTATTGCTAACTGCTCTAGTTACTCAGCACTAGCATTTGTTCTAGCTTAGCTGAAAACCTCCTAATGGCTAGAATACCAAACTCAGGGCTATAAAATGGTCAACCAAAAACTATAATGGATATAATGATACAAGAAAGATAAAGATAAAAGATAAGTAGGGCAAAGAATGGTTTCATCCCAAGAAAGTTCCAAAAAAGCTGGATTCCTTGACATGACTAGCTAGCTAGCTTAGAGGTACCTACTGTAGTAACTGAGCATAACAATTAGAATATTATGAATATATTACATTATGTAATATATAACTGAGTGAAAGTCAGTCTTAATAGTATATCAGAATGTATGCTAATGTTACCAGCTCTATCCTAACCCTTACAGAATTTGGATTGTAGTTAAAGGGAGGTAACAAGGCACTCTGTAGTTAGTTAGGGCCCAACAGTGAATTTGTGCCCTGATGCCTCATATATGATTAACACTGCAGTGTTCCTACTAACTAGTTTGGTTTCTTATTAGTAATAACAGGACAAAATATATTTTAAAACTGAATTATTCAGAGGTCAAAGACTCCATAGTAAGTCTCCCTATACAGTCTATTTTACTAATTTCTTTAAAGTGTGCACTGTACATCTGTGGGCTTTTTCTGTATGTTGGAAAAAATAAGTTCTTGGTTTTAATACATGAGCAGTAAGTTAGATCAGGGTGTTTCGGGTAAATGTGACCGCTTTATTCCATCGCATCTAATTTTGCTCTTCCTTCCTTTACTGCAGTAAAGTACAGTGCAGAGTGCCCTTTGAAACGAAAATGAGGAAATGTTCTTATCCTGGTGTTTCTTGCCAGAAGATGTGCTGACGCCTTATTTTTTTGTCTGAGGGGATGTTAACATCCTGCTGCTTAATATCCTCATTGAACTGTGACCAAGAGGGCTGATATGTATTTATTCATTTCTTTACAATTTCCTTTCTACACGACAGAAGTTAAACACCTGATATGATCCATAATTTGCCTTTAAAAACCTTTTATTTCATGACTGTGTCTCAGCAAGCCTGCCTCACAAGTTCATGAATGGATGTTTTAAGGTCAAACACAGTTGGGCAGTATTCTCAACTTTTTGGACTATTAAAGCAAAATTAAAATAAAGTCACTTACATTTTTCTATCCTACAGCAGTTTTAGAGCAGCTGATCTCAGTGCCAGACTGCTTCTGCAGATCCATCAGCTGAAGTCATATTCTTTAGTTCCATTTGGAAAGTCGTATGTAGCACAAACTATTTACTTGTTGCACATCTGCAAGCTGCTTTGGAACCTATTTCAAACTATAACGCCTCCTTTTGAGTATTGTGCTTTGTTAGATTCAAAGTCATCCAAGATTTTTAGTACATAGACCTATGGTATCAATTTGAAACAACTATGTTGCTTTATTCCTGAGTTACTGCATTTAAATCTTGAGTTTCCACGTTGCCTGCCCACCTGCCTGGTAGGCTGATGACAATACCCCGTCAGCCTTTTACAGCTGAGGGGTAAGAACTATACTTAAAGAAACCAGAAAGAGTCAGACACAAGTTCAATTGACAGAAGATTTGAGCCTGCATATACAAACACAAAGTCCACAAGGTGTCAGAAGGCTAGAGCTGGGGGTAGGGAATGACTGCTATATAACTTACCTCAAACTTTCCCTTCTTCTCTAGAGGCTCCACTTGCGCCTCATTGGACAATGCCGCTTCACTCTTTGGGACGCCCTCCCCCTCCATTTCTTCCACTATCATCACCGTCTCCCACTTCCCAAAGCTGCTGGCAGGGAACATGTCTGATCTCATGCTGTCACCGAAATAAACTACCTGCAGGGTGAAAAATAACAGCCTGGTTACTCTCAGTGAAACAGAATTCTTGCGTAGGCTTAGTGAAAGTCAGTTAAACTGGTTTTTATCTTCTTTTAACATTCACAATGATGACGGTAGCATGTATGAATTCTGACCTATTTCCCACACACACAAAAAAGGGTTTCACTGGTGATTGATGTTAAGAGGTTAAAGCCCTCCAAACTGGAGTGGGGAACTCAGAATGCAGGAGTTTAAAATGAAATGACACAGACCTACTGACACACAGAAGATGGGAAAAGGGCATTAGAGTAACAAGTAGTATAAAATGGAGAAGACTAGAGGTCAGTTCACAGGAATACTACACAGATACATACAGTTTACAGTTGCTGGAATTTTCTATATCTCTTTTATCCTTTTCACACAAGCCCTCAAAATAGTATATGTAAAAACAACTGAATAATCAAATAAAACAATAATAGACTTGGAGGGACTTTATACCATTTCACATTCAAAAAACTCTAAGGTTCTAAAATGTTGATGGGTTCCCTCTAATTCCACAGCATTTCTGTTGGATTAAGGCCAAAGTTTTGACTTGGCTTTATCATTTTACACTCTTTGGTAATATTTTAATATTTAATAATATTTTGCATTGTGTCATGTCTTATTGCACAATTCACTATCCTTTTTGATTTATTTGATGATTAGAGGCCCTGACTTTTTCCTTTAGAAAACATTCACTCCATCAGTGATGACAAGCTGTCAGACCCAGATGTAGCCAAACAGGTCCAAACCATGACATTACCACCACCGCGTTTCACAGATAGGCTAAGATTTTTAACCACTTTCTTTTAGTTAACATAATTTTTGTAATGAAAACTGAAAGTACATCTCATTTGTCTTTAAAACACAGTTTCAACAGATCTGCAGATGGCAGAACCGCTCTGTCTGGAAAGCAGTGTTTTATCCCTGTCAGGCAAACCAGTCTAGCTCAGTTTATACCTAATGGTGGTGTATTTAATGGTCATATATAGCTAAGCTGATTAGTGTAGCAATTCTGAGTCTAGTACGTATTACCGTTTCTACCCAAACCCAATATACAATGATGTAAACCCATACTAGCCGAAACAAATAGTGATCACACACACATATCTCTGCAAATATATGCGTGTTAGATACAACTAAATCAAACCAGAAGGCCATAAAGAGTATGTAAGGCATTCCAGTAGCTGGGGGTTGTCTCTCTCCTCACAGCTCTGTGCTGTGACTCAAGAGCTCCCTTTCACATGTAAACAAACAGACCGGCTAATCTGGGGGGCTGCAGCCCAGAGCCTGTGGTGCAAGGACTGCAGGAGTTATATTTCCACTAACTTTCCCAGAACTGGCCACAGCTGATCCTCGAACCCCAGAAACATCCTGCACCTCTCATTGCTAAGCAGTACTGCTGCCAGAGTTGTGGGATCACTATGATAAATATTTAGAGAGGCCATGGATTCCAGCACAGAGAAAATATATTACAGATAGACTCATTGTTGATGAATACAGTTACACCGACCTCAACTACACTAAGCTCTGCATTAGGGGAAGACCTATAAAGAGAATCAGACTCCAGGCTATGGTTAAATCAGCCAGGCAGACACCTCTTGGTTTGTAAGCATAACGATCACACTGTTCATTGGTTATAAATGCACCCTTTAGTTTTTGTATTCTCAGCTGTCAAACTTGCTGTGCCGCAGCACAGCTGGTGTTCTAGGAACGGTTTCTTGACTTGATTTCTCTCCAATATTACGATTGGCTAACACAAATACATTGCACTTTTTGCATATAGAACATTTGTGAAAAATATATGGTGGTGTTGGTAGGAATTTCAAACAACATGAGCAGCATCGTGGAAATCCTAAAGGCCTGTGGTACGTAGCTCACTAATAGAGATTCAGATTAAAAACCTTTCATCTAATTAGAAATCCCAGTCTTCAATTAATTCAATACAAAATATTACATAGAGTGCACTATACAGGTCATCGGATGTTCAAGATGGGCTTTACGTCTACCAACAACTGCTCAAACTGCCTAACCAATTCACCGGACAATTATATCCACGCTCTTTGGTTCTGTCCACCAGTTCAGAAGTTTTGGCGCGAGATATGTGAAGACTTATCGAAGTGTCTGAAATGTAACATTCCAACTTCCCCCTTAGTGTGTTTGTTGGGCAGCTTAGATAATGTCACTTCAGAAAAGAATATCGCCCATATGGTTTTCACTGCCCTATGCATAGCCAAGAAAACAGTCCTCATGAACTGGAAAAATAAAAATAATCTTAATTCTAACCAATATAGAAATTATCTATTAGATTACATTAGTCTTGATACAGCCTCTGCCACCACATCAGATCAATTGCTCTGGGCTCCTTTGATCAGCTCCATCACCTAGTGGGGGTGGGGGGTCATAGTTTGGTCCCGCCTTCACTGTTGTGATTGGTGTGGGGGTAGGGACAGGCTTAGGGCGTCGGGGGGTTCCCCGGAGGCATCTTCCTTGGGGGGCTCAACCCGGGGTAGCGGTCATGTCCGGTTAGGGGCTCTGTTGGCTCTCCGGTGACTGTTTCCTCGCGGCTGCGTGCAGCGGGGCTAGGGGAGGGTCTGTGCTGACGGACGTGGGTTACTGACCTGGTAGCCTGGCTGCCCCTGGGTGGGTCCGGGATGGGCGTGAGGTTCTGGGGGCGCTCCGTCTCTGGGCTGGGACCCGGACCGGGCCTCGGGGGCTTGGGTCCTGGTTGGTGTGTTGCCGGGGTTGTGGGCGGGTGGGTGCATCGGGGCCCAGCCCTGGAGCAGGGTGCCGCCGGTGCGTCGAGCCACCTGGGGGGCTCTTCAACTGGTGGGGGAGATTGTCACATCTTGCAGGAGCTTTCCTCTCCTCAGGAGCTCCCTCTGCAGGAGGGGGAGATACAGGAGAGGTGGAGGAAGATCTCAGCCTGGGTGTTTATTGTCTTATGTAGTCTGGAAGATGAGTGGATGGTGGGGTGGGTGCAGTTTTCTCTGTGGTGGGGTTGGGTGGACTGTCCCGGGCTCTGTGGGGCCGGGCGGCGCTGCTGCACTGGGCCCGGTCTGGATGGGCCTGGGCCCCCTTTCCCTGGCGGGTCGCGGAGTATGGGGGTGCCTACTGGGGTCAGCGGGGGAGCTGGCCCCAGGGAGGGGTCACTTGCCCCTCCCTTCCTTCCCTCCCCATCTCCAGCTGCCTCCCTCTTCCCGCTCCACCACAACCACCCACACATGCAGGGCCTTGGAGTAGGGGTATGTCACCAGGGTGCAGAGGAGGCTACCCCCCCCTCTGTCCCCTTCTGGCTGCCTCTGCCTCAATTTTATCCCACAACTTAGACATTCACATTACTCACACTCTCATTACACATACATATAGGATCTTGGGGGTGGGCACGATACACGGAGTCCAAAGTACCATCAGGGTGTACACCCCACCCCTGGCATCGTTGCCCACCTCTCAATTTTAAATACACGTAGACATTGAGGGCTAGCAGGAGGGACCATGCGCTTACCTGCTGCTCTCTGGCAGGTAGCCCCAAGCCCTCCTGGGTTTTAAATGCACCTTAGAACACACATGCATCAACATTACAATGAGCGGGTGGAGGGAGGTTCGGAGTCTTCTCTCACCCCCGTTCTCTGCGACCTGCTGGAGCAGGGGGGCTAGGACTAGGAGGAGGAGTTGGCCGTCCGACTGCGGTCTGGAGTGTGGAGCCTTCCTGCTGCTGCGGAGTCGGGGCGGTCTGCCTCCCCCCACCGCAGGGAAAAGGGAAACACCACCTGGGTCTGGGTGCAGTTCCCCCTCCAGGGGCGGGGGCACCTAGACCCGGTTTGTAGAGTACGCTTGGGGAGTGTGATCGTGTGTACAACGTCTCTTTATGTCTGTCTCCACGTTGGTTGAGTGTGGAGTAAGTGCATATGAGAGCATGAGGGTGGGAATGGATGTTTGTATCTGTGTGTGCCTGTATGTCTGTGTCTATATGTCAGGTTGGGTGTCAGGCGCCACCTCTCTGGGGACATCTCAGGCCCTCCAAGGTTTGGAGGCCTATCTCCCCCTACCACCACTTCCCCTGCCAGTGGCGGACCCCCTCAGACATCGGTGCGTTGGTGGTTCTTTGTGTCCGGGGATGGGCGTCCAGGTACACACCGGCTCACTCCTTGGCGGCCGCTTATCGGGGCCTGGAGCCTGGGGCTCGCTCGGGCCACTTCGGAGGTGGGGTGCCCCCGGCCTCTCGGCCTGGGGCTCGGTCACTCAGGCGCAGCTGGCTGCCGGCGGAGCTCACGGGCGCGTCACTGCAACTCCCCCTGGCTTCTGCTCCGCGGCTGCTGAGTGAGCCCTCATCTGGGACTCTCCTCAGCTCTTTCCGGGACAGTGGCGCAGCTGCCCCTCTGTTGGTCTTCCTTGGTCTCTTGTGTTCTGGGGGCCTCTGGATGTCTGGAGTTTTGATCTCCTCCACACCTGCTTCACGCCCTGGAGGACGGGGCTGTGGCCCCCCCACACCCTCTAGCAGATTATTACATGAAGGAACCTTTTAAAAAAACAAAAAACAAGCACGTCCATACTCACAGGTGTACACACGGGTGATCACACCCACAAACTACACCCTTTTTGGCTCCTACCTCAAAGCACACTGTGTTCTGTTGATCTTATGTGCTGCACAATAATGTTTAACATTTAGTATTTACTGTCATATTCCCATATATCATTGTGATGTTGTTTATTCTATTACTCTTGTTCTCTTCTGCTTGCTTTCTTTTTTCTTTCTCAGCAGGTGATCCAGGTAATTGATATATGCATTTTTTTTCTCTGCCCGTTCTGTTAGTTTTTGTCTTTTGCCCTTCTCCCCCGTCCCTCTTCTCAGCTGTTTCTCTTTCCCTCTTTCTTTCTCCCCTTCTTTCCCCCAGTCAAGTCTGTCCCGTATTCATTAAGTGAAAATAAAATAAACAATAAAAGGTGAATCAAATGGACCATTACGGCAAGGCTGGGATGGTCAGTTTGGTAAAGTAAATCCGTTGGGCATCTTTCTTTGCCTTTAGACAACAATTCTGATGGCAAAAGAGCCAAACGGGACAGGCCAAAAAAAAAGTTAAAAAGTTAAAAACTGTCTAAATTAAGTTTAACATCCTGGCATCCATGAAAACTTAAAATTATGATGTACAGCTCTGCTACCACTTCCAACATAAATGAAGACAGAAAACTAAACAGCAGTGACGTTTCTTGGGTTACTGAAGTTGGACTAGCTGGTATATATAATTATGTTCTATGTGATCGCTAGCGACACAGCTATGTTAGCATAACATAAGTGAAGCTGGAGGATGCATGCTAACTTTTTTCGATTCAAGAAAAGTTAACGTAAGGGTTCCCGATGGTTAAGGACAAATGCAATAGCATGGCAGGATGCTGTAAACAGACCAAACTTCAGCCAGGAGAACAACTGAGATAATCCATCCACAATACGAGGTTAGTCATTCATATACTGCAACAACATGGGAATAGAGCAGCTGCGAGAGAATTCAACACTAATCAATCAATGGTACGGAAGTGGAGGAAGCAAGAAGAATGAGTTGAGTAAAATTTGACTTATCTGACTGTTTTGTTTCACATAATGCGCCTTATAATCTGGTCCACCTTATGTATGAAAACAGACCCGTTCATCGACAGTGCGCCTTATATGTGTGCCTTAAGGTACGAAAAATACGGTACATAGACTAAGTTATAGGATCTAGATCGGGAAAAAAAAGAGAAAAAAAAAAAAAAAAAAGAGATTCAGTGACCAGTAAGACGCCCTAGCTTTAGGGAAGTCACCAGTGTGTGAATGTGAGAGTGAATGAATAGTGGCATTGTAAAGCGCTTTGGGTGCCTTGAAAAGCGCTATATAAATCCAATCCATTATTATTATTATTATTATTATAAGACTTATTAGAGCAACAAACTCTTTTTCCAGACTAAATGAAGACCTCCTAAATTAGTGAGATGCAGTTCCTCTCCAGTGTACAGGTTATCTGGTGCAAATTAATTAAAATGCTATACAAGTAGAATTGAATTCAAAGTTACTTGACGTGCCATCTTATAATACCAAAGTTTTTCAGGATGAATTCTGCAGAACATGTAAGCATGGAACTTTATCTGGTCATGCCTCATTATGTAAGTTGAAAGCCAACCAGAAAATCTAGTATTAATATAAAGTTTGCAGGTGAAAGACTAGGAATCCAATGGGATTCCTTCATGGCAAAAAGCTGCACATGAAAGTTTCCCCTTGGTCAAGTTATGAGAATCAGCCATGTGGGTCTGTAGTTCTTTTATCAGGCAATCAGGCAATGCAAACATATAGAATGACCTTAATGAGGCCATTGTGCTACAGGCAGCATGGAGCCTGGAGCATAAGGGGGGTGGGGGCAACAGACATTTTGTCAGTTACACTCTCAGAAACCAGACATTTCTCTTAACTTGTGAAATACTGTCAGCAGAATCAGTACACATGTTGTTTTTTTTCCTTTTTAACCTGTGCCGCTTTTCCCAAAACAACACAGGGAACACAGAATGAACTACCCATACCCAAAGAACCTGTCTGATCATGTCCGATCAGTCCAGTCACAACCCCAGTAGTTTCAGCAGTGTCCTGTAAGTCAATTGTAATCTTCCTTGAATGCCTCTATTCAAGCCACCTGCCTTAAGTCCTGTCAGGTGAAAGTGGAGAGAACTGAAAATACAGAGTGCCTCAGGTCAACCCAGAGGAGTCTTTAAAGCAGCTATAAGTGCAGGTTGACACTAAATTCCACAAGAGCTTTCTCCACGTGGCTGAGGAACAGGGGGAGCATTGAGCACAGGAGTGGGAGGAGGGGGAAGAGGAACTTTCGATGTGGATGGTGATGAGTATTACTACCTGGACTTGGGTTTGCCCAGTGCAGTGCTGGCTGTGCCTGATCTATTACAGATCATTTCTCCTGCCCTAAATTATTTTGTCAGTTTAGATAGAAAAAGTTTATCTGATTATTTTTAAAAGAAAAGTTACATGCTCTTATGGTTCTTAAGGCATTGTTGGCAGCTAAACTACAGATTTCCTTATTCCTCTTATTTCCAAAAGCAAGAAAGCTTCATAGGAAATCATAAAGTGCTAAAAATTTATACATCACCATACCACAACAACCGTAGTAGAAGATTTATATTTCACACACATTGATTTATATTTCAATGTGTACAATTATGTGAGCGAAAATCACATTTCACATTTCTGAATAAATGTCCAAAAACAGTTATACTCGTGTTAAATTTTTTAAGTGTTTACTTGGATCAATTGTGAGCTTTCTGAAAAATCAGTATAAATTGTGGTTGCCTGTCAGTGGTGTTAAACCCCATTTGCCCAGCCACTAACAAAGCCACTGTCAAAGTTCTTGTCTTAACATCACAATGTCACAGTGTGTGTCCCAGGGTTCTGATGTTCTGGCGGCTGGCTTTTGCCCTCTGATAGGGTCTCCTATGGCAAATTGGTCCTGCATGAGAGACCAGACAAAGAGCAATTTAGAAGACCCTTATAAGCGTAAGATCAAGGGAACAGGTTGGGGAACAGATCCTAACTGTCATCTGCGCTTATCTGCCAAACGACAGTTCAGAGTACCTGCCTTTTTGGAGTTCCTGGGTGGGTTGCTTGAGTGTGCTCCACCTGGGGATTCTGTTTTCTTACTGGGAGACTTTAATGCTCATGTGGGCAACAACACCGAGACCTGGAGGGGCTTGATTGGAAAGAATGGTCTGCCTGATCAAACCACAGTTTGTCCTTAATGAACACCATGTTCGAACACAAAAGTGTCCATAAGTGCACATGGCACCAGGGTCCCTGAGGTAGATGAGGTTCACCCTGAGTTCCTTTGTCACCGATTCTGTTCATAATTTTATTGACAGAATAGCCAGACGTAGCCAAGTGATGGAAGGCTTCCACTTGGGTGCTCTCGGAATCGCATCTCTGCTTTTTGCAGATGATGTTATTCTTTCGGATTCATCAGGGCATGTCCCACTGGTAGAAAGCCCCAGGACATGCTGGAGAGATTACATCTCTTGGCTGGCCTGGGAATACCTTGGTGTTCCCTCGGACAAACTAGAGTAGGTGGCTACGGAGACGGAGGTGTGGGCTCCGTCTCGGAAAAGGAGATGGAGCCCATCTATTTTCTTCTCCTTGTCCCGGACAAGGAGAAGAAAATAGATGGATAACATACATTATTAATTGCTTGTAGAACATTCAAGTGTAATCATTGAGCATACATATTTATATTTCATTGTATTATGTGAAAATCTATCAAATTTAAAGGGACATGATTGTTCCAAATTAGGTCCTTTTAGACACAATTATACATCCCTGTGAGCATACACAGACACACTGGATTATTTAACAGCTTTTTCCTTTAGATGCATTCCAGTATGGGACAGCTCTTCTCTCTACAAAAAGCCACAAGCCAAAAAGCTTTCATTGTAACGTCTAATGGGAGTTTTGTGGCTGGCTTGTAGTTAGACTGTTGAGAGCAGAGATGAGTCAGCATTTTTTCTGGTCTATTTTGTCTGGCATTTTTCCTTTTATGTAGTTGTGTCCTGTGCCCTGTTTTTGACTAAACTGTTGCTTTGATGCCACTTTATTGCTTGTTTTTCTGATACAATTTCATAATTTCACACAGATGGAAGCTTATTTGTCTGGAAGACAGCTGCATTACTTACCAGACACCAAATATAAGCTATTGTCTTATAAATACCTACTTTATTTGATAGTTTTCATCCATCCATCCATTCGCTTCTGCTTATCCTTTTCAGGGTTGCGGGGGGCGCTGGAGCCTATCCCAGCTGTCATAGGGCGAAAGGCGGGGTACACCCTGGACAGGTCACCAGTCTGTCGCAGGGCTAACACATAGAGACAGACAACCATTCACACTCACATTCACTCGGACATTCACACCTAGTGGCAATTTGGATTATCCAATCAACCTATCCCCACAAGCTGCATGTCTTTGGACGGTGGGAGGAAGCCGGAGTACCCGGAGAGTAACATGCAAACTCCACACAGAAAGACCCCGGCCTGATGGTGGAATTGAACTCAGGACCTTCTTGCTGTGCGGCAACAGTGCTAACCATCGTGCCACCGTGCTGCCAAAATATTCACGTTTACATCCAACCATTGTCATTTCTGATCTTGTTCCCTCCCAACTAAAATCTTGTCTGTAGATCCTTATTATCTGGCCCTAGCAGATCATAAGCTAGGGGACTCCGAGTGACAATTCCAAACTTGGTTAATTGGGTCAGGTGACGGTATCTGGTGTAAAATCTTTTGACATACGTAGTATTTAATGAAGTATATGAAGTATTTAATTGAAATTTTAAAAAGTTATTTTCATAGAGAAAGAAATCTAGAAAGTTGTATATTTGGCTAATCCCTAAAGCTTCTTAGATTGTTTATTAGGTTTTATTTAATATATCCTTTAAGTGATCACATAAAGGTTTAATTAAGGTTGAAAATCTCATTTTCAAGACTGTCAACTACCAAAGAGAGCAGCAAATACTATTTTATCCATAAAAACAAACAATACAAATAAATGTTTGTCTTATTCTACAAATGAGTCAACACAAAGCTTTTTGAGTAGTCAGCAAGATTTTAATCCGAAATACAATTAATGTGGGGGAAATAAACAGTTGTAAAGTAGCACTACTTGTCAGTCAATTATCCAATTATTTTTGATCCTTTCTGTCTATCCTTTCTATTCGGTTTTGTTTTAGTTCTACAGCATTTGGTATGACCACCTTTATTCTTTAACACAGCCTCATCTTACTTGGGCAAGCTTTCTTGTAAATATCTTGTAGGAGTCTTCAGGAATAGTTCTTCAAGTTTCTTCAAGGATGCCCCAAAACTTCTGGATACTCCTTTTTTATTCTATCTTTCTTTTCGCAATCGAGGTGATCCCACATTCAGTAGACTTTCTAAAAAATCAACAGTGTGCCTTATGTGTGAATTCTGGTTGTGCTTATTGATGTTGAACCGATTTTATGTGGTACACGGCGCTCAAAAGTCTGTCAAAAAATGTTTTAGTACAACTTTGGTAAGCTACGAAGCTGCACCGCTTGATGGATTGTTGGAGCATTACGGCTACCGTAGTCAGGAGCCTTGCGGAGTAATCCGGGTCCAAACTCCACTTAAGGTCCCGAAGTCAAACGAACACGGTGGCATCACTGAGAGTGGAAAAACTGTCTAAATTATTTCGTTTTTAATAAAATGATCAGCATTGCCACTTTACCAGGTATAACAATTAAATTTAACATCCACGCATCCATGACAACAAAATTTATTACATTTAACGGAGTTAGAAGTTAGCAAGAAGTTAGCTTGCTAGTTTCCACCTAAACATCATATAGCATGTTCTGACTGAGAGATTTGTGAAAAATTAAAACGTACAGCTCTGCTATCACTTCCAACATAACTGAAGACAGAAAACTAAACAGCAGTGACTTTTGTAGGGTTACTGAAGTTAGACTAGCTGGAATATAATGATGTGCTACATGATCGCTACACAGCTATGTTAGCATAACATAAACACAGTGAAGCTGGAGCATGAACGCTAACTTTTATCCACTCGATAAAAGTTAACGTGAGGGTTCCCAATGGTGTGGGACAAATGCAATCACAAGGCAGGATGCTGTAAACAGACCAAACTTCAGTCAGGAGAACAACTGAGATAATCCATCCACAATATGAGGTTAGTCATTAATATACTGCAACAACATGGGAATAGAGCAGCTGCGAGAGAATTCAACATTAATGAATCAATGGTACGGAAGTGGAGGAACAAGAAGAATGAGTTGAGTGAAGTTTGACATATCTGACTGTTTTGTTTTGCTTAGTGCATCTTATAATCCGGTGCACCTTATGTATGAAAACAGACCCGTTCATTGACAGTGTGCCTTATAATCCGATGAGCCTTATGGTCCGAAAAATACGGTAGTGCAAAAATATTGTTTTACACCTGTCAAACAGTTCTATTGTTGGCACTTTACATACAATCGACTAAATAAATGGGAACAAATTATATGTTTCGCAACAGTACTTTTTATATGCTCGAATGATTCATAAGTGAGTATAAAATGGCTTTTAAAACAATAAAAAAAAAGAGAATTCCTCTTAAAATGATGAAGCACAAGAACTGGAATGAAAATGCGTGAAAAACCAGCCAAAGTCCAAAGACTTTAAAAGACCTTCAAAAAGCCTGGAGAACTAATACTCTAGACCAGGGGTGTTCAACTCCAGGGCTCAAGGGCCGGTGTCCTGCAGGTTTTCGGCTACGTTCACACTGCAGGTCTTAATGCTCAATTCCGATTTTTTGATCAAATCCGATTTTTTTGTCTGCTCATTCACACTACAAATAAAATGCGACAGCAAACGCTCTCAAGTGTGAACGCTCAAAGCGGCCGCATGCGCAAAAGAAGATGTCACACACAACGCGCTCTGTTTAGACCCAGAGCAAACAATATTGTTTGACTGATGGCCCTTAATATAAAGACTTCGGACTTCACGTTTCCCAATTTTTGCTTTAAGTTATTTTGTTATTTACATAATAATGTAGATAACCTAATAATGATCCTTATTGCTGTTTTAGAGAGGAGCGGTGCTTCAAAGGATAGTTGCAGATTTCTGTCAGAATCTGCAGATTATGCAGTATAAATAAAATGTTAACATTTCTCCAACGTTGTCTTCCCAACAGTTTCACCGGATGGCCAGGAAGCGTTCGCGATGTCTTATCGGGCGCTTGATAATTGGCGTCTGTCTTGTGTCAGTGATGTAAAAGACAGATTTAATGCGACTTGACCGTTCACACAGCAGTCGCTTTCTGAAACATCGGGTATGTATCAGATTCAGTACAACATACGAAAGTGACCCAGATCGGATTTGAAAATATTGGATTTGTGCCGTTCACACTGTCATACCATGATCGGATATGGGTCGCATAGGGTCAAAAAAATCGGATTTGATGCGCTTTCGCCTGCAGTGTGAACGCAGCCTTAGATATCACCCTGGGTCACCACACCTGAATCAAATGATTAGTTCATTACCTCTGGAGAACTACAAGACAAGTTGAGGAGGTAATTTAGCCATTTAAATCAGCTGTGTTGGATCAAGGACACATCTAAAACCTGCAGGACAACGGCTCTTGAGGCCTGGAGTTGGACACCGCTGCTCTAGACCACTTTAAAAATGTAAAAAAAACCGTGGCTCCTTGGAAGAAAAAGTCTGAAGCCAAGCATTTAGAAAAGTCTGAAGCCAGAGGTACTTGGCTGGAGTTGACCACAGTATTTAGTTAGTTTAGCTAATTTTTTCCATGTTTAATTTGAGAAGTCATAAATATATCTGTATGTACATGACAAAAAATAAGGTTTCCCTTAGTCTTGTCAATTAAACAAACCACTGTTGTGTGGGACTGAATGTTGGTTAACTGTTGTTTTCTTGAGGGAAAGAAGTGTCTCTAAGAATGGCTTATACTGGCTCTATCAGTGAATTCTCAGCATGCTGTCACACCCCTGCCTTGTCAACAGTCATGCCAGGGGCCATGTTCCTCCTCTTCATCACTCTAGTGTGAATCTCCCTGAGCGTATTTATCATGAAGCCTTCATCTCTTTCAGTGCCTGCCAAAAGCTGAAGTTGGAGCTAACCTCAAAGTGAGCCAGAGCTCTGGCTGCCTGCTGTAGTGTATGAGGTGGTTTGTGTACCTTGGGCTCTGGTTTCCCCGTCATTTTCTTGAGCAACTCGTGGAGGTGTGGCCAGTTGCCCTGGGAGTACCAGCCGGGTTTGTCCAGCGATGGCAGACCTTCGCTCTCCTCCACATCGTTCACTGCACAAGCAAAAATGGGTAATATAAAACAGTCGCAGCAGTTTGACCAACACGCCAGCTGCTGCAGGAGCAGACACACCAGCAAAACCTCCAGTAATCCAGGACAAAACCACACAACTCAGTGGCAGAGGTACAGCGTCATTTGTGCAGGGAAACAAAGAGTAAATCTCAGTGTTTGTGAAAAAACAGAACAGGGAAGTACAAATAGCATCTTATCCTCAGCTCTAATTTGTCTTTTAAATTACTTTATGATTCTTTACTAGGTCTTCAGAATCATTCAACCTTTTAACCCTCTGAGTTGATCATAGGTTGTAAATCTAACCCCAACACGACCCTCACCCTCTATTTCAAAGTCCAAAATGGACTTTTTTGAAAAAAGTTGGAATAATTATTTTCTTATTTCCTCAATTGCCAAAATTTGGAAGAGCATTTTAATGAAAATCATGCAACCACGAAAAATGACATATTCTGATAGCCCAGGCTAAGAATTTGAATTTGGGTTGCGACTGATGAGGATGTCGACCTCAGAGGATTAAATTACAGTGCTATTAATCGGGCTAGATTTGCATCTCTTCAAATGTATAAGGCAGGATATGGAAAGATGGAATACATATCCGTTAGGATTTAGTGACAGGATAAATGTGATAAAGATGAATATCTTACCATGATTGCTATATTTATTCCTCTCTCTTCCGATAAGCATACCTGAAACCCAATTCTCAGAATGGGATAAGTATATATCTAGATTTGTCTGGGAAGGCAAGCGGCCAAGGGTACGATACACTACTTTACAGCTTACTAAGGAGAAAGGAGGAATGTCGCTTCCTAATTTAAAAGAATATTTTCGTGCTGCACAGATACGCCAGATAACATATTGGTGTAGTGATGATTATGGGGCTCGCTGGAAGGATGTGGAGCTCTCCACACTCAATGTCCCAATTCAAACAAACATGGGTATAAAAAAGATCCCTGAATACGTAACTAAAGACCAAGATAGGAATCCAATAATATCCTTTACATTAAATGTATTGTATGATACAGTAAAGGAGTTCAGAATTGGTAAAGAGCTTGGTTTGCTAAAATGGATAGCCTTCGATGAAGAATTTGGACCAGGAAAATTGGATCTTGGTTTTAAAAATTGGAATGAAAAGGGAATCACAGCAATTTGTTTATTAATCAAAAAAGGAGAAATTAAAAGTTTTGAAGAATTAAAACGGGAATACAACTTAAAAAACAAGGATTTTTTCAGATACTTACAGGTGAGAGATTACGTTAATAAAAACATAAAAATAAAGGAAGACAAAATCCATCCTATTATAAAAATAATTATACTGGCATATAAAAGTGTTATTCCAAAATCAGTGTCTACCCTATACAAATGTTTGATGGACTCAAGACAGGAATCAACTGTATATGTTAAAGTAAAATGGGAAAGAGAGCTGAGTGAAGAAATCACTGCGAGGGTGTGGTATGAAACATGGAAAGAACATAAGAATACAACTCACTCATTGAGGTGGAGAGAATTCATCTGGAAAAATCAAATTCGCTATTTTATTACACCTAAGATTAAAAATAAACAAACCAATACACAAAAACAATGTTGGAGGCTGTGTGGATGGGATGAACCAGACCATAAGCACATTTTCTGGAAATGCAGAAAAATTCACACTTTCTGGGTTAAAATTCACTCGGCTCTCTGTGATATATTAGGTTATATTATTCCTAGAACCTGCCTTGTTTTGTATCTAGGGTACTTGGAAGGTACTGTAGATGTAAAGGATCGTTACCTGGCTAAGATTAAGATAAGATAAGATAGAACTTTATTAATCCCTCGGGTGGGTTCCTCTGGGAAATTCGACTTCCAAAAGAAGCACAGCAACGACCGAAGTTACAGTTACAGAATTGTTATATATATATATATATATATATATATATATATATATATATATATATATATATATATATATATATATATATATATATATATATATATATATACACACACACACACACACACACATATAAATACAGAGACAAATATAAATAAAATATACAAAGGGGATAAATAGAATAAATAGGAATAAAAAATAAAAATACAAGTGAATTGCACATTTCAAGTATTGAGTCTATTGCACTGTTGACTATTTACAAAAAGTATTGCACAAGGTATTGTACAGTGAGGTGAAGAGGCACTACAGCTTAGTTGTTCCCCCCTCCTTTGTCCTCCTGTTTCCCCTCCCTCTCCCCTCCAGAGAGGAGTTAAACAGTCTGATGGCGTGTGGGACAAAGGAGTTTTTAAGTCTGTTAGTTCTTGTCTTGGGGAGAAGCAACCTGTCACTGAACAGACTCTTCTGATTGTTTATGGCCGTGTGTAGAGGATGCCCAGCATTGTTCATAATGTCCAGCAGTTTCTTTAATGTCCTTTTCTCTGCCACTGTCACCAGAGTGTCCAGCTTCATGCCGACCACAGAGCCAGCCTTCCTGATCAGTTTCTCCAGCCTGGATGAGTCCCTCTTTGCTGTGCTGCTCCCCCAGCACACCACAGCATAGAAAAGTACTCCAGCAACCACCGACTGGTAAAACATCCTCAGGAGCTTCCTGCAGATGTTAAAAGACCTCAGCCTCCTGAGGAAGTACAGTCGGCTTTGTGCTTTTTTATACAGGTGCTCTGTGTTGCATGACCAGTCCAGTTTATTGTCCACCCACAGCCCGAGGTACTTGTACTTGTTGACCACCTCCACCTCCTCTCCCTCTATCTGAACCGGCAGTGGACCTTCTCTGGACCTCCCGAAGTCCACAACCAGTTCCTTAGTCTTTGAGGTGTTGAGTTGCAGGTGGTTTGTGTGACTCCATGCGACAAAGATTCTCCTTTTGGCAGCAAAGAAGGCCATCACCAAAAACTGGCTTAAGACAGAAACACCAGGAAAGCAGCAGTGGGTAGCAATTGTGGAGGACATTATGAAGATGGAGAACTTTACACATAAACTAAAATTAAAGGAAGAACGCTTTTTGAAGAACTGGGGAAAATGGTTGACGTACAGCAGAAGAAAAGAAAACAAAGACTGAACTGAATGAAGATGGGCATACAAAAAAAAAGAAAAAAAGAAAAGAATGTGAAATGAACGATGGAAATGTTTGACACCACAGGCATGTTTCCTATTTTTCTTTTTTCTTTTGTTTTACTTTATCTTATTTTTCTAATTATTATTATATATGTATTTATATTTTTATACATATATTTGTTTGTTCCTTTTTCTTTCTAATTTCACTGTCTTGAGTTTGTGACCCTCTTTGTATTCTGTTATTCTGAAGAAACTGTATGCGTAATGGACAAGTGAGTTGTTCAAATAAATAAAATAAAAAGTAAAAAAAAAAAAAAAGACAATCGAAATGGTAGAAAACCTCTGAAGTTTCTGTTTGGTTTAGTTTGGTAACTTGATTCCAAGTATTCCATGACTCTACAAAGACGTGAGCTGCTGTTGATAGAAACTGCATTTCGGCAGCCCTTATCTCAGCTCAGCACTGAAGGGGAAAATCAGACTACGAATGAAAGCAGCACAGTGAAGACTGCCATATTCAGATCCAGCCATGCCCCTCTTGTTTCAATCCAACCTTAACAAACACCACTTGTCAGCCAAGGTATTAACAAATCTCATCTTTTCTCTCCGAAAAGTCAGAGCCATGGTTCTGTGGAGGTAAAACACCCGTGTCATTTTCAGAATACAGAGCTTGTGAATAACAACGCGAATAAGAGTTTTCCACTGGTTGGCTACAGGTTTGATGTTAGCAAAGAAGTTCCTTCTAGAGAAGCTGTTTGTTAGTGCAGATAATAAGCAAAAGTGGAACTGGGATACAGACATGTAATCCCCAATGTTTCAGTAATGATTAACTGCACGATGATCACAACATCACATTTAACAATGCTGGGCAGCTTCCTATAGATCATTTTCAATAACTGACTGTTTGAGTTTAAATTGTAAGAAATAAATGTGTAAAATTACAGAAAATATCCTGTAATTTTACACATTTATACTGTAAATATTTCATATAGTTATAAAAAACTAATTCACAGCTTTAAGTATGTATTTTCTTACAGTTTTTTTTGCTAAAATAAACTTTGTGAAAATGCAAATGTGCAAAAAGAAAACTTTCTGAAGCTGCTATATACTATATGACTGTTTGACTTTCTGCAGTAAGCCTCCTTAGTCAACCTAAACAATGGCAAACGCTTGCTCCCTGTCTGAATTTACACTCTCCTCTCTGTGAAGCAGGATAGAGGGCTCACTGCATCTAAAACCCAGCAGCAGCATAATGATAAAAGGAGTCCTTCACCCTCTGCGATAAAAAAGACAGTGTTCCACAGAGCGAGTTCAAACTCAGGTTAAATATGCTAGAAACATTTTGACAGGAGAGAAAAAACAGTAAGACGAGGGATGAGCACCTGAACATCTGCGAATACTCATGCACACGTGTATACTCAGCTGCAAGGACACTGGGGTATGAGAGTGATGGGGTCATGTGGTTTGGATTCAGAGCAGTGCAAATGGTGCAGCTGAGATAAGCAGCAGCTCTTAAGAAGTCCTGTTTCTGTAACACCAGTTTTTTCTTCTACTGGTGACGACTTTCAGGCTTCAGAAACTGACGAATTTGAACAGATAAAACTATCCTGTCCCAGAATGACAGGCACTTTACACTAAATTCAGTCATTCACCCATTCACACACAGGTGATGGCAAGCTACATTGTAGCCACAGCTGCCCTGGGGTGCACCGACAGAGGCGAGGCTGCTGGACACTGGCGCCACCGGGCCCTCTGACCACCACCAGTAGGGCCATCTACAAGTACACCATCCAGGTACTTGTAGAGTACTTTTATGTAGTGTTACCTAATCTGCAGATGATGAGGAAGTAAATGCAATTTGTGAATCTGAATGTCTTCAGAATATAGAAGGAAAGTGGACGTTGTTCTTAAACCAATCATTTACGAGCTGATGATCAGCTCTGCGCGCTCACCTTCATGACAATGAATTGAGCATGCTTGGCGGGTCTTCAAACATCAGCTCTAGTGTAATAAATTTGAAGTGTTCTAAATAAACTTTATTGGCCAATAAAAATGAGAATATGTCAAGAGTGCAGAACAAGAAGCAACGATTTCAGTTTAAAAAAAAAGAAAGAATAGAGGCCAGATGCCGATGCTACTTCTGCCAGCGTGGCAAAGCTAAGGGCGAGGCAGAGAATATTTCAGTGAGTGGATCATCCCGTCTTCACACATAATGCATCCCCAGTCTTCTTGCTGGCAGCCAGATAATCCAGACATGGGGAGCATACCAGGAAACAACCCCTGTCCCAGGACACGCCTTCACCACCAGCATCTAGGAGCAGATGTCTGGGGTTGGGGCAGGTAGGAGAAGCTACATGGAAGCTGCAGATAGTGCTGTCAATAACAGAACGCACAGCTGTTTATAATATTCAGGTTAAATGTAAAATCTGTGGTGGTTATAGCTGGAGTAAGCTCTCATTCCCATCAATAGACTAATAAAGTAATAAAAGCCTGTTGTAAATGGAGCAGCACAGGTGTGGGGTTAGAACAGTTGACGTCAGAAAGAACTCCACCATCTGGTTATCTCCGGGTACTATGGCTTCCTCCCACAGTCCAAACATAAGCAATTATTGGGGTTAGCTTAATTAATATTTCTACATTGTCCATAGGTGTGACTGTGAGTGCGAATGCTTGTCTGTCTCTGTGTGATAGACTGCCGACCTGTCCAGGGTGTACGCCGCCTCTCGCCTTAGGAATGTGTTTACTGAGGTCACAAGTGAGCCAAGGAGGTCAAGGCTCCCTTGCCCTTTAGTTTTGGTGACTAGCCAAGCTTGATATTCTTGGCTGATAAACTTGCATTCTACCCTCTTTTTTTCAAATAAGGTCACTTTCATAATGTAGAATCCAAAACCAGTGGGTTTGTCAATCCTTTAAACACTCTCAATTGCAAACTAAACATGAGCCAGTGTAGTTTGACCTGTTTTAGTCAAATCATCCACAGGGAATGGTCTGGAGGAGCTTTTTACATCTGTAATTAAGCTTTGGCTTAAACTGAAAATGTCCAGAAACCACACCCAATAAGTCGGTGTTAATAACCACTAACGTACACTCTTATATGTCCTGAAACATTCATATTACAGAGGTCAGCTACAGTAAACTTACACAACACCATTCCTTAAAAAGTATTACCAGATCATTGGACTCAAAATGATGCAACTTTGCTGTTTAATGTGGCAAAGCCAATATATTCAATTGCAGACATGCAGCAGTAATTACACAATATGACAAACACGTACAAGATAATTGAAAAAAGATGTTTTGTTTTTGTTTAATTAAAAGTACGTTTTATGTGATGGTACTCTTTAAAGTGACAGATTATTATTTTTATATATTTGAAATCATAATAATATTTTAATGTAACATTTAACAACATTTTGAAACCTCCAGTCGGTGCAAAAGTTATATATTTGAGCCTTTTCTACAGATGTTTTCAAGGCTTAAATAACTGAGAAATGGGTGCGGTGATCTTTTACTTACCAAGGGTTCTAAAGGGCCTCTGCTGGGGCACCAAGGAGAAGAATCCTGGCTTAAGGGCATTTGTGATAATGATGTCAAATAGTTCCTCAAAGTCCTTCCTGTAACAGCCAGAGAAAACTCTTTAGACTCGACAACTCGTGGAAAGCATCCAAGTACACAAGTGCACACAGTGAGGCTGAATGAGTCTAAACAATCAGATGATACAGATGATAGAAAACACAGAGCAATAAACAGTGAAGAAATGCAGACTAAAGTAAACACCGACCTACAGTCATGAGGACTTTAGTATACATGTTTATGAGGAAGAATCTTCCTTATAAGGAGAGAAGCCAACAAGTGGCTCATGAAGCAAGACATAAATATTAGTATGTGCCAAGCTTTAATTGCTTCATGACAAAAGTGCTCATTATAGTACAGTACAGTATATAACCGTGGCAAAAATGGGTTTCTGCACATTTTAACAATCATAATTCAGAACTCAAAAGTCTATTTGTACTGAAAAATATATTAATATAATTGTGATCCACACTTTGCAACTATAACTGCTTTAGCTCTTCTGGGAAGGCTTTCCATGAGGTTTAGGAGTGTGTTTATGGGAAAGTCAGACAGTGATGTGTGACTTTGGAAAAGGAAGGGCCATCCCCAAACTGCCTACACTGGGTCAGGGACAAGGAGTTTAACCCTTTCATGCATAGTGGTCACTACAGTGGACAGCTATTCAAAGGCGGTTTTCTTGTATTTGTGTCTGTGTTGATAGTATACTTGCATATAAACCACTACATTGGACACTGCTGTGTCACTCCATACCCTGCCACTCACTGGGTGACAGGGTTATATTTGTTATATTTATATATATATATTATATTTATATTTATATATACCTATGTGGTATGTGACTTTTGTTGCTATGATGCCAGGTCTCTCTTGGAAATGAGATTTTTAATCTCAATGAGATTTTTTACCTGGATAAATAAAGGATTAATAAATATTTGTTACATATATTGTTATAAAATATATTTAAAATATATATAAAAAATATTTTTGTTATGTTATAGTTCTTTCACATTTTATTTTAGTAGTTTGTCAAATTCATAAGTCAAAACGTATGTTGTCCACCTAAGTGGACATGTAAAAACCTCTTTGAAAAGTGCATGTTTAAAAAAATTAAGTTCAATTTTTTTTAAATTCAGTTTTGGCTGCCCATATGACCCACTCCCACATTAGCCGAAGAAAATGGATAAACATCTCAACTTTCAGTACTTTATATAAACCAGAAAACATGCTTAGTCAGTGGAATAAACACTCACAGAATCATGAAATGATGCTATTCTTCTTATAAAAAAAGTCTTCATCCAATTGTACCAAATAGTAATGCCCACTTCACTGGACAGGTTGGTCAGTATTAGCTTGTACTCTCCTGTTGGACAGAGCTGGCTTTCCTGTGCTATTTCTGACAGCCTCGTGTCATTGGTGTTCAGCCACTATTTGCCACACAGCAACTACTGTGGGCCAGTGACGATTTTCTCTTGAAAAGGACGGTGGCATGATGACAAAGGAGAAGCCCCGTTTCTCAATAAAGTGCTTTCTTAACATATCACACATCATGTGCTGACATGACCCACCAACACATTTCCCTGGAAGAATACACAAACTTTGGCTGTAAGACAACCAAGTAGGATGTTGAAGCCAACTACCTCAATCAGCACAAACACTCCTCCCTAAACCACTTCAGCCTAATTTCTAAGTCTTACAACAGAAATCTGCTGACCTTGTAAAGGTCTGAGTGTGTGTCAAACACACACACTCAGACAGGCCTCTGCTTTCTGTGGAAGACGACAGGAAATGGTGTGAGAGGAGGACATCCAGAGCAAAACGGCTTTAACCTGAAAACTTCACATGGAGCAACAGCTTCAAGCAATGGAGACTGAAAAAAAACCAAACTATCGACAAGGCCAGAGAAGAGGATAAGAGCCGACAAAGAACAAGAAGGGCTTATCTAAGTCCAAACACAGCAGCAACGTGGACACTGTGTTGTTTCAAGGCCCTGTACTGCTGCTTGATCGAGTGTGAAATGGGGCTTAGGCTACAAAAACAAGGCTCTAACCACACTTTGTATAGTGAAGACAGAGGGAAGCTGGTAATGCACAAAGCCAGTGATTTGAACAGTAGCCCCACCGCTACAATTTAAAAACACAGACCTCATCAGCATCCTGCTGGGCAGGTTTAGAAAGGTCAAGGATGAGTGAGTTGAATGAAAAAAGAATAGGTTAAAAGCCCTATTTGGACTGTTATGGTAAACAAAGCAGATGAGGTTCCAGCTTTGTTAATGGAGGTGCCACTGTGAAGTATTGGTGTGGGCAGTCTTACCCCAGGATGTGTTCACAGATGAGCCTGCAGTAGTCGCTATGGGAACTGGTGATGAGGAGCAGAACCTGGCCAGCATTTTTCATGCTGCGCAGCCAGGTCTTGACAGAGTCGGAACAACGCTGCAGGTACTGGCCCGGATCCCTCTTCACACTTGGGAAGTATGTCCCTGCATCATCTGTGGGGAAACACAACAGTAGTAAGACACGTGCACGCTATGTAAACAAAAGTGACGCTGCTACTATTTCACATTCAGATTTCCACAATCTGACACACCTCGACAGAGACTCCAGTAACAAAGCTACAACAGTTATTTACTATGGTAATAGTTGATTACTGTAGCTGTGAAGCACTACTACCATGCCGCTTGGGGCTTCGTATTACACACTGAGTGTTTCTTTTTCACTCTCCCTATGTTTATACACCTCTCTGTATTTAATCATTAGTTAGTGTTACTGTGGCTTTTGTCTTGTGTCACTCTCTTCATCTTTTCATCTCCAACTAGTCATGGCTTTGCCTCCCTGAACCTGCTCAGTTGAAGATTTCTTTCTTTTAAAAGGGCGTTTTTCCTTCCCGCTGTCACCAACTGCTTGCTCAAAGTGGGCCATTTAATTTTGGGGGTTTTCTCTATATTATTGTAGAGTCTTACAAGACAAGACAAAGCCCATTGAGGCCATTATTGTTGTAATTTTGCACTATACAAATCAAAGTCAACTGAATTAAATTGAACTGAACTCATTTGTTATTTACAGTCCAATGCTAGAACACCCTCAGCTGCTGAACATAACAGCATTTCCTTACTACCCACTGACCATCTCATTAAAATTGATCCCCACTGTAACATACGTGTAAGTTACAGTTGTGTCATAGAGCTAAACTGACAGCATGTTTCTGAGTGGCTAACACAGGTCTGTTTTTGCTCTGCTGTACCATCATACAGTGCAAATGTAACACTATATGGAAAGTACCAGCTGTTCACAACCGCTAACGTAGTGTCCATTTTTAAACAGGTAAAATTTTTATTGTCTAATCTGATTTTTTTAAGTAATCTGTGGTCATCTTTATCTTTTTACCTGATATAACACTTTAATAACAAAGGACAGCATGCTGACCTCCAGTTATGGTCACTTATTCTAGGATAAAATTCTTTCAGCTGCGTTAAAACTTTGATACAAGTAACTACCTGTAATGCAACGATGCAGAGAAACAACAAAACAAAGAAAAAGAAAACTGAAATCTGCTACCATAAATATGCCAGAGGAGTCTTTGGGTTACTGAAAGAAACCAGCACAGATGGTAATCAATTAGCTTCTTCGCATATTGTTGCAAAACCCCAAAAAAGCTACAATTCTTTCAAAGACAAACATCAAAGGACACATGCTTCCATTTTTCCTCGTGAGAGACTAAATGTTTACAGATTGAGCAAAGAAGGCTGAAGTGCTTGAACTTTTCCACAATTTATTTTCTGCTGAGCAAGCTTCAAAAAACAAACAAAACTAAACACACAAAAACATGAACTATATTTAAAGATGCCATACAGAAAAAAACATAAAGTTCTCTTTGGAATCTGTGTTCACAAAAGTGGGACCTAAGGGTCATGGCCCTGCTTCTCCATCACTTCACTTCCTGTTAGTATTACCAATTCTGGCTCATTAAAACATGTAACTCAGTTATGTGTCTCATCACTATAAAAACCTATGAATAAAGCATGATATATCAAGAATACAGATACTGCCTGACAACACATAATACACATGAATACATATAATATTGCCATTCTGCATTGTAAAATGTGGAAACATTATCAAATGGTACCTGGAAGTCTTGTAACTGCAAAAATTGTGACTATTTGTAGACCCAATGAATCCTACAGACAAAAGACCTCACAGTTCTGCGATGGAATTGACATAAAGGCAACCATATACAAACAGAAATATGAAGCAGATGGTATTTGCTGACAAACTTTAATAGAAGCTGTGTTTTTTCTTTTGCAAGCAGAAGAAAAAAGAGCTACATTCTACTTATAGTACACTACTTATCTCTATAAGTTAATACCATTTTTAATATCCTGACATCAGCACCCTCAGCAGACTACCTGACACAGTATTTATAGCAGCAGTTTCAAATTCTTTTCTGTTTAGGTCTATTTTTTTTAATCTGACTAAATAAATAGGTATGTAACAACTACTGCCTGTCATGGGAATGATATGGTTGAGCGGTTTCTCAGTCCTGCACCAAGTCTAAAATGTTTGGGCATGCTGGCCTCCAGTGGCCAAATACAGGACTAACATGGAAGAGGAAAAATGCTCTGGTTTTTTCCAAAAAAGGCAGTACAGAGGTCTAAACAGAAGATGGTGACAAACACAAACAAGCAAAAATGGCTCATTTATCTGGTTTATCCGGTCAGTGAGAACCTCTTAATCCGCATTTTGAAAGTGTTCCAGATGCAAACATTTAAAAAAAATCTCGTCTGAAGTTTTAATTGCATCCACAGATCATTACACCTTCAGCTAAACAGCAAAAAGGGGTCTCAACAACCACGGCCGCTCCTCAGGAAGCACAAAGCCTGTCTTGCCTCATTACCCACAATCAGGGAGGTCATCTGTGGGGGATTAGGTGAACTTTCCTAGCAGCAAGATTCCATGAAGTAGTTTCATGTGTTTAACAAACATCGACCCCACATGCCAGCACCAGATTTCAATAACACGCCGCAAAGATTCAGAGATGAAGATGGCTAAAAAGATGATATTGGATTCCTTATCCAATACCAGCCACAATAAAACATCATAAAAGCACGTGGTAGTTCTGCTGTAGGTGGTAAATAGTGTCCTGTTGCTAGATCAAGGGAAATTCTAAATCCATAGTGTCCAATTTAGTCAATATTAACAGATAGTGCAAAAATTTGTTTGCAGATATACATGCTGACCACAGACGCTGGTCATATATCGCCTGTTTTGCTGATATGTCAGTGTCAGTCAATACTGGCTGACAGCAGCAGACAGTTGATATATCAGCACATCCCTATAGAGATCAACACTTCCACCCATTCTGCAATTCATATGAACAAAGATGCTAAAAAAAAAAAACGCTCGAGTGTGATCCCAGAACAGGATGATAGCCTCAACTGAGTGCTGTTTTGTTTTGTTTTATTTCTTTCTGTCTCAGTGACACCTCCCAAAAACAACTCGGTTTTTTCATTTCACAGACGCTCTATATTTTGTTCTATATCTCTTCAGCCCTCTGTCTGCTTCCAGGCAAATGATTTAAAGCAGAGAAGCAAGCGAAGAAGCAAACCAGAAGTCCCGCAGAGAAGCGCATATTTAAAATGCTGCTCTGGCACCACTGTGAGGCTACTACAGTGTGTGTGTCTAGCTGTGAATATAGGACTGAAGTGCCCTGAGGCCCAGCAGGCCTGTGCCTGGGCACTGCACTGTGCAGGCAGGCGCCAGGCCTGCATAACTGAATAGCTGCTCAGTGAAAGAAAACCACGACCTGCAGCAGGTCAATCTCTTTGATACATCAAAGCATCCTGACAGGATACACAAATCAACAGTAGCAGTGGAAATTAGGGCAGAGAACATGAGCATTTTGCAACCAGCCACACCAAAAGTGATGAGGGGCACAATCTACACGTTCATTTATTTTCTTTATCCCCCCAGCAGGAAAGATAAAGGCTAAGAAAACAAATGTGAGAAAAGATCCATTTACTCTTTTTGTCATTATACATAATAAACATCAATCTCTGTATATACACTGTATAAAGCACATGTACTAAATCTCTAAAGGGAAGCTATAATCTACAGTGTTTTGTCTTAAAAAGGCATCCAGACAAACAGCATTTTCCAGCACCTGTTGGAACCACGTGGAAAAACTGGTCGGGCCATTCTGTCTGTGGACTTTCCATTTTTAGCAGAACGACCACAAATTGCTGCATCATGTCCTTTGCACACTTTTTTTCCCCTTTCAGTCGGTGACAGTGGAGCTTCACTATCGAAATAACACTCGTGATAACAAAAAGGCAATATACTCTAAAAACAAAGCTGTCAAAAGGAGGTTCCAACTTAGTCCACAACAAGTTTCACGTCAGGTCAAAAAGCCTTTGACATTTCTTGCTTTTTTTTGACATTGTAAGTCAATTAAACTGTTCATCCTCTCTACATAAAGGTAAATCACTCAAACAAATGACACAAAAGTTGTCACTTTGAAGTAACTTTCATGACTGAAATAAATAAGAACAACAGCTCAGTTACATAAAGTGCAACTACACCTTCAAATCTGAGTTTGCAAATTAGGTGCCAAAGATTGGACCCTCACTGAGAAGAGAACTGTGGAACCCGTTTCCTGTCTAAGGTTTGCTTTTCATTATCGTACCCAGATCTAAAGAAATCTGAGAGACCTTTAGAAAAAGTTTGGACGGGGATTCAATGACAACAAAAGTAGTAATAAATAGATTGGTACTTGTACAGCACTCTCTTAGGCTACGTCCACACGTACACGGGTATTTTTGAAAACGGAGATTTTCCGTTTTCGTTTTAAAAAATAATCCCATCCACACGTAAACACAGAAATGAAGAAAAACGCTGCTAGGAACATGCCAAAGCAACAGGTGGCGATATATTCCTAACCGTGTAGAAATGTTGGCCAATCAGAAGTCTAGAAGCCTCGGTGGGAAAAAGTAAACAAAGCTGGGGCATAGAAGCAGAACCCAGTCCTATGTGTGGAGGGACAGTAACTGTGTGTATATGTAAGCATTTAAACAAACTCAGTCAGAGTACAATTAACAGTAACAGTATTGGTGAAATTCATTTCACCGAAACAATAACATGGCGCACAGTGTGACGTCACAAAAGGCGCACACCTTTGACGCTGCGTTTTCTCCGTTTTCTCCGTTTTTCTCGTCCACACGTAAATGCAAAAACTGAGTTTTCGAAAATATCCACCCTGGCAGGCGTTTTTAGAAATCTCCGTTTTCAGTGACCGAAAACGCCGTTTACGTGTGGACGAAAGGTGCAAACGCATAGAAAAATCTGCGTTTTCAAAAATACCCGGGTACGTGTGGACGTAGCCTTAGTAACAGCCTTATTCACCCATTCACACAAACACTATCATACAAATGTTTTCACTTTAAACATAATGTATTCACACTCCGTTGGATACATCAGGGCAACTTGGGGTGAGTTCCACCAATGCATCTACTGGAACAATAAAGTTTTGTTGATGGTGGTGGAAAACCTAACATTATGGTACAAAGGTGTTACATTACGCTGGGATATATTGACTAGTGTAAGACTGCAGAGTTCAATGTAATGTGAAACATACCTCAACAAATATCACACACTCACAAGTTGTTTTCATTGTAAAACTCAACCTAGTTTAGTCAAGTTGTGGTTACGAAGTGCCTCATTAATATTAATATAAGATAACTTTGTCCTTAAGA
This sequence comes from Aulonocara sp. 'chitande type north' Nkhata Bay, assembly GCF_057382095.1. NCBI lineage: Eukaryota > Metazoa > Chordata > Actinopteri > Cichliformes > Cichlidae > Aulonocara > Aulonocara sp. 'chitande type north' Nkhata Bay. The sequence continues at coordinate 31,935,468 of NC_141358.1, read as the reverse complement.
CAGATTAGGAAGATGTTTCCTAGGAAAAATAAATCAAATAAATTTCATAAACTGGAAGAAATTTTAAAGATTGAATTAGTAAAGTATTTTATTTTGTAGTCCTATTAAATCATACAATGAATGTAGGGAATGCATGAGTTGTGGCAATTCCTCCATCCATCGTTCCATCTCCCAAAAGTATTTTCCCCAAATGGTCCTTTTTATCTCTAAAAAATATAGGGCTAGATTTCAGGTAACTTTTTGTGAAAGATGATGAATTACACCTCCAAGGATTTATCTGCCTGCTGTCCCAGTTTGATCTAAGTAGATTAATTAGACTATCATACATTAGAATAGCTTTCCCAAAGCGGTCTTTCGTTGAGGTGTTGTGCTTTAAAGGGTGTTTTATCTTAATGATCAAGGAACATAAAAAAGAGAACAGGGAAACCTTTGAGTTGTTCACTAGGCAGGCAGATAGACTCCTGTCCCTTAGTTTTTCTACTTTCTGAAGAAGTGCTACTGAAGTGGAGATAAAAAGCGACACAAAGAACAATGGCAGCTGTGAAAAAAAAGGGACGGTGGTTTTTGGACACCCTTATACACATCGCTGTGGGGGACAGTGACGCCAGTTGCGCAGTCACTTTCGCCTCAGAGCAAACGTGAGGGACACTGCAATCTGTCATTACACCAAACCAGAGCTATATTTAGCCAGTGCTATCTTAAGAAAACTGCAGGCATTCATACTTTAAGGTCTGATCTCAGGAAGATCACATCTTAAATTCCCTATACAGGGTGACACCGTGCACAGTCTCAGTAGGTGCAGCGCAACCGAAATACACAGGGAAGAAAACGCTGATTCAAAAATCCCATTGCCTATTGTAAACAAGAGTTAAATGCACAAGTGAAATTGCCCTTCAAATTAAACATATTTATGTATATTTATCTTAACTACATTTTGCTGACTCTCAGAAGAACACCGACAAAAGAAAAGCACAAAAAGCAAAATGTGTAAAACCCTGAACAAGTCCAGTCTGGTTTGTTATAATCACAGGGAGTTTATGGCACTCACAATGATGAATTATCCTCCAAGGTGCAATCTCCATAAACAATAGCTACCTGTTTGGCTACCATCTTTATACATGAGTCTTAGAAAACACATGGGAAGCGTGCACGATCGCTACTCCTCATCAGTTCACACAGGATGAAAAAAATGGCAAAAATACTGACTTATGTTGCAACAACATCTTTTATATTGCTGACGTAAACAGAAGAAATACTATTTCTATATCCAAGCTGTGGACTGGAACTCTGATAGGGCCCAGGATGCCTGAGAGAAAAGCAAAATGATCACCTTGCAGTAAAGCTGAGTAAGAATGATCACCAAGTTTAATGGAACTATCAGTAGATTATGATATTATGACTTAATTATAGCACTGAAAAATAGAACCCAGACTTTAGAGACAAAGGTATTAAAATGATGAAGCAGTGATCACTAGGAGAATAAAATATGTGAACACAAATGCCAATGGGCTTTCGTCATATGCAATTGTATGCTCCAAGGGGAGGCTGTAAAATGTTGTGAAAGGAGTCTAATACAATCCAGTGAGTAAGTGAAGCACACGTTTGTTTGATGACAGGGATATTGAGGTGGGTTGATGAGGATATCCTTAACTTTTCTGTCAGGAAACGCTGCTGTTTTTGTTGCTGTTAGCTGCACTTGGCGAGTAAACTTTCTATGAGAATGGGAAAGTGTCATTTTTAGTACTGCGCATGCGTGAAACACAAGCCGATTCGACCTGCCTCATTTCTGTCTGCCGTTTATTTACTTAACGGCTCTTTGAAACGCCGCGGCAAAATGTTGAGGAAAAGCACAACGTTTTTTAAATGGACTAACAATAAGGTGGAGTTGTTGCTGCGAGTAACACAAAAGTACAAAGTTGCAAAAGCAAGTGAGAAATGAAGAATTTGAAGAAAAGCTGTCTGGAGCATTTACAAACTGATATTAATCTTTAATAGGGCTGTCAAAATTGAGAGCAAACAAAACAACTGCTGTGTAATGCCTTCCGCTATCTTAGTTTAATTGGTCACATGACTGCATCACATGACTAAAATGTGTCATCGTTTTCGAAAAGGCTCCGGGTTCGCTGTCCACACTGCGACAAGAAAACGCTTTGGAGAGCGTTTTCAAAACGCTACATATTCCTTGACCGAAAACACCGTCTCAGTGTGGACGGAAGGCCAAAACAGAGAGAAAAAGATGCGTTTTCAAAGGAAAATGTATTAGTGTGGACATGGCCTCCCTATCTCTCCACACTGTTGCCTCCAGTGAAAGTCCTGACACCCCTCCCCCAACTATCACTTTCACTCACAACCAGGTTCAGAGGCAAATAAGGCCCACTTTGCACCAGAAAGAGGAAACCAGCGGCTGAACAACAGCAGCACGTTTAAGCTTGATCAGCTGTTGTTAGAATGTATTTAATATTACTTTCTACTCGAGGATCTTTTTCTACGTAGCTGACGCTGGTAACTGTGCAGGGGCGGATCTAGCAAAGTTTAGCCAGGGGGGCCGATAGGGCATTAACAGGGAAAAGGGGGCACAAAGACATACTTTTCTTTCTTATTCTCATTTAAAATGTCTAATAAATAAAAGCTTTTAATAAATAATTATCTGACACCCAAAGTTTTAATTTGATGTAAAATGAATAGAAGTCAATTACTGTATATAGTGACTATTAAGTCTAATATATATACCCTAGTAAGCTATAGTACTTTTTCCTTTGGGAAGGTACCATCTGTGCAGTCTGCAATTTTGTTGAAGAAAGATGTTGAATCTATTTAATATTTCTTGAAAAAAAATTGATTTCTGTGCATTTTTTTTTCACACTGCATCAAATTAAGGTTGATTACGTCGATTAAGCATCATGAGGTGGAGCGTGAGGGGTGGTTCCCTATTTTTTATTTATTTATTTTTGTTGCTGGGAGTTGGAACCCTATTAGTTAGGTTACTTAATATTTACGCTAAGTACTCTTTAAAATACCAGAATAGGGAGGATGGTGTAGGTTTAAGTTTATTAGATTGATCAGTATTGCTGAACTATGAAACTTTTTTTTTTTGCATACAGGTATAACAGAATAGCTTTAGTGTAGTTGTTGTTTTAAACTTGAGTATGAACTTATACAAAATGCAGCAAGATATTTAAAAAAAAACAGTTTTGTTGATTAAAAAACACTATATCGGATTCATATCGGTATCGGCAGATATCCAAATTTATGATATCGGTATCGGACATAAAAAAGTGGTATCGTGCCATCTCTACATTCAACACCATCAGGCCAACCCTCCTGGGTGATAAACTAAGAGAGATGCAGGTGGATGCTTCTCTGGTGTCCTGGATTGTTGATTACCTGACAGGAAGACAACAATATGTACGTCTTCCACAGTGTGTGTCTGACAAGATAATCAGCAACATAGGGGCACCACAAGGGACCGTCCTCCCCCCCTTCCCTCTTCCCCCTCTACACCACAGACTTCAACCACTGCACAGAGACCTGCCATTTTCAGAAGTTTGCTATTGACTCTGGGGTGGTTGGACGCATGAGCAAGGGTGATGAGTCAGAGTACCGAGCTGTGGTTGACTCCTTTGTCACGTGGTGCAAGCAGAATCATCTGCAGCTCAACGTGGCAAAGACCATGGAATTGATTGTGGATTTTAGGAAGACCAGGAAAACCTTGACCCCTGTTTCAATCCAGAGGATCAATGTGGACATTGTGGAGAACTATAAATACCTCGGAGTACACAAAAAAACCACCAAAAACACCACTGCACTTTACAGGAAAGGCCAGAGCCGTCTCTATTTTCTGAAGCAGCTGAGGTCCATCAACATCTGTTGGACAATGTTCAGGATTTTCTATGAGTCTGTTGTGGCCAGTGCATGCTGGGGCAGCAGGTTGAGGGTCGCAGATGCCAACAGACTAAATAAACTGATCCGCAAGGCCAGTAATGTTGTGGGGATGGAGCTGGACTCCCTTAGGGTGGTGTCGGAGAGGAGGATGTTGTCCAAGATAAAGACAATGTTGGATAATACCTCCCACCCACTCCATGACTTGCTGGCAAGCCACAGGAGTACATTCAGTGAGAGACTGAGATTACCAAAAAGCAACACTGAAGGACACACAGGATAAATAAGCATGTTTACAAATGTTTTTGTGTGTTCGAGATCTCACTTCAGTCCAGGAGAAGAGGCTTGAGGTGAGGAGTGGACACAAGAGCAGGGAGAGAGCAGTTTTGGAGGAGGAGAACGACATGATGAAAATGTACAAATGTTAAATGGTCATATATGAAAGAGCTATTTGTGATTTTTTAATTTAAAGATGTTTACTATGTACAGTGGCTTGCAAAAGTATTCGGCCCCCTTGAACTTTTCCACATTTTGTCACATTACAGCCACAAACATAAATCAATTTTATTGGAATTCCACGTGAAAGACCAACACAAAGTGGTGTACACGTGAGAAGTGGAATGAAAATCATACATGATTTCAAATATTTTTTACAAATAAATAACTAAAAAGTGGGGTGTGCGTAATTATTCAGCCCCTGAGTCAATACTTTGTAGAACCACCTTTTGCTGCAATTACAGCTGCCAGTCTTTTAGGGTCTGTTTCTACCAGCTTTGCACATCTAGCGACTGAAATTCTTGCAAAACAGCTCCAGCTCAGTCAGATTAGATGGACAGCGTTTGTGAACAGCAGTTGTCAGATCTCAAATCTAATTTTTCATGATTTGTTGAATTAACCCTCTGAGGTCTGAAATACAACTGCCCATTTTTGACTCCTTTTTACATTTGTATTTTACCCTCAAATTGTTTCATTTTATTTTTTTCCCCTTGCCTTGTTTAGTATCATTCTTTTCAGCTCAACTGAATTTAGTTGTTTTTTGCTCATGACAGTGCAGATTTCTGACATTTTGTGTAATTTAAGCATGTAACAATGTGATTGTTTTCTAACAAAAAACAGTGTGAAACTTCAGTTAGACTTGTGTTTGTAAAGCAACCACCCCATGTTGTGTAGCTTTCTGGATTTTATACTTATTGGGCTACATATTTATTATACAGGCTATACAGTACATAAAATCAAAACGCATTGGCTACAGACAATAATTAAGTTATAGACTATAAGATAAGATAAGATAAGATAAGATAAGATAGAACTTTATTAATCCCTCGGGTGGGTTCCTCTGGGAAATTCGATTTCCAAAAAAGCACAGCACCGACAGAAGTTACAGAGTTACAGAATATTATATATATATATATACACACACACACACACATATATATAAATACAGAGACAATATAAATAAAATATACGAAGGGGATAAATAGAATAAATAGGAATAAAAAATAAAAATACAAGTGAATTGCACATTTCAAGTATTGAGTCTATTGCACTGTTGACTATTTACAAAAAGTATTGCACAAAAGGTATTGTACAGTGAGGTGAAGAGGCACTACAGCTTAGTTGTTCCCCCCTCCTTTGTCCTCCTGTTTCCCCTCCCTCTCCCCTCCAGAGAGGAGTTAAACAGTTTGATGGCGTGTGGGACAAAGGAGTTTTTAAGTCTGTTAGTTCTTGTCTTTGGGAGAAGCAACCTGTCACTGAACAGACTCTTCTGATTGTTTATGGCCGTGTGCAGAGGATGCCTGGCATTGTCCATAATGTCCATCAGTTTCTTTAATGTCCTTTTCTCTGCCACTGTCACCAGAGTGTCCAGCTTCATGCCGACCACAGAGCTAGCCTTCCTGATCAGTTTCTCCAGCCTGGATGAGTCCCTCTTTGCTGTGCTGCTCCCCCAGCACACCACAGCATAGAAAAGTACTCCAGCAACCACCGACTGGTAAAACATCCTCAGGAGCTTCCTGCAGATGTTAAAAGACCTCAGCCTCCTGAGGAAGTACAGTCGGCTTTGTGCTTTTTTATACAGGTGCTCTGTGTTGCATGACCAGTCCAGTTTATTGTCCACCCACAGCCCGAGGTACTTGTACTTGTTGACCACCTCCACCTCCTCCCCCTCTATCTGAACCGGCAGTGGACCTGCTCTAGACCTCCCGAAGTCCACAACCAGTTCCTTAGTCTTTGAGGTGTTGAGTTGCAGGTGGTTTGTGTGACTCCATGCGACAAAGTTCCTCACCAGACTTCTGTACTCCTCTTCCTGATCATCCCAGATACACCCCATGATGGCTGTGTCGTCTGCAAACTTCTGAATGTGGCATAATTCAGAGTTGTAGCAGAAGTCAGAGGTGTACAGGGTGAAGAGAAGAGGGGACAGCACAGTTCCCTGTGGTGCTCCTGTGCTGCTGACCACTGTGTCAGACGTGATGTCCTTCAGCCTGACGTACTGTGGTCTGTCGGTGAGGTAGTCGGAGATCCAAGCGACCAGGCAGGGGTCCACCTCCATCCTGTTCAGTTTTTCCTGAAGCATACAGGGCCGGATGGTATTAAAGGCACTGGAAAAGTCAAGAAACAGGATCCTGACCGTGCCTTTTCCCCCATCCAGGTGTGAGTGGGCTCTGTGTAGGAGGTACAGGATGGCATCCTCCACTCCGACAGCCGCCTTGTATGCAAACTGTAGTGGGTCCTGGGCATGTTGTACCTGTGGTCGGAGGAGGTTGAGGAAGAGCCGCTCTAGAGTCTTCATAAGATGTGACGTCAGTGCCACCGGTCGGAAGTCATTCAGCTCATTGGGCCGGTTCTTTTTGGGGACCGGGACGATGCAGGATGTCTTCCATAGGGCGGGCACTCTCCCCAGTCGCAGACTGAGGTTGAAGACTCGTTGTAGCGGCTCCCCAAGTTCAGCAGCACACGCCTTTAGCATCCTAGGACACACCTTGTCTGGGCCTGCTGCCTTTCTGGGGCGAAGCTTCCTCAGTTGTCTCCTGACCTGATCCACTGTGACACTGGGAGATGTTTGGGAGGAGGGGAGGGGGGGAGATGTCTTGCTGCTGAGAGAGGGATTGGAGGAGGGGGGTGTCATGGTGTCAGGAAGGGGGGGAAGCGAGGGAGGTAGGAGAGTGGGGATTGGACTCTGTAGTGAAGGTGAGGGTGAGGGTGGGGGGGTTGTGGGCTGGTCAAACCTGTTGAAGAAGTTGTTGAGTTCGTTTGCCTTCTCCACAGTCCCCCCCACTGTGCTTTTCTTGGTGTTGTGGCCTGTGATGGTTTTCACACCATTCCAGACCTCCCTCATATTGTTCCTCTCCAACTTCTGCTCCACCTTCCTCCTGTAGGTGTCCTTTGCTTCCCTCAGGCAGCGTTTCACCTCCCGCTGTGCTGCTTTCATCTCCTCCTTCACTTTGCTCCTGAAAGCCTTCTTCTTCATGTTGAGGACAGCTTTGACTTCCTGTGTTACCCACGGTTTGTTATTAGGATAACACCGTACCGTCTTAGCAGGGGCGACCGTGTCCACACAAAAGTTGAGGTAGTCTGTAAGACAGTGTGTCGCCCCCTCTATGTCCTCACCATATATATTTATATGAAAAACGTGTACTTACTGCAATTGACTCATTTTAACCATATTTAACCACCTGCATATGTGTTTGAAAAAAAAGGCTTTGATTTTGCCCCCCCATTTGATTTCTTTGCCACCCTCATGCCACCCTAAGAAAATTTCTCTAGATCCGCCCCTGAGTGGGTGGGAGGTATTATCCAACATTGTCTTTATCTTGGACAACATCCTCCTCTTTTGCAAGCCACTGTATGTGGTGGTAATGTCCTTCTTGGCCACTGTGTTCAAGATGGTGAGGCAACATGACGAATTCTGGTGCACGCTCCTTATTTTCAAAATAATAATTCAAACTTTTGGAGAATGGATCAATTTGGTGGAAGATGTGATTAAACACTAACGAATATATTCATGAGGACAGTTTTCCTTTTTTCCTATTAAACAACTTCAAAAAAATTACTTGCCGCACTTTTAAATGAATCACACAAGTGTAATTTACTAAGATTAAAAGCAGGCAATTTACTCCTTTTCTCAGTATTGTTTAAAAGTTCATGATAATCACTGTAGATAATACTCACAAATGTCAGTCCTGTAGGCCTATAGGTAGCTATTGGTTCTTCACCCTGAATGCTTAGAGCTGAGCCTCACATTTTAGTTATTCAGTACATATTTAAACTATTTTTATATACATATACAATGCAATCCAAACTCATATTTATTGCATTTTTCACAGCCTTAACAGCAGCAAGGCGGGCTATTAAAGACATATTGAGCTGAGTGCAACTATTGTCTTCTCACAATATGAGAACAGTTAATGAAGTCTTTGGTGGAACCCACTTTAATCACACTCCAAGCTGCTGCTCAGTTAAGTTTTTACGACTCTCAGAGCAGAAGAAACAAGAGGCTCCTTTTGCTGATGTCAGATGGAACTGATGTTAAAAGTAAGTCAGAGCTCATTCTCTGTATTCCAAAAAAAGGTGCGATTATCGTTCCTTTCAGACCAGCGAATATACGCTTATTTTAAATTCTTAAGACTGAAATCTACTGATCACACTCTAACATCCAACCACATGAGCAATTACCATTATTTTATCCTTGTTTAAGATATGGCAGCATCATTCATCCTCCAAAGAAAACCTGATGGAAACTAAACTAGCAGTTCATTAGGAGTCTGCTGTTTATTTGACGCAGCGCAGAACATGCCTCGTCTGTTATGTTGTACGCAAAACACATATTTAGCTTATCTGTGAGCAAACATGGGGCTGATCAAAGAAAGGCGCCACCACAACATCATTTGGCAAGTCAGACATAACACTGTGCATCCCCACCCTGATGTGGGGAACGTCACGCAGTGGAACATATGTATACATTTGTTTAAAAGACAATGACAAAGGGACTCCAGTGCCAAACAGATCATTTTAAAACATGAAAATAGCCTAACACTAACAGACGAGACCCAGGACTTAGAAGTCAGCTGTGGATTTTGTGGTGTTTCTCTAGCTCTGTCACTGGAGACACAGATGGGAGGGGTTAATGTAAATATTGCGTGTCCTGAATACACATATGGGAGCAGCAAACTGTAAACACACATACATGTAACGCCATCATTTTTAACTGTTCAACAAACAATAAACAACAGATCATGTGCAGTGCTGGATCTGATGATGTCTAAAAAGTAACTGGACAAGTTAAATAACCGAAAATAAAATGTTAATTTATAGTACATGGTTGAAAACCCTTTGCTGCCAATGACAGCCTTGAACTCAAAGAAGTCTTGAACTCAAGGACATCACCAGATCCTGCGTTTCCTCCTTTTTAATGCACTGCCAGGCCTTTACTGCAGAAGCTTTCAGTTGCTGTTTGTTTGTGGGCCTTTGAGTTCGAAGTTTAGTGAACAACTGAAATCCACTCTCAGTTGGGTTACAATCAGCTGACTGACTTGGTCATTCAAGAATATTCCACTTTTTTGCTTTAATAAACTCCTAGCATGCTTTGGCTGTATGCTTTTGGTCATTGTCCAGCTGCATTATGAAATGCCGCCCAATCAGTTTGACTGCATTTGGCTGTATTTGACCAGACAGTGTGTTTCTGAACACCTCAGAATTCGTTCTGTAAAGCCATCACAGTGCCTTTACAGATTATGTGGTATGCTTTGGATCATGAGCTGTTCCACGCCTTCTCCATACTTTTTTGTTGCCATCATCCTGGTGTTGATCCCTGTTTCATTTGTCCAAAAAATGTTTTTCCTCAACTCTGCTGGCTTTCTTAGATCCTTAGATGTTTCCTTCTTCTTTTTTTTTTTTTTAGCAAGTTCAATCTAGCCTTTCTATTCTCAAGTTTTATGAGTGGCTTGCACATTGCAGTGAACCCTGTGTCAATCCTTACTTTAATGCAGTTCTCTTTATGGTACACTTGGATATCAATATGCCTACCTCCTGGAAAGTGTTGTTCACTTGGTTGGCTGCTGTTAAGGGGTTTCGCTTCACCATGGAAATGATTCTGCGATCATCCACAAGTGTTGTCTTCCATGAACATAAGTTCAGTAGTGCTTTCTTTCTTTCTCAGAGAATGTAACAAACTGTAGCAATTTCTGAGATGTATTTTTTCTTGTTTTCACAGCTTAAGTATGCCTTTTTTCACCTGCATGGAGAGCTCCTTTGACTGCATGTGGTCTGTTTACAGCAAAATCTTCAAACACCACACCTCACATAAAACTCCAGGCCTTGCTTAATTGATAATGGCTATACAAAGCAATTGCCCATACCGGCCCATGAAATGCCATTAAATTGTGTCCAATTACTTTTGGTCATGTTAAGGAGCTGAAACACCTAAATCCTTCATCCAATGTCAGTGATGTAAGCTGAAAGTCTACACATTATGTCCATCTACATTATATAAATGCATTGTGCAATAAATGCACAGTGTCAATGTCCAAATATATATGGGCCTAGCTGTATGTACTGCTTGTGTTTTTCTATCACTGGAGAGAGACAGCAAAGTAAAACCTGATCTTGCTGAACTCCATTACAGAAAATGGCAGAAAATAAATCAGGCACAGAGTGCCTAAAGTGACTAAGGGAACAAAAACACAGTGATCATGGTAAGGTATATAATTAAAGTACAACACATCACACACTCTTTCTGTCTCGTACTGCTGTGGTACTCTTAGTAGTCAAAATCTGAAACTGAATCAAAAAACTTCAATATGTACTCTGCAGCATTTAAGAAATACTTTAATAAAATAATTTAATCCCCAATGTATTAATGTCTTGGAGTATAAAACATACAAAATATTTCTCATCTTTGAAGAACCATTTGAATTTCCTCTCTAATCCAAAATGGTTGACGAGTTACAGTAATGGGAAGCACACATGGTAAAATCTACACCGCATTCCAAATGATTATGCAAATTGTGTTTAAGTGTCATAAAGATTAAATAAGTTGTTTTTCAATTAAACCCATGGATGGAATTGTGTCTCAGGGCTCTTTGGATGACTGAAATCAATGCCGGACACCTATGATCATTAGTTTGCCAGGTGAGCCCATCCATCCATCCATTCGCTTCCGCTTATCCTTTTCAGGGTCGCGGGGGGTGCTGGAGCCTATCCCAGCTGTCATAGGGCGAAAGGCGGGGTACACCCTGGACAGGTCGCCAGTCTGTCGCAGGGCTAACACATAGGGACAGACAACCATTCACACTCACATTCACTCGCACATTCACACCTAGTGGCAATTTGGATTATCCAATTAACCTATCCCCACAGGTGAGCCCAATTACAGGAAAAACTACTAAAGAAGGATATTCCACATTATTAAGCAGACCATCATTTTCAAGCAATATAGGAAGGAAATAGGATCTCTCTGCTGCTGAAAAGCATGAAATAGTTGAATGCCTTGGACATGTAATGAAAAACTTAGCTATTTCATGAAAACTTAAGCGTGATCACCATAATGTTAAGAGATTTGTGGCTGAGTCAGAGCACACACAGGTTTGTGCAGATAAAGGCACAATGATGAAGGTTTCTGCCAGAGAAATACATCAGACAGCAGCTGCTAAAAGGCCATTACAAAGCAGCAAACAGATATTTGAAGCTGCTGGTACCTCTGGAGCCCTGCGAACATCAAGGTGTAGGATCCTCCAGAGACTTGCAGTTGTGCATAAACCTTCTATTTGGCCATCCCTAACCAAGGCTACGTCCACACGTACCCGGGTATTTTTGAAAACGCAGATTTTTCTATGCGTTTGCACCTTTCGTCCACACATAAACAGCGTTTTTGGTCACTGAAAACGGAGATTTTTTAAAACTCCGGCCAGGGTGGATATTTTTGAAAACTCCATTTTTGCATTTACGTGTGGACAAGAAAAACTGAGAAAACGCAGCGTCAAAGGTGTGCGCATTTTTTGACGTCACAGTGTGCGCCACGTTATTGTTTCGGTGAAATGAATTTCTACAATACTGTTACTGTTAATTGTACTCTCTGCAGTGTTTAAATGCTTACATATACACACACAGTTACTGTCCCTCCACACATAGGACTGGGTTCTGCTTCTATGCCCCAGCTTTGTTTACTTTTTCCCACCGAGGCTTCTAGCTGGTCGGCCCTTTTAGGGTCCCCGAAGGTGTGAAAATGACCTCTGCAAAGTATGTGTAGTTTCTGACTGACCACTTTCTTCCATGGTAGAAAGAGAAGAACTGTGCCTTCTGCAACACAACCATCTTCATGCAAGACAATGCACCATGTCATGCTACAAGGAATACCTGTGCATCATTGGCTGCTATCGGCATAAAAGAAGAGAAAATCATGGTGTGGTGCCCATTTTTCCCTGACTTCAATCCTATTGAGAACCTTTGGAGCATCCTCAAGCAAAAAAATATGAGAGTGGGAGGCAGTTCACATCCAAACAGCAACTCTGGGAGGCTATTCTGACATCCTGCAAAGACATTCAAGCAGAAACTTTCAAGTTCCATGGATATGAGAATTGTAAAACTGCTATCAAATAAGGGGTCCTATGTTAATATGTAACTTGACCTGTTAAGATGTTTTTGATTGAAATAGCTTTTGATTTCAGTAAAATTGATCTACTAATGCTGCAAATTCTACAAATAACCATTTTGAGTTCTTTACAACCTAAAAAACTTTTGAAACTCTGTTTGTGTAATATTTTGGAGCAGTGCATTTTAAGTTTTTTATTTTTGAAAGAGATACTGTTTTCATTGGTAGTTTTGTTCAGTAACATTTGAATTATAATCTATTGGTTGATGAATCAAAAATTATACCGACTGTCATTTGAATCGACTGCTTAGGAAAATCAGAGGAAAATATCATTTGCATAATAATTTGCAACACAGTGTAGGTAGAGCTGATTTTTCTGTCTGTGCTCAGACAGCAGTACCTTGTGAATGCTTTACTGTGATACACTGAATATCCCTATAAAGCATATTTCTCTGCTTTCTAAATCTGTTTGAAATCTGTTTCTTGCACAAACTGTAATGAAGTTATGATGGGGTTTTTTTGTATGTCCCATCCGGCACTGTAGCAATCAGAGTTATTGTCTGAAGGCCAAGAAAAATGCCCAACAGATTTATACGGCATTTGCTATACTGGTCCACTTGATTGTCATATTTTATTTGACATTAATTATTATTATTATCATTATTGTTATTATTGTCTGTGAAGGTTCTCAGTCATCCAGGTCATCGTAGTCAAAGGAGCTTGCAAAGAAAAGCGTCTGGACTTCTTTAAGTTGCTTGAAGACGTTTCACCTCTCATCCGAGAAGCTTCTTCAGTTCTAAGGTCAAATGGTGGACTCTCCATGTTTGCAACAGTAAGCAGATGAGAATGGGTAAGTGTGCATGTTTTCAGGTTCCTTCCTTCCTTCTTCTCGTTCCAACTTTTTCAAGGTTTGGTGTTGGCACAATAAAGACACAAACAAAGATGTCATATTCAATCCACTTGCTACTTTGCAAACTAATTTAGCCTTGTGGTATGGATGACTTCATCATCCAACTTAAATCTTTATAAAGCTGTAAAAACATGGATACAGTTGCTGTGTCAACATACAAGTGGCACATGTACGCACTCACTTCATGACAGCCCTGAGCGATGGATGCATAGAAAAACACTGTGACAAGCTAGATAGTAATATAGTTACTGATTACAATAAAAGTCTATCAGGATTATATAAGAGTGCAGACAGCTGAATGGTGTTTTGTCTCTAGAAAAAGCTGTAGTCTAAAAGACCAGGGTTTAGGAAAATGTTGCAAAAGTGTAATAGGATTCTGCTTTGAAGGGTTACAATCACACCATAAACCATGGGATTTTGGTTAGGAGCCTTCCGATGCAGAAAGCAGCCACGCTATCAGACATAGGATGCTCCAAACAATTCTTCTGAGCTAAACAAATTCAGTAGTGAATTTAGCAGTGGATGCTGAGGTGAATGAGTGGTCAGAGACGTGGTGAATTTGATGAGAGCATTTTGGTATTTTTGCAGCTTAATACTATGTTTGAAATGAAACTGCAGACTTTAAAGCAATCTTATTTTGGATTTGCTGGATTACCATAAAAACCAGAGCACATGCCACTTCACCATTTTACTGAGAAAATTAGGCATTTCTTTATTTCACTTGCTCCACCTCTCCTGGGTGATACTTGCTGACTTCAGACTAGCAGCTGAATTACACATGTGTATATTGCTAATAAAATTCGAGCAAAACCAAAGCAGTGGTTTCAAAATATTGTCAATGAAAACTAGTCCTATTTACTACTTCTCCCTATCGCTAACAGCTGCAGTTAGCCTCTTCCTTCTGCTGTGAATTACATTAAATGTGTTTTGTCCACATACTCGAAACCAATGGCCTGAGAGTTGTAAGAAGGTCCAAGTAATTATAGGGTTGGACAAGGAGGGTTGGACAAGTTCACCTAACCAGTGGTCATTACAGTCCAAAGCCCCCTGTTTGATGCATGGGAGCGCAGCAAACCCTTCATGACTGACCAGCTATTATAAACCTACAATAGAAAGAAGCCAAATAATCCATCAAATCATCTGAACCAAGTTTCAAAGACTCACATGCTGGGAAAAGGTGTGACAGTACATAAAGTTTTTGGTTTAGCAAAGGAAGCTAAAAGCAAAACTGAAACCCTCTTTTGTTTTGCTATTTTTTAGAAAATGAAAATATGCTAAAGTAGCTACAGCAACAGGTTATAACTCTTCTTGTATCAGTTGGTGTATTCAGTTCAGTATCAGGCACTTAAATGCCTAATGCTGTGAATAAGAAAAGTGCCTGAGCTGGTTAACAGACACAGACTCATGTGCTGGGTCAGACACCATAATATACTTGCAAGTTTTGGCCATGTCCACACTAATACAATTTTGTTTGAAAACACATCTTTTCCCCTCTGTTTTGGCCTTCCGTCCACACTGAGATGGCGCTTTCGGTCAAGGAAAACACAGCGTTTTGAAAACGCTCTCCAAAGCGGATACAGTCGCAGTGTGGACCGTGAACACGGAGCCTTTTCGAAAACAATAGTGTATTTTAGTCATGTGTTGCAGTCATGTGACCAGTTAAACTAAGATTATGGAGGGCATTATACAGCAATTGTTTTGTTTGCTCTCAATTTTGACAGCCCTATTAAAGATTAATATCAGTTTGTACATGCTGTAGACAGCTTTTCCTCAAAATCTTTAATTCTCACTCGCTTTTGCAACTTTGTACTTTTATGTTACTTGCAGCAACAACTCCACCTCATTGTTAGTCCATTTAATGTCCGCAATGTTTCAAAGAGCCGTTAAGTAAATAAACGGCAGACAGTTTCACCCACGCACAATACAGGAATGCAGCGTTTTCGATTGTTTCAGTGTGGATGAACAACTTTTTGGAAACGCTTGGAAAGGATAGTGTGGACGCGGAGCGTTTTTAAGCGAAAACGCCTATTTCAAATTTATCTGGATTAGTGTAGATGGAGCCTTTGTCTTAGCACGGCTGGCAAAAAAATGCCTTCCTTTAGTCCTGATCCCCCCAATCTTGCCCGTTTAAGATTTGTTCTGTTCCTTTTTTTTTTAAAATTATTATAATTATGTATTTATTTTATTTTCATGTTTTAAAACGAATTGTTCTGTTCCTACATATATCCACAAAAGTTTTTGACCTTGAACTATTCACAGCACTCTGTAAATCACACCATTCAGTGTTAGTGTCAACACACCCACGGCTACAAAGCTGTAAATGCAGTCGCTTTTGGGAACACAAAGCCCCCGTTTTGGTAAGAGCAGCAATCTTCAGACTGTGTTTACACGTCTCAGCACAGTTTAAAGAGTGCAGTCCAAGAGCTTTGTTTCATTCCTCCACAGCCTCGCTGTGTTCTTTCTTAAGCACCCCTGTAAACAACACATACTTCATTTTGTGAATGGTTTAGCTGACTGCAGCCAAAAGCTACAGAGGAAACATGGACCTATTATTTATTATTACATTTCACAGTGCTGATAAAAAAAAGATGCAAATCTGACACTGTACAATTAAATGTAGATGTTGCCTTTTCTGTGATGATGGACCATAAATAAAAGAAAAACCCTACTCAGCTAATTTTACATTCTGTATATTTTCTCTGAGGCTACAAGTTAAAACTTATTTAAGCTACTTTAATGGATATAATGGCTTTTACATTTTCAAATTTATACCCACTTCCACTATCTGTGGTGAAAATCAAACCAAAGATATTTACTGTTCGTGAGATAAATGCTATTCGTGACTCGCTGCTTATTCATTTCTGCTGAGGGACGCTCGGTTTCTTTGGATTGGAGGAGGAAAAAAGCTTCTAAACTTCCTTACACATTCTTCCCACCGGCTAAGAATGGTTCTCCCAGCCCAACACCTAAAATAAAACCTAAACCGACAAAAACAACAACAGACCTGAGCGGAGAGCAGCCCAGCGAGGGAAATCCACACAGATCCCAGTATATTTAGGACACAGGCCACCAGCACTGATAAGCATGGGTAATGGTTTAAAATACCATAAAGACATCTTAAAGCACATACTTTATGCCAAGAACCGAGCTTACTGGTTATATTTAAAAAAGCATAGAGAAGGTGAAGGGTTTGTATTTTTATATTTACAGAGCATTCTATTTTGCTTGGCTTTTATTCAAACATAATTCATGGTTTCTGTTTGATTTACACGCAACATGCCTGCCAGTACTTTTCTATTAAATGCTGAGGACTGTGCATTTCTTTTTCAATCAGACTGACTTAATAACTGTTTAAAACACAGGCCCTATTATGGCTAATAGCTAAGGACTTGTTTGCATGGATACAGGCGCTGCGGCACAGAAAAACTCTTTCAAAGTTTGACGTAATTTCCCCCGAAGCAGCTGCCAGGTAACTGCTCCCAAACCTAAAACCCTGCTGAACTAAGCCTATGTGGTCTAGATTTGCACATCAAGGCGTGGATGTCAACCTAATCGCGACCATGTCACTGGTGACTGGTGTATGCATGACTGTCTGTCTTCTGATCATAAAGCTCTCTCAGTGGCATAAACATTTTTGAGCTCTGAGCGCCATTTAATTCCAGAAAAAGGCTGTAAAGAATGTCACCTCAGATGTAATCAACAAGAAGAGCATGTTATGAAGGAGTTTGCCAGTAAACAACAAAACTTTCAAATGACTCCACCTTTCAACAAGACACTGAATCCAATATTTTTTCTCTTCCACAGCGACTCATAATCAGTGAAATACAGCATTTGACTCGGATGTTTGCAGGAGCAGACAGTTGCTATTGCTCTGTCCATTTTTGTGCTTGTGCTTTGTAATTGTGTGTTTGCTAAACACTAGCACTTCTTCCAAAAAAAGAAAAAAAAACATGCATAATAGTGAAGGAGCTGTTTAAGACACTGGGTTTGGCCTCTAACACCTTTTCTCACCGCTGTCACCATCTCCACAGTGAGTTAGCAGCAGGACCAAGTCTGCAGTGCTTCCCAGAGACACTGGACAACCAGTACAATGACTGTAAACAGGAAAGAGCTGTGCTGTCTACCTCTTATGCACCAGGCAAAAATAGTGAGAGAGTCCAAGTAGCATAGCTTTCTGTTTAGAAGAAACCACTATGTATTAATAGACCTCTCTGCATTGAATCATATCTGTTATTAACCTCTGTCTCTCTTCCACAGCATGTCTTTTATCCTGTCTTCCTTCTCTCACCTCAACCAGTCATGGCAGATGGCCGCCCCTCCCTGAGCCTGGTTCTGCCGGAGGTTTCTTCCTGTTAAAAGGGAGTTTTTCCTTTCCACTGTCGCCAATGTGCTTGCCAAAGGGGGTCATATGATTATTGGGTTTTTCTCTTTGTGTATTATTGTAGGGTCTACCTTAAAGCGCCTTGAGGCAACTGTTGTTGTGATTTGGCGCTGTATAAATAAAACTGAATTGAATTGAATTGAGAAGAAGAAGGTAAACGCTGTATGGAAGGACTGAGGACTTGAAACGGGCAAACAGCCTCTTGTTTTGCAGCACCTTTCACTGTAAAACTCCAAAACCATGATAGAAGTGATTTGGCCACCAACACAAATACAAAGACAAATGTGCCATGGAGCTTTGAAACGATCTGCTGTAGAACCTAACTTATTTAACTCCAAAATAATAACTATTAATTCTTATTGAAGCAGTAAGGGTTAGTTAGTTTCTTACACATTGCCTTTGCTCTTGGCTTCAGTTAAATAAAGACTGACACTGTGTATTGTCATGTTGCATAGTGAGGTTGTATTTGCCTAATAGATTGTTTTTTATGTTCTGATGCAAGGAATCTTAGAATTTAGACAATTTCAGAGTGTACTTTCACCCTGGCTGTACACATTAAAGCTACTTTTGGCTGCTACTTTGCCAAAACGAGTCACCATAGCGGGAAGCTCCTCATGTTTGATCTCATATATTATTCTTTCACCTCCAAACTGAGCAATGACAATGAGCTTTATGATTTAGATGATTTAGTTTGGTCCTGTTACACAGGGTGTCACAGCCTGCAAAATACAATACACAGTTCAAAGATGGGTGTGGTCTGATCCACGCCAGTGTGTATATGTGAATATGGGTTTCACTAGGTTTACATTCATAGTTTAGTTTATTCATAAAATTCATGTAATCACATTCAGTACACAGGATTTTTTTGGGGGGGTGAACTACTGCTTTTGTTGATTTTAGTTTCCAACCTACACAAGACAAAACATGATATAATGTATCAAAGACCAAGACGTGCGAGTGAGTAAAGTATTAAGGTTCTTCTTCAGTCGCAGGGATAGGCAGACTGCAACAGCAGCATGAAAACCTGCTTATTATGAGCTGGAGTTAGAGGTAAGGCTTTGGTACAAATAAAAAGGGCTGGTCATTAAAGCACTCACTCAGCCTTGATTAAGATAATTAGATTTAAAGTAACCCATTACCTGCTCCTGAAATAAATCCTAAAATGAGAGCAAAATCTGATTTGGTAACCATGGACTTCTGTGTTTCTGACTTTAATTTTTCTTTCTCATGAGACCAACCTCTCCATAATTTCATAATGACTCGGGCAAGATTTTGTCAGGATGAAAAAAAAAGGCAAAGAAAATCCAGAAGGATGCAGTGAGGGCTTTAGTTGCTATTCTGAATTACAGTTAGCCTCAGGTTGGTCAAGCCTGCAACCATGATTTTTGTCTTTGGATCCCTGTAATTGCAGCCAAGACTCAGCCAGGAGGTCCAGCTTTAGTCTTTCCAATCATAAAGCTCTAAGTGCCTCTTAGTGGCCTATTTGGTTTATTAAAACGTTAAATCTTAGCCACCGTCACTTCCCATCTCAAACACTCTATCTTTAGCTCTTGCTTTCCACTCTTCCTTGTTTCCTTAGGCACATCAACCTGCAATTATTTTCCTCTTTCTGTCAGGCTGCAGGGCTCAGGACAATATGGAGACAAAAAAAAACCCCAAAAACAAAACCAAACAAACAATGTGTAAAGGAAAAGATAGGAAGATGAGAAAATCTGCATTATATATCACAAATGACAAGAGAATGACTTGGGTCTTAGATGAGGAGGCTACTAAAACGCTGATATAAATATCAGTGACATTTCTTTTTAGATGTTCTCATGTGGCTGGGGTGCACCTAGTCGGTAGCTGTGTATTATTTTGTGGCATTTGCTGAGAGTGGTCTGAAAGGGAATAAATTAGGAAGAGACTGGTGGGGTGAGTCTAATTTTAAAATGATCTAAAGATAACTTCTTGACACCAGACACCAGAGGACACTTTCAGAGGTCTTACAGAGTCCATGCCTCTGTGAGTATTTGGCTACAAATGGAGCCCAAACATTGGTTTGGGGTCAACAGATTAACAAAGAGCTAGCCTGACTAACTTACTAACATCACATGGGTGTGGATGGCAGCTAAGAAAAAAGTCCACTGCATAAATTTAATTAATTTAAAAAATTTATTTAATTTGGGGTCATCTCTAAAAATCCCTGCGTATGTGCACACAGGATCAGGGAGTTTTCTGGATCCTGGTTGTAGTCCTCTTGCAGTCTGAGTTTTACTAAGAGCAAAAGATTAAAGACATTTGCAATCGAATGCAATCTTGAAACTGTCATTTCATATGATTTAAGTGATGGTTTTTGATGGTCTTTTCATTTCATTCATAAAGTTTTCTGGCACAGAAAATCTTCAGAATCATATTACTTTAATAATCCCTAAGGAAATTATGTAAGTCTTGTAGGTCTTGTCTTGTTGCCCCCAGAAGACGGATGAAATGCTTGTAGGAAGCTCTGGAAAAACCTCAGTAACGCTTTGTTTTCTTTTTTGACTTCTTCTGACTGCAGCAGGTCAAGGCTGGCTGTGTGATGATGTCACAGTTTGCATGCACCAATAACAACAGCATCCAGTCAGCAGGTGATAGGTTCCCAGATTGGAACACATTATCACACAGAGGTTGATAGTGCCTCATGTTTAATTTCTAGGTAATCAAACATAACTAAGGGCAACCAGATTTTTCCCAAACACAAAGAGGTTGCGACCCTACTTTCACTCTAGTGCAGCGGTCCCCAACCCCCGGGCCTCGGACCGGTACTGGTCCGTGAGTCGTTTGGTACTGGGCCGCGAGAGTTGAGGCTCAGGTATGAAATGTATGGTTTTCAGAGTTTTTATCGGTTTTCAGCGTTATTTTGTTATCGTTTTTATCGTTAACTCGGTTTTCCTGGGTCTTTTCACGTGTATTATGAATAAATCTTCTTTTTTTTGGTACTGGTACTAGTTTTATTTTGTTGTATTTATCCGCGACACCTTAAAGGCCGGTCCGTGAAAATATTGTTGGGCATAAACTGGTCCGTGGCGCAAAAAAGGTTGGGGACCGTGTGACTGAGCCATTATGGCATTATGGGTATTTTAAATTACCTGGACGCAGTTACTAAAAAATTCAAATATTTTTACCCCTGCCTATTGGCCAGAGACAATGACACTGAGCTATCAGATTTTGTTGGCACCAAAATTCATACATTTTGGTTGTTTTTGTTCTTAACGTTGTATCCCATGTACATTTACTTGTTTTGTGTAGTTTTGCCGAGTGCATTTATGTGTGCGTTACTAGTTTATGCAAATACCACTGACTGTCCTTTTTTTTAATTTTTTTTTTACATCCAACAGTTACAGACACACCGAGACACACCACACTGGACTTTCTGTCCAAAGATACAAATTACAATTCAGTAGTCATTTAACAACACATCCAATTTTTGAATTGGATTTGGATTTTAATTTGCCGGTTTGATACTGTCCAATATACTGTTTATTCCTGGGCTAAATCTGGGGGAAAATGCATTCAACTATAGAAAAACACACAATGGGATTTTAAAAAAGACAACACAAACTGGAAAAAGGACAACAAAAGGTGTGAGCGTTCCTCTGCCAGCTGAGGTGCAGAGTACATTTTTTCAGAATCACAGAAAACACAAATGTGACTTAATCATAAACATGTTTCAAGTTAATGTGGAAAACAGAGGCTGAGTATAGTGGGGGGACAAACTCTGTTAGAGTTAATTAAAGCCATTGAAGAAGAATTAAGTCATGTCTGGAATGAAGCGGCAGTGTGTTAATGTTTGGAGGGGCAAAACAACGTTTACAGCAGACCCTTCCCACAAGTGCAACCCAGCCTGCCATCACAAGGTGTCTGAAAACACTGAAGACTAATTCTTATCGAGCTCATCTCCCCTCCTAATTACATGTTTTTGCTTTATGACTGCTTTTTGCCATACACAGCACAAACTCGCCCAAATACAGGCTGTGAATCTAAGTAGCCGTTTACAATAAACCTCACAGCGGCCAGATTTAGATAGGGAGGCATTAATTCTGACACACCAAAATGGAAAAAAGTAATCCAATTGAAATAAAAAAGGAGCCATGCCTCACTGCGGTCACTGCCACTTTCATGGTGAGATGCAATGGCGTATCTGCAGCTTAGAAACTTGTTAAATGTCGACTCCACCTCCCACGCTACTCTGTCATTTCATTCGAAGAGTTTACCGAGGATGCCCATGGCTCGCTGAATGCTCATCTGTGGCTGGCAGGGTAAATGATACGGTGAAAGCGGAGGAAAGGCTTTTCTAAAACCACAGATATATTACACAGTCCCAGGCCAGTCACGATTCTTATGTACAGCAGATGTAAGCTGATGAAGATCAGGAAGTTAACACAGTTTAAGCTGCAGAAAGCATTACTTGGATAAGTCATGAGTCAGAGTTGTACTGGTTGTCAACCTCAACCATGTCAGGCTATCATCAGGATTACTTCACAACCACTTTTAGATACAATTCATGATGTTTATTGATAATACAATTATTTATTCTTATTTCATTAATTTGATTTTGTTAATTTCATTGATTTCTTTTTTTTTTTTTGCTTACTGAATTTTGCATTTATTCTACTTGACATGTGTAAAAAAATGTCATGTGAGGCAGAAAGAGAAACAGAAAAACCAATTTAAAAAAAACTACTCACTGAATGTATAAATATCACATGGGCTGCGAGTGGAGCCTAATGAGACTCAATCTTACCAGGAAGGGTGGAGCCAGAGTTAACCATGGCCACGGTCTTGACCTTTGGTTAAGCTACAAAACCAGTGGTGACACCCATTAGAGCATCTCCCACAGTTAAAGATGAATTAGTCCGAATAGTTCTCTGTGAACATCAAATAGTATTTTTGCTTTAAATGCCCATCCCCAATCTCAGTATGGCAACTCCTAGATAAATTACAACTGCTTGCTTGGCTTCAAGCTATTAACTTGTAGCCAAACCAAAGCTTGTTCTAGCCAACTGATGTCATATGAGAACCTACTGGCCACAGCTACAAGTGTGATAAAAGATAGATGGTCCACTCAGTCATCTAAATGGTAAATGGACTGATTCTTATATAGCGCTTTTCTACTCTCCCAGAGTACTCAAAGAGCTCTATACAACACGCCACATTCACCCAGTCACACCCATTCTCACAAGCACTACCTCTATACTGAGTACTTTCTAACTACACTCACACACATTCATACTCCGATGGATGCATCGGAGAGCAACTTGGGGTTAGTATCTTGCCCAAGGATACTTGGCATGCAGACTGGAGGAGCCTGGGATTGAACCTCCAACCTTCCGATCAGTAGGTGACCTGCTCTACCTCCTGAGCTACAGCCACCCATCTAACAAGTATTGTTTGAAAGTTCTGTACTTTTTCAAACAAATTCCAGGAGCACAGTCGCAGATGATTCTTCACATTTAAGTAACAAAAGAGCATGAAACAGAGGGATAAATGTGACTGAAAGTAAATGATCTGCATGTCAGTGAGGATCATAGGACAATTACAAAAAACAAGCAGTCCACATGCATGGGTCACGAATGGAAACGCCTGTAACACTGTAACATTAAAGTATTACAGTGATGGCCTTTAGTACATTTAATGGGACAGGAGTCAGAAAATGATAACTCCTTCCACCTGGGAAGTTCGTCCAGTGGCTGCAGCATCAATTCCGTCTGGTTGGACTTTTTGTAAAGAATGTTAAACCTTCCTCCTTCCTTAAGAATTTAATACCAAATGCTCCATTTCACTACACCTTTACTTGCCTGGTCACACCAAAGTACAGATGAGAGAAAAAAAGAAGTTAGTCAGAAAAAAAAACAGTGTTTGCTAAGCTCTTGGTCATCTTTTAGTTAAATTGCCATTCTACAACAACCATGTTACTGGAGCAGGAATTTTTGAGTTTCTTGACCCAATCATTGGCAATTTAACAGACAGCGGACTGACTCTGACTTCTGGCCATTTTATCACCATTTAGATGCACGAAACTTGCTGACTTGATGACTGCAAGTGAACACCAATCTGGTCCCCATTGTTGAAGGAACCAAAAGCATTGAAATCACAAGTTCACTGCACATGGTTGCAATAATTTTGTTTGCACCACAACCTCTGGTCACTGTTTTGCCTACTATGACTGTAGCATAAGCATTGTGGAAGTGAAGAGTCCAATTGCTACAACTGCTACAGTCTTGAATGGCACATGTTTTCTTATTCAAGCTTCCATTTCATAACACTTTCAGAGGGTAGCAGGTCTAGACTGCTGGCAGGGGAGTTTGGCATTGTCCTGCTATTTTAACTTGGTGCTGATAATAAGCGGGTTTGATTATTAGCACACACCACTTCTTGTCAATCCATCTTAAATAAACTTGGCTCTAATTCATTGTTCAGTGGTTTCTGGAGTGGTCCTGTGCCCGTGTTGTGATTTCCAGAATGATGTAGTGCTGTCTAAAGACCCAAAGATCACAACTCCCTACAACCTACTCTAACCCTGAAGCAATGTATAAACATCCCCCACTTTAAAAAGCGCAAAAAATATGTTTTTTCAAGGTACAGTACAGGAAGGAAAAAGGGCCTTGACCACGTTTTCTTCAAACATGTTGACAATAAAGACTTATATAATCATCACCATCATGCAGTATTGGTTTTCAGCCCTATCTGTTGCATAAAGGGATTGTTTTCTATTATGTATTGTAAATGCTAAAATCCCAGAATTCTCTTAAAATCTACTACTCTATGAAACTATTTGCCCAAAAAGTGTTTCATTCTCATCTTTACTTCTGAGGGATTCAGTTTCTCTGGGATGCTCTTTTTTTTTCTCCTAATTACTGTTTATTTTTTTGCTTGATATTAGATAACTGTCCTAGTCTATTATTGTGTGGTTTCTTCCCATATTACTAACATGCCAATTTGTTTGTTGTGATTTATTATCAGCCAGACTCATATTTGCTTTAAATGACAAATTTATTTAAGACGGAGTGATTTATCTAAGTCTGGGATGGTACGTGTTAACGGCCGCTCATAGATCCTACCTGCCGGATCTTCTTTTCATTGATATCGCTGTTATGACTGATGAAGCCGAGCTGGTGAGTTTCTGTGTTAACCAAGTAACGTGTTAAAGCTATAAATATGACTATTACTAAACTGTACTGTCATTAATAGTGTTGCTTTGTTAATGTTGTATGGTTGTTTTATTTTGTGTCTTTCAGTTGATTACCTGGCATCTGTAAAGGCACGGTTACTGTACTGGTGTTAGTTTATGGTTGTGGAATAAACTTATAAAAGGCAGCAATCAGATGTCCGAGCCTGAGTACGACACAGTTTCATCAGTTAAAACACACCCTTACGGTGGGAGTTTGCTAAATTAAAGGTAGTTAACTTAGTAAAAACCGTACAATTATTGCTGCCTCTTTCACAACTTTTTAAAAATGTGTTGCAGACAGCAAAGTGATCATTTATTTTGAAAGAAGGTTTTAATATGTTTTTATTATTTTTGTCTAAACATTGATCTTAAATGATTAGTAAATGACTGTTGTTAAACATTAAAACTAAAGCAGAATGCCTTTTTCAGATATGTAGCTTTAGATTATTGTCCAATTACACAATTTAGGGTTTTTTTCTCTGTAACACAGACTGCCATTAAAAAAAAAACAAAAACAAAAAATCCCACACTAACAATAACTTCACTCCAGCTATCCTCCAGCTGCACTGGTAGAGCAGCACCCAGCTCCCTGAGCCTGAAGCGCAAACAGGAGGCTTCTCACAGGACGAAGCAGGTGAGCGTCTTAGAAAAAAACCTCACTTCTGCCTCCTGGTGTTTCAAAGCTGCACTGTGGATCTCAGCCTCAAAAACCACAGACTGGTTTGCAAAAATTACACAGACAATATACAGACATAAACATGCCAGCATCATGACATGTTTTTACTCTGAGAAATATAAACCTGAACACAAATGAAAGGTCAGACTGCTGAGTTTGGAAATGCGTTTAGAAGAATACACACAGTCTGCTGAAAATTACACATGAGAAAGGGAAAGTTTCCAGCACCCATTAAAAGATGGGTGCAAATTCACATTTAACCCAATGTGACTGAAAATAGCTGTCTGCTCCGTATAGCACACCACAGCCTGACCAGTACAGAGCCTTCCGACTGGAGGAAAATATTGTCAGACTTGCAGTCTTTACTTTTCCAGAAAAAACATCCCGTCACAACCCACTTAGTCAATAACTTGATGTTTTTAGACTTTAAGAAAACACCTATGTTTGTGCAATTAAAAATGCTAAACAGGGACACTAACGCAGACATCTGTCACAAGAGTGCCAGTCAAAAGAGCTGTTAAAGGTGTTATGTTCACAGATCACCCTCACTGGGACATGTCACCCATAGAAAGTCTGCTAGGAATCCCCTGACTGCTGCTGCTCCGCACAGACAGAGAGAACCAGAAGGAGTGAGGAAGAGAGAGAGAGAAAATCACCCTAGAGTGACAAGTGACATGGCACCATCATTAAAGATGACATCAGAATAAGGGAGGAACTTCCAGCAGGCAGATCCTCCACGCTGCTAAAGACCAGTATAAATACCTTGAGCCCAGTGCCCTGGGAAGCAGCAGCAGCCGCTCAGTCAAGAGAGACTCCACAACTAAGGATATACGAGCACCACGCCGGGACAGCAGCCTCCCAAGTTCCCCACTGTTTCTCCAGAGGCCTAAACCTTCCCGGTAAGGTGGCTTTTGCCTGATTTCAGGGGAATGTATCAGGGGATTCCCAGCTGGAGCCTGGCTCTGACTGAGAGGTGGGTCAGAGTGCTGACTGTAATGAGCCATGTGCTGCAGCTGGGTTTACACCAGGAGAGAGATTGCACCTGAGAGTGCCGATCCAACAAAATATTCCTCTAGCAGTGAATCAATAGATGTATGATTTTTTTTTTTTTTTAAAAGGACAAGCCAGTTTAATTTTTGGCCATCTCCTCCACTTGCACTGATTGTATGTGAAGATGCTTTTTCTCATAAAAGTGATTTTCTTTTTTGTCTTTGCAGGTTTAGCGTCACAAGATGGACCTGAGGGTAACAAGCCTCCTCCTCGTCCTCCTAGCATTAGCTGAGGCAACGCCTGAGAGGTATTATCATGTCCCAAAAGTGAGCAAGACTCCCTACCCTGTCAAGAGTCATGGTGAGTTTTATTGTGTGTTTTATTTTCATAAAAATCCCAATAACAAATCGAGGAGGAGCCAGAATAGAAAACATGCCTTAAAAAAACATGCAAAAAGTGCATCTATTTCTTTTAGTATGTTAACTCCAGACAAGCCCAGTGTTCAAATGACTGCAGGCTGGAACGCACACCTCTTTTAGACTCCATCAGTTTCATAATCCATCACATTTTTGTTGAGCAGTTAAAACCAAATGAAAGTGCTAAAAAGGAATAGATGACACTTGTCATATTTTGTAACCTGCTCTATTGCTGGAAAAATGAGGGAAACAGTACAAATGATGAATAAGATGAATTAAGCCATATCATTCCAATACTACCATCTTTAATGCCCACCAGGTTACTGAAGACCAGGGTCATGGTCATGGTCGGGTTTCATTTTAGCCACATACTGTCAGAAACTACAAGATCCTGCATTGGGCATACATTTATTTTAAGCGTACAGTTCACCAAACTCTACAAAGGTCAGCACTGACCTGGTGGACATTAAGTTACAAAAGGTATAAAGGTTTAAAAACTTGACCAAAATAAAACAGTAGTAATTTTTAATAAAACTTATAATATTCACTGGGTTGCTTGCAAACCATGTAGGGTTCTAGCCACATACTAAATAAGCATAGCTTTAAAAACTTGAAGATTTTGCCTTTTACAGACATTTTTTCCTCATACTGTTACAAGATTCCAGTTTGGGTATGCTAGCCTGAATATTCCATATAAAGGGAGGAGATGTGAACCTAAGCCTAACTCCGTCCCTTACGATAAACTGGTTGCCAGCAACCTGGTGGACATTAAGAGGTTTAAAAAGGAAACTCAAAGCAAGGTTTTCAAGTCACCACCTCACGACAAAAATTGCCGTTTGAGCTGTCACCGCTGATCTGATAACCTGCATGAACCCTGCAAACACAGCAGCCTTTTACATAGGTTGAAGACAATCTTTCAACAAGCTACACGTCATTATCCTCATCATAATTATCATCGCTACGAATGTCACATATCCTGGCAAACTCCTGACTCATATACATATGGAAAGTGCCACCCTCCTTAATTAAGTGCTATCAAGCAGGCCAAGTAAACTGCTGTGTACCGCTGTATATAACTGAAAGGTGGGGTAGGGCTGTAAGCAAGCACTTGTGCTCTGGATAAATTAAGTTTAAAGAGGAAAGCTGTGTATACTGCATGTGTCATAAAAAACAAAGCAGTAGTTATGACACAGCAACCAAGATGATGCCTAAAACTAAATTTTATACCCCAACAAAACAAAGAGTCAAACTTTCAGAAGGACTTATTTCTGCTGCTTTGCTCTGATGTGGTTTGACTTGTGTGCCTTTACGTAAATCTAGATTTCAAAGTCAACAATGCAAGCTCAAATTTGACAAATCTCCAAAACAGATGCTGCGACCACGTTGCAGGCACGCCCTCGCAAAGTGCCTTGTGGTATTAAAATCACACCATACAATTACAAGGGGAAAAAAACCTATACAGGCTGCGGAGAAATGCTCTCATAAGTTCAAACAGTAAATCTCCCAAACAAACCACAGCAAATTTAATGGACCTTCACTCAGCTGAAAGAATGGAAACAGTCTTTCTAATATAAAAGACAGAATCAAGAGTCAGACTGAGGGGGTATTTACTGAAGCAGCCAAACTGAGCGTGGATAATGACACTACATGGAATGTGAGCCTAACCATGCACAGTGTTTACAGGCAACACGCAGTTCAGATCAGGGGTTAGCTACCGAGGCCAGTATCATCACCTTCATTTTGTGGTTTTCTTGGCTGCCAAAAATTCCCACTTCTGGACAAACATCTCCTGTGAGGTTTCAAGCACAGCCTTTATGTGACAGGAAAATGATAGCCCTCTCAGAGAACTTTTTTTTCTCAAAACACCATCTCAAAAGAGAGGCCAGCACCTCTGATTTGTTTCTCTGACAGGGCTTCATTTGACAAGGATGCATCCAGAGTTATGATGAAAAGCTACAGCATTTATATAAATGATTTGTCTTGTTAATATTAAAGCTCAGAGTGCTCAGGTTTTCATTTTTACAGTAGAAATGAAAATGATAATTATATTATTTATAAAGATACTTAAAGGTAGACAGCTCTGGAAACTGTGTCCTTTACTTTACTTTCACTAAAAGTATTAAATTAACTTTAAGATAGTACCAAACTGAAAAATAATACATGTAAGTTTAAGTCATCAGTAAAAATTCCAATGCATGAACAACAAATGTAATCTCTTAATCTCAGCCATGTCATCTGCAAAAGACTTGAGGTTAGGGTTGATTTTCACCAAACGGGCATATTTTCAGAAACTAAAAAATGTTGCCTTTCAAATCAAATCTCTTACATGCATTTTGATCCTGCAGTTAAGCCCCCATTTTTTAACGATTTCTATTTGCATATTTCAAAAAAGACAAAAACTCCTGATACATGGTATATGTGAACCTAATCCTAATCCAAACCAGTCTGCTAGCAACCTGTTTGATGTTAAGAGGTCAAGAGACAACACAACTAGACTGTCTGGAAGTTATGTGTGTTACCTTAGGTTTGAAGAACAAACTGCCAACTTTGTCCATGATGCTCCCTATCTACTGTTAAATTGGAGTAAAGCTATAAATAGTTTGTATTGTTGGAGAAAAGGAACTATGCTTAACTACACCTATATTATAGCTGTAAATTTAGTGAACACTAACTTCCACTACAAACTGGCATTATACACCAGTTTAGCACACATATTCATCCCACTTTAGCCATTACTTGTACTTGTATTGTACTTTATATGGCACGAAATGCATTAAGATGATGTTGATTTGATGCCACCAACTACACATTTACTAGCATGGGCAGTACAGGAAAAGGATGGGTGCAGTATTGGGTGGACATATACAGCTGCTGTTCATAGGAGAGGGTACAACTGGGTCTTATACCAGCAAGCATAAACTGTGTGGGAGCAACACCACAGATTACTGTGCTGTGAAGATCATGCTGTGAAAAACCCACTCCACAATTTACAGGGATCAGTGTTTCAAGTCAGATTGTGATCTTATGGAGAAGATATCAGATGTCAGGGTTATTCAAGGGTCATAAAAGGCTGTACAATAAATGGACACAAGATGCTCTATTATGAAGCCACTATCTCAACATATAAATTCAATTTCAGTTCATCAATACATTTACTAAATTCAAAGATAAAGATAGAGCTGACCAAAAGCTAAAACCAGAAAAAACGGAGGCATAATAACATTTTGACATATACATTCTATCAACTGATTAATTACTTTTTTTGTGGGTTTTTGTAATCCCTAGCTGTTGAAGGCCAGCCAGGCCCTCAAGGTCCTCCAGGTGAGCCAGGACCAATGGGACCTCCTGGACCTCCTGGAAAGAGTGGTGTGGGACACACTGGACCACAAGGCCCACCTGGACCACCCGGACCACCTGGTTTCACTCAAGCAGGTAAACCTGGTGTCTCAGGTAGCCCTGGAAAACCAGGCGCCCCTGGAAAGCCTGGAGAAAGCGGTCAGCCTGGCGCAACTGGACCAATGGGTCACAGAGGTGCACCTGGTACCCCTGGATCTCCTGGACCTGCTGGACTTTCTTCTGTTGGAAAACCTGGACCAGCTGGGATCTCTGGAGCAATGGGTCCAAGAGGAGAGCCTGGTTTAAAGGGACATCCTGGAATTCCTGGTCTTCATGGACCCAAAGGAGAGAGAGGCATTGGAGTTCCTGGCGTTCAAGGACCAGCAGGGCCTGTTGGGCCAATGGGCCCATCTGGAATGCCTGGAAAACCTGGAATTGGTAAACCTGGTGCCACCGGTTATCCTGGAGAACCTGGCAAGCCTGGTGAGCCTGGAAGAGATGGTTCACCTGGACCAATGGGTGTGCAAGGGCCAAAGGGTCATACTGGGCAACCAGGCACAGGAGCACCAGGAAAACCCGGTCAGAATGGCACCCCAGGTATGCCTGGACCAATGGGAGTAAAAGGTCCACAGGGTCCTGCTGGTCAACCAGGCTCACCTGGCATGCCAGGTGTTGGCAAAACAGGTGAACCTGGAATTCCAGGTAGCAGAGGAGCCCCCGGTAGTCCAGGAACTACTGGTCAAAAAGGAGAGCCAGGCCCAACTGGATTTACCGGTCAGCCAGGTGCTACTGGTCCCATGGGTCCAGCTGGCCCACAGGGTGCAAGAGGATTTCAGGGTGAGACAGGCCCAGTTGGGCCCAAAGGTGACATTGGCATGGTAGGTGCACCGGGCCCAAGAGGAACCAAAGGAGAACAGGGAGCTCCAGGTTTCACTGGAAAACCAGGTACCCCTGGAGCAGTAGGTCCATCGGGAATCCCAGGTCATAATGGTGCTCAAGGTCCAAAGGGTTCACAAGGCCATCAAGGTGCCCCAGGACTCCCAGGTATTAATGGTGCCCAAGGGCCAAAGGGACACACTGGCGCCCCAGGAGCATCAGGTAAAAGCGGTGAGTCTGGACTGCCTGGACCAATGGGACCCGTTGGACCTCCTGGTCCTTCAGGTCCCACTGGATTCAAGGGTCATCCAGGTCTTCCAGGTCCACCTGGCCCAGCTGGCTTGACAGCTAAGGGAATTCCTGGTCCCCATGGTCCTCCTGGAATTCCTGGTTCCAGAGGTCATGATGGTCTCCCAGGTCCTGCTGGTCCTCCTGGACCACCTGGTCCACCAGGAGAAATGGTCTACCACCATGAGAAGAGCATGCCAATCAAATCTCATGAGGTTGTGATGCCTCAGATGATTAAGGCTCCTATGTCCGCTTTTAGTGCTGTGCTAACCACGGCCTACCCCCCAGCGGTAACCCCTATTCAGTTTAACCAGATTCTGTACAATGGCGAGAACCATTATGACCCTCACAGTGGCGTGTTCACCTGCCAGGTCCCAGGCCTCTACTATTTCAGCTATCACTTTCATGTCAATGGTGCCAATGCTTTGGTGGCCCTCTACAGAAATGAGGAGCCAGTTCTTTTCACCTATGATGAGTACAACAAGGGCTTCCTGGATGAGATGGCAGGCAGTGCTGTTCTCCAGCTGTATACAGGTGACAGAGTCTATATTCAGGTCCCTGATGAGGAGAGTAATGGCATATTTGCTGCCGATAATGTTCACTGCGGTTTCTCTGGGTTCTTGATTGCCTCAACGTGATTTCACAAATCCAAATAAACCTCAAAACCTTATAAAACATTTAAATACTCAGAGAAAAATATCACTTTACAAAGTTCAGAATTTGGATTGCAGATTAAAGAAAAATGTGGTTACAAGTTTTAAAGGTTTAACCGCCTCATTAAATGTCTTCAATTTGCTAAGAAGTTGTTCAGAAATTTATTGCAGATTAAAAATGATCACTTTCCCCAGTTTACTTTGTGTGTGCCTTTGGAATTTTAAAATCCATGAAACATAACAACATAAGATACATGATACTTTAAGTGGTGCTCTACAACTGCCTGTAACATTTACAGCATGTCTTTTACTTGTGTTTGTTTTATTAATGTCTGTTGTTTAAGAATTTTCCTGTAATATACATATAAAAAGACATACAAGAAGGCAAACGTGTACTATATGTCATTAGAGATCAGCACATTCTCACAAGCACTGTGATCAGGAAAGGAACGTAAGATAAAAAAAATTCAAACCATTTTTTCTAAACAACTATGTCTCATTGGATGTGTTAAGTTATGTACCACTCACTGACCAAACATGGAATAAAAGTTCTTATTTGAAAACGAAAGATTACCTATGTGTGTTAATTTGTGCTCTTCTCATAAGAAATCTAAAATGTATGCAGGTTTGTAATAAAATTCTTACCTCTGAACGCAGATGTGTTGTAATTGTGGTCAATGGCAGCCACCATGTCTTTCCAAAAGTCAGAATTCACCTCATTTCCTCGCTGTTTGAGAAACAAACATAAATTAAGTTTCAGTATGTGTTCTCTTCATGAAAATGCCAACCAATATTACAAATCTCACAGTAAAAAAACAAAAATGACCTTGTGCAACATGTCAACGACTCGTCCACAGAGAAGGGCACCAGGCAGATCAAAGTAGTTATCATAGAAGTAGTATTTTGCTGCAAAGACCAAAAGAAAATATTAGCAAATGAATGAAATGTAAAAAAAAAACTGTGAAAAAATATAAAGAAAATATACATTAGCTTCTCAACTGCTTAAGCTCCAACAAGTCACTGGCAAACCATTTAGCCACAAATTAAAAAAGCACAGTTTCAAAAACATTACAGTGAAAGATATTACCTTTCAAATCAAGTTTTTCACATGCAATCTGCTGTAAGCTTATTATTCAGTTTAAGATTATTATTCAGTAAGGTATCCCAAATAGGTGAAATTTCCATATAAAGGAGAAGACATCACCAACCCACAGGTCTCTAGTGATATGGGAGATATTAAGAGGTCAGGAGCTAACAGCTTACAGTTACTGATTGATACAGATGGATGTAAACATCATACAAGATCTCGTGAAGGAGGTACTGAGGCTATTAAAGTGATTCCACTCTCTTTTGGGGCCATAATGTTTGATGATTTCTTCTGTGCTGAGATCACTGGTTCCATGTGTCGCTCTATTCAAACAGAAGAAAAACCGTGATAAAGTTATCATCTCACTTTGAAGTTCTGTGAACGCTGAAACTGTCATGATGCAGACTCATACCTTAAGACAGTTCCATCTTCCGCTAGCTTTACAAGGTTTCCATCCTCCAGATCCACCACTAGCCCTTTAAAACTGAACACAAAAGTCTCTGTTAGAAAAACTATCTGCAGTTACTTGATTTACAAGTACAAAATCAGTGGTCAAGCAATTGTTTGCCATCTGTTGAGCCTACCAATTGTTGGTTTCACCGTGTGTTCAGTGGAAAATGCTTATACGCCACAGCCAGATGGATAAAGAATGTGTATGCACAAAAACTTGCATAAATGGGAAATGTGCTGTAGAACTATAGCAACACCAGGCGTACGTCTGACCATACCTACAACTCTTTTTTTTAAGCAAGGCAAGACCTTTGGACTTGAGCAAAATAATAAGGTGAAGCCATATTTAACATTTAACAGCAACATTTTCACATTTCAAATTGTACCCTAATAAATGGGTGCTATAAATAGCTGATGTTTTCTTTCTGCGAACTGATGTACTTTTTTCCTTTTTACATCTGCCAGGTCCTTTTGTTCTAAATGTAGAGTTGATAGCCTCCATTACTCTTTCTCCTTTGAGTAGTTTTTCTTTTGCTGTCTGATATCAGATCTAAGATTGCTAAACACACATTTCTATTGTGAATTTACATCCATCCATGGCTAATAAAGGGAGAGGGAATGAGCCACAGGTGTAAAAGCACAAGACGACTAACATTTATTAAACAAGACTGTGTCCATGCACAACTTTGTAAATCTGATAAAAAAAAAATAATGTGTGGGTAAATTACAATAAAGTTTCTTGCATTTTATTGTAACTTAAAGACTGTTATCAGGGTGTAGATGCCATAAAAGTGCAAAAACAACTCCAAATTGATTCATTATTAATTATCTTTTCAACCTGAAAACACCAACATGAATTTTGTAACACTATCACTACCTTATCCAGCTAGCATTAGCCAATTAGCTGAAGAATTAGCTTGTCTTTTGTGTCCTGACATCCCTTTTGAAGAGGAAATTTTGACCCATTCAGATGTAAAACTTTTGCATACCTTTTATACAGAATATATAAGGGACATTCTTTTTCATGCTTTTGTCCTGGTGAAAGTACTCAAGATATACTTAACCCTTGTATGGTGTTCGGGTCTGTGAGACCCATTTTCAGTTTTTTTTCAAAAGAAAAATTAAACAATTAATTATTTTTTCAACCTGAAATTCATTGGCTTTGGCTTATTTTCTGTGAAGAACATGAATCTGAACAAATTTTCAATGACCTCATACTGTACCTCCCCCCACGCATTTACATTACATACAAGGTGTTCGGGTCCACTGGACCCAGGTCTAATAAAAGTGTTGAAAGTGTAGGTCCTGTGTTCCCACACTCTGTCTTCCTCCTTTCTGGTGCTGCTGATAGTGTTTTCTTCCCCTCCTGCTCCGCACAAAGTTGCAACATTGTTGAAAATTCAACTATCAACACTGTCTGCTCTTACATTCCCGCACATTTTACCCTCTTTCTTTAGGGATCCAAATTTTATTTTCTCATACCCTGTCCCACCTGCAAATTAGGGGCATAATACTATAAATAAGACTTTGCCAGTGTGGTTCTTTATCACAACTGATCAAGATGGCAAAAGATTATCTGCTGCGAGGGCCATCCAATTGATTTTGGAAGAGAGAGGGGCTTCTGATGATGATGTTGACAAAGAGGTTTCAGAATATTTCACATTTCTGAGTCTGACAGTGACTTTGAAGAAGAGGATGAGGTTGAGCACCATTTAGTAACAAAACGAAGACGAGTACCCCATCTGCAGCCAGCTCCAGGACCAGAACAAGCCCACCAGACAGCAAGTGAAGAAATATGGATGTCAATAACTGGTGAAATTGAATGGTCTTCTTGCCCAAGAAATGAGCCACCCTGCAGAGCTGCTACTGTGATAAGCCAGGGCCAACACGGCTGACAGGACATCAAGTCTTCATTTGAGCTTTTCATCCCAGA
This sequence comes from Aulonocara sp. 'chitande type north' Nkhata Bay, assembly GCF_057382095.1. Classification (NCBI taxonomy): domain Eukaryota; kingdom Metazoa; phylum Chordata; class Actinopteri; order Cichliformes; family Cichlidae; genus Aulonocara; species Aulonocara sp. 'chitande type north' Nkhata Bay. The sequence continues at coordinate 31,899,814 of NC_141358.1, read as the reverse complement.
TTCCATCCAGAAAATTATTCTGGATTGCAGTAATCTAGAAGGAAGGTGTGTTTTTGGAGAGAGGTGGAAGGAGATGGACCAAATCCATCTAAGAACCCCAAAGGCCTACTTTGGGGTTCTTATCCTTGCTGGAGTTTTCAGGTCCAAAGGGGAATCCACAGAATCCCTGTGGGATGAAGAAACCGGCAAGAACCTTTCCATGCATCAATGTTTCTGGAAAACTTCAACAAAATTTCCAGGATTATCCGTTTTGATAACCGAGACGACAGACCAGCTCGACGGCAGAGAGACAAGCTACCTGCCATCAGGACAGTGTGGGATAAGTGTGTGCACCACCTCCCCTGTTTTACAACCCTGGGCCTAATGTCACCATTGATGAGCAGCTGATCCCATTTAGTTGTGAAACATATTGCTTCACGTGTAAATGTGTTGTGTCTTTCCACTCACTCCACTTGATTATAACAGATTTTTTTATAACATTTTATATAAAAGAAAAACGAGAAGCACATTAATTCATAAATGTGATCTAACAAAGGTAAAGGGAAAAAATTAACCATGTTTGCTGTTCATATGGCTTGTAATTGGGATGAAGTAAACATCTGTTGAGTAATTTAACATAAAATTGTTTGATAGTGTTAATTTGGAAAGCCAAAACTCTAGCGGGTCCACCAGACCCATGAACACTGGCTGAGTAACAAAAATACGAACACCACACAAGGGTTAAAAGAAAACCACCAAAGTGGAGCTCCTGCAATGACTTTGATTGATTAAAAGTGATTAAAATACAACTTTCAGTATGTCCACACTTCTTTGGTTTTGTACATATGAGAGGCAGAATATTTGTGGTTTGAAACAAATTGATATGTCTGCACTATGGTTTGATGAAATGTTCAGTAAGGTTGAATGGTACTCTGCCCTTCAGGGCTTCACACAAATGAAAACTGTGAATAGGAATGCTTGCACTTCGGTGGGTGCTGATAGTGACATCTGAATGCGAATATTGATTTTACTTGGATATGGGTTAGTACTGGCCTACTAACAGTCAACACAGCAGAGGGAAAGATACATTCATCAATGATGAAGTGCAGGTTAACATTCTGTTCTTCAAAGATGTTACTTCTTTTTTAGCCATTAATATCAGATGAATGTAGTACCTGAGGGATCGTCAGATATTCATTACACGTGTTTCTGTCCCATTTTGCTTTAGGCCGACAAAACTGATGCTGCTGCTGACTCACCAGAAATCCCAGGTAGCAGGAGTTAGATTCAGCAGGTCTTTGTCATATCCTTTATGCTCCACCAGATATCTGGCAAAGCTCTCGTAGATAAGCTGTAAACACAAAGAGCACATACCATCACACACCGAAGTGTACAGAGAGTGCTACAGAATGCCAAAAATATACAGGTTTATATTCCAAATTAAGGCTATACTAAAGACTTTCCTCATTCTTCTCTGGTGAAGGTTATTAGCATTTTTTCAACATGTTTTATACTGGGGGTTTATTTATACTGGGGGTTTATTTATTCATATCTAAACCATGCTTTTCTTTTCTTAACAAGTTAACACAGACTCATTGCCAAAAAAAGACCTATTATGACCCTGATATAATGAAGAACAACTAGTTATTGCTCATAACCGCTCAGGTTTTTTTATTTTTTTTTTATTTACAGAAATACTTATTATAGAATATGACCTCCATGAGTCAGCATAAGCATAGAAACAGCTGCACAAAGTATGGGTCCACAAAGGGAACCAATGGATTATAGTGCTCACAGACTCTAAAGACCCGAAGGTAACTATAAACTGGAGAGTTCACGTACTAAGCTTGTCAGTATTTAAACCTTTCATGTTACACATATCTGTACGATGCTTTGTGAATATCAAAGGAAAAATCCACATCACGGCATTAAGTTAGTTTTCACTCACAGATAATAAACACTAGTCTATTAAAACTGGACGACATCTTTATCACTGACATATCCATTGTGTGATATGTGTAAAGAATTGAACTGTGCGTATCTGACATTGATGGAAAACAAATGAACTCCAGGCCTTGGTAAGTTGCAGGAAACAAGGATTCAGCAGTTATTTATTTGTCATACGATGTCACGGGATCCAGCAACACCCCGCGAGTCCGCAGTGTTGTTATTATTTACTCTAACGACATCAGACGAAGAAGGGTATGAAAATGTGCTGGCTATCAGCAGGCCTCTGAGGGGACTTAAACACTTAAAGACATGTATGTGTGAGCATCACCGCCGACGTTCACCCCGTGAGTCACGCAGAGTGACTGCAGCAGCGGCAGCATCACATCACATCAAACCTCCCACAGCACACACCAGCGTTTTCACCAGCGAGCCTTGATGCCAGTGAAAAATGCCACAGATGCCCGCTGAGCCCGCTGGCCAGCCACGGGTTGTTTCTATTCCAGATGTGTTGCGAGCCAGCGCCTCGCGGCCACCGTACGGTTGTGTGCGTGTGAAGCTAGCCGCGCGCGCTGCACACTCACCCTGGAGGTCTCTTTCAGATGGTAGCGGCAGAGCGTGTGGTCCAGGTCGAAGCCGATAACGTCGCAGTCCGAAAGGCTGAAGTATTCGCTCATTGTTGCTGAGGCTGGGGGACGCTCCGAAGCACCAACTTGGGCACAGCTGCACAAACACTCCGAGTGTGTCAATGTCACCGTGTGACGGCGAGGATGGCTCTGCGCTCTGCCTGCGCGAAAATAATCCCACCAGCGCGGCTTTTCCTCAACGCAAATGGCTGATCACAGAACGGTTAATGTCAATAAGTTGTCCACATGGAGGCAGAAGTTTAACTCCTGTGTGCCAGAAGAAGACAAGACAGCACGCAGTGCTTCCGGGTGTGAAACCGTAATACACAGTGTATAGGTATCGGGTAAATTAGGTAAAAGTCGTCCATCTAGGGCACGCAAAGGCTAATGCCTGCAGTAGTGATTGCAGCATCCCACCACGTACATATACCCGCACTTGTACAGATATAATTAGTCTCTCCAGTTGGAGGCTCTGGGAGATCACAACAATGCACGGTTTGTCACACAGAATAGACTAAATTAATCATGTATACACTGTACACAAACAGAAAACAGCAAATGCTTACAGACAACTGAACCTGATAGCCAGCGTTAAAGACAAATACAAAAAAAACTGGATCAAAAAATAGACAATGTAGAAAATCAAGACATAAATACACAGAACACAAAGAAACTAAAACCGCGAATAGATGAAAAAACAAAGAATTAATAAATCTGGAAAACACAACGTAATACAAACAACATTCATAAAAACATAAAGCTGTTTTTTCTAGTTGCCAGAAAAAAAGCTTTAAAGATGATGAAGAATCTGCTGAAGAATCAGCATATATGCAAAAACATACTTCTAGTTGTGCTGCTTCAGAAATAAACACACACAAACAAAAAGAAGGACAATTCAAGTCTATGAACATGAACAAATGCAGCACAGTTGGCAGATATCTTGAATAGCCAAATCATGAATCTAAATCATGTGGTCTAAAATCATGTGTTTATCCATTTATTCTTCCTCTTTGTGAACATTTCCTTGTTTGTCATAAGAACGACCTGAAACCGGAGGGTACTTCACCTTTCACCCTGTGACAGATGGGACAGATTCTAATAGCAAAACTGAACTGAAGAAGTTAAGAAGATGGACAATGGCAATGCCAAGGAGCTGTCAGACCACACATGTTAAATAAATGTATACACAATATAGACTTTAAAAATAGTTTTAAGTTAAAAGTACATTACAAATTTAAGAGAATGTGAAAAAAAAACCATACATGAGAGCAGGCTGTAGTTGACTTATTTTACTCAGTGCTGATACAACCACCGCTCCCAAACCCAACCTTAATTTTAAGGTCAATTTGTCTTACACAGCTACCACCATCCAAACATCACCTGAAGTCGCCTTTGTTGTAGTTTGCACTACTGTAGGACCACATTAGGCCATGACACATTAGGCCATGACATAACCTTACAGTAACCTGTCTCAATCTTTAGCTTTTTATTTTGTTCTCAAGAGAAATCCTTTCATTTTTCAACAGCACACTTTTATATTTTCTTCCCCATGTGTCGTGGATTTTACAGGACATATAACATGTCCAATAAGATTAATTTTAAATGTATTGGAGAAACATATTTGGTTTTGATTTATGTTTTCCTATTTTGTATATGTTTTATATTTGACCTTTTTCAAACAGAGTCCCAAAGCATTTTTATTTCAACAGCCCTTATTGCCCTTAATAACAGTTTTAACTATGTTTACCTCTTTCACCATTTCTACAGTTAAAAGAGGAAACAAAGGTCAGCAGTTAGAATCAAATTGTGGTGGCCAGTTATTTTGATATGTGTCTGAACTCCATCAGGAAGTCTGGCAGTAGCACCTCTATAGAGATGCAGTGAGTGTGGTATAGATAACAGACAGAAAGTACTACATATTATTCCCACATCATGGAGAAATGCAATAACAACATTATGGAAATAAAAATATGAAATATGCAAATTATTTAAGCATTTCAAAATTAACCAAAACTATTAATGGAATGTGAAGAAACAGCAATGACTTAATGAACAAAACATCTATGAAGTATGTTGTAGAGATCTAATCTGAAGGTGAACAGTGGCCAGGCTGGTGTAATATCAGTATGTACCCTAAGGTGGTGTGGAAAGATAATGTCCCTGCTGTCATGGGATGAAAGGCAAGGAGAAAGACAAACATTCACTCTTACAACTCCAGTCTTTCCTAACATGCATCCTTTGGAATGCAGGTGGAAATCTGCACACGCAAAGGGACCAATCCAAAAGGGTAGTTTCAGAAAGAGAAAATTTTTTAATCAAAGCTTGGTTATATAATGCAAAATGAGCTCCTAAGTGAACATGATTCATAATAGTTGCTTTCTGGTAAGGAAGTCAGTGAGAAGAATGCTTGCTATGTTTGAAGCAAGGAGAACCAGTTGGTTGAGAGTGACGCATAGTAGCACTGTCCTGAAAAAGGTATCTTCCAGTCAAGTGGAGTTAGGTTTGACACATATACTGCCCATTTCAAAATATGTTCATTTGTCATCATTTAAGTGTAATTTTAAATTCTCTTTGAATGTGTTACTGCATGTCAGTGTGTTCATGTCTGGAAATAATTTTGTTCACAGAGGTTTTTATTCTTTTTGTAAACATTGCATCCTTGTCATTGTGCTAATAGTCAGTGTTAGTCATAGGTCACATTATGGTAATCTTCCAAGCTAGAATGCTTTCCTGGAAGATAAAAAAGTCATATCTAACCCGGGTTTGCTAAAAGTTGCTTTCGGATTAGATACTCATTTTCAACAGTATTAACACCAAAAGTTCCACCTTTGCCTCCTTCAGTTAAAAACTTCACACCCACTCAGCATAAAACATGGATGTAGCTTCCTGGGTTGAAAACAAAAGCCAATTTGGACATGCCTTAAACTTGCCTTCTATCTCAAGGACACCAGAAAGTGGTAATAACAGGTTGAAAAAAGTCTACAAGAATGTGGTTTTGTGCCTTGCCCTCTGTAAACACTTTCCAGATGAGTTTATGGACTCAGCCACTCACCTTTAGTCAGATAATAACTAGTCGAGTCTTTTTTGGAAATCTTGCTCATACTATTTTTTAAAAATACTGGCAGCTGCCAGTGCCACCAGACTCCTAGTATAGACACCTATCTTATCAATCATAGTTGACATCTTTCTCGTGTTATCGTGTTGACAAGATTTTCAGAAAAAGTATCATCTGAAACCTAAGAGACCTCAAGGTGAATGAGGTCTGAAGTAAGATTTTTCAAATCAAATTCAAATTTTTCAAATCTTACTTCAACTTATTCTTGAGTTATCTTGTTCATAAAGTTGGGTGTCTGAGCCGCACACCCACTTGCCCCACAGGTAGACAATACCTCATTCAGCTGAGGGGTAAAAACAGTGCATGCTCACTGGCTAACAGCTTATTATGATTAGCTAATAAGCCTTAGAAATTGCAAGCTAACAGCACTTCAGATTACAGCCCAGATAAATGCCACACAGAGTTCCAGTAGCAGACACATCTCTACATCAACTGTTTAGAGGAGACTGCGCGAATCGGGCCTTTATTGTCAAAGAATAGGTAAAAAACACCAAGGAGAAGAGATTTGTTTGGGAAAAGAAAGACTGAATGGACATTAGATCAGTAGAAATCTGCGCTTTGGGCTGATGAGTCCAAATTTGAGATCTTTGGTTCCACCTTACAATAGGAGATAGGATAAATGGTCACTTGAAGCTGGTTATTCACTAGCCATCCTGGTCTAGGTTTGAGCATGCTCACATGAAAGGGGTGCCATTGGCAACATCTGGTCATTTACACTGATGGCTTACATTTTATGGTCAGTAAAACTGGAAAAGAGCTACTACAGTGGTGTGAGGAAGTGTTTGCCTGCCTCCTGATTTCCCATTTTTTTGTATGTTGGTCACACTTAAATGTTACAGATCAAACAAATTTAAATATAAGATAAAGATAACACAAGTAAACACAAAATACAGGTTATAAATGAAGGTGTTCATTATGGGGGGGAGGGGGGGGGGGGGGTCCAAACCTACAGGTCTGTAAAACAGGTTTGTTTTACAAACCTGATAACCTTTAGCAGCAACAATTGCAATCAAGCATATGCAATAACTGGCAATGAGTCTTTTACAGCTCTGTGGAGGAATTTTGGCCAACTCATCTTTCCAGAATTGTTGTAATTTAGCCACATTAGAGGGTTTTCAAACATGAACCACCTTTTTCAGGTCATGCCACAGCATCTCAATTGGGTTCAGGTCAGGACTTTGACTAGGCCACTTCAAAGACTTCATTTTGTTTTTCTTTTGCACTTCAGCTACAGGTCATGAACAGATGGGCAGACATTCTCCTTCAGGATGTCTTGGTAGACAGCAGAATTCAAAGTTCCATTTGCCACAGCAAGTCCTTCAGGTCATGAGGTACCAAAACAACCCCAGTAGGGGGGATTACTCCGGGCATTACTCCAGACAGGCTGATGGCCTCTGTGCACGTCTGGGTGAGCCATGCAGGAAGGTAAGGTAGGTACTATTATGAGTTTTTGGGTCTTCTGAGTTTTCGCTAGCTCGTTGTTTTATGCCTCTGTATTCTGTCTTATTATTTAGCCTATTGGTTACTGTTGCCTGCGACAGACTGGTGACCTGTCCAGGGTGTACACCGCCTCTCGCCCTATGACAGCTGGGATAGGCTCCAGTGCCCCCTGCGACCCTGAAAAGGACAAGCGGAAGCATAGTACACAGGAACATCTGTGCCCAGTATAACCTGGAAGTCCCAAGGTCAAAATGGGAGCCGCCCCCAAGGGTGGTGGAGAATGACCGAGCTAAGATCCTGTGGGACTTCCAGATACAGATGGACAAAATGGTGGTGGCTAACCAACCGGACATAGTGGTAGTAGACAAACAGAAGAAGACGGCCGTAGTGATACATGTAGCGGTTTCCAATGACAGCAACATCAGAAAGAAGGAACACGAGAAGCTCGAGAAATACCAAGGGCTCAGAGAAGAGCTTGAGAAAATGTGGAGGGTGAAGGTAACATTGGTCCCAGTGGTAATCAAAACACTAGGTGCGGTGACTCCCAAACTAGCCGTGTGGCTCCAGCAGATCCCAGGAACAACATCGGAGATTTCTGTCCAGCAGAGCGCAGTCCTAGGAACAGCTCCCAGGCCTCTGGTAGAGGACCCGAGCTTGAAGGATAAACTGCCCGCAGGGGCAAGAGGGGATTTTTTTTTTTGTATGTATGTTGTCTGAGTTCTCCCTTGCCCTTTTAAATGATCTGTTCCCGACCAGAACCGTGTTTTGTTTTGTAAGTGCAAAGTAATAAAGCTGCTTTTGAGTTTTTATGTCCCATCTTCTGACTCATCCTCCCGCCTGCCACACAGCATCCTTGAAAAAAATAACATCAAAAATCAACATGCTTTCTCAACATCTGAGAGCCTGTTTTAGTGCCAGTGTTGAGAAAGCACTGCACATCTCTCCTAGGCACAATAGACCCTAAATACTTCCTGAGAGAATCTCAGCTCATGAAGAAGCTTTGGCACCCCAGGCTGGTCCAGTTGTCTGCAGCAGGGAGAACCCGTCTACATCATCACAGAACTCATGACAAATGGTAGCCTTCTGGAATATCTTCAAAGTAAGACAGCAACACTATTTATTTTCCACATTTGACCCTGTCATAAAGCAGAAGCAGCTCAAAATCACTTGAACATTGCTGCTGCTGTTCTTTGAAAACAGTCTCACCACCTGTGACAGGCCGAGGTACAGAGACCCTCATCAAAGCAAAGAAACTCATTTAATTCTAAACATCATCTGCAACAACACATTAGTATAAATTATACTTTTATCTGGTTTCTGTTAAGAGGGTGAGTTTAAATCAGACATTTTTGACCTCTGAGATCAAATGTGGGAAGAAAAAAACTGAGGTGAAAAAGATGTAAGATTTTGTTCTGTAAGGAGTAGTTGCTTGATATATTTTAGTCTGTTAATTTGATGACATTCTGTAGAAATCTAATGAACTTTAAAGTCAATATTTGGTATGATCCTAGAATTATTATTATTTTTTTTGTAATTTCTTTAATTAGTCTTCTGAAATATTTCTCCATCTAGAATAGTTATCCATCATATATACACCGTTTTATCCTGTTTTTATCCATTATATCATTGTGAAATGCACTATACACAGGTACACACACACACAGGTCTTTATCACTATAAAAAGGGAAGGAAACCATTATCAGTCCAAATCGCCATCAGCTGTTCTCACCGGCATCTCCAGCACCGCCCCGTTGAGCCCACTGCACCACTTGTCATGGTCCTGGGTCGTTGACCCAGCGTTTTGTGTTTTGTGATTATTTCCCTCTGTTCTAGTTATTCTGTGTCCTCCCCCCTTGTGTCCGGTTCGGGTTCTAGATTTCCTGTTTTGTTCTGAAAGTCTGTGTCTGTTGTCATTGTGTTCAGCTTGTGTCCTCCAGTCATCATGTGTATTCAGATCAGCTGTTCTTCCCTCCTGTGTGCGATTACCCGATTACCGTGTGTGTGTGTGTGTGTGTATATATAGTGGGTGTCGGTCTGTGTTCGTTGTCGGCTCGTCTGTGTTTCTTGGTATCCTGGTCCTTGGTCTGCGTCTCTCTGCTCCGCTCTCCGTTTTGTAAGATTTCAGGTTTGCTCTTTAGTTTCTCCCAGTTTAGGTTTGTCATTACTCATGCTTCATTGCCTGTTTTTGCCACTGCCACCGTGTAAATAAACTTCACTCGTATCATCAGTTTGCTGCATTTTGGGTCCTCCTTTTCCTCCACTCCACACGGCTCACTCCGCCAGCCGTGACAGTACGAGCCGACCAAACATGGACCCAGCGGCATCCGCACCTCCCGAGGAGCTTCGGGAGGAACTAATTGACTCTGTTTCCAGGTTGGTTAACCTATGGCTCGAGCATGAGGGGGAAGAGTGTCTCCACGCTGTAGAAGCCAGGCTACAGCAGCTCATCTCTGCTCACTCCTGGCTGCTGGACTCTCTTCACCCGCTCGCACAGGACTTCATACTCAACGAACTGCACCTTCACCCACCAGCCGCTACCGCTTCCCAACTCAGCCCAGCGGCGAAGATTTTGCCCGGCCCGCCGGAGGTTTTGCCCGGCCCGCCGGAGGTTTTGCCCGGCCCGCCGGAGGTTTTGCCCGGCCCGCCGGAGGTTTTGCCCGGGAGGAAGCGACGATCGCGCCGTCGGCGCATCACCCCACAGCCGAAGACTAGGACTTTGGAACTGCCAGCTGTGGTGAGTGAAAAGGACGCTTTTTCTGTTTTGGACTGTGTGTCTGTTTATTCCGGGGCTGTGTTTTTTGAGTCGGCTGCCCTGCCGGTAGCTCAGTTAGCTGCCCAGCAGCCACTAGCTCAGTTAGCCACTCAACCGTCACCCCCATTACAGTCACAGCCAGACCTATTAGACACCTTGTTACAATCCGTGGCTCAGTCAATAGCTCAGTTGGCAAGAGACTCATCAGCGTTATTACCAGCTCAGCCACCTATTCAGCCACCATCTTCACCAGCTCCGCCTGTACTACAAGTCCAGTCCATCCAACCGGAAAAGCACTGTTTTTCACCTGTTCATGTCAAGCAGAGAGACACACCACATAACGCAGTAGTCAGTCCGCAACAGCTGGCCAGCCCAGAGACTGTGACGCACTCCAGGGCCTCCCCAGAGGCTGGGTCCCAGCCCCCGGCCGACTCTGGACCCCTGGAGATTAAGAAGCCAGCTGAGGACTGTATCCGGCTGTCGCTGCCCGAGCTGGGTCAATGCTCTGTGCAGCTGCAGTCTGCCTTGTGTTTGCCAGAGGCCCGTGTGCCTACTGGTTCTGAACTGTGCCTGCCAGAGGCCCGTGCGCCTGCTGGTTCTGAACTGTGCCTGCCAGAGGCCCGTGCGCCTACTGGTTCTGACCTGTGTGTTCCAGGGGCCCCGGTGCCCACTGGTCCAGAGACTGTTTTCGCTGGGGGGCCCGAGGAGCCCGTCCAGCCTCCTGCCTCGTCAGCTGGGGGGCCCGAGGAGCCCGCCCAGCCTCCTGCCTCGTCAGCTGGGGGGCCCGAGGAGCCCGCCCAGCCTCCTGCCTCGTCAGCTGGGGGGCCCGAGGAGCCCGCCCAGCTTCCTGTCTCGCCAGCTGGATGGCCCGAGGAGCCCGTCCAGCCTCAAGACTCATTGGCTGGAGGTTCAGGAGAACCTAGCCAGCCTCCTGTCTCGTCAGCTGGGGGGCCCGAGGAGCCCGTCCAGCCTCAAGACTCGTCAGCTGGAGGTTCAGGAGAACCTAGCCAGCCTCCTGCCTCGTCAGCTGGAGGGCCCGAGGAGCCCGTCCAGCTGCCAACTGCAGCCTCATCATCCTCGCCAGCTGCAGCTTCATCCACGCCGCGGGCAGCAGCAGCTTCTTCCACGCCTGCAGCGCTACAGTCTCCGGCTTCCACGCCGTCGCCTGCTGCAGCCTCATCATCCTCGCCAGCTGCAGCCTCCGAGCCTTCATCCTCGCCCGGTCCAGCCTTCGTGTCTTCAGCATCGCCTGGTCCGGCTCCAGCCTTCGTGTCTTCAGCATCGCCTGGCCCGGCTCCAGCATCCTCGTCAGCATCGCCTGGTCCGGCTTCTGCTTCAGCTTCGCCTGGTCCGGCCTTTGCTTCAGCATCCTCATCAGCTGCCTCGTCTGGTCCAGCCTCTGCTTCGGTCTCGTCTGGTGCTGCGACGGCCACGCCACCTTCGGGTCCCAAACTGCCGCCTCGACATCGGCGGTCATCTGCCAGGCCGCTGGTGGAGCGTCATCGTCAACATGGACGACCTCCTAGACGCCACCGCTGCCTTCCGCGCGGTCGGCCTCCAGACTTGTGTCATCGCCGCCGTTGCCGTCCGCACGGTCGGCCTCCAGACTTCTGTTATCGCCGCCGTTGCCGTCCGCACGGTCGGCCTCCAGACTTCTGTCATCGCCGCCGTTGCTGTCCGCACGGTCGGCCGCCTGAACGGTTTCCCTGTTGCCGCCGCTGCCGTGTGCACGGGCGGCCCCCTGAACTGCCTCCACTCCGCCACCGCTGCCTTCCGCTCGGTCGGCTTATGGATCTACGTCGCCGACGTGGCCGGCCTCAGAAGATGAACTGTCCTGGACTTCTGAGTTGTCAGCCTCCGGGCCGGCCTCCTGAACTGTGTTTTGTTCTCGTGCTCCAGCATGTGTGTTTTTGTTTTGGACAATTCTCTCGGTTCGCTGGAGCTTGTGTTGGTCCCTCCGTCCTGGGCCCCCGCCGCCCGCCCTGGGTTGGTCGTCTGTTTTTGTTTTGGGCTGTCTGGAGCCAGCCCTTGGAGGGGGGGTACTGTCATGGTCCTGGGTCGTTGACCCAGCGTTTTGTGTTTTGTGATTATTTCCCTCTGTTCTAGTTATTCTGTGTCCTCCTCCCTTGTGTCCGGTTCGGGTTCTAGATTTCCTGTTTTGTTCTGAAAGTCTGTGTCTGTTGTCATTGTGTTCAGCTTGTGTCCTCCAGTCATCATGTGTATTCAGATCAGCTGTTCTTCCCTCCTGTGTGCGATTACCGTGTGTGTGTGTGTGTGTGTGTGTGTGTGTGTGTGTGTATATATAGTGGGTGTCGGTCTGTGTTCGTTGTCGGCTCGTCTGTGTTTCTTGGTATCCTGGTCCTTGGTCTGCGTCTCTCTGCTCCGCTCTCCGTTTTGTAAGATTTCAGGTTTGCTCTTTAGTTTCTCCCAGTTTAGGTTTGTCATTACTCATGCTTCATTGCCTGTTTTTGCCACTGCCACCGTGTAAATAAACTTCACTCATATCATCAGTTTGCTGCATTTTGGGTCCTCCTTTTCCTCCACTCCACACGGCTCACTCCGCCAGCCGTGACACCACTCCTCCCCTGCAGACGCGCCCGGGACCACACCTCCGCCACAATCATATGGATACAAACTGCAGCTACAGTCACATCTGCTCTTTCATTATTTTCACATGATACTTCATTCAGCAGCTATACTTATGTTTCTGCATTAATGCTCTCCACAGGCGCCATATAATTAGTGGGGATGTATCCTTGTTTGGAGGCCGAAATCCCAGTGAGGGCTTTAGCGAACCACCAATCACCGGCACTTTAAAATATCTCTAAAATATCCCTAATGTTGAAGCTAAGGTTTTATTTGTATAGGTCTAAACATACACAGCAACATAATTTTTGGAATCATTTTCACACTGACAAATTAAGCTGATGGCAATTAGCTGATACTGTTTCATTGTTCAAAGTCTGACAGTACTTGTCCGTGTTCATAATTCAACAAATTCTGATAAGATGTTCAACACCACAGGCTGAAAGTATTTCTAAAGACAATCACTCCCACCTCTCTCCTCATTTCTATACACACTGATAGCACTTTGAATGAAAAAGATCCTCATTTGGATTCTTCATGGTGTAAGATCTGGCTAGTCATCACTTGTATCTGGTCAGGAATGGCAAATATAACATAGAAAACACTTGACATATTAACACATTTGACATAAAAGATCTCAGTAAAGAAGGAGTTGTAGATTTACACAAACTGGGGAGGTCTCTTGGAACCATTTAAAAACTACAGATTCCAAGATATCATTTTACACAGTTCCATGGAAGTACACGTATTCAGATGTATGACCACTTTGCCAAGACCCCTGCAAGAATGGTAAATGGTAAATGGCCTGTATTTATATAGCGCTTTACTAGTCCCTAAGGACCCCAAAGCGCTTTACATATCCAGTCATCCACCCATTCTCACACACACATTTACAGACACAAACTGTCAGCATCCGATGAGAAGAAACTTATTGGGATGTTCAGGAATAATCCAGGAACCACCAGGGCTCAAGCTTGCCATGAACTGTTAGAAAATATTAATAGAGTTTTACATTGCCATGACTGAGACGGTGACAACCAAGAAGAAAGCCTCTGATTCAGAACTAACACCTTCAGTCTTGACTGAAATTTGAAGCTGCACACATGGACAAGTCAAGTCTGCTTCTGGAGGAAAAAAAATGTGGTTAGAGGGGACAAACCACCTGTCATTGTAGCACTACCAGGCTACAATGACAGGTATGTTTTGAGGAGTAAAGATAAGTAAGATATGGTTTAAAGATAAGGTTTTCAAGCCCGATGACTGTATGAGGACTGCATGCAAAGTGGAGAACACAACTATACCTATATAAAGATAAACCTTTCCATGATGACAGTTCTAAGCATTTATATGCTAATTGTCACATTAAGGAGAAATAATGAGCATATTTATTTCTATTCACTGTAAAATCAATACATTTATCTGCTCAGTTAGTGATAAAATAACAATGTAAAAAGCCTCAGCTGGCCATGAAACTGCCAGTCAATTATCCAATTACATTTGAGCCTCTAAAAATGGAAAATTATGTATAAAAAATATTCCTAAAAGTGTCATGAATCAGCATTCTCCCACATTCATAACGCGTGACTAACCCGACTATAAGCGCAGGCGTGACGTCACCCCAGTGGAGAGTGAGCGCGAGCCGCTCCCCATTCCTGAGCAGGTGCAGGTGATTGCTACCTGAACAGTGAGACCGATCCTCTAACACGAAGATCCACACTTAAACTACCGCTCCTTTCCCCTCACACCGATCTGTGATAGCTGGGCGTGTGTTCAGGTCAAAGACCGCCACCATCCCAAACTGGGAAAAATAAATGCGCTTGTATTTAATGGGATGTGGATCATAAAGACAGGAGGACGGATTCTCTAAACGATTTCCTTGTTTATTCCTGACAAAAACAATGACCGACTGTGATTGACGAAAGTACCATGGAGATCCAAAAGAGGTTTTCTGCCTGTTGGGACAGTTTTTTGGGGTGTTTTAAAAAAAATGGCCCCTCTGGAGACGAGACCGACCGTGGGGAAAAATCGATGGTTATTAAAAACTTGAGCGCTGCTGACAAAGACGAACAGAGCTTTCATTCAACAAGAGATTTACCGCCGCTGCCACCAGCTGATGTGGAGTATTATGTCGCCCTGTATGATTACTCTGCTCGCACAGAAGAGGATCTTAGCTTCAACACGGGGGATACTTTAGAGGCCCTGGACAAAAGTGCCGGTGATTGGTGGTTCGCTAAAGCCCTCACCGGGGTGTCAGCCTCCAAACAGGGATACATCCCTGCTAACTATGTGGCGCCTGTGGAGAGCATTAATGCCGAACCGTAAGTATAGCTTTTGTATGAAGGATCATGTGAAGTCTTCTTTATATAATTTATCAAACTTAACCATTAAAAAAATGTGTTTTATTTGAATCCCAAGCTGAAGGTTTTTATTTTATTTTATTTAGTTTGTTTTTTGAGGGGGGGAGCCATTTTTGTTTTGTTTGGGAATGGAAGAACAACTTGAAAAACGAGTTAACATTTTTTTTTTGTTATCAATTACAGGTCAAAGTAAATGCACATATTTTTTTTGAGAGTTTAAAATAATCTAGAGGGGGAAATAGGCAATAATACTACAAAATAGATGTTTATTTCCTTTCCAAGGAAAGTCAAGTCAAATTGTATCCGCACAGTCATATTCTTCTACTTACAGAAGGGTTACATACAGCAGGGATTTTCATCATAGAGTAATCCTCTCATATCAGTTGTGTCGAAAATGACAACAAAAAGTGAAACTTTCTCTTTAATCTAACACTTAAAATGTTTGTATATAGATATAGATATATAGATATGGATATAGATATATATATTTCTTTTTTAAAAATGTATTTATTAATGCTAAATAACTGCAACAAATGGTCATCGACAGTCATCAACGGAATAGGTTTGTATGAGGAGGAAGCTAATCTTAAATTACTTTGTCATTTAAATTTCCTTGAAGGGATTTCTTCCAATGAAACATGTATTAACTTAACTGGTAGTAACAACTAAAAAGAACATACTTCCTGAAGCTGAATGGTAAATACAGTGTTGTAAAGGCAATGTCGTTAGAGTTCACTCTCAATTCTAAAGTGACAGAATGTAGAAGATGCAGAAGTACCTCAAAAACCTCAAAATTCTTTTGAAGTACTTGAGCCTGTGATTTAAGTGTTTTACTGTTCTATTTCTGCCTGAGATTGACGTTTTTAAAACATTTGAATAGTCAGTCATGTCCCACGGGTAAAAGGCTGTAAAATGTAACGGCGTGTTTTCCTTATCCCTAAAGTCTTTGCCGAAACTAGTTAATCATTCACCTTGAGACCAGGAAATGCTGGGAAAGCTTTACAGGTTAATGATTCCTGTTGAAGGTGGAGATCATAAACAAGAACCAGAACCACACATTAAAGCCACATTGCTGGCATTTCATGCCATTTAACTCTAGTGTTGAGAATAAAGACAGGATTGGTTTGTCATAAATTCAGCTTCAGGTATCCTGTGTAGGGCACGGAACTATAGAGCAACCAATCCTGGAATGTGTACCTTTTTCTTTGCTGCCATGTGTAGCTTAGTTGTTGGAAAAAAGATGACGTCACACAAATTCCTAACTAATAATGGAAGGGTTTTTTTTTTTTTTTTACAAGAATAAACCCAGTTCAAGAGGTAATCAGTCTTGGCATTATTTGTGTCATAGTTTGTCCAGTTGCAAACCTAATAGATAGGCAGACCTGTTCCATAATGCAATTACACAATGAATTATCCAGTCTGCCACATTGTGTACCTGCAGGAAAGCCGTTATCTGTAAATAACTAATGGAAAACTAAAAGTCAGGCCTCGTTAGTTCAGAACAAGTCGACAAAACTTGTAGTGTGTAATTTAATTGTCAGTTTAATCAAATCTAGATTAACCACATAAAATAATCTGGCTCAAATGTAACGTGGACTGGTAGAGAGCCTCGACTATAAGCAGTGATTAAGAAGAGGTGGTTGTTCTAATAGTAGAAATCAAGTTTTACACAGCAGAATCTACTACCAGTACTTTAGTAAAAATGGAAACATACAGCACTCTGAACATTATATTCAGGATATAGTGCCAGTTTAGATCAGTCATCTGAAGGTTCTTTCTAAAGACTCCGCAATTTTAGAGAGAGAATCCTATCGATGAGATGATCAGCTCTTTTGTTTTAATAATGGAAAACGGTGTCACAGCTCAATCAGTCAGTTTTATGACTCAATATTCCCGCAGGTACATTTGTTCCATTATAGACAGTGTAGTTTATGATTATGATTTGAAATCCTTTGAATTCTACATCTGGCACTATGTGGCTCTCTTTGAATTTGTTGTTGATTAATCTCACTCTAATTCTCGACAGAGATACTGTATATGTCTGAAGTGTGTGAATACTGGAAAATAACCCTCAGTTTTAACTTGATTTTGAGCATTACAAAGGGAAAGCACCCAGATGAGCCAGTTAAGACTCAAAGAGGAAAACTTATTGTGTTTTTGCACTGATGCAAACGTACAATTAATTTAAGCTGCAACTGTGCAGTGACATCATTGTTTTTCTTGGTTTACTCTGCCCATAATGGGAATCCCCGTGTTGTTAATTTTGTACTCTGACAGGTTAAACAAAGTCATAATGTTGTGTAACTATCTAGTTGAAGTATATTTGCCAAAGGAAAAAAAGTTTTTTTGTCAAAATAACTTTTCAAAATGTCAGACCATTCAAATACAGATTTGACTTTTTTTACTCTTT
This sequence comes from Aulonocara sp. 'chitande type north' Nkhata Bay, assembly GCF_057382095.1. Classification (NCBI taxonomy): domain Eukaryota; kingdom Metazoa; phylum Chordata; class Actinopteri; order Cichliformes; family Cichlidae; genus Aulonocara; species Aulonocara sp. 'chitande type north' Nkhata Bay. The sequence continues at coordinate 31,882,602 of NC_141358.1, read as the reverse complement.
CAATTAGATTTTTAAAGTCCAAGTGAGCATAAATATCATAGCTTGGTTATAGAAGGGCTACGGTCATTGAAGGACACACACGCAGACACAAAGTGAGCCCAAGGTGTAGTGGTTAATATGATTCCTGATACTGGTAGATTGCCCATAAGATTTTACTTAATTTACATGTAAAACATTGACTTCTGTCTGTGACCGTTATTTATCTGCTCGGTGTTGGAAAACTTGCAAAGAGTTGACTCTAAAATTTGTCTTGTGATGATTTCTTGGTTTCCTTGGGAAATAAATAACATTAAAACCCAAATAAAATGACAGAAGATATATCTGTGTCAGCAGTTTTTATTTTAAGCATTGACAGTCCAGAAACATGTCTTCCCTGCAACATTGCTAATATGGACATATCCTGCTTCCATTCTGATGTCCAGATGGTATTTCCCTGACACCAAGAGGCTGGATGCTGAGAAGATGCTGATGGCTGGAGGGAACAAGCATGGAGCCTTTCTCGTCAGAAACTGTGAAAGTCAGAAAGGAGACCTCTCACTGTCAGGTAACCTCTCACTTGACTTCATCTCTTTTGAAGTCAATGTCATCAAATAAATTTTATAGCTTTTTTGCTTGTGAAAATTAAAGTAGTATAGCCATGATTTTCCCTTCTTTCAAAATGAGTGAGCAACACAATGCACCCATGCTAATAGTTCTGTGACTCCATAAATTCTGTTCAGTTATTTTTTTCACACATGGCCAGGCAGGTTTAAATAGCTTTTCTCGCCTCAATAAATAACATCATCATTTGTGTTTACTCGGGATACCTTTGTCTAATATTAGTTTGATGATGAATGTGACAAATATGCAAAAATAAGACATCGAGAAGGGGGGGGTTTAGTAGCACTTGTGTAATGTCCTACACAAACTCACTTGAAAAATGGGCTTTTAAACTGTTTTAGTCCATTCTGTGGTATGTGTCTCCAAAACCAAACCTTGTGAAATATCTGCCTATTCTTCCATTCCCCGCTCCTCTAACTGGATAAATGACCAGAAGTGTAAAGTTGTTTCCTCTGAAAGTTGGCTAATAAAATTAAATGGGTTACATCCTAAACAGCCCTGCATATTCAGTCATGCCTTGGTTTAAGTCTCTTTTTGGCCAGAGTTTGAGAGACTTTGTTCTAAATCCCTTCTAAGTTCTTGCTAGAAATTCTTAGTTTGGAACTGTCGTAACTGATTTTTAGAGTGTTTGTGAATATGGGACCCGGCAGGTCCTATAAATGAAAATGCTTCAGAATGAAATCAGCTAAAGTAATGTGATATTGTAAAAAGATATTCTTTCTTAGCGATAAAATTTGAATTACTAACCAATAAAACACACTTACTAGCTGCTCACTTTAGTCCACTCAGGGGTTTTCTTGCTACAGTCTTACTTGGTCTGATAGGAACTGTGACTAGTGACAGCAATCAGCTGTTTGACTTTATTACTTCTTTAACCATAATGCTGTCACATGCATTTTAGGAAGTTCACTTGTGTTTGCTTTTACTGTGGCTTTTTGACTTGTAAAAGTCTTGTGAACCTGTTTAAACATTTATGGGATGCCACAGTGTTTTATTTTAAATGTAGACCGTAAAATATTAAAACAAGACAAAATAAAACCAGAGACCTTATGCGAGAGAATATTTCAAAAAGACGTTGACACTGTTACTAAAAGTTGGTCAGCTCTCACATAGTTAACATTTTGTTGTTCCCATACTATTGGATGCACACTTTCCCTGACACTGCAGCATTGTTTAGTGACTAATGGTTTAAAGGTCAGAAAGTTTAATCGAGGTCTCCACTGCCATAAAAAATAGTAGGATCACTTTATCTCTTTGAGCTCTTATCTGTATTGTTTTCCACTCTGTCCTTGCTCTTTCCACCATGGTTGAATTTTTGCTATATTTATTTATTAAAGCCAGCTGATAACCTTATGGAGTATTTGCAATCCAAATATTGATGCTGTTTTATAACAGAAATCTTTTGCTTACCACTTTTTAAAAAATGTATTGCTGCTACAAACATAATTATCATTCTTCTGATAAAAGTCCTATTACAATAATAATAATAATAAAAATAATAATTTTAAGTAAAGAAATATAAACTAGTTAGTATAGAAAGTCTCATGCATTTCCTGTAAGGGTCATTACATCACCAGTGCGCCAATTTATCTGTCCCATATTACAGACTATGATTCGTTTTGAGAGTAAGAAAGACTAATAAAAGTTTCAGACTTTTATCTTTGATAGTGTTTGAGATGTTCAAATGTTGCCTTATTAACTTATTTTACAGTGCTTGACAATGGAAAGGTGAAGCATTACAAGCTGAGAAAACTGGACAATGGTCACTACTATGTGTCAAGGGCCAAATCGTTTCAAACACTGAAGGAGTTAGTGGAACATTACTCCCGACAGTCTGATGGCCTCTGTGCACGTCTGGGTGAGCCATGCAAAAAGGTAAAAAACAAACTATGCTGCCACGCACAATGCATAATTTGTATTTATTTATCTAATTAATTAACTAATTTTAAATCTGTGACTCTTTCTGTCTGCAGATAGAAGTTCCACAGACTTATGGTCTGTCCTATAACACAGTGGACCAATGGGAAATCAATCGTAGCTCCATCAAACTACTGAAAAAGCTTGGAGCGGGACAGTTTGGTGAGGTCTTTGAAGGCATATGGAATGAAACTACATCAGTTGCCGTGAAGACTCTCAAACCAGGTACACAAAACGACAAATACTCAGACATTCTGACCTTGTCAGAATAGGGCTGCTCTTAAAAACTACAAAAAGAGTGATTCACATAAAGAAACTTAATCAGCCGATGAAGTTGTCGTCAAATTATTAAACCAATAATAAGCTATTTATCATTAGCACCTGACTACTGCGTGCTTCTAGATACTAGAGCTAATAATGAAAATGGTGTTTACATTGATGGGACATATTATTATGACCTCCTTCCTAAAACTGTGTTGGGACCCTTTTGCTGTCAAAACAGCCCTGAGTGTTCATTCCTTAGCCAACTTTTGTTTTATGGCATATTAACCTAAAAGAGGCCACAGCCATCAGGGATTACCATTTCAATTAAAGGGTGGACATGCTCTCAAACAATGCTTAGGTAGTTGGTACATGTTAGTAGCACCCACATGCACGGCAGGACCCAAGGTTCTCCAGGAGAACATTGCCCAAAGCATCAAACTCTCTGCTGGATTGCCATTTTCCCACAGAGCATCCTGGTAAACGACCCACACACACCTGGCTATCCACATGATGTAAAGCAAAATGGGATTTATTAGACCAGGCTGCCTTCTTCCATTCCTCCATGGTCAAGTCCTGATGTTCATGCGCCCATTGTTGGTGCTTTCAGGAGTGTACAGGAGTCAGCTTGGAAACTCATTGTTCTGCAGCAATGCAGCGCTGTACACAGTAAACTGTGATACACTGTGCATTCGGACATCTTGAACCAGCATACATTTTTTTCAGCAATGTGAGCTACAGTAGCTCATGATCACATGAGCCAACCTTCGGTCCCACCATGCATCAGTAAGCTTTTCCGGCCCATTGACCTTGGTCACTGGTTCACCACTCGTCTTTCTTTGGACCACTGTTGACTATGAACGCTCCAAAAGAGCTCCAAATTATCATTGCTCTGACCAAGCCATATAGAAATCATAATTTGGCTCTTGTCAAACTTGCTCAAATCCTTATGCTTGGCCATTTTTCTGCTTCGAACATATCAAATTTAAGGAAAGAAATTTCCTTTGCACGCACTAAAAGGTGCCATGGTGAAGAGATAATCGGTGTTATTCACTTCACTTGCCAGTGCTCATAAAGATATGCCTTTTGTGTTTTTATGTGACTGCTAATTGGTATATTTCCATCTATCTGTCCTTACTGATGGATTATGTTACCAAAGTATTCACTTATCCATCCAAATGATTAAATTCAAGTTTTACAGTGACTTCCATGGCCACAGCTGTATAAAATAAAACACCTGCCTATAAGTACTGCTTCTACAAGTTGGGTGGGCCGATATGATCTTCAACCGTATGAATTGAAAATGGGATATGACTCAAGTTCCTATGCATGAAAGCTTCTTAGAAGATTCCTTTGACATTCCAATTAGCAGTAGGTTTTTCTGGAAAGATGCCCACTTGCACCCATCTGAAAATAGCTTATAATAAATAAAGATAATATATTTAAAAGTAAAGTTAAATGTATGTCACAAACAAGTTCTATTTGTTGGCAGAGCAGTTAGCATTGCTGGGTTCAACAAAAATGACCATATTTCTAAGCTGCTTTGAGTGCCAGTATACAACCATGAAATCACTACACACCTCTGACAGGCACCATGGACGCAGAGGACTTCTTGAGAGAGGCTCAGATCATGAAGAGGCTGCGGCACCCCAAGCTGATTCAGCTGTATGCCGTTTGCACCTTGGAGGAGCCCATCTACATAATCACAGAGCTGATGACAAATGGCAGCCTGTTGGAGTACCTTCAAAGTAAGACAGCCACACTCTTTATTTTGCACCTGTGATTCTGAACAGCTTCTGCTTTATGACAGAACCACCGCTGCTGCTGCTGTTGTTCTTTAAAAAGTTATCACCAGTGAGAGGCCATGGTACCGAGATTTTAATCTTTTAGTAACAGATCAGATGCATTGTGTAAAGAATTTAGAACATACAAAAGAAATATATCACTGTCTTGGATTGTTAGACTTCACGTTTTAAAAAATCTGGTTAAAGGAAGTAGGTGATGATAGCAGTCTTACTGAGGAGTGACTCATTCTGCTCTGCTGTAAATAGACAATTACAAGTTATCTACTGGCCTGTAATATATGACAGATTGACTCTGTGTTCTTTTGTTTTCATTGATTTAAAGCAGATTAGCAGGAGTCATCTAAGGTTCTAGGTTGGTTAGATCTTTGTAATTATTAGAATTTTTATGTATTTGTATTTGATAGTTTTGACTGAAGAGATCAGATGTTAACTGTAAAGAATATCTCCCATGAGATAAAGATAGCTGAGTGAGCGGTGAAATAGTTGTTGTCATGTTGGTTAATAGATTTAAATAGATTTACTGATTTGGTCTATTTGAGCTGCTGGACACGTGAGAGTAATCTGTGTCAAAAAGCACAGTCCTTAAGGCCATTACAGAATACATTTTGTGGTTAGTGGTTAATTCATCCAAAAAAATGATTGTGTGGGGAAAAAATTAATTCATCCATCCATCCATCCATCTTCATCCGCTTTATCCGGGGCCGGGTCGCGGGGGCAGCAGCCTAAGCAGAGGCCCAGACCTCCCTCTCCCCAGCCACCTCCTCCAGCTTATCCGGGGGAACACCAAGGCGTTCCCAGGCCAGCCGAGAGATATAATCTCTCCAGCGTGTCCTGGGTCTGCCCCGGGGCCTCCTCTCGGTGGGACATGCCTGGAACACCTCACCCAGGAGGTGCCCAGGGGGCATCCTTGGCAGATGCCCGAACCACCTCAGCTGGCTCCTTTCGATGTGGAGCAGCAGCTGCTCTACTCTGAGCCCCTCCCGGATGGCCGAACTTCTCACCTTATCTCTAAGGGAGAGGCCAGCCACCCTTCGGAGGAAGCTCATTTCTGCCGCTTGTATCCGTGATCTCATTCTTTCGGTCACTACCCACAGCTCGTGGCCATAGGTGAGGGTAGGGACGTAGATCGACCGGTAAATTGAGAGCTTCGCTTTTACACTCAGCTCCCTCTTCACCACGACGGACCGGTGCAGCGTCCGCATTACTGCAGCTGCAGCCCCAATCCGTCTGTCGATCTCCGGCTCCCTTCTTCCATCACTCGCGAACAAGACCCCGAGATACTTGAACTCCTCCACTTGGGGCAGGAACTCATCCCCGACCCGAAGTGGGCACTCCACCCTTTTCCGGCTGAGAACCATGGCCTCAGATTTGGAGATGCTGATCCTCATTCCCGCTGCTTCACACTCGGCTGCGAACCGTTCCAGTGCGAGCTGGAGGCCCTCACCCGATGAAGCCAACAGAACCACATCATCTGCAAAAATCAGAGATGAGATTCTGAGGCCACCAAAGCGAAAGCCCTCCACCACTTGGCTGCGCCTAGAAATCCTGTCCATAAAAATTATGAACAGAACCGGAGACAAAGGGCAGCCCTGGCGGAGCCCATCACCCACCGGGAACGAGTCCGACTTATTGCCGGCAATGCGAACCAAGCTCTTGCACCGGTTGTATAGGGATCGAATGGCCCGTAGCAATGGGCCAGACACCCCATACTCCCGCAACACCTCCCACAGGACACCCCGAGGGACACGGTCGAATGCCTTCTCCAAGTCCACAAAACACATGTAGACTGGTTGGGCAAACTCCCATGCACCCTCAAGTATCCTGGAGAGGATAAAGAGCTGGTCCAGTGTTCCGCGACCAGGACGAAAACCGCATTGTTCCTCCTGTATCCGAGGTTCGACTAGTGGACGAACTCTCCTTTCCAGCACCCTGGCACCCAAAAATTAATTCAATTCAATTTTATTTATATAGCGCCAAATCACAACAAAAGTCGCCTCAAGGCGCTTCATAGATACAGAGGAAAAACCCAACAATCATATGACCCCCTATGAGCAAGCACTTTGGCGACAGTGGGAAGGAAAAACTCCCTTTTAACAGGAAGAAACCTCCGGCAGAACCAGGCTCAGGGAGGGGCGGCCATCTGCTGCGACCGGTTGGGGTGAGAGAAGGAAGACAGGATAAAAGACATACTGTGGAAGAGAGACAGAGGTTAATAACAGATATGATTCAATGCAGAGAGGTCTGTTAATACATAGTGAGTGAGAAAGGTGACTGGAAAGGAGAAACTCAATGCATCATGGGAATCCCCTGGCAGCCTACGTCTATTGCAGCATAACTAAGGGAGGATTCAGGGTCACCTGGTCCAGCCCTAAATATATGCTTTAGCAAAAAGGAAAGTTTTAAGCCTAATCTTGAAAGTAGAGATAGTGTCTGTCTCCCGAATCCAAACTGGAAGCTGGTTCTACAGAAGAGGGGCCTGAAAACTGAAGGCTCTCCCTCCCATTCTACTTTTAAATACTCGTAGTACCATATCACCCTATTAGAGCACTTCGCTCTCGCTCTGCAGGCCTACTTGTTGTTCCTAAAAGTCATTAAGATAAAATGGGGCCTGATTATTTAAAACCTTGTATGTGAGGAGCAGGATTTTGAATTCAATTCTGGATTTAACAGGAAGCCAATGAAGGGAAGCCAAAACAGGAGAAATATGCTCTCTCTTTCTAGTCCCTGTCAGGACTCTTGCTGCAGCATTTTGGATTAGCTGAAGGCTTTTCAGTGAGTTTTTTGGACATCCTGATAATAATGAATTACAGTAGTCCAGCCTGGAAGTAATAAATGCATGAACTAGTTTTTCAGCGTCACTCTAAGACAGGATATTTCTAACTTTAGAGATGTTGCGCAAATGGAAGAACGCAGTCTTACATATTTGTTTAATATGTGCGTTGAAGGACATATCCTGGTCAAAAATGACTCCAAGGTTCCTCACAGCGTTACTGGAGGCCAAGGTAATGCCATCCAGAGAAAGAATCTGGCTGGATACCATATTTCTAAGCTTTTCAGGGCCGAGTACAATAACCTCAGTTTTATCTGAATTAAGAAGCAAAAAGTTAGCGGCCATCCAGGTCTTTATGTCTTTAAGACATTCCTGCAGTTTAACTAATTGGTGTGTGTTATCTGGCTTAAGAAGACATCAAGCCAAGATGAGCTAGTCCTGATGTTTCTAAACAAGTAAAGAAAGAAACTGATATTCTGGGTTCATCCAGTTCCCCAGCAGCAGGGAAGATTTCATGGTTATATCCAGAAGTTAAAGCTTTATCCAAAATGCTTTTGTATGCATCTATGCAGGGCAGTTTGAGCTCTTGTTGGCAGAGTTGGGGTCACATGTGAGGAGGCAGAGAAATGAAATCATAGAAAATTACCACATAGACACAGTAGTCGGAACAAAGAATTTGTTACTGTCAAAGTGACAGACTTAAATAGATACATTCTTTGAGAAGCTAGCATTCTCTACTAACTATACTTGTTTCCTTACCGGCATGCTTCATTAAAAAAAAGAAAAAGTGTGTGTGTAAGATTGTGACCAGTAACTTGGCTTTCTCTTTGGATTACAGAGGATAAAGGTAGAACACTGCGTATCTCAGATCAAATTGAGATGGCTGCACAGGTGGCATCAGGCATGGCTTTTCTGGAGTTACAGAACTACATCCACAGAGACCTGGCAGCCAGAAATGTCCTAGTGGGCGAAAACAACATCTGCAAAGTGGCTGACTTTGGCCTGGCCAGGGTTTTCATGGTGAGTGTAAAACTGAAATTGGTATTCTACGCTTTCATGATGCCGTTCATTCCAGTCATACGTCCTTCAGAAAACCTGCATTCTTTACTAAATGTAATTGCTTGCTTTCAGGCATAACTTGTAAATACTCCTCAAACTAATCCACAGAATCTATTATACTACTGTCAGGATCACATCACATGTTTGTACTGCAGGAATAAACTGATGTGCTTTGATGATCACTTTTGGCTGGATCTTTGTGCCTTTTTTTGCTTGCAGAAAGAAAGCGAAAATGTGTACGAAGCCAAAGAAGGAACTAAATTCCCTGTGAAATGGACCGCTCCAGAGGCCATTCATGACAACAGGTTCACTATCAAATCTGATGTTTGGTCCTTTGGAATTTTGCTGTATGAGATTGTGACATTTGGCCAGATGCCGTACCCAGGTGAGATTTGATTTCTATCAAATACAAAGATCTAGCAAGAATTCCAGCTTGTAAGATTAGTACTGATGTGAGTCTGTGATTCTTTCAGCAATGACAAACTTTCAGGTGGTCCAGAAACTGGCTGAGGGCTTCAGGATGCAATGCCCCGCAAACTGCCCCAAAGTCTTGTATGACATTATGAAGGACTGCTGGAAGGAAAATGAACAGGACCGGCCTACATTTGAGACCCTGCAGTGGAAGCTGGAGGAATACTTTGAACAGGATGTGACGTCCTATGACGATGCCACTCGTTATTAGCACAACTGCCAGGCTGTGATATTAGAAAACAAACAAACAAAAAAAAACTCTTAAGAAATCGTGAATATACTGACTGGCTAATGTAATTTAAAAGGTCTAAATAGGAAAGCAGAATGGAGTTGGTGACAGCACTCATAGTCTTGTTTGAAATGAACGCACTCAATTGCATAACATGCGTGTCTAACCTAATTCCTACAGAGCGCTTAACTGGAAGACGCCTTTTTCAGCACAGCATTACGTTGCTCTCGACTAACTGGTTCGGCTTGCTCGAAGCATAGCAAACATTCTTTCCACTAACGACTTGTTGAGCCATTGCATGACAGGAGTAATGCGTCACGTTCACCTAGAAGCTCAATCTGCTGTCTTGGAGAGAATAGCAGGCACTGCAGTTTTATCACATTTATTGTTATTTTGGGGTTCTAGGACGACAACCAAAGTTGCGGTCACTAATAAGACAAATTAACCAAGCTATTTAACTACAAGCTTTTCTCTTTAGAAATTCTAACAGCTGCTACAAAATGGTGACAAATAAAAGGAAGATGGGCGTGGGGGTCCTGCAGATGTCCTGAGAGAAACCTGCTGCATACTCTGTTAAGTCATGTTTCCAAAATAACCACTACTAAAAGTTCTAAATGCAACTATTGTGCTGCATTTAACCATTTGCATAGTCGCACATAGTCATGATGGCTGTTATTCTGTTCACACTAAAAGCAAATAATGTAAATGGAAGCATAACATTAGCTACTTTAGTCTAGTTTTTTTTTTTTTCTCCCCACATAATATACTGTGAATTTTGATCAGCAGCTAGTTGTTGTAGTTGTTAAAGCTACATTTGTGAACAATCAGTTATTTGCATGCACTTTTTTTCTACTTTAAGCACCTACAGTATCATCACAGTATCACCACACCTGTCTGCTTCACACTTCTGCTCATTCATTGTGCGACGGTTTGATGCTCTGTGACTGAAAAATTTGATTTTTGATTCTGTTCACACTGCTCTCAGATCTGTGGGGTCTTTCATATTAATGGAAGCTGCGACAACAAAGTGACGGCACAAACATTCAAATTCTTGATGCATTTACTAAACCAGTTAAACTGGTGTTTTAGCTAATGTTGATTTTTTTTTTCTTTTTCAGTGTCATGCACAAATTCTTGTTAATTGTACATTGTAATCTTGACAGTGTTTATATATAATCATATTGTATTTTAACTTAATTGTCCCTAAGCCTAATATAATTAAAAGAACCGTATTTAGTATGATTTGCCTGGATTTTTGAATTTTACACTGATAGGAAAATGAAAGTCTGACATCAGAGTAACTCATCTGACACATTAAACCTTTTTTCCCATGCTTTCGACGCATGGCAGTGATGGTCTTTGGAGTCTGAATGTGTAGTCCTTTGTCTTCTGTGTCATTGTGTGCTGTGTACTTTTATTGGTTGGGATTAGCTTTTTTCTTCAAACAGGTATAAGTTTCCATAACCTATAATAAATACTGTAGAACGGAGGCTTGATGCTTATACTATGAAAAGGAGTTTGGGCTAAACCAGGTAATGTAAGGGTTAACCCTCGGTTTTCAGCATTAGAAAGGTGGTTTGCCTCTCAGCAGGATCCATTGCCATATGGCATTCAATCCTAGTTTTCTGTACTATGAAGATCCTTTACTTCAGGTGTAATTTAATGAAACAGTGGATTATAAACCAGCAGGAACTCCTATGCCCTAATGTAAGGGTTATGTTGAAAAGCCTGTTAACTTATGCAGCTTTTTGTTAGTTCTACTTCCTGCATTCCAATAGGATGAACTAGGTGATGGAACTTCAAATGCACAAACACCAGTGGTTTTAACATTACTTAAATAACTTGCATAACCACACAGTGTCTTTTCTGTTATGTTCACGCTGCTGTTCTAGATAGGAAGATTTGTTTAAAATAAATCACTTTGTTGCCTGGAGTTTTGTAATTGGTGACATTCTACCAACACCACCCCTTTTATGTGAAAAGGCGGGTTGCTAGAGTATTAAACTGTGGATTAACATGATCAGCCCTTCTGACATTAGGGTGAATGATAATAAGATATCTTTTGTATGTGAAACTTTGTGGTTCAGAGCTCTGCTGTAAGGTTAGTCTCGGGCTGCACTTAATAACAGGACAGAATGGGTCAACACATTGCAGGTTCTCATTGTGTGGACATTTTATATAACAGGAAGCGCCATTGTTCACGCTGTCTGTTGTCAGTATATATTGTATTTTATTCATATGCATACTGCCTACCAACTTTTTTACCTTTCGAAAAAAGTTGCAACTTACCTGGAATTCCTTGTCCCATAGATCAATTTGTAAAAACTATTATAGAATAGAGTTGTTAAACAGGTCTCTGTTCAGGGTGCCTCTCACCCTATGACATTTAGGACATTAACTCTGTAAACCCTGTGGTATGGTGATGCAGTGATTAGCACTGTTACCCCACAGCAAGAAGGTCCTGGGCTCAAATCTAGAGTTGGGGTCTTTCTGTGACAAGTTGTTGTGTTCTACCTGTGTCCAAGACATCCATGGGGCTCCAGCACCCCCTCAACAACCCTGAATTGGCTACGTGGAAGGAGATGGATAGACTCTCTACACCATCTCATGGTACAAAATGGTATTGCACACCGGCTATAGTTCAATTTCAGTAAATAAACTAATGTATATGAACAAATCTGAATACTGTCAAAAAGTTCATATTTTAAACGATTTAATTAAAAAATGTAAACTAATATTCTGTTTTCATTATGTATGCAAGTACAAACTGTATAAATACCATGTATCTTAGTCTAATTCAGTACACATAAATGCTGTCATGGGAAAGACTGATGACTTGGCTTGGGATCAAAGTCCTAGAATCTGGAGGAAGAGTTGAGAAGGACAGAAACCAAGGTGTTTGAAGTGCAGTGTTTAGTTCCTGCAGTCTCTGATGATTTGGGTGCCATGTTGCATTCTGAAGTTGGTTGGTCCAAAGTCAATGCAACTGTCTACTTGGAGATTTTCAAGTAGACACTTCATGTTTCCATTTGGTGATCAACTTTATAAAAATCCAGGTTTCCTTTTTTAGTAGGACTCAGCACCTACCAGGGCTACTACCAAATCATCACATTACTGTTCTTGATTGGCTAACTGACTCCCCTGACCTGAATCCTGCAAAAAACATGTGAAGTATTGTCAAGGGGAAGATGAGAAACACCTGAGCCAAAAACACAGATGAGCAGAACGCTACTATTTAAGCCACCTAAGCTTCAGAAAAACCTCAGTAGTGCGATAAGTTGATTGCATCCATGTTGCAGTACAATGAGCTCTTCTGTTTACTCTGTTTTTTTTAATTGATGTTTTTTTTTAAGTTACTGCTGCCATCCTATCACGTAGAAGCAATCTCATCATTCTCATCTGAATTCTGGCACCAACAAGGATGTCACATTCCGTGTCTGTTAAATCACTGTTCTTTGCCATTCTGTTGATCAGTTTGAGCTTCAGCACGTCATCTTCATTTAGTCTACGTGCCTAAATGTACTGATTTCTGCTATAAAATTAGGGGAAAGGCAAAGAAAACATTATGATTAAGGCTTGAGCAAGCCTCCAGCAAATAAAAAAGGTGAATTCAACGTCCTGTTAATTGATACAAACATGATTGTGTGAGAGAGAAAGACTATATGGGTTCATGGGTTTTTTGGCAACTTGCACCAACTATGACTAAATTGTTTGATGTAACTTCCCAATGTGACCACATGGCGGTGCTGCCGGTCCGTTTGCACCCCTGCCTCATAGCCTGCTGATATCTTCCAGCAGTTTTTAAATGCAGTTATCTAAAGTCTGACTCATCTTCATCATTGGAAATGTTTTTTTTTTGTTTTTTTTATCTAACAGAGAGAAGTAAGTGCACACTTAAGTCAAAGTTTATGTTGAACATCAGGGTTGGTTGATAATTTTCAGCTCTGTCATTCACTGAGGCCAAAACATATCCATGGTTTTAAACCGTGTTCCTAAACCCAGGTACACACTGTACCATTCTGGCCTTCCACAGATGACAGATGACCAATGTGACAGGATCATGGTGGTGTTTTTGGTTGTGGCTTCAAATCACTGGTTTTATGTTGTACAGCTAAAAAGGTTCAAAGCTGTCTGTTACAGGTGTATTAAGAGCAAATATAGGACTGATGGGCCTGGGGCAAATGTCACTTATAGCATTTATTCAAAAAAAAGGAATCAACTGTGATGGAAGTACTAGTACGCAACACAAAATCGCAGAGGAAAGTTTAGTTGAAATGTGGCAGACTGCATAATTCTAGGCGTATTACACATAGTAGAATCAAGTAGTACAAGTTATACCACATGAAGCGCCCGCGTCGGTGCAGACTATAATAACTATGCTTAATAGCATAACGTGTTACTAAGGTATTGAAGGAAAAGGTCAGATGCGTGTTTTGGTTTGGTGTTGTTTTGGCATTTGTGTTTATGTGGACCTAGTGTAGTGTTTGTACTGTTTATGGGTTTATGTATTTAAAGCAAGACTACATTGAAAAAATGTTCATCTGAATCATCGTTGTAGTTGGGACTGAAATTTCAATGCTAAATAAGTGATCAGCTTAAAAATACTTTATGGTGGTGGTGGTAACTTTATTGTCCCTAACGGGAAATTGATTTGCAGTATGTCCATACAAACAAACAAACAGACAACCAACACATCACATATACACACAAATACTGATGAAACGTGACTGTGTAAGGACAATGACACTGGGATAAATCGCAACTTCCCTCAATAATCAAACCCTTCAGGTTTTGATTATTGAAATTTCTAAAATGTCATTAGTGGCTTAGACCATAACGTTAGGTTAGGTAAGAAAACAACAGGGACATAAGTTAAGCACAGAATCACAGATCTGAATATTGTATGGCCTTTTTTGTTTCTTTTATATTTGTTTTATTCACTTGTTGATTTTGTAGATGGTCAGACTCAGCAAATGGGTTACTTGGAAGTCTTAGCTGCTGTTTTAACAATTCTCAGATGGTCACCTGGTTGCTTTATGCTGACATGGCTAGGGTTTTGTTTGGTCAACACTATTCTCACACTGTAATCTGGTGTTTTTATAGGGTCAGCTCCATCTGATAGCTGCTTGTTTATACAGGAGAAACAGTTTTATGTGGGCATTTGTCTTGGTCGATCTTACACAAATTTACCAGAAGGGGGAGCTAAAAGATCTGTTTGTACCAATGATAGCGTTAAAGATGAGTGTTTTCTAAAATCATTGGTTTTTACTGTGGGTGCAGTCAGGACCCCTTAGAGTTTACCTTGCAAAATGACTAAAATGACCTTTGTAATAATTCATTTATTTACTCAATGTAAATAAAGCACAGACTTTGTGGACAGTTTAATTTGAATCTTGATTCATTTAAAAGCCTAGTCGCTACAATAATCACATAAATATGTTTGAAATATTTTTTCCCTTTCTACCTTTGACAAAGTAGTGCAAAAAACAACAACAACTGCATTATATAAATAAACATTAAACTGTATATATATTGTACTGTAGTAAACACACAGTCTGTCTATACCCCTGCTATAGACTGGTTTTTAATTCCTTTTGTTGGTTTCATTAGTGCAGTTTCTTTTTCAAATGAAAGTGTGTTAACGTCAATTTTGAACCAAATGATAAAGACTTAAAAAGGAATTAAAAGGCTTTGAACAGTATGTGACATGTTGATTTTCCATTAAATGTCAATATCTACAGTGGGATTACAAATATTAAAGAAAAATTATGGATAAAAGAGCTGACTAAACAAATTTACTACATCTGGATGTACTTAAGTAAAGACTGTAGGCCATCCCTGCCGACCCCTCCCTGAGCCTGGTTCTGCCGCAGGTTCTGCCTGTTAAAAGGGAGTTTTTCCTTCCCACTGTCGCCAAAGTGCTTGCGGGTTATGTGATTATTGGGTTTTTCTCTGTATGTATTATTGTAAGGTCTACCTTACAATGTAACAGTTGCCTTGTGGCAGGCTTGTGAGAGGGGCAGGGCTCCGGGGGAAATCCAGGTGAACACTCTCGTCTCTCTCCAAACAATCCAAACACGAATCCACTCGAACACTCATCACTCAGGGAACACCAGGGAAAACAGTTCAGGTCTGCACACAAAGAAACGCTCGTTAGATTCCAAACACACAACTACATGGAAAAACACTTGCTAGACGCTTGACTTTCTCTGACGCGATTCTTACAATGATCCAGCGAAGAACAGCCGTTGCTTCCTGGCTTACCGGTAAATGCCATCCACTGATGAGGCACAGGTGTTTCCTCCTCCGAGGGCGTGGGACAAGGGCGTGAACCCACAATGAGTTCCGCCCTGGCGAGAGAGAGAGAGAGACAGCTGATCAGCGACCAGCTGAACCTCCAGGCCGTGACAGATTTGGCGCTGTATAAAATTGAATTAAAATGGTCTGATACTTATATAGCGCTTTTCAATTCTCTGGCATTACTCAAAGTGCTGTATAAAACATGCCACATTTAGCCAAGCTTTTAGTGCTGCCAGCTGTTAATACTCCAATGAATGCATTGGATGTCTTAACTGTTAACCATGGTTACCTGGTAACCAACAGTTACAGCTAGGGTAATAATCAACTTGTTTGGGAAGCATGAATACAAAAAACAAGAATCTAGATGTATCTTAATTTAACAGAGAAGCTGGTTGTTCACAAGCCTTTTAAAAGCATTTCACAGCAGTAAACTCTTTGCATAATTAGGATAATAAAAAAGTAGCAATGCAAATATAATCCGTCTTGCTTTCAGTGTCTCAGAAACACATAAAACTCAAGATCCACCTTGTCTTTTTCCATTAAAAAGCATATATTTCCCCATTTACCATAATGCTTCACAATAACAAGAATGTATTCTAATGCAATCCTGTAAAACTGCAGCAGATTTGCATGTGGTCATAAATTACAAGCTGACAACGGGTGATTGCCTCTCAAAGGGAAAACAAGTGGATAAGACAGGTTTAGTGAGAATTATTCAAATGAATAGCTCGTGTTTGCATAGAGAAAAGGGGGATTTTGAAAAGACGAACAGCCTTGAATAGGATGGGTAATTCCTTTTGCAACCAACATATTTATGAGTTTATAAGTTAATTCCCTTATTCACAGAGACATGTCAAGACTTTGGTTATGCTCTGAATTCTCTCCCTTGTGTCTGCAGGCAGACGGAGAATAAAGAGTGTGCTCAGTTTGATTCAAACTGCATGATTTACATGTTGAGGCATTATGAAATCAGTATATCATAAAAGCTGAGAGAGAATGAAATTGTATGAAGTCAAGATTCTTTTTCACTGGGTTTTGGGGTCATAAACATGATGGGTTGCTTTTCTGTTTGGTGGTGTAAATGCACAGCCATCTGAGTTTGAACTCCCAGTAACCTATACCCCATTTAGCCCTGTTGCACATGGCTAATATTGTTCCCACAATAGCAGCTCTTCCCCAGAAATTACATTGATATACGACTGATATATTCAATGAGTTATGAAAAAAAACCCCAGTAACTTCAATGTTTCTGTACCATTTGCAGATCTTAGTTAGGCTGATTGTGGGTATAGAAATGTAAGGGTCAGTTAAGCTTTGGCTTACATTTTCTTACCTTTAGCTATATGAGGGTTTCTCTATGGCTTAGTCCCCTAAGGAATCCAATAAAGTTAGCCCAATCTCTTTCTGTCCCCCCATCAGCCATATATGATTAGGCAAATTTCTGATTCATTACACTTTTCACTTTTTTCTTTTCTTCTGTTTAACTGAGTATCTTCTTTATCTATCATTCTGAGCTACGTTGGTTTGTACAGTAAGTCTGTGATAATTTCTCCCCTAATCATGAATTTTTTGGTCATGTTTTGCTTTCATTTTTTCTTGCCACATAAAGACACTAAACCAGAAAGTCTTCAATACCAAATTCTGTTCTGCTAAATTTAAATCTCATTGATAACAGCAGAAAATGACATAGATTATATTTTACAAATCCAACATCCTGGTATCTTAACGGTTCGATTCTTAATAAAGAGGTTAAGAAGAATATTGCAGAAATGAATGACAGTAGGTGTAATCAGACAATCCAAATGCAAAAATAGACTGTGCAGGGGGGAGTAGTGTAGAGTGTTCTGGAGATAGTTGAGGTGGTTTGGGCATCTGGTTAGGATCCCTCCTTGGTGCTTCCTCTTAGAGGTTTTTCCTTGTATAACCAGCTGGGAGGAGACCCTCTGAAAGACCTTCACGCCTTTTGCAACAACACAAACCTTTTAGAATGTTAAAGCTGTGAATTGATACAAATTATTGAAAAGACGTACAAAATGTGCCTGAATTGTTGTACTTTTTATTTACAATGCCATGACAACACTGTGTATATACAGATGAAGTCCTTATAACCTTTGATAATTTTGCCCTTTCTGCTGCACACATTGTTGCTTTAATCCCATTCCAAATGTCCAACTAAAATTGCTCATTTGCTAGGCTACTCTTTGATTGATAGGACTGGCAGGCCCTGTGTTCCTGTGTTCTCGGTCTTGCCTTAACAAAATGCAGTACAGGATTTAGCCAGTCCTGCAACTTTGCAGAGTGGACGTAATTATATAAAAAGGTAGTAATGTCTGGTCAGGGCTGCTATGGCTTTGCTAATGAATTCCAGGTTTCTGCTAAAAAGGGATCCTGCAACCCTGTTCCATAGGCATCTAGTACTAACTGCAGTGAGGCATTTATCACTGCTTCCAATCGATGCATGAGGATGACTTGACAGTTCAGACTTCGAAGGACCGGGCTTAGGACCCCAGGTACAGGACATTCATCTCTGAGAAGATGTTCCCATGCTGCCCCTCTCTCTGGGCCATTACAGTTTGAGGGATCATTGCAAGCATTGAGGGAGGAGTCTATCAATCATGTCAACCACACAGCAGCATGCTCTAACCCCACTGGACCTGGCTTCCTGAATCTCGCCCAACTCTGCCCTGCAAATATAATTACACTCTAGTTCAACCTTGTAGCTAAACTGGCCCCGAGGACATCTTCATCTCTCAGCCAGCAGTTTAAAAAAATTGTAATTTTACTTTAGAATAGTGAATATTGTTAGAATTTCTCACCGTGGCTGTAACCAGCCCTGAGATCATGGAGGTCATTTTTTTTCAGAATGAAACTGTGAAAATGGTGTGAACTGATGTTGTTGTGCTAAATAAGCTGACGCAAAGTAGTGCATGAAGTTGGTAAAAACATTATGAGAGCAGTGTGAACAGAGTGATCACACAATCTGATTAATATCTTTTGACTGATGGTGCTGTTGACATACAAAGAGAAAAGGTGTTTGGAGGTTTTGGACAAAAGACTTTATAAAAAGTTGTATCGGAAAAGGCTTTAGTGAGGTTTAAGAAAACTGGTTATTGTATACTACACACTGGCAGCTTACTCCATAATGGTGTTCAGCAGTAAAGGCTAATGTGGTACTATAACATGTGACTGCAGTTTTAAAAATCAATTAGTAATTCCTAATTTTATTAATCATATTATAGCAAAGAATTTGTGAATTTTGACAACTGTAAGAAAATTATTGTTTTTTTCTGCTTTAGATTCATACTGTAAATAAAAGAGTTCTCCAGCAGGGTTTGTCATCTTTGATGGATTGTTCCCAAGACAGTTATGATAGAGCCAGTAGCAGACTCTTCAGAGCCAACGTCAACCTGATTAAATGCTGGATGTGTACATGCAGAGCAGATTATGTATTAACACGAGTTTTGAGCACAGGGTTATGATGAAACACGATGATGCTGACAGATTTCTACTGTGTGCATTATACAACCGAGGCAGGTTATTACATTTTAAGACATTCAGATTTTCGTTTTAAGTTGAAATTTTCTTCTAAAATTCAATCCATGAAATAAATAAAGAAATGTTAAAGAAATATACTGGTAATAGATAAGAAAAAAGAGGCAATGACTCTCTCACCTCTCTCACCTCCTGAGCTACTTTCCGTGTTTACTGTGATGCAGTGTGTTATTCATACAGGAAGACTTTAAGGGATGAGAAAATTTATCCACATACTTTCAGTTGCCTATTTTGTTATGAAGGTTACTTCCTTGCTGTGTTGCTGATTTCCTCCTGTGCTCTTTATCCCATCCTCATTAGTATCAAGCCATCAAATCAGCTCCTGTGTACTTTCTGTGTCTTTGTTACATACTGGTTCATCTTTTTGGACTTTGGACATCGCACCTTTACATCACCTCCTGTTTACCCACATGATTGATAAAATAAAACTTCTTTAATTACTTTACTGTCATCATTCTCGTGTGTTGTCTCAAGACCATAATTATCAAACATGAAAGCTGGCAGCAGATCTTTGGACCAGTCTCTCTACAAGACAAGGTCACATTCAAGTCTATATTTCAGCAATGAACACTTCTAACACATTGGCATTTAATCAAGTTATTTGGAATGAACCTGGTTTAAAAACTTTCCCAAAATTTAGGATACTGCTTCATTGCACCACTTTGCTTTGAAAGGTGGTAAATGGACAGGAAAAGGAGACACTTCCACTGAAATTGCTCGCACTTGCCTGCATGCTGAAAAAACTAAAAAAATGCATTAAGGATTACTCAGCGTGTTCTTAGGTGATACCTACAGATCCTGGATGTGAAAAAACAAGTTGTGCCTCTGCCTTTCAGTTAACGCATGCCTCAGCCAAACACTTTGATTCTCCTTTGACTTGCCTGTTTCTGCCACTGAGTTTTGGGGTTGGTGCACTAAACAAGTAATGAGTTAGATTATTTCTCATTTCTTTTTCTATAAAATAATGCACTGTTTTATTTAAGTACTCCTGCTGAGTCTATCATTCTGTGCTTTACATTAATTTTTGTTGCTTCATGATATGATCTTAGATACATCGTATATTAAGAATTTAAACCATACACTGAAGTCCCACAAAGTGGTAAAAAATTCTGATCCTAATGGGAACACACATCAGTTATTTTTTTAGTGTGCTATCCTAAAACTGGCATGACAGCTGGAAAGGCACAGGTGGAAATGTGGTAATAGGCAGTTGGCACAGTTTGTGCTGAACTTTTATGCTATTTTATATTATTATAGTTGAACACACTTCTCCTAGAGATTTAGTCGCAAGTTAAATTGTGAATCTTTCAATCTTGATCAAATAGTTTACTCTGGGGAACGGTTGCCTCACAGCCTGTCCCCCTCCACCATGAACTCGATAAGCAGAAGAAAATAGATGGATGGACATCTATATATATGAAATTTGGTAGCTCAGTATAATGTTCCAAGACATACGAGTGTCTTGGAGAGGAAGACAAAAGAGAAGACATGAAACAAATCTAAACGGTCCAGTTGCTATCTTTTCAGGGACAGGGTTACGTGGTTTTACATGCTTCATGACCTGCTTGTCCTCTATAGCTTTAGGCAGTGGAGTATTTACTTTCCTCTGCTGGTATACAGATTTACAACTGTCTTGTCACTGTTGGTTGATTCAAAAATCGAATGCATTACGTTAATCAATTACTCCCCGGAGAAAGTAATTTGTTACTTAATTACCATTTAACAACATAAACCTTAGGCTACATCTCAACACATGGGCGTCAATCCACATCTTAATGAGGAAACACACATTATTTTTTGAGTTTTAACACAAAGGTGGGCTAGCAGCCCAAACAGCACTTCACATACATTGTGGGAACAGCTATTCTACAGTACAAGCAGGTAAGGCAGGAAATGGAAGCTGTACTAGGCTTACTCCTCATTACTCTTATTATTATGTAATTGCTTGTACTACACTATATTACAATGTAACATGTTACCCCAAAAATGTTGTTACTTTCTGGCCCCATTAGCTGAATATAAGGCTCGGAAAGCTGCAAAGATATTGGCTCTTTGTGGCCATTGGTGTACAGTAACAGTATTTTACCACCAGAGTAACTATGCATTTGTATTATCAAATAACTATTATCATGCAACTATTACAGTGTCCTTGCTGCTTCTCTTGATCAATATTAAGCTACTGGGGTTGAAGTGCCACCTAATTGTGACCATAATACCTGCTTTGGTTGCTCTTCAGTTCAGGTCACAGTTTTCTACAATTGTGTGTACTGTAAAAAATTTAAGTGGTAATATTATTAAATATAAAGTAAAAGAAAAAATATAGATACAAAACCCAAGAAAAAAACCAAAGTAAAACTGTGGGGTCATATGTTTGACATGTTTATGGATGTCCACTACATTTTAGGACTCAGCTGGCTTCATCAGAAGGCACAATATCTGTCAGGCAGACAGACAATGAAACAGATTTGAATTCAGCCTACCTTACTCACTTCTTCTGTAAAGGGTTCATTCACACAGAGAAAATGTTGTGAAAGCGCTAGGGCTACCCAGAATCCCACTGTGCAACCGTATGCTTCACCCTTTTTGTCAGAGACTCACATCGAGGAGCAGTCTGCTGCTAACAGTCTGAGATCAAAGGGAAAAGTCCTGCAGATAAAAGTCGATTAGCGAAGAAAAAGAGACAGACTGACACAAGCTGAGCCCAGATTGAGCATAAAGTGGAGACAAAGGTGTGAAATAATTTTTTCTTCCCCCTTCAGATTCAAATTCTGTTCTTCTTCTTTTCGATTAGCATCAAAGTAATCATTACCATTACTGAAACAAATCTTGGCTGATAACTCAAATGCTTGACAGAACATCTCTGCTTCCCCTGAGCTTTGACTGCTTTGGCTTACGATAAAGTGCTAATCAGCTCCCACCTATGTGAAAAATTAACTTAACAACAGATGCTTGTGTTTCTCCAAGAAAATAAATGCCTGAACAACAGCCAGAAATGTCCCTTTTCACCTCTGGACAATAAAGTGTCTGCTTTGCCAAGTACTCTTTGACTTTGGTCCAGATGTCCAAGTCTATCAAATGGTGTTCGAGGAGTGCCGTGACCAGTGGTGAAGCTGGCCAAGAAAGCACTCGGATTTACTAATCTGACACGGGTCTGTGTGACTTCAAATAAAAAGAGCTTGCCCTTCAACTTGGATGTCTGCTTTCCACTCCTTGTCTAAATATGCGGAACATGAAAAACACTGGAGTTTTTCCATTATGCAGGGACACAAGCTGACCTGACCAAAGATAAAATATCAACAGATATTGTTTGTTACTTGTTTGGGTTCAGAGTGAGACATATTACAGTATTAACAATATAAAATTTGGTTTATAACATACAACTTTTTTCTCTGTCTGCTTATTAAAAGCTTGAACATGTCAGTGTAAGTAAACCTCACCCGAGGTATTACTTTTAAAAAGAGAAACATTTCACATTCTGAGTTTGTTGGGACAACCACCATCTACTCCTGAAAGCACAGACACGAATGATCGATTACAGTTTCCACTGGAACTTTGACTTTCTAACTCCAAGAAATAAAGATAGGCAATCATCCATCAGATCAGTGCTAGCGATAGCTTCCTAGGGCCTGAATATATGATTACATTGCTTTGACTCCATTTATCTGCATACCTCTTATTCAGCAGTGTGGACTGGAGTGTGCTACTCCACCCCAAAAACACTGTAGCCCAGAAATTTCCTCACAAGCTGTCCCAAATCCTCTTAATGCTATCAATCCTGCTTTCGCTCATTCCACTTCATTGTCTCTTTATTTTGCCACTTTCCTGCATGGGGAAGCTTGATTGATTTGGCTTTCAAGGATAGGAGACAGGAAAGTTGGGGGGCTAGGCAAAGTGTTTGGGAACATCGCATAAACTCTGACACAGACAAATGACTTGGGTCGGATGGGATGAATCATTTGACTTTCGAAATATTGCAGTGGCTTCCTTTCACACCAGCAGCCTCGTCATGCCTTTTCTCCTGCTTGATAATACAGTGACAACCACATCTGTTCTCCTCTGGCCCATAACACTCATCTGGAGCAAATGATGAGCACAGCCATGGCATTATTTTAAGTGCTATTGTAACCTCTTTGGATATTTCCTTGGCACCTTAAACTGAAATAGTAAATATACTATGTATAGGCAGGCTGTTTGATGTTTGAATTTCATCATTTAATATTGAATCACTGATAACAATGAATTCTGTGTTCAGGAAATAGCAAAGTCTGTGAGACTGGAAGAAAGCCAGAAAGAGGAGGGTGTTTGAGTTCAGTAAGCATACCTAACAAAAAGTGAATCTATTTTCCTATTAAAATACTTGGATTTTTTTTTTCAAGGATTTAAGGTGCAAGTGTCTTTATTAACATAACAGCTTCAAAACAATCAGTGAACAAAGCAGACAAAGAAAAAAAATGTGAATCAGAGAAATGAAACATTATTCTGCATGCTACACCCTAAACCTTAAATTATTTTACAGCTACTTACTCACGCTGTATCTCATATTCTATTTGCTGTGAGTGCAGATAGATTTAAAATTAATTTCAGTTTTTCTGCATGTTGCTATTTTTCTTGCATTTTTGGTGTATGTGAACATTGCTTTTGTTGTTACTTTTACCTTTGGCCTGACACCACACAAAAAACTGAATGAGTTACACCTTGCGGAGTTCACTCACTTTAAATAAAAGAAAAAGCACATTAGAGAAAACAAGGCACAAGGAGAAGAAAAATAAAAAGAAATGAGACCGCAACTGGCACGAAGATTTTTAGCTATGTTTAGCAATCAGCTGGCAGGGACAAGGATCCAGATTCAGTGATGGGTTCATGTCCAATGATACAATACCCCTGCAGTGGAGTGGAGGCTATAGAGATAGGTCTGTCTGTCTGTCTGTCTGATGTGCAGAGCAGCCACCTTGTGCAACATATAGGTATAAAACAAAACCCTAAGTGAGGAAATGTGTATTGATTGCTTCTTTGTTGTAAAAGTGATTATTGGGTGTTAGTCTCCATTAAATGGTGTGATTTAAATTTGCAATTAAAATTCATTTGTGTGTTGAGTAACAGAGTTAAGTATGTATGTGGGTTGCACTTATGAAAAACTTCAGATCTTTTCTGTCAATGCCAAACAGCTATTCTATTATTGACTTCTTCTGAATTTTTGGTGCCCCAGGTGTTGACAGTCATGTCAGCTACTTGTGAGCATGGACTCTACCACGATGGTCAGTTGGTGTCTGCTCTAAGAATGGCATGTATGACGGATCTGCATAGGGCCCATGACATTGCTGATAGGATAGTAGTTTTTGGATGGGGCAGTGTGATGGTGTGTAGGGCCTGCAGTCCTGACCTCCACCCTATTGAACACTTGCAGGATTAGCTTGGGTGTACTGTTCATGCAAGAGTGACCAACACAGCCACACTGGCTAACTTATGACAAATGCTGGACAAAAAGAAAAAATGTCTTGTTTCTCCAGATTTCTACACCAAATGAGACTAAATAGCAGTTTGGCATAGGCAGGTTTCCTTTCAAATGCGGCACCATTTAAGGATACATAAACAGGTAACATCACATGGTGCAAAGAGTGGAATAAATGTGTTGGAAATGTGTGTTTGCAGCAGTCTGAGCGTTTGGCTAACAGGGTTTAGTTGTAATATACTGATGTCATTATTTGAAGCTTGGGCATATTTAATATGAGCACCCAGCAGTGTAACACTGTATATATGCTAGGAAAGCAGTTTTACACTTTAATATATTAAAAACTGCAAGTAGACAGACATCTTTTAAAAAAATCCAACTTTGTATTAAATTTAGCATAACTGAAATACATTGACTGACTCCATGGTTATAACAGGTATCATGACATGGTTATGCTGTTGTCACATTTTAAATGAGGTGGTACTACTGCTGCAAAAATACTTACACAAGCCTTCCGCAAGGCAGAGAATGAAGAGAGAATGCAAACAGTTTGCTTTGTAATGGAAATCTCAATAGCATTGATTTACACCATGTGCAGATTATTCCGACAGCACTGACAGGCAGCTGAGAGCCACACTGTGGGACAGAGACTTGGGGGCAATTAACAGCATTGACATAATTTTGTGTGTTGATCCTGAGCAGCAGGGTTTTCATAGAGAAGTTCCACCAGCTCCAAGCAATTCTTTCTCACTAATCCTTTCTCTTTTTAATGAAATTCATTTAATTTTTGTTAAAACCGCTTAAACATTTCAACCAGGGTTTTTTTGTTCCCTGTTGGAAGAGGCTCACCTTTGTGTATTACGAATAATTGATGGAATAGAGGTTCCGCTACAATATGCATGAAATTATCTCTGATTCCATCCAGAAAAGGAGGAAAGGATTCAGAGGCAAACAGCAGTTTAATAAAGACATTGCTCACAAAGCGTACTCTTTAACCTGCGTTTTCAATGTCTTCTAAAATCACCTACTGGGATTTTATGTGCTACATCTTAATGTGTCCAGAATGAAATATGTAAGAACCTGAGCAAAATACACTGGACCTTCTCCCACACATTTTGCTTTCTCCCACTATAATCATATCAAATGCTGATTTGAGTCAAGTGTTGCAGGTGGTGGGTCCATAGGTCAGCTCATTAAGGCTAATTATTAGGAATATGCTGCACGCTGAGTGGGTAGAACACTAAGCGCCTGAGGTGACACTAATGGCTCTGGAAACAAAAGTTGTCTAATCTCTGTAGCCTGATTAATTTGGCATTCTGCCACTTTGAGACCCTCACTGATGCCCTTTGAATGACTGATTGTCTGCAAGCAAGCACACTTTAAGCTAGTGGAGTTCTCTTACAGTGTCTGACGTTTAACATTTTACTTAAAGTTTATATATACAGCGAGTCTCCATATATTGCAGTCGTGTTTACAGGACTGTAAAGCCTATTTTTTAAGGTATTGGTTAATTGTGAGTTTTTAAAGGTCCAGTTCTGTAAAAAGATATCTGAGGTTTTATTACACAGTTTTCTTTTTAAGCAGCTTCTTCAGTTTCTGTCCTGCTAGCACCACAGAAACCCTACTAATCATGCTGGGTGAAGCAGTAGGAAAATCCCAAATCAGCTTTTTAATGAAATTATGGATATTTTAGGATAAACATGAAGAAAGTTATGTTTACAAGACAAGTAAGCTACATTTAAAATTTTAGGATGAACTAACATCTGTGAACCTCCACCGGAGCATAGAGCTTAGTGTTTTTCTGTAGGTAGGCCTACAGCACAATGCAGTATTAATGGAACCTTATGCTCGCCTCTTCTCACATTGCTCAAGGACAAAGATGGAGATGTTTTGTTACAAATGGGCAGAAAGGCAAAAAGCCTCAGTAGTGATTTGGCCAGCTAACAGGATCCTCAGAGTGGTCTTTGCTTACAGACTTTAGCAAAGTAGAAAAATTAAGATATCAGGGAATGCTGGGTATTAGGTGATCCAGCAATAAGGAGAAGAAATAGTCAACGAGAACGAGAAATCTTCACAAAATAAATAAGACCATAGATGTTAACCCTAACAACCCTTTGAATTGTATCAGCGCATTAGCAACTTAAGCTTTCTATGTCAGTGGACTTGAGCAGCATGACCTGGACTGGAGTTACAAATTTAATGACTTTGTTGAGTGATTTACATTAAAGAGAATATTAGAGTTCATGTCTGAACATGATATTATGTCACTCATGGCTTGTGTCACAGCAAGTCCATTTGAATTACTCCAATACCTGCAGTAGTCCAAACCAGGAAACAATAATCCTGTAATCTATACACACAAAATAAATGTGTGACTGTGGTGGGGCGTGGTCTGCAGTGCCGTGCAGGGAGGGCAGACGCACCTGCACGGCATCCTTAATCACGCCCGCCTAGTTAAAAACACGGGGACTCAGGGGTTGGTGTGTGTTGTGGTGTGACAAATATTGAATAAAATGGCTCAAACCTATGATCCCTGGACCCGCCGTGTCTCATTCACACCAGTGACATTATTCATTTTATATCTACATTTCATTAGGTACTAGTGGTTTGTCTAGATTTAACATGGGTCTTGATACATTTTAACTTATAAGTGATTCTGTTGCCAGGTCTGGGTCAGTGCTTTGACAATACGTCTATTTCTCATGGTCCCTGGTTTTTTATCCCATATTATGGAGCTTTGGGTGCTGTTCAGATATTTTTTTCTTCTCTTGGTTTCATTGCCTCAGTGCTTCCCTATTTTGAATCCCTATGCTGTGTCTTCATGCCTTTTCCCTCCTGTATTCCTCTGTCTCTGTCTTCTTATTTAGGGTGATCAATAATGTCCCTTGTTTTTTCCTGTTTTACTTGAAAGGTTTGTTTCTGATGTGTCTCATTCTTGTTTTTTATTTTGAGTTTGTGATTATCTGCCTCGTCCTCCCTGTCTTTACCTGTTAGTTTCACTTGCTCCACTTGATCCTCTGTCTTGCTGCCTAATTACTCTCCCTGTCCCTGACAACCTCTCTGTCAGAATACCTGCTTATGTTGTTCCCTGTTGTTCCTTTGCTCCAGCTTGTTGCCCAGACTTTTTCATGGTCCTCGCATCCTTCCTGGCGCCTGTTCTAAATAATAGACTAAAACTAGAACTAGGCCTACTTTCAGTTTTAGAGTTTAATAACACTGAGATAAGGGACTCTCTAGAAAGAAAGCTAGAGTCAGTTACTGATGTACTTTAAGAATCTAACCTGCTCAGTGCTAAGTTTTCCACAGCAAACTGTGAGTTTCTATCCAACTCTTCTTCTCCTTCTGAGGATGCTGAAGTACATGTATGAAACTCATTTAATCAATAGTGCAATAGTCATCATAAGGACATGATCACCAGACACAGATGATCATAACTAAACATTTATTATCAGCTCAGAATTAAAAGATCATTTCTCATTTCTCATGCAAGCACTTAACTCAGAGTGAACATGTTCTTAGTTGATGAAAATATCTGATCATCCTTTCTGGAACTCGACAATCAGAGTTAATCAACCCAAAATTTACCTGTGTTCTAGTAGAGCTTATTTATGGATCTTGTACATCAGCCTTATAATTGGCTCACCACGTGTTATTTGTCAGACAGACAACAAACCAATAAGGAGAAAAACATAGTACTTACGCAAAAAAAGAGGGAAAAAATATACAGGGTCCAGTAACCATCAAAGTGGCAGACATCCAAGAAAGGGTCTCCAGTATGAAAACTTGAACAGCACCAGGCCTACTGACTGAAGAAGCTGACTGCACTCCATGAGTATCTGGCAGCACAAATAAACCAGCTGCAGGTAGATGAGAGAAAGCCAAAATGGGTAACTGAAATTGGGCAGTC
The DNA here is from genome assembly GCF_057382095.1 of Aulonocara sp. 'chitande type north' Nkhata Bay. NCBI lineage: Eukaryota > Metazoa > Chordata > Actinopteri > Cichliformes > Cichlidae > Aulonocara > Aulonocara sp. 'chitande type north' Nkhata Bay. Next base: position 31,854,282 of record NC_141358.1, on the reverse strand, counting down.
CTGATCCCCAAGGACCTCCAGAAGGGACCAGTCCCATCCAACTATCGGCCAAAAACCTGCCTCAGTACCACATAGAGGCTCCTGTCAGGCATCATAATAGCTAAGATGAATAGGCATATAGCTCAATACATGAGCTTGCCACAGAACAGTATTGGCAAGAATACCAGAGGAGCAAAATACCAGCTACTGGTAGACAGAGCAGTTGAATTGACAGTGGAATGTGATTTGGATGGGAAAAGTGTAGTTGGATGGTAATGAAGAGAGGGATAGGTAGTCAGAACTGAGGGGATTGAACTACCAGAAGGCAGCACTGCAGACACTGAGGACAGCTAAAAGTACCTGGGAATCCAACTGGTTTCCTAAAGTTGCAACCCTCAAGTACCTGCAGAGAGTAAGGCAAGTCTGAGCACAAGATCCATAGAGGCTGGGGTCTATCACACCAGGCAATAACCAAGGTGCAGGCTGTTTAAAGATCCCCCTGAGACAATCAAGCACATAACAGCAGGGTGCAAGATGCTAGCAGGTATGGCATCCTTGGAATGCCATAACTGAGTGGCTGGAATAGTATACAGAAACATCTGTGCTGAGTATGGCCTGGGAGATGCCCCTAGGGTGGTCGAGAATGACCAAGCTAAGATCCTGTGGGACTTCCAGATGCAGACGGACAAAATGGTGATAGCTAGTCAACCGGACATAGTAGTGGTGGACAAGCAGAGGAAGACAGCCTTTGTAATAGATGTAGCGGTATCGAATGACAGGAACATCAGTAAGGAGGAACACGAGAAGCTTAAGTACCAAGGGCTCAGAGAAGAGCTCGAGAAGAAGTGGAGGATGAAGGTAACAGTGGTCCCAGTAGTAACCGGGGGACTCAGTGCAGTGACTCCCAAGCTAGGCAAGTGGCTCCAGCAGATCCCTAGAACAACATGCGCAATCAATTCAATTCAATTCAATTCAATTCATTTATTCAGCGCCAAATCACAACAACAGTCACCCCAAGGTGCTTTTTATTGTAAGGGAGAACCTACAATAATACATACAGAAAAGCACAGGAACAGCAAATACACTGTGCAGGACCCTCAAGCTCCCAGGGCTCTGGTAGAGAACCTTGCAGGGGCAAGAGAGTATTATATCCTACAGAACATGCATGTTAGAGCAAGGATGTTAATATCTTGACATACAGGATGAGGGCATAGTACTTATATGTTCTTTGCTTCTTTTAAACAGAAAGTCAGTTTGTTCTGTTACAGTCAAAATGCCACATATTTCTTTATTACAATGACCATGATGGTGAAAGTACTTTTTTTAAACCCAAATCTAACCCAAACCCTGATGGTAAACCTGTGTATATATTTTGAGGATAAAACCATAACACCCTATATGGCCATTAAGTTAGTAGTAGTAAGTAGATTCCTGATGACCAGTGACTTTAGGAAGTTAGGTAATATGAAATCATTCTATCATTTAGATACAGTTCATTTATTCCCATCTGTATATGAAACCCTGAAAATAGTTTATTCTTCCAATGTAAACAGTTACCCAACATCCTAACACCAATGTATGTCCAGTCTTAAATCTGCTGGTACTGGGACCACGTTGTATTACTGTCAGTCTCAAATGAGAGCAAAAGTAATTGAGCTTGATTAACCTGGCCCTTTGCCATATCATTAGATTGATAGAAGGAAGTGGCAGATCAGACAGGAGAAGGCGGGAAGCACTTAAGTCATAAAGCAAGGTCATTCTGACCATGTGACTCACTCTTTTGCAGTGTTTGTTTCCATTTCCTTTGGCACGGTACTCACAATGTTAACTGTGTGAACGAGGGCCAGATATTTTACTTTCCTGGGTGACCATCTTCTTGACAGCTGCATTGTAAATGGAAATTGAAAACAGGAGACTGTGCATCACTATGCATACACTATATTTGCTATATGGATGGCTGCAGTCAACTATCTGTTTCAGTGCCAAAAAAGCTGCTATGTCAATCCTTTTATCACATTTATTTTGGGCTATCTGATAAACAAACCAAATGCAAGTCAGATTCATCAGGGAAGTGGTTTTTTGTTTTGTTTTGTTTTTAAAAAAAAAAAAGACCAAACAATACAAGCAGATAAAAATAAGGCATCCACTGTAAATGGAAGGTTTTGTCTGGCATCAAAACCAATGTAGTCGTTGTCATGTTTAGTCATTCTACTGCGTATCTGTAATAATATTCTAGGTTTTTCAGTTTATTTCAGAGCCCATATTTATCAAGAAGATAAATCAGAATCAGTATCCTCCAGAGTGTAACAACTCCAATATTTTATTTATTTTATATGCATGTAAAATAAAAGAAATTGCTGGAAAAGTTGTGGCAACTTTGCTCTTGAATAAACTTTCAAAATCTTTTCTCCAGTAAGTTCTACTTCTAGTTTGCATGCAGGCAGTTAGCAAATGATTGCGAGGCTCTACTGTGCATCCAAACATGGCTAATTTCTTTCCCATTTGGTCTGATATTTGGCTGTTATATAGTCCTCCTATCTTCATCATGTATAATGTCTCTGAATATATATGCACTAAATTCAGAGCTGAAGGTTTAGCAGGAAACAGTTTGTGTGCTATTCTTATATAGGAGATTAGACAAAGAAAGCAAAGTCTAGAGATCTCAGTAAATATTTTCAAATGAAGAGCAATATGGGTAATAAGTCTGTGAACATTTCCAGTAGCTGGGTATCTGCTGAGCTGCCCTGAGTGTGTTCTGGCTTCATTTAGGGAGAGAGCTTTGTCCAGGGAGTACGCCATTACAGATGTTTATGACATTCTGCGGGGGAGCAGGGGCTCATGCTTGCAATGTTTGTGTGGGAAGAATTTGGGGAGAAGAGATTACATTGATCTTATTAATTACTGCCATAAAAACAGCAAACATCATTAAAGTGTAATTCCATTAGAGCTCCTCATTCCACCGGTATTCATTAGCAGAAAAGAGTGGGAAATGGGAGGCTCTGAGGGAGGCGACGTGCATCTGTCCACGCCCACACACACTCATGTAAGAGCACACACACACACACACACACACACACACACACACACACACACACACACACACACACACACATTCTCTACAGTGACTCTGAGAGTGTTGTGCAGAATCCGAATAAGGGTACCACTGTGATATGGAGACAGCTGTAGTATCAGAATTTTCTGAAGAATCATACAATATATTTTGAAGTTGGTCAACTATCAGCCTTTTCTTGTCATCTAGTCGTGGGTTGGAAAATAATTCCAAAATGGAAGTTATGCCAACATCAAGATACGACTTTGACTCACTGTCAGCATGAGTAGCCTGGACTTTTTTGTTAAACTGTCTAGCAAGAAATAAAAGGGCACACCACAAGGGTGACTTAGGCTACGTTCACACTGCAGGCGAAAGCGCATCAAATCTGACTTTTTTGACCCTATGCGACCCATATCCGATCACGGTTTGACAGTGTGAACAGCACAAATCCGATATTTTCAAATCCAACCTGGGCCACTTTCGTATGTGGTACTGAATTCGATACATATCTGATGTTTTAGAAAGAGCCTGCAGTTTGAACGGTCATGTCGCATTAAATCCATCTTTTACGTCACTGACACAAGACAGACGCCAATTATCAGCGCTGGAGAAGCACCCGAGAAGACATCGGGAACGCTTCCTGGCCATCAAGCGTAGATGTTAGTGAAACTGTTGGGAAGACAACGTTGGAGAAATGTGAACATTTTATTTGTACTGTATAATCTGCAGATTCTAACAGGCTAGTGCTAATGCTAGCTAAATGTGAATAGGATTTGCAGCCTATATTTCACTTTTCCCCTATCAAGCGGGCCACCTGTGCTGTTGACTTTGGCTGTGAATCAGAGACCAGTGCTACTGAACACCAGATTATGTTATCCTCAGGATAAAACTAAGACCTTTTTATGCTTTCCACTCGTAGTCTGCAATTTTGGTGATCAACGTCAGAACCTTTGGATTGAACGCAAGGTGTTTCTTAGACGTGTTCCGCTCCACTTTGGATCCCTTGTCGGGGTTTATCTGAACGAGGCATCTGTCAATGAAAAACAAAAACTTAATTAAGAAACTGAGGACTGGACTGTATGCGTTTTTTACGTTTGCAATTAATCTAACAGTGTAGATTGAGCTTGCTTTTGAGTGCGTGTTTGGACATACAGGTCATTGTGGAACAGAGAGGTGATGCAAAGATGTTTGGTGAACCTGCGAGTCTCTATTGCAAATACTATTTCAGGGCAGTGAAACATCCGTGAACATCTACTACTCAAAGGTCTCTTTCTATAACTTGACATGAGCATGAATCATATTTCAGAGACAGCCATCTGAAACTCAAATATTAATTATTTGTTGATTTATCAATCTACAAATCATCTCAACACTCAAGCATTGCTCAGTCTTATGTGTTCTAGATGCAAATGAAAGGAGATGTTTCAATATATAAAATTGACTGGTGCTGCCTTAAATTTATAAGAATTCCAAGGTTGATGCTTGGCCTACTGGATAAGAAATGTTCATGCAGTAGTAAGAGTCAAACATCAGGATAAGTGCCTCGCTGAAGATAGTGATATGTCCATTCACAATGGTCTGGTCCACAGATAACATGCAATGCTCGGTTGCCAAAGTAGAGTTTCCTGTTATGTACATGAACAAGAGACAATGGGACAAAAAGTCAAAAAACAAATCCACACATGACTCAAACAACTGCTATGTTACAATTGATGTATATCAATTATATATACTGGCACGCAGTTTGGGCCCCTCAGTCAACTGCAAGGTGCCCAAATGCTTTAGCCAATCAGACAGAATTTAGCAGTATAATAATCACATCAAATATCAATGGTCTTATTATACCATACTATTATTATGAAATTGAGAAAAGCCACAACAACCAATCAGACCACAATCCAACTCAGAAGTGTAAACTCAAAGTTTTAACTGACCATAATATAAAGAGGTATCATGCACAAAAAGTTTAAATAGATAAAGATAAATATTCATACCACAAAGAACAATGCATGGTGCACTTGGTGTAGCTACAGTCCACTTCAGAGGGTAGGGTTGTTTTAATTCACTTTGAAGAACATCTGTTCTTCCTCTTCATTGAAGTACTTGAGAAGTAGTGGAAGAAACCCTGCAACATTGACGTCTGCAACATTCTTGCTAGATGTTTCCATTTCTCTGAAGATGGCCGCCTTTCTCTTGGTCTTGTCATTGCTTTTAAGGAATGAAACAACTCTGGCACATTTATTTGCTGTGTTTTTCTCATCCATGTCCATGGATGAGAAAAACACAGCTCTTCAAAATGAATCTTGATGCCAGTTATCTCAAACAGATATGGCCATTCCTTCGTCAAGTCAGAAGTTTCAGTTCCACGAATAATGTCTTTTCTCTGAGTGAAGAAGGTGACCCTCATCATATTCTCAATAGCTTTGGTGTCACAGTATTTTTCTCTGTACTTTTTTTTAACTCTTCTTTTTCACGCTTTTGGAATTCAGGCTGAAGCCGTGTTGGTTGCCAGTTTATGCAAACTGTCTAGCCTTCTCTTTTGAGTGGGGCTACCCTCTTCTTCACTGCTACTAATGAGCTTTCTCTTAAAGGAAAGTGAAATCATTCCTCTCTTAAGGTTATCCACTCTGCTGACCATCTGTTTGGTGACAGTGTCATACCCACTGCCTACAACTTCCCCTTCAATTACATCAGTAAATTTATTTGCTGTGTTTTGCTGTGTTCTAGCTCAGCAAGTACAATCTTACTGCAGTCAAGTAGTTCCATGGATATGGATTTCAGACCTCGTTGACTGCCTGACAACAGTTGGCATTTTAAATTTCAAATTCCTTGGCAGAAAATTCCATCTGATGGAAACAGGAAAATGGCCAACAAAAAGTGAGAGGCTACCCTGTGGCATTACAGGGTAGGTCATTGTCATCTTTCTTGCTATCTCACTGAGGTGTTTCTTCCCAGGTGTTGAGCATATGGTTAAAATTTCACTGACAATGACAACAACAACAACAATCTTTATTTATAGAGCACATTTAAAAGCCTTGGGCATACCAAAGTGCTTTACATAAAACAATAAAAAAAAAAAACAGTTCACACATTAACATCAAATACATAAAAGTAACGGATTATGTTCACAGATAAAAGCCACCAATAAGAGTAAACTGCAGCACATAGGTTATAGCAAGGTAAGACTGTACCACCATGATAAAAGACACCAATAATGGAAAGATAGCAGAGAATTTAATACAATACAATACAATACAATAGGTCAATAGGTCACTGCAAGCAAGCCAGCATTTAACTGGTAGAAAAGGCAAGTTTAAAAAGATATGTTTTTAGCCGTGATTTAGAAGAATGAATAGAATCAGACGCCCGGATGCCAATCGGGAGATTGTTCCACAGCTCCGGTGCAACTAGAGCAAACGATCGATCACCTCTAGATTTCAGTCGAGATCTGGGCTGAACCAACAGTAACTGTGAGGATGACCTTAAAGCCCTAGCAGGAGCATATGGGTTTAAAAGTTCCTTAAGATAGCTTGGTGCAGTGTTATTGGTAATTTTAAAAGTAAACAACAAAATTTTAAATTGAATACGATATTTGACAGGCAACCAGTGCAGATCAGCAATGAGAGAGATGATTTCAAGTCTCTCACTTTTTGTTGGCCATTTTCCTGTTTCCATCAGATGGAATTTTATGCCAAGGAATTTGAAATTTAAAATGCCAACTGTTGTCAGGCAGTCAACGAGGTCTGAAATCCATATCCATGGAACTACTTGACTGCAGTAAGATTGTACTTGCTGAGCTAGAACCACCTGAAGAGTTGCAACATAGAAGATAAGCTGTTTTGACATAATGATACAGCACTTTAAAGCCATCAATTCATATAATATAACCTCCATTATTTTTTTCTTAAATTTTTTTTTTTTTGCCTGCCTGTCCTCTTTGGTTCTTTTGTCATCAGAATTACTGTCTAAAGGCCAAGAAAGATGCCTTGCCGTATTGGTCCATTTGATTGACCTTTGTTTTTATTGTTTATTTTATTTTATTTTATTTTCAGTTGTTACATACGGGACAGACATGACTGGGCGAAGGAAAGGGAGAAAGAAAGAGAGAGAAGGAAAAAACAGCGGGAAGAGGAACGGTGATAAGGGCACAAAACAAGGTGGGGGACAAAAAAATACATATATACAGTGGGGCAAAAAAGTATTTAGTCAGCCACCGATTGTGCAAGTTCCCCCACCTAAAATGATGACAGAGGTCAGTAATTTGCACCAGAGGTACACTTCAACTGTGAGAGACAGAATGTGAAAAAAAAATCCATGAATTCACATGGTAGGATTTGTAAAGAATTTATTCGTAAATTAGGGTGGAAAATAAGTATTTGGTCAATAACAAAAATACAACTCAATACTTTGTAACATAACCTTTGTTGGCAATAACAGAGGTCAAACGTTTACTATAGGTCTTTACCAGGTTTGCACACACAGTAGCTGGTATTTTGGCCCATTCCTCCATGCAGATCTTCTCGAGAGCAGTGATGTTTTGGGGCTGTCGCTGAGCAACACGGACTTTCAACTCCCGCCACAGATTTTCTATGGGGTTGAGGTCTGGAGACTGGCTAGGCCACTCCAGGACTTTCAAATGCTTCTTACGGAGCCACTCCTTTGTTGCCCAGGCGGTGTGTTTTGGATCATTGTCATGTTGGAAGACCCAGCCTCGTTTCATCTTCAAAGTTCTCACTGATGGAAGGAGGTTTTGGCTCAAAATCTCACGATACATGGCCCCATTCATTCTGTCCTTAACACAGATCAGTCCTCCTGTCCCCTTGGCAGAAAAACAGCCCCATAGCATGATGTTTCCACCCCCATGCTTCACAGTAGGTATGGTGTTCTTGGGATGCAACTCAGTATTCTTCTTCCTCCAAACACGACGTTACAGGTCTGTGAGAGCCAGAGATTTTCCTTGTTCGAGGTGACCAAATACTTATTTTCCACCCTAATTTATGAATAAATTCTTTATAAATCCTACCATGTGAATTCATGGATTTTTTTTTCACATTCTGTCTCTCACAGTTGAAGTGTACCTCTGGTGCAAATTACTGACCTCTGTCATCATTTTAAGTGGGGGAACTTGCACAATCGGTGGCTGACTAAATACTTTTTTGCCCCACTGTATATATATATATCAATGACCTGGATCACCTGTTGAGAGAGAAAAAAAGAAGAGAAAACAAGCAAAAAAGAGAGCGATATAATATACAAGATCATCGCGATAATCTATGTGTATATAACAGTAAATACTAAATACTGAATATTATTGTGCAGCATGTATGATCAACAGCGCACAGTGTGCTTTGAGGTAGCAGCCAAAATGGGTGTAGTTTGTATCTGTGAGCACCCATGTGTACACCTGTGAGCATCAGCGTGCTTGTATTCAAAAGGTTCCTTTGTGCAACGATCTGCTAGAGGGTGTGGGGAGCCACAGCCCTGTCCTCCAGGGCATGAAGCAGGTATGGAGGAGATCCAGGCTCCAGACATCCAGAGACCCTCAGAGAACAAGAGACCAAGGAAGACCAATGGAGGGGCAACCGTGCCACTCTCCCAGAAAGAGCTGAGGAGAGCCCGATATGAGGGGTCACCTAGCAGCCGTGGAGCAGAACCCAGAGGGGGTTGCAATGACGTGCCCATGAGCTCCGCCAGCAGCCAGCTGTGGCAGAGTGGACCAAGCCCCAGGCCCAGAGGCCGATGGCACCCCACCCCCCGAAGGGGCCCGACCGAGCCACAGGCGCCAGGCCCTGACAAGCAGCCACCGGGAGTGAGCCGGTGCATAACTGAGCGCGCAGCCCCGGACACCAAGAATCACCAATGTACCGATGCCTCACCTGCACCCTGGTGACACACCTGCACCCCAAGGCCCTGAATGTGTGGGTGATTGTGGTGGAGCGGGAAGAGGGAGGCAGCTGGAGATGGGGAGGGAAGGAAGGGAGGGGCAAGAGGCCCCTCACTGGGGCCAGCTCCCCCGCTGACCCCAATAGGCACCCCCACACTCTGGAACCCACCAGGGCAAGGGGGCCCAGGCCCATCCGGACCAGGGCCCACAGCAGCAGCACCGCCCGGCCCCAGAGATTCCGGGGCAGCCCACCCGACCCCACCACAGAGAAAACTGCACTCACCCCGACATTCACTCATCTCCCAGACTACACAAGACAATAGACACCCAGGTTGAGTTCTTCCTTCCCTCTCTATAATCTCACCCCCATCTGCAGAGCGAACTCCTTGAGACCAGAGAACTTCTGCAATGATGAAGAGCCCCCAGTTGGCTCGATGCACCAGAGTCCCCCTGCGACAGGGCTGAGCCCCCATGCGCCCACCCACCCGCCCACAACCTCAGCGACACACCAACCAGGCCCCAAGCCCCCAAGGCCCAGCCAGGGCCCCAGCCCAGAGACGGAGCACCCCCAGAACCCCATGCCCGCCTCAAACCCACCCAGGGGCAACCAGGCTTCCAGGTCAGTAACCCACGTCCGTCAGCACAGATCCTACCCCAGCCCCACTGCACGCAGCCACAAGGAAACCATCATCTAAGAGCCATCTGTAACAGGTCGTGACCACAATCCCGGGTTGAGTCCTCCAAGGAAGACACTCCTAGGTAATCCCCCGACACCCCAAGCCTGTCCCTACCCCCACACCAATCACAACAGCGAAGGTGGGACCAAACTACGACACCCACCGCTAGGTGATGGAGCTGATCAAAGGAGCCCAGAGGGATTGATCTGATGTGGTGGCAGAATCTGTATCAAGACTAATATAATCTATTAGATAATTTCTATATTGGTTAGAGTTATGATTATTTTTATTTTTCCAGTTCATGAGGACTGTTTTCTTGGCAACCATATGGGCTTTATTCTTTTCTGTAGTGACATTATCTAAGTTGCCCAACAAGCACACTGAAGGGGAAGTTGGAATGTTACAACCTCCATTATTTTGACTGTCAAAGTTCATTCTTATCAACAGAGTTAGTCCTGATACTGACTGCAACAAAAGAAAAAGAAAACTAGTAACACTTCTGTGGAAGGATAAAATAAGTGGTCAGATCAATGAGGTTTGTTATTAGCATTGGGCTAAAAACATTCATGAGTGATTTTACAATCTATATAACCTATCTATGCTAACACTTTAAGAGAGTCCTTCTGTGAAACAGAGGCATGTACTCACCAGAAATGAGCATCTTGTCAGATCGTGTTACTGGACTTGTACTTGTACTCAGTTCAGCGGTTGCTTGGAGGACTGTCAAACACATCTTGATGGCCTAATAAAGGACACAGTGTCATGGTTCGGGTGAGTATGGGGTTTTTCCACTCCGCTGGGCTCCACCTTCAGGCAGAGACTCCAATCAGCTTCCACACCTGGTTCCAATCAAGTCACCAGCATATAAGACCAGCATTCACAACAGACCTCTGCCAGATCTTCTGCTAACTCATGTTAGTGCTAGGCCGCCAAGCCCTTGTGAGAACCCTTAACTACTGCTTTTCTCCTCACCGTGTTTTCTTTGTCATAGGACCCACCTGGCCGTCGCGATTCCCAACCCAGACTACTCACATCTCCGCCTGGACGCTGGTTCCATCATCTGGTTGCTCCCTTTCCATCGTCGGACTACACCTGCCTGCCTCTCTGCCAAGCCCCTCACTCCAAGCATATTCTGGATCCTCTCTGGACACTCCTCACCCGGAACCCCCTGGACACCCCCTCCTCGCATGACACTTTAAACCTGCAACGCGTAAGCCCTAACCACCATAGTCTAATCCTCCAGCTGTGATTCACTAAGACTACCACTGACTACTTTTCTCCTCTCATCATAGTGACTGCACACCTCCATCCAAGCCGCTGCCCCCTTTTTCCATTCCCCGGATCCATCCGTGAAATCTAGCACTCAGAGTTTCATTTTCACAGTTTTGCCTCACAGTTCTCAGTTCATAGCTTCCACAGTTCATAGCTTCCACAGTTCATAGCTTCCACAGTTCATAGCATTCATAGTTCATAGCATTCATAGTTTTCTGCTCTGTAACTTCACTAGGCTCTGTAAATAAAGCACTGTGTTCACGCCCGTTTTGCCTCCCTCTGTGTCTGCATTTGAGTCCACACCCACAGCCTGGCCCTCTCGGCCGTAACAGTAAGATCTGGCCACAATATGGACTCAGCAGACGCAGAGCGGACCGCCATTCAGAAACAAGGTGCCATCCTAGGTCACCACGAGCAATCCATTCAATATCTCCTGGCTTCGCAGAAAGACCTTGGTGAGGGACAGGCTAAGATCTTTGCTGCCCTAGAGGCTCTACAAGCTAACCTCGCTCCCGTGCCGCGTCCTGCCCCCGAACCCGCGGCCCCCGCACAAGACACACAGCCATCCACTTTGTCCCCCGCCTCGGCTTCCGCGCTCCAAAGTGGGCCGATTTTTCGCGGCGCATCATCCCCGGAGCCCGAACCTTTTTCTGGGGATCCGGGGAGCTGCACGGGGTTCCTACTTCAGTTCGATCTGGTATTTGGCCGCTCACCACGCACCTTCATTGACGACGCCGCTCGGATTTCCTATTTCATAGGGAAATTACGGGATCGTGCTCTAAAATGGGCAGAAGCATACCTGTCAAGCCATCCCTTGCGAACCTGCTCTTATGATGACTTCCTGGGTGAGTTTAAAAGAACATTCGCTCATCCTGTCTCTGAGGGCAGTTCGGCCCGTAAGTTGTTAAAGTTGCGCCAGGGTCGCCGTAGTGTTCCTGATCACCTCATAGACTTTCGGACGGCCGCCGTGGAGACGGGGTGGCCGGATCACGCGTTGCAGGGAATATTTCTACAGTCCCTGAATGATAACATGAAAGATCAGCTTGCTTCACGGGATGAGCCCGCTACGTTTGAGGAGTTAGTCTCCCTTTTTCTCCGTATTGACAACAGGCTGAGAGAGAGGGAGTATGAAATGGTAAATGGCCTGTATTTATATAGCACTTTTCTAGTCCCTAAGGACCCCAAAGCGCTTTACATATCCAGTCATCCACCCATTCACGCACACATTCACACACTGAATGGAAAGGAACTACAAACCCCAACGTTCCCTCCTCCGTCCACTTCCGTGTTCGTTTGCGCCAGCTCCACCCATAATGCAGTCGCCTGTGTCAGTTGCCTCTCCCTCCGTCGTAGACGCGGCGCCGGAACCGATGCAGATTGGCCGCGCTCAGCTGCCGCCGGAAGAGAGAGAGCGTCGCTTTCGTGCACGCGCGTGTTTTTATTGCGGGTCAACTGAACATTTAATCGCAGCATGTCCTAAGAGAGGAAAAGGGCCAGCCCGCCAGTAGATTCGGGGATACGGGTGGGCGGTTCTCATAGTGATGATAAACCCCGTTTGCTTCTCACAGTCAGTTTAGTTATCAACCGTGCCATGCACTCCTTTCAGGCCCTGGTCGACTCCGGTTTGGAGCAAAACCTAATCAGTTTTGACCACGCCACATCTGTTGCAGCTGGATTCTTCTTTGTGGGTAAGAAGGACGGGTCGCTACGACCATGTATTGATTTCCATGGCCTCAATGACATAACCATAAAGAATAAATACCCATTGCCACTCATCAGTTCTGTGTCAGAGTCCCTGCAAGGCGCCACTATCTTCACAAAGCTGGATCTTCGTAATGCTTATCATTTGGTACGTATTAGGCAAGGAGATGAGTGGAAGACGGCCTTTAACACGCCACTGGGCCACTTCGAGTACTTGGTCATGCCCTTTGGACTAACGAACGCCCCAGCCACATTTCAAGCGTTGGTGAATGATGTTCTCAGGGACTTTCTGAACAGATTTGTGTTCGTATATCTGGATGACATACTTGTCTTTTCCAGATCACTCCAGGAACATCACGCTCATGTCCGTGCCGTCATCCAGCGCTTGTTGGAAAACAAACTGTACATAAAAGCAGAAAAGTGTGAGTTTCATGCATCGTCAGTCTCTTTTCTTGGTTATATCTTGGCAGGGGGGCAGCTGAAGACTGATCCAGCAAAGGTCAAGGCAGTCACAGAGTGGCCGGTACCCACATCCCGTAAGCTTCTCCAAAGATTCCTGGGCTTTGCCAACTTCTACAGGCGATTCGTCAGGAACTACAGTCAGGTAGCTGCACCTCTAACACGCCTCACGTCTACCAAGCACCCATTCACATGGTCTGCCGAAGCCGACAAAGCTTTCAACAGGCTAAAACAACTGTTTGCAACGGCTCCCGTGCTAATCCAGCCCGACACCAGCAAGCCCTTCATTGTAGAGGTAGATGCATCAGATGTTGGAGTGGGGGCAGTGTTGTCTCAACATACTAGTCCATCAGCAAAGTTGCAACCCTGCGCTTTCTTCTCTCGTTGCTTGTCTCCGGCAGAGAGAAATTACGATGTTGGGGACCGTGAGCTGCTTGCTGTGAAACTGGCATTGGAGGAGTGGCGGCACCTGCTGGAGGGGGCTGAGCACCCATTCATAGTCTGGACAGACCATAAAAATGTAACATACCTACGGAACGCAAAGAGACTGAATACACACCAAGCCCGTTGGTCACTGTTTTTTGCCCGTTTCGACTTTTCTATGTCATATCGCCCAGGTACCCTGAATGTTAAGCCAGATGCTCTCTCTCGCCAGTTCGAAGCTGCCTCGGAGCAGTCAGGGGTACCCTCTATACTCCCTGCCAGCTGTCGTGTAGGGGCTGTCACATGGGAAGTAGACTCCGTCATTCAGCGGGCTCTACAAGCAGAACCTGATCCGGGCACCGGTCCAGCTAACAAGCGCTATGTACCCACAGCAGCCCGCTCCAAGGTTTTGGAATGGGTTCACACGGCCAAGTTCACAGGTCACCCGGGCCGAGGTAGGACAGCTATGCTACTGAAGAGACACTTTTGGTGGGAGACGTTGGATAGGGATGTACGCGAATACGTAGCTGCTTGCACAGTTTGTGCTCGTAATAAGTCCAGAAATCACCGCCCTTACGGACTGCTTCAACCACTAACCACCCCACACCGGCCATGGTCACATATTGCGTTGGATTTTGTTACAGGACTCCCAGACTCAGTAGGAAAGACTACCATACTTACCATAGTTGACAGATTCTCCAAGGCAGCACATTTCATAGCTCTAGATAAACTGCCCACTGCTTCAGAAACAGCTAAACTGTTGGTTGAACATGTTTTCAGGCTCAATGGGATCCCTATGGAAATAGTGTCTGACAGGGGTCCCCAGTTTGCCTCTCAGGCCTGGGGAGCCTTTTGTACGGCCCTGGGGGCCAAGCCCTGTTTGAGCTCAGGCTACCATCCACAGACCAATGGCCAGACTGAGCGCCTAAACCAAGAACTCGAGACCACTCTTCGCTGTGTTACTGCCCATAATCCAGCCTCTTGGTCCACATTCTTACCGTGGGTTGAATATGCACATAACACACTCACCACCTCAGCCACGGGTCTTTCACCTTTTGAAGCATCCTTAGGTTACCAGCCACCTCTGTTCCCTGAGCAGGAAGCCGAGCTTGCTGTGCCTTCTGTCCAGCATCATCTACAGCGTTGCCGCCGGGCCTGCACGCGGACTCGTGAGGCGCTGTTGCGCGCTGTGTCTCGCCAATGTCACTACGCCAACCAGCGGCGCACGGCAGCACCTACTTACTCTCCGGGGCAAAAGGTGTGGCTGGCGGCTAAGGACATCCGCGCTATATCGGGCCTTTCAAGATTGACAGGCTAATCGGCCCTGGGGCAATCAGGCTTGCATTACCTGCATCGTTGCGGATCCATCCAGTGTTCCATGTTTCGCAGGTCAGGCCGGTGTTGTCTAGTCCTCTGTGCCCTCCTTCCGACCCCCCTCCTCCCGCCCGGCTCGTCGATGGTCATCCTGCCTACTCGGTGCGGCATATCCTGGACGTGCGGCGGAGGGGCAGGGGCCGGCAGTTTTTGGTGGACTGGGAGGGGTACGGGCCTGAGGAGCGTTCGTGGGTGTCTCCGTCTCTGATCTTGGACCCGGCGCTTGTTTCTGATTTTTACAGGTCTCGTCGCGTGTCCGGGCCGGCTCGGTCGCCGGGGAGCGATCCTTGAGGAGGGGGTACTGTCATGGTCCGGGTGAGTACGGGGTTTTTCCACTCCGCTGGGCTCCACCTTCAGGCAGAGACTCCAATCAGCTTCCACACCTGGTTCCAATCAAGTCACCAGCATATAAGACCAGCATTCACAACAGACCTCTGCCAGATCTTCTGCTAACTCATGTTAGTGCTAGGCCGCCAAGCCCTTGTGAGAACCCTTAACTACTGCTTTTCTCCTCACCGTGTTTTCTTTGTCATAGGACCCACCTGGCCGTCGCGATTCCCAACCCAGACTACTCACATCTCCGCCTGGACGCTGGTTCCATCATCTGGTTGCTCCCTTTCCATCGTCGGACTACACCTGCCTGCCTCTCTGCCAAGCCCCTCACTCCAAGCATATTCTGGATCCTCTCTGGACACTCCTCACCCGGAACCCCCTGGACACCCCCTCCTCGCATGACACTTTAAACCTGCAACGCGTAAGCCCTAACCACCATAGTCTAATCCTCCAGCTGTGATTCACTAAGACTACCACTGACTACTTTTCTCCTCTCATCATAGTGACTGCACACCTCCATCCAAGCCGCTGCCCCCTTTTTTCATTCCCCGGATCCATCCGTGAAATCTAGCACTCAGAGTTTCATGTTCACAGTTTTGCCTCACAGTTCTCAGGTCATAGCTTCCACAGTTCATAGCTTCCACAGTTCATAGCTTCCACAGTTCATAGCTTCCACAGTTCATAGCTTCCACAGTTCATAGCATTCATAGTTTTCTGCTCTGTAACTTCACTAGGCTCTGTAAATAAAGCACTGTGTTCACGCCCGTTTTGCCTCCCTCTGTGTCTGCATTTGAGTCCACACCCACAGCCTGGCCCTCTCGGCCGTAACACACAGGACAGGAATTACATCTTATATTTGTACACAGACATCACAAAGCTCAATTTGTGATTATCAATAGTTAACATAATTATACACTCAGCTCAATTGATACACTTTGAAGTGTTCCTCTCTTGCTATAATGCCACGCAGTACAACACAACTACCATCCACTATTAACTGTGTCAACAAGTGTGCCCAGTAAATTTATTTGACTATGCATATTTTTCTGACATGAAAGTTTTGTTACATACAGAATTGAAATACATACTTGTCTTTTTAAGCTGTGAGAGAAGTTTTCTAACTTCAACTGGCCGCAGGACAGGAAGGAGGTCACTTTCCTGCAGATAGCTCAGGTCCTCCAGTCCCTCAACTCTCAAATCTTGTAAAAGCTCGAGCAAAGGCTCAGGGTCTTTCAGTTTAGGTAGACTTGACTTGATGAAGGACAGAAGCGGACTTTATGTATCCATGACTAGGAGGACTAGAAGGGATGAGAGACTGGTTTTTGATGCATGAGTGTAAAATGTTGTCCCACACAGCTTGTACACAGGTGAAGGATAATAATCTAACCTCAGCCCAGGTTTACAATAACTCTGCTAGCCAGCAAGATAGCGGCTGGTCTAGCTGTATACTAACTGCAACTTATACTGACAGACAACGTGCTTTACCTTTATAGCTAGGGATTCCATGCCTTTTACCATCTCAGTAAACCACAAGCCATAGTGGTCAAGCAATACCAAGTTAATTCTACTAAGCTGAGTTTGATATACTTGCCTTGCAGCACTGGGTGGATGATCTTTCACCAACCTCTCTCTTCCACCGGGCTTTCCACAGCCATACCCGTGACCTTGTGGTTGTTAGTTCAAATTTATTGGGCGATGTTTATCGTCATGTTTTTTATTCCTATTGATTATATTTTCACCTCTGAATTATTGAAACAGACCTAGATGGCATAATATTTTCAGCAAAATTATAATTTAAATACTCCTTTAATTATTAATTGTTCTCATTAATTTAGATCATTTTATATATTTTTCCATAGTATTACATTTGAATTTAACAGTTCAATCTCTCAAATAACAGAAAAATATTTGTGAAATTATGATACATTTGTGATTAATGCATATGTACAAAAAATATATTTAAAAAACAAGAAAATTAGGTTTTATTACATTTACAGCGATCTTATGTTATTTTACATTTGACGTGTAAAATCACAGTCTATTTATGTAAATTTAATGATGTTCTAGAAAAACAGTAAAAAACCCCTCTGAAATACACAGTAAAATACTTTTATATTACAATTTTTTTTACAGTGTAGTTTTAAAGTTAAGCCTGACTTTCTTTGTGTTGTTTTAGTCTGGAGCTTTGGACTATGATCTGTTGATCGCACAGTGAGTTAAACTGGATTCACGCATCCTCACATCCTGTTTTAAATTCTTCCTGAAAAATGACAAAAAATGACAACACCTCTTCAGTTCATCATTAAGTCCATTACATAATTTCACTCCCAAAACTGACACACATCTATACTTAACATTGGTTCTCACTTTAGGTATTTCAGACTTATAAGACCCCCTCAAATCATATTTTCCATCTCTTAGTTGAAACATACTTAAAATACAAATTGAAAGATTCTTTTTCATCACTCGATATATCATTTCTAAAGTTTTAGAATATATAATGTCCATGAATTTTAACATAGATGATCCTACAAAAAACTGGTTGGTGGACTCCCTATATCCAACTTTATTTATTATTCTAATAGCTCTTTTTTGCAATTTAAATATTGAATCCAAATATGTTTTGTATGTGTTCCCCCAAATTTCGCAAAATAGGTCATATAAGGCAAACAAAGGGAAGTATACAATAAATAAAGGCAGTTCTTATTCAAAGAATCTCTTGTATTATAAAGAATAGAAATAGACTTGGATAATTTCGGTTTCACATGTTCTATGTGGGGCTTCCAACAAAGTTTATCATCAATAATTACTCCTAAAAATGTTGTCTGATATACTCTTTCAATTTCAACATTATTTAAATTCAATTTTACTTTAATATTACATTTACTACCTCCAAATAACATAAATTGTGTTTTACTTTCATTCAATGATAGTTTATTAAATACAAACCATCTATTTAACTTCATGAGTTCTGTTTCCCCTGTTTATCTATGTCCTTTCCAGAGCAAAATAAGTTTGTATCATCAGCAAATATCACATATTTTAAAGTATCACTGGCTGTACAAATATCATTTATATAAAGTAAAAATAATTTAGGTCCCAAAACAGATCCTTGCGGAACTCCACAAGTTACTTTTCTAAGTTTAGATTTCATGTTATTAATACTCACATATTGGAACCTATTATTCAAGTAACTATTTAACCAAAATTGTACAACACCTCTTAAACCATACCTTTCACACTTCCGTAAAAGTAAAGAATGATCTATCGTATCAAAGGCTTTACGTAAATCAATGAACACACCTATTCCAAACTGTTTTTCATCCACAGCCGTTGCAATGTTTTCAATAAATTCCATCACAGCTAAAGATGTTGAACGATTTCTTCTGAAGCCATACTGATGATCATTCAATAAATCATATTGATCAATAAAGGAATCTAGTTAGTTTGCAAATAGTTTTTCAAGAATCTTCGAAAACTGAGGCAGTAAAGATACCGGTCTATAGTTTGACACAATCTGTTTATCACCAGTTTTATATAATGGGATCACTTTGGCAATTTTCATTTTATCTGGATATATTCCAGTTTGAAATGATTTGTTACAAATATATGTTAATGGCGGAAGGACACTATGAAGAACTTCTTTAATTAGTGACATGTCAAGGTCGTCACAATCCATGGATTTTTTACTCTTGAATTTACTCACCACTTCCACAATGTCACTCTCACAGACTCCACCAAGAAACATTGAGTTACATTTACAAGAAGTAGAATCTACTTTATCATCATTTCCTCCTGGTACAGAAATCTCTTTTGCCAAGTTGGGACCTACATTAACAAAGTAATCATTAAATTCATTAACTATGTTCTCAATTTTCTCAATCACTACATTACCTCTTTTTACAATACGTGTTGGAGAACATATACTATTTAGATTTTTTATTATCCTATTTAATATACTCCAGGTAGCCTTAATATTATTTTTATGTTTTTGAAGCAGCTGCTCATAATATCTTTTCTTTTCATATCGCATAATAGATGTTTCAGTTTTCAGTTTTCAGTTTTATTTGTCATATGCAAGTTAGCACAGGGTCAACATTGCAATGAAATGTGTTTGACGAACAGCAGTCACTCAGCAGCATGATACAGTATTTTTTTCATATTTTCTCCTATAGGAGAAAATAAAATAAAATAAAATAAAATAATAAAGAAAATAGAAAAATAGTAAGGAGCAAAATATTAGAGAGACATGGTAAAAGAGAAAAGATGACTAAATATATATGTATCTATAAATATAAATATATGTACACTAGTGATTAAATAAGAAAATCTTGAAAAGAAATATGACGGAAGGGCAGATGGGATATTGCACAGGAGTGAGCAGCAGAAAATTACAGTATTGCACTTTTAAATATAAATATCAATGACAATAAAGTGGAGTGACCAGTGCAGATTAAATAGAGTACTTGTGAAGCTGCAGGGTAGCTTCTGAGTGCTGTGTTGTGTGTGTTTAAGTGTTGTGGTTGAGGTGTCGTATGGCTTGGTGGTAAAAACTGTTTTTGAGTCTTGTAGTCCGAGCAGACAGGCTCCTGTAACGTCTGCCAGATGGTAACAAGGAGAACAGCTGATGTGCTGGGTGGTCCTTGATGATGCTGTGTGCTTTACGGAGGCATCGCTGGAGATAAATGTCCTGAATGGCAGGAAGCCTCGTGCCAGTGATGTGCTCTGCTGCCTTCACCACCCTCTGTAGTGATTTATGGCTGCTGGCAGAGCAGCTTCCGTACCAAACTGTGATGCAGCTCGTCAGCAAGCTCTCAATTGCACACCTGTAAAAATTTGAGGTGATGTTGGCATTCATGCTAAACTTCCTCAGCCTCCTCAGGAAGTAAAGCCGCTGGCGAGCTTTCCTGATAGCAGTGTCTGTGTGAAGGGTCCAGGAGAAGTCCTCAGTGATGTTGACTCCAAGGAACTTGAAGCTGCTGACCCTTTCGACCTTGACACTGTTGATGTGGATGGGCTGGCGTTCTCTGACTGGTCATTTCCGGTAGTCCACTATCATCTCTCTAGTTTTGCTGATGTTGAGAGTCAGGTTATTTTCCAGGCACCACTCGTACAGCGCCATCACCTCCTCTCTATGGGCAGGGATAGCTCAGTAGGTAGAGTGGTGGCCCCATGATCGGAAGGTCGGGGGTTCGATTCCCCTGAACAGCTACCCTGAGGTACCCCTGAGCAAGGTACTGTCCCTACACACTGCTCCCCGGGCGCCCAGTGGCTGCCCACTGCTTCACTGAGTGAATGGGTTAAATGCAGAGAGGGATTTTCCCCAAGGGGACCAATAAATTATACTTTCTTCTTCTTCTATAGGCCATCTCATTGTTGTCTGTGATGAGGCCTATGATGGTTGTGTCATCCGCAAACTTGATGATGATGTTGGACTCTTGTTTAGCAACACAGTCGTGTGTGAACAGGGAATATAGGAGGGGGCTAAGCACACCACCCTGTGGCGTCCCTGTGTTTAGGATGAGTGATGAGAAGGTGTGCTTACCAACTCTCACCACCTGGGGCCTGTTTGTGAGGAAGTTTAGAATCCATCTGCAGATCGGTGTTCCCAGCCCAAGGTCGTCGAGCTTCGTGGCAAGTTTTGAGGGGATGATCGTGTTAAATGCCAAGCTGTAGTCGATGAAGAGCATCCTTGCATATGTATTCCCTTTCTCCAGGTGAGTGAGGGTGGTGTGCGTTGCCAGGGCGATGGCATCCTCTGTGGCTCTGTTTGTCCGATAGGCAAACTGAAGAGGGTCCAGTGTGTCAGGGAGGGAGGAGCAGATATGACCTTTGACCAGCCGCTCCAGGCACTTCTTGATGACGGATGTCAGTGCAACAGGACGGTAGTCATTCAGACAGGAGACCACTGATTTTTTGGGAACGGGAATGATGGTGGATGCTTTGAGGGGCGACTGACTGCCTCAGGGAGAGATTGAAGATGTTGGTGAACACCTCTGCCAGCTTGTCTGCACACACTCTGAGTAGCCGGCCTGGGATGCCATCTGGTCCTGGAGCTTTGTGAGGATTTACCTTTTTAAAGGTCCATCTCACAGCTTCTGATTTCAGAGTTAGAGTTGCAGCTAGAGCAGGGCGATATGGCCAAAAATATTTATCACGATATATATTTGAAAATTTGCGATAACGATATAACTGACGATATAATTGATGCGAGACAAAATACAACTCCACAACATTACTAGCGCAAAAAGACAACCTTCCATTTATTTTCACTTAAACAAGAAGCTGGTTTTTATGTACATTAAAGCTTTATAAAAATGTAACAGTGCAAATGCAAATTCCTTGCTGAAAGTTTAACCAAAAGGCATTTCCAGTAGAAATGGGCTGACATATACTGAGCATAACCATGTATAATATCCACTGAAGTTAAAAAGAGGTGCTTTGCAACATTAAACTGCCGTGTGCAGTACGTATTTTTCGGACCATAAGGTGCACGGGATTATAAGGCACATTAAGCGAAACAAAGCAGTCAGATAAATCAAACTTTATTCAACTCATTCTTGCTTCCTCCACTTCTGTACCATTGATTCATTAATGTTGAATTCTCTGGCAGCTGCTCTATTCCCATGTTGTTGCAGTATATTAATGACTAACCTCGTATTGTGGATGGATTATCTCAGTTGTTGGTCCATTCACAGCATCCTGCCATGCGATTGCATTTGTCTCCAACTATCAGGAACTTTAACGTTAACTTTTATAAGTGGAAAAGTGTTAGTGTTCGTCCTCCAGCTTCACTGTTTATGTTATGCTAACATAGCTGTGTCGCTAGCGATCACGTAGCACATCATTATATACCAGCTAGCCCAACTTCAGTAACCCTACAAACGTCACTGCTGTTTAGTTTCCTGTCTTCATTTATGTTGGAAGTGATAGCAGAGCTGTACGTTTGATTTTTTTTCAGAAATCTCTCAGTCAGAACTTGCTATCATGCTTAGGTAACTAGCGAAACTAGCGAGCTAACTTCCGCTAGCTTTCTGCTAACTTCTAACTCCGTTAAATGTAATAAATTTTGTTTTCATGGATGCCTGGAAGTTAAACTTCATAGTTACACCTGGTAAAGCAGCAATGCTGATCGTTTTATTAAAGATTAAAGAATTTAGACAGTTTTTAACTCTCAGTGATGCTGCAGTGTTTGTTTGACCTGAAGAATACGGAGTTTAGGACCCAGATTACTCCCAGATTTAAGAGCATCTTAGTCCGACAAATACGACACTAACGATGGCCGCTTGTATGTTCTTCAAAAAAATGTGCTTTGTCGTGTATCTGACGGACAAACACCAAACCAGTTCCACATCATTGAAGTTGCACCATTTTTACAAACCAATTCTGGTTCATCTGTTTCACTCAACAATCGGCCATGTGCGTATGAAAACAAAGGCACTGCGCATGCGCGTTTTACTCATATTCTATCGCGATATTTCATTTTCCTATCGTTGCCTAACATTATACCGGTATTACCGTGAACGGTATAATATGGCCCAGCCCTAGTTGCAGCCTCACTGTCCTCCTGAGGGTAGAGGATCTGCTCTCTGTTGTCTGCGTCAAAACGAGCATAGAAGTTGTTAAGCTCGTCTGCACGAGATGCAGTGGGCTGAACACTGACTGTGTTGACCTTCTTGTAGTCAGTGATGCAGCGCAGTCCATTCCACAGTCGCCTGGTGTCAAAGCTGTGGTAGCTGGACTCCATTTTGTCCCTGTATTCCTTTCTGGCCTTTCTTATGGACTTTCGGAGGTCGTACCTGGCTGCTTTATATGCATCAGCATCCCCGGAGTTAAAGGCAGAGGTCTGCAGTTTTAGCTTGGCGCGAACGTCTTTATTTACCCAGGGTTTCTGATTTGGATATATGCGGACAGTGGTTTTTGTGATGGTATCATCCATGCACTTTCCAATATATCCAATGACAGAGTCTGTGAGTTCATTGATGTTGCCATCAGCTGCATCCACAAATATCTGCCAGTCAGTTGTGTCAAAGCAGTCCTGCAGGACCTCCTCATCCTCACTGTCCCATTTGTAAATAACCCTGGAAGCTGGTTTTTCCTGTTTCAGTCTTTGTCTGTATGCAGGCAGCAGCAGTATGGAACAATGGTCTGCCTTACCAAATGCTGGGTGGGGGAGGGGTTTGTAGCACTCTTTGAATGGAGTGTAACAGTGGTCCAATGTTTGATCACCTCTTGTGGGGAAGGAGATGTGCTGATAGTATTTGGGGAGAACCTTCTTCATGTTGGCTCTGTTGAAGTCTCCCAGCACAATAAAGGTAGCTTCTGGATTTTTGTTCTCAAGTCCAGTAATGATGTCATACAGTTCGTCCATAGCAGTAGCTTTATCAGCATGTGGGGGAATGTAAACAGCTGAGAGGAGAACTAAGCTGAACTCCCTCGGGAGGTAAAAAGGCCTGACTTTAATGGTCAACAGCTCGAGACTCTGAGAGCAGTAAGTTTTTAAGATACGCACATCTCTAGCCCACAAGGAGTTAACCATAAAGCACACCCCTCCTCCCCTTTTCTTGCCTGAGTCCTTCGTTCGGTCTCCCCGGTAAACAGTGAATCCATCCAGCGTGATGGCGCAGTCGGGGACGCTGGGCTCCAGCCATGTCTCTGTGAAGGCCAGAACGCAGCAGTTCCTGATGTCTTGTTAATTTATTTTGATATTTCTTATATCTGTCTTCATTTTGCTTTGTTCTATGTGTCAAAAAAAAATCTTGTATAACCTATTTTTCCTTTGACAGGCTCTTTCCAGACCTTGTGTAAACCATGTTTTTTTCTTTTTATAATTTTCAGAAAACTTTTTAATTGGACAATGATTGTCATAAATTGACAAAAATATATCTAAAAATGCATTATATGCATCATTAGTGTCTTCCACATAAACTTTTTGCCAGTCATAATTGTCTAAGTCTGTTTTAAAAGCCGCAATTTGTTCTGGTGTTTTTATTCTACCACTGTAATCCATTTGCTTTTCCTCCTGAAAATGAAGTTGATTGTTCATTTCAAGCACTGAAAAGACAGGCAAGTGATCACTTACATCTGTGACTAACAGTCCACTGTGTATCTTGCCATCTATCTTATTGACAAAAATATTGTCGATCAAAGTGGCACTATCCATCATTATTCTGCTTGGCTTTAGAATCAATGGATGGAACCCAAAACTAAACATTGTATCAATAAAGTCTGAAGTCTTATTATGGTTGTTTGCCTTCAATAGATCAATGTTAAAATCACCACAAAAAAGTCACCTTCTCTTTGTGTTTTTCTAATATTACAGAAATTTCTTTGGTAAACTGATCTATACAGGATGCAGGTGTACGATAAATGCAGCTAACTAATATATTTTTAGATCTTTCAACCTGAATTTCAATGGTTAAACATTCCATCAAGTTATCAATCACAGCAGTCATATTGTTAACAACTGTACATTTAAGATACAAAATAAACGTGGCAACACCTCCTCCTCTTCCATTCTTCCTATTTTGTCAAAACATTTCATAGTCCTCTAGTCCATCCTGCAGTTCTATGTCGTCATTCAACCATGTTTCTGAAATTGCTACCACTGCAAACTTATTTTGGAATCGATCAAGATACGCTTTGATTTTAGAAGAATTTCTCTAAAGACTCCGACTGTTAAAGTGGATTAATGAAAAACCTTTTTATCTTGGGATCCAACTCTTCCCCATTATAATATTCACATGTCATATCAACATTCTGATAGAGGTGGATATCTGGATCAATACTATTGTCCAACTCAAAAAAGAAAATTTATAATCATGAGATCCAAAATATTCAGTTTTTTGACTTTTTTTTGTTCACACATTCACATGCATAGTTATTTTTCTCACACTTATCAGATATTGTTCATATCACAGTCAGCAACACAATTCTTTTCTACACTGAACTCTATTTCTTTTGTTTAAATCTCTCAAGATCTACAATGTCTCTGACAACAATTACTTTAGCTTGTTCTGGTGTCCCATTAAGTCTTATGAATACCTTACAGTTCCTGGTCCAGGTATCTTGGATGTGCCTTTCCTTCTTCAATAGTCTTGCCTGTCGTGCAATTTCAGCATTTCTCTTGGTGAGATGCTCATTCCCTTTAACTTCTTTCCCATCTTTAACAGTTCAACTTTATATTTCCTGTTCACAAATCGTAGTATGATAGTTGGCATCTTGGTATGTTTTTGTGGAATAGTATGAAATGCAGCTATGTTTTTGCTATCCAAAAGAATGTCTTTGTCTTTGAAAAACTGAATAACTTGCTGCTCAAGCAAATCCTTTTCAGCTCTTGGTGCATCTTCCCCCTCCTTGTTACCTGCTGTACTCCTTGCATAGGTGTAGTGATTTGTCTTCAGTCCAGAAGGCCTCTAATTTTCTGCTTCTAAATTTAAATAAAACTAAAAGTTATCGTACTTGGCCCTGAAAACCTTAGAAATATGGTATCTAACCAGAATCTTTGAATGGCATTATCTTGGAGGAGTTTTTTAAAAGTCCCTTGATGTTAGCCTTTAGAGGTGAGATCTTCAGAGAACTGTGTTCTGCATCGGTGGCCTCTGCTTTCTTTCACTAAGCAACCAAGACAAGAGCACAAACAGCATTATGTTTTCCACAGAACCAACAGTCTCATTGGTTGACATATGTGATGATCTAGTTTGTGATTGATAAGCTCAAAGATGCTAAATACTTTGGTAAAGCTACACTGAATTGTATCCTCATCTGTCCTCTTGAGACACTCTGAAAAGGTCGCAAGGAGACAAGTCCTCTGCCCCAGGTATATTGCTTTTATGTAGTTGACTTATATCTCATCAGACTTTTTATCACTTAATCCATCTATTTGACCTTTGGCAGAGTCTCTAAAACTATTTCTTTTTACAGATTTTGCATCGAGCCCCGTCAAATCCCTGAGCGTGAGCCATTTCTGAATGATTAATGCCCTGCTTTGTTCTGCTTGAAAAAGCTTTTCTTACAAGCTCTATTCAGCTGGAGATCAGTGGAGGGGGGAGACATAGACAGTAGTATAGGAATAAATAACATTGTCACACCCCAAAGTCATATCTCGCTGGCTGCTGACAATAAAAAAAGAGAATCTTTCAGGGTATGATTCATTACTTGAATGGAATACAGATTGCCTGAGAGGTATTTACTTCAGTACAGTCAATTGTAAAGAAAGTACCGGCAAGCTGGAATCTTTCCACATTTGTCTTTCTTCAGACATCAGTAAAACTAATGATCATACAGTCTTCACAGAACTCAGAACAGAAAAATCACGCACATGTAAATAAAAGCAAAACAGGATATAGGCACAATATGAATACCACTATAGTGGTACAATGACTTTTTTTATTCCACAGAATGTATCCAATCTGTGTTGAAGGAAAAGAGCGGGAACTCAGGTCCATCTGGTCAAGTGTTGATTGTGTAAGGAATGAGATTGTCAATGCGGAAGCAGACCCTTCTAGCACAGGGGAGGAGGAAGAGAAAAACACGAACACCTTGGCTTGTCCAAATGTGAAGATTTCAATTTTTTGTAAGTGCTGGTGCAGTGTTTATGCCAAGACCGCACTTTAACTGAGAGAGAGAGGGAGATATAATGAAGTGCAATATATTTACACAGATAAGCAAGAGGTCAGAGCATAACCTGCCTTTCCTTTTGTATACATGTCTAACTTCAGGATTACAATAGCATGATGCTGGGGCCTTGCCCAAGAACATTTTTGAATCATCAAGACATCAGTATTTTTCAAATGAGGTACTTATTGGCTTATCAAACACTATCAGAAATCTCTTCCACTTTGCATGTACCTGCCATCCGATTCTCAGTGTGTGCTTCAAATTCCACTATGCCCATTTTCTCATCCTTTAGACAAATTCATAAAGGTGAGAAAGGGAAATGTACAGATAACTGCAACAACATTATTACCTTTAAAGTGAAGTCCCTTTAATGGGAGGCAAAATGTGTGCTTGTCCTGCTAGACCTCAGTGCAGCGTTCAATACTGTTCACCATAATATTCTATTAGAGCGATTAGAGCATGCTGTAGGTATTACAGTTATTGGGCAGCTGTGGTTTGTATCATATCTATCTGATAGACTCCAATTTATTCATGTAAATGGAGAGTCTTTTCCTTTTTGACTGGTTAACGCTGTGAGGTTCCAGCTGCGACAGGATGAGTCGGAGGGTACACCCTGGACAAATTTCACCTGTCCATCACAAAGCCAACAATAGAGCTATGTGGTAAAGTGGAGTAGTGGAGAGCCTCCATGCACATGTGTTATTTGACTTCCTACGAAGTCTACTATCATCTCCACTTCCAAAATGTTGATTCTATTCATCTGGACGTAACGTTTCGTCCCTCATCCAAGTGACTGCTTCAGTCTCAGCTGACTGCAGGTTTCCCCAACCATATAAACAGTACATTTGCACCATAACTGAAACCAGCCCACTGAATGAACAATGGGCTGTGAGTTAGTATGCTATCTTCCTTTTAAAATGAAAATAAAATGAAAATATTTAAGATAAAGTGAGTTTTTATGCAAGATCCTACACTTTCATTAATAGAAAGATATCAATATTAACCCAGGGCAAAGATCTTCCCTTTTTTCCCTACCACCAGATATTTCTTTGTATATTTCTAGAATATATTTATGAAACTCAGTGACAATATTACAATATTCATTTAAGTCACTTGCTTGAACAATTAAAATGCAATATAATTTTATTTAATTGAAAATGTCTTTAAAAAAAAAAAGATGATAGAATATAGCTCATAAAAAGCAAGATGTAAAAAATATCTGAAATTAAGTGGCTGGCCAATCAAGACCTACCAAGTCACTTGATAGTTTCCAGTAGTAATTTCGGCACTGCAGGTTGCTGCTACGAAAGGAAATCAACATTTTCATGAAGGTTGCAAGAAGATAGAAACTTCAATTGCTCTAAATATCTGGTAGACATTTCCAGAGTGACTTCTGCATTGTGGAGGAGTTGGGACCTCTCTAGTGGCTCGGCTAGAAGAAAGAGAGATGGCAAAAGAGATGACAGGATTCCTCAGGAGCACTACATGGGTACTTTTGATAATGCAGCTTTTTCTATGCATTTGGAACTTTTGTACACACGTAAATGGCGTCTTGAATCACCAAAAACTGAGATTTTTAAAACTCCTGTCAGGTTGGACATTTTGCGAAAACTCAGTTTTTGTGTTTTCATGTGGACGAGGAATACGTTCGTATGTGCCTTTTTGCACTGCACGCTGTGCGCCATGTTATTGTTTACATGAGATAAATTTCTACAAATGCAGATTAAATACTGTTAATCTTACTATCTGCAGTTTTTACACACTTACATATACACACACAGTTACTGTCCCTCCGTTTATAAAGGCAGAGGCGTCATGGTGTAATTATTTTACGTGTAGTTGTTTTCTTCCTGTGTAATACTATTCAACATTTCTATCAATACATTTTTCAAAAAATGCCTCTCTGTGCAAAATGGGTTCAAAAACATAACAACTGTGGGATACTGTTTGTCCAGCCCAGCGCGTGCTTCCGACGCAGGGGAAACTAATTCTGTCGAGGATACCTACCTTGGCATTTGTGCAGGTGAAGCCAAAGGCAAGATGTGCTTCATCATATTTTCTAGTATTTGGCTTTGAAGGAAGTTGGTTTGGAAACATATCTGGTGATGCTTCATCTCCTGCTTTGCATTTGTGTGGGAGTCCCGTCAAAAACCTGTCCATTATGCTAGCAGTGTCCAAGCGTTCTTTTTTTAATGGCTCTGTGCCCCCCACTTTGGGAACCTCTGAGCTAAGGGAACAGCTGGATGTAACTGAGAAAATGAGGCAAAGGAAGTAAAACAGAACATGTGCCACAAGGAAAAACCATTACAATCTAAACCAGCAAGTAACTAACAATTACAGAGTTATACAAACATGTACACACCGTAACTTTATAGTTTGATGTTGTTTTTAATTTTTAATTTTGTATTTTTAAGTCTTGTAAACATTTGTCTCTTGTGGCTGTTGCTTTGTTATTTTGTGTTAAATATAGAAATCTAAATTTTGTAGGAATTGCCAGTATTTTTACGTTTGTCATGTCCATAGCTCTTTGGAGTCACCTAATCCTTTGTTTTTTTATTTGATTTTTAATTATGTGGTTGCTTCAAGTCTCTGCAGTAGTTTTGTGTCTCTTTGTGGGTTGTTTTGGATATTTTTGCAGAGATTGAGAATGACCATGACTCATTTAATGTTTTTTCTCTAGTTCTGCATTGTAGATGCATACTGAAGACATCAAATATATGAAGAAGCAAGATATATGGAATTTTGTAGCAAAGAAAAAAATGATGAATAACTCCAAACATATCTTATACTTCAGATTCCACAAAGTAGCCACCCTTTGCTTTGTTGACAACGCTTCAAACCCTTGGCCTTCTCTCAATGAGCTTCATGATGTTGTCATCTGAAATGGTTTTCACTTCACAGTTGTAGAATCTCTTGCCTTGTTAATGGAGTTGGGGTCATCAATGATGTTGTGCAGAAGTCAGGATGGTACACAGCTGACAGCCCTATTTGACAACTGAATTCATATTATGGCAAGAACCAATCAGCTAAGTAAAGAGAAACAACACTTAATCATTACTTTAAGAACTAAACGTTAGTCAGTCTGGAAAATTGCTAAAACTTTGGATGCGTTCCCAAGTGAAGTTGCAAAAGCCATCAACTGGTATAACAAAACTGGCTCAAATGAGTCACCTCTGCTGCTGAGGATAAAATATTCTGAGTCACCAGCCTCAGAAATTGCAAGTTAACAGCACCTCAGATTAGAGCTCAGATAAATGCCACACAGAGTTCCAGTAGCAGATGCATCTCTACATCAACTGTTCAGAGGAGACTGCACAAATTGGGACTTTATGAACAAACAGCTGCTAAGAAACCACTACTAAGGAAAAGCAGAAGAGATTTGTTTGGGCCACGGAATGCGCACAAGGAATGAACATTAGACCAGTGGAAATCTGTGCTTTGGTCTGATGAGTCCAAATTTGAGATCTTTGGGCCACCCGCCATGTCTTTGTGCGATACAGAAAAGGTAAATGGATGGTCTCTACATGCATGGTTCCCACCGTGACGCATGGGGATTTATTGAAAACTGAAGGCACAAATGCAATCCCATCCTGTTTGCTTTTAGTTGATTAGTTGTGTTGAGTATTTTGCAACAGGACAATGAGCCCAAACACACCTCCAGGCTGTGTAAGGGCTATTTGAACAAAAAGGAGAGTGATTGAGTGCTGCGCCAGATGGCCTGGCCTCCACAGTCACCTGACCTAAACACAATCTAGATGGTGTGGGATGAGATGGACCGCAGAGTGAAGGCAACAGGACCAACAAGTGCTCAGCATCTCTGGGAACTCCTTCAAGACTGTTGGAAAAACATTTCCGGTGACGACCTCATGAAGCTCATGGACAGAATGCCAAGAGTGTGCAAAGCAGTAATCAAAACAAAACAAAGAATCTAAAATATAAAACATGTTTTGAGTTATTTGACACTTTTCTGTCTACTACATTATCCAATATGTGTTCATTCATAGTTTTGATGTCTTCAGTGAGAATTTACAATGAGAAGATGGGTCCAAACCTTGGACTGGCAGTGTTTGTCATGAGGGAACATAAAAACTGCAAGCCCACTCACACATTACCACACTTTTTGATTCATGTTGAATGAATGCTTTTCAGTAACCTTGGCACCCACTTCAGACTAAAATCTTTTTTTGAAGGATTGCATTCAGTCTGTGTGGTCTGTGATTTTGCAAATAAGACTGAAGAATGAAGTATGAATGAGTAGCCACCAGAGCCACCTGTACAACTGCCCTTTTGTAATACTTGCCAAAACACTGATATTCCCTACACAGTGTTTTCTGCTTTATTTCATGAGTACTCAATGTTCACACTCAGTAGTAGTTATAGTTTCCATTACTTCTTCATATCTCAGGTCCAGTCTTTGCGTCTTAAAGAAAATTGGACTTAAAAACCAGGTCTTAAAGAAAGTGTTTTTCAATGAAAATATTAATGAATCTAGAATCATGCAAAAAATGGTGTTGGTTCCTTAGCTGGTCAAAAGGTAAAATTTGTGCTCATCATTTACAAAATACTGCACGCTTTTCAGTCTTTTGCATTTTCTTTGATGTTGATTGCAATGTGTTAAATAAATGTGATCTTTTGTAACTCAAGGCTGTAAAAGAAAGCTTCTCTTTGGTACATGTTCTGGTTGTGAATGGGCAGCAATGGTTTGCATTGCAGTAGATACATCTGGATTTGTTCATAATGAATTGTTTTTTATGTCTTTCCCTTTGTTGTGATTATGTTTGTTATGTTGACATTCAGTCTGTCTCTCTCTCTCTCCCTCTCTCTCTCTCTCTCTCTCTCTCTTTTTTTTTTTTTTAGCAAGGATGGGAACAGAGAGTATCTTTTTTGATCTGTATTTTTTCTTTTGGAAGAGAGTCATACTGTGATTTAATCTTGCATTCAAATCTATTTATTTATTGAGTATTTAATAAAGGAACTCTGACTTGATTACCTGATACTGCCTGGTAGTACAGTCCACCACCTCACTGAGACTTTATCTAATGTTTATTTTTTTGTGATATAAAGGACCACATCTCTTTGTCTTGTCAGTAGTTATTTCTCGTTGCAGCCATGTTTATCCTTTATAGTAATTATGTGTCTCTTTCAGAGTAACGAGTAAAGTAAGGGATTACTATTGCAAAAAAGGTAATTAGATTACCGTTACTTTCCCGTAAGCACGCTGCGTTACTGCGTTACTAAAACCGTGATTTTTTTTGTGAGTGTCTCATGACAATGACATAAGCGAATGCCACGTTCGTGGCAACAGCTGTGTGCAGATCAACAATGGATAATATATCGAGTGCGGGAGAGAGTATGAGCATGCAGCGTTTAAAGCGTGGAAGTACTGACCTTATTTTGAGTTTGATTCCATAAAAAGTGACAAAAACATTAGTGTCCGCTGTTCACTGCGTGGGAAGAAAACTTCTTTTTGCAGCAAAAAA
Organism: Aulonocara sp. 'chitande type north' Nkhata Bay; assembly: GCF_057382095.1. Classification (NCBI taxonomy): domain Eukaryota; kingdom Metazoa; phylum Chordata; class Actinopteri; order Cichliformes; family Cichlidae; genus Aulonocara; species Aulonocara sp. 'chitande type north' Nkhata Bay. The sequence continues at coordinate 31,822,029 of NC_141358.1, read as the reverse complement.
ACCCCTAAACTTCCGAGCAAGCACCGAGTGCGCTACCACGGAATAGGAAATTCACAGACAAACTCACGGATTCCTCCAATGACTGCTGTGGCATGCCTGCACCAGGGCAAACCTCCGCCTACCCCACTCCTGCTATACAGGTGAAAATAGAGCAACAGGACCGCTGAGTCTTTGATTTTATTTATTTTCTGCTGTGTTTCACTTGCATCTACAGGGAGTGCAGAATTATTAGGCAAATGAGTATTTTCTCCACATCATCCTCTTCATGCATGTTGTCCTACTCCAAGCTGTATAGGCTCCAAAGCCTACTACCAATTAAGCATATTAGGTGATGTGCAACTCTGTAATGAGAAGGGGTGTGGTCTAATGACATCAACACCCTATATCAGGTGTGCATAATTATTAGGCAACGTCCTTTCCTTTGGCAAAATGGGTCAAAAGAAGGACTTGACAGGCTCAGAAAAGTCAAAAATAGTGAGATATCTTGCAGAGGGATGCAGCAGTCTCAAAATTGCAAAGCTTCTGAAGCGTGATCATCGAACAATCAAGCGTTTCATTCAAAATAGTCAACAGGGTCGCAAGAAGCGTGTGGAAAAACCAAGGCGCAAAATAACTGCCCATGAACTGAGAAAAGTCAAGCGTGCAGCTGCCAAGATGCCACTTGCCACCAGTTTGGCCATATTTCAGAGCTGCAACATCACTGGAGTGCCCAAAAGCACAAGGTGTGCAATACTCAGAGACTTGGCCAAGGTAAGAAAGGCTGAAAGACGACCACCACTGAACAAGACACACAAGCTGAAACGTCAAGACTGGGCCAAGAAATATCTCAAGACTGGTTTTTCTAAGGTTTTATGGACTGGTGAAATGAGAGTGAGTCTTGATGGGCCAGATGGATGGGCCTGTGGCTGGATTGGTAAAGGGCAGAGAGCTCCAGTCCGACTCAGACGCCAGCAAGGTGGAGGTGGAGTACTGGTTTGGGCTGGTATCATCAAAGATGAGCTTGTGGGGCCTTTTCGGGTTGAGGATGGAGTCAAGCTCAACTCCCAGTCCTACTGCCAGTTTCTGGAAGACACCTTCTTCAAGCAGTGGTACAGGAAGAAGTCTGCATCCTTCAAGAAAAACATGATTTTCATGCAGGACAATGCTCCATCACACGCGTCCAAGTACTCCACAGCGTGGCTGGCAAGAAAGGGTATAAAAGAAGAAAAACTAATGACATGGCCACCTTGTTCACCTGATCTGAACCCCATTGAGAACCTGTGGTCCATCATCAAATGTGAGATTTACAAGGAGGGAAAACAGTACACCTCTCTGAACAGTGTCTGGGAGGCTGTGGTTGCTGCTGCACGCAATGTTGATGGTGAACAGATCAAAACACTGACAGAATCCATGGATGGCAGGCTTTTGAGTGTCCTTGCAAAGAAAGGTGGCTATATTGGTCGCTGATTTGTTTTTGTTTTGTTTTTGAATGTCAGAAATGTATATTTGTGAATGTGGAGATGTTATATTGGTTTCACTGGTGAAAATAAATAATTGAAATGGGTATATATTTGTTTTTGTTAAGTTGCCTAATAATTATGCACAGTAATAGTCACCTGCACACACAGATATCCCCCTAAAATAGCTAAAACTAAAAACAAACTACAAACTACTTCCAAAAACATTCAGCTTTGATATTAATGAGTTTTTTGGGTTCATTGAGAACATGGTTGTTGTTCAATAATGAAATTATTCCTCAAAAATACAACTTGCCTAATAATTCTGCACTCCCTGTATTTGAAAGACTGAGTGTAAACACAAAAACCTATTTTATTTAATGTGCAGAAAATAGGTTTAAATGTTAAACAAATTTCTTCCAGTCAGTGAATGTTGCATATAATTTAATAAGAGACTTTTTTAAAAGGAGACTTTTTCCATTTGATTACATTTTATATGATGGATTAGGCAGGAAGTAGAACTGGGCTGAAAGATCGATCGCTTTATCACCTATTCAGGTTTTAAATCATGTTTTTAAAAAGTAGCTAAGTAACTAAGTAATTAATTACTTTTGAAAATAAGTAATCAGTAAAGTAACGGGATTACTTTGAGAAGTAATCAGTAATTAGTTACTGATTACTTTTTTCAAGTAACTTGACCAAAACTGGTCTCTTTGTGATCAGAGACTCTGCTTTTAACTGAGCTCAACCTCAAGTCCAAGTTAGAGTGCTGTATGAGCCTGTGGGCTGCTTAGTCTGTATCTTGTAATGCATGTTAGGAATGAATCTATTCTGTACTAACACTAAACAGACCCTTATTCATCTTTCACTTGCTCATGTGAGGGTCATTGAGCTCACCATTCAACAAGGGCATTCCAGCTATTCCAGACATATTAAATATATTGAAAAAATGATGTGCTTGAATGCTTCCAAAGAAGATGGAGGAGAGTATTTGACCTTGACAGTGCTCTCACTCCCCTTCGGTGACATTGCACTCCTTACTCTGAGGAGAGTTTATGCATGGTGTGACTTGCCTGTCCATCTTTGAAATGACACATAAGTCAGGCTTGAAAAAATTTACATTCAGGTCATTTACACAGAAAGGCCGAGGTGAGTTCCACGCTCAGTCACACCAGCCAGCAGAATCATAGATCTCTGCAACATTTTAGAATAAACAACAACAATCTCTCGTCTGCGCAGAGAGGTCATGTCTGTCAACTCAGTCTTCTCGTGTCCAACCTTGAGGGAGGCCTTGACCTACTGTCCCGGTGGGCGGCTGGAGATTGACAGAGGCAGAGGAGACAGACATGGAGGCACATCCAAAGAGGAACCTGTCACTAGGCTAATGCAGCAGCAGCTATCAGGCGCCACATTGACACTACCCTCCCACCCAGCTCAGCACTCAGGGGACAGCCAGCGGATTTTTCTCACTTCCACTGCCAGCCTTCATTTTCCACACTACTGGAAACTGGACACTGTCATCTGTTATTGAGTTTCTGGGCTGCAGAGCCTATCTCTGTATGGGAAATTTAATGCAGCACTTTCTGTTATGAGCGGGATTACAGTGCTCTGTGATGGACCACTGAGTCACACCTGAAGTCAGTGTATTGCTTGCATGCCAAGCCCCTTTAAGTGTTGACGTTTTCATGTTTTATGGTCTTACGGCATTAAATCAACACTGATCACCAAAAATGAGGTGCTTGAATATAAAACTGACAAGTTTTACAAAGTGGTTACAATCATTTTAAGTGTGTGATGTAAAATTTATGTTTGTACAAGGCTGTTTATGCTCTCTGAATCAGAGAGAGGTTTTGGTGCTATATAAAACATGAAACCTTTTTATGCACATTTGCTGTTAAAATATGAACAGCATTCGAGAACTTCTCAGAAACTGTCATCTCCTTAGGGCGTCAATTAAAAACGATTGCTTCAGCTCATCCCAATTGTGATGAAGTATTACAAAAAAGGTACCGCGACAGTTAGTTCTTTGACAATTTGAGATCCAGTGGGTGAAGCAACATATTAAAAGAGCAAGACATCAATCATCTGTCCAATTACCTTTCAGGCCAAATTAGAGTCTGTCAACAAAAAGGTCAAGGTTGCTTTAGTGCCAATGTTAATCCTCGCCAAATGGAGCGAGACCTGATTTCCATGCTTTTAATTCCTTGTGTTTTTTCTTTAGTGCTGACAGTGGCAAGAAACCTGCAATGCTTTCATATCATAACCCAAATAACCCTACCTGTGACAGCTGTCACAACCTGGAAAGGACTTAATCTGCCACACTACCCAGGGCCAATTTAATAATACTCATGAGACAGCCTCTTTGCATGCAATGATTATGTCCTGCAAAATTAGTAAATGTCACACAAATGTGCACGTGTGGTAACTCAATAGTAAACGCTCTCTGGCCAGGAATAATTCACACCTACCCTTCAAGAGCCTAAAAGATTTTTGCCATGATTACTGTTACCTCTGTATCGTCACATTAGTGTGTGCGATATATAATTCTTGACTTTGAAACATCATTATGTAGCACTGCTGAAATTGCAGCATTCTTTGCACTTATGAGACTGATAGGTGTTGTGAAGTACATATCTAGTAATGTAATATGAACTTATAATACTTGGAAGTTTCCCATCTGGCTCCTTTTCTTTGTAACTTGCAAACAAACAAAAAAAAAATCTGACACATAACACAACTCTGTTTTTGTAGAGGAACAAACAAATTCAGTTGTTTTAAATTAATGATACATTTACTGCAGCTCAAATAGAAGAACACAATACAGAATAAGTCATGTTGAAAAAATGGAGTCATATCACAAATGGCACAAATCTCCATATGTAAACTGTAGTAGTCTGCAATTAAGAGTACCTGGCTGATTGACATTTAAAGCAATGCAAAAGATTAAACAACTATGGTAAATGGCCTGCATTTGTGTAGCGCTTTTACTCAGTCCCTAAGGACCCCAAAGAACTTTACACTACATTCAGTCATTCACCCAATCACACACACAGGCAATGGCAATGTAGCCACAGCCACCCTGGGGAGCACTAACAGAGGCGAGGCTGCCGGACACTGGCGCCACCGGGCCCTCTGACCACCACCAGTAGGCAAACATGGGGTTAGTATCTTGCCCAAGGATACTTGGCATGCAGCCAGGAGGCAGCCTGGGATCAAACCACCGACCTTCTGATTAGTGGCTGACCTGCTCTGCCACCTGAGCTACAGCCACCCCTACTTTAAAAGGACAGTTAAATAATACTGTCCCATTCAGCTGGGAACAACCAGCAGCAAGTATAAATAAAATAAGGGGGTATAAAAGGAAAATTTAAGGGTAGACTTCAGAAAAGAAAAGTTAAAGATATATGCTTTGAAATTTGCCTTGTAGATAATTGAATGGAGTGATATTGATTAAAAACTCATGAATCCTCGTGACTCATCAATGAACGTTGTCCAAGGAGATAATGATGAGACTTTGGTTCAATGAAACATATAAAGATGATTTCTTGAAAGAAGGAAATACCTTATCTATTTATTTATTTATGTCAAGTAAAGGAGAGGTCATTTACCTTAACGGTAAAACACAGGTTTATGTTTAGATATTTTTCCTATCACTAGAAAGCGGGTTTGGTAATGATAAAGCATATTTCATAAGGATAATGCATCTTACCACAGAGTCACGAGGTTTAGAAAACTAGTTAAAGTACTAGAGGACCACAGTAGCAGCTCAGAGTGGGAGGCATCAGTTGTGACAAAAATGGCATGGGAGGGAATATGAGGAGGGACACACTACTGAACTAGTTCTGAGAATAAAAAAGATTTATTAAAGTGGTAGTAAACACTGACTGACTTTGGATGAAACCAATGATTTAAATTCTGACACATTAGCTTTGTATTAAGACTCTGCTGAAATCAGACTCAGATAACCTAAAGATCCCTGCTTGAAACACCACAGAATCAACAAAGGTTGAAATGCCTGTAGAGCCATACATGAGTCGCAAACCATGGTTGCGAGATATATGAAGCTGTGCTGCAGTGATAATGGAGTAGCTTTATTCAAGTCAAGCAAAACTTATTTCTGCAACTACAGGTGTACATTGCAAGTTTGAGCTAAACACCTTGCTGCAGATATTCATGCTTTGCATTCTGGGATGTGACATGTAAAGGTAATGAAAATCAATTCTCCATGTTCTCAAATAGTCCAAAAAACAGGACCTTGTTTCTGTATTTACGTTTATGCTCCCGCCTCAGACATATCTGGATAATAGGTAGACAATAAGATGCATATTGGTTAACTAAAAAAACATGGGTAAAAAGCCACAAGCTTACAACCTCATCAACTTATTTGGATGTGAGTAAATCAAATATAGATGTGAAAGTGCCCTAATGTTTCCTTTACAAAGAAAATGCACAGGAAATTTCTACAGACTTTTCATATGTACTGCGCTCACATTTGGCTCGTGATACTTCAAATTTCAATTGCACTCTAAACTCTAACTTGTATTTTGTATTTGAGAAATACATTTAGAAATATTGCTGGATAAAAAAAACTGTGCACCAGTCAGAAAAAGTCAATCTGAACAAAGAAATGCTGAAGCAGATGAACAAGAACTACATACAAGTTAAGTGATAAAAATTTTAACTAATTCCTGAATCCTCTTTATTTACGCCATTGTGAAGATAAAACTATTTAGTTCAAAGATTTTCAACATCATGTTTGTCAGAGGAGACTTAACTTTTGAAACAAAGGATAATCCACAGAGGGCAATTACAGAAAAATGATGTTGCCTCCTCACGGGGGATTGCAGTTTTTCCATAGTTTTCCCCTTGCAAAAATGATTAGAGTAATAATTTAAGCTGAGGTTGGTGTGCCTGTATGGTTGTTGAATATTCTTGTACAGCTAGTTTGACACATGAATACTAAAGAGCTGGAAGTTGCTGCCTCACAAAAACAAAATGTGCAGAATCACACATCCTAGTAAAAGATGAATTGCAACAACATTATTTTTTACATACAATCGAGATGTTTTTACTGTTCAACTGGGCTGCTAACATCACGTTTTCCAGCGGATAGAAAGAAAGATATTCCTGCTAAAGGGAGTTGGAAAGGGAAAAAGTGACTATGGCATTCATTGACACTTCATACCTAATACAAAAATATCCCCCTTTGTTGTTGTCTATTGTGCCATGAGTCAGATAAAGAACAAGTTTTGGAAAATAACCAAAGAGCTCTGCCTCTTAAAATGTGATTATTTAAACTATAGATGCAGGCAGACTGACAGATTCTGCATAATTCAGCTCATACGTTCACACACATCTTGAGCTTCCTGCTCTTTGCTTGTCTTGTGCATCACTCAGTGGCTGGAAGATCAGAGGGCTGATAACCAAGTAGAGTCAAGTGTGCAGGGATGGCCAGGAGCAAAACAGACAGATGGCAAAAAAGTCATCCGAGGATAACATGTGAGAAGAAAAAAGGGATGTCAGTAAGGTGGCAGGCTTTCTTTTCCTGAACATCTTTTCTTGTTCTCTGAGGTTAAAGGATGGCTTCACAGTGTGGTTTTAACAAAAGCTTTTGTGAAGTAGAACTCTATTCAACCACAGTGGAATTAAAGACTAGAAGCTGTTTCATGTTTTTTGTGAAGTTGGCAAAAGATAAAAGATACTTTAATTAGTCATAAAACAATTTAAATAAGATACTCAACAAAAGAAATTTGATCCAATGATAGAGAAATTGCCTTATGGCCAATTTAATAAAAGTACAAATTCAGTCTCATACTGTTGGAGGAATTTATGTTGCACAAGCTCATGAATGATGAAAATGAACATTTCTGAGTTGTGCCCGGAAAGCCAGCTGTCATCAATAGTGCTGACTGTCCAGTGAAAATGTCATGTTTATGAACACTGATGGCCACTCTCGGTGTGGTCTGTGGTGACAGGTGCAAGCATGGGATTTTCATACAGTTATCTAAAGTAGCAGCTGTGGTGAAATCTGTCTTCACACACCTGACAAGATTTTCTTAAACAAACTGGTTAAGTCAGGAAGTAAGTTCATTAGTGCCGTTCACAATAATAGTCACCTCAAGGCACATTATATTGTAAGCGAAAGACCTAAACTATTACACTTGGTAATACATGCTTTTTATTGATTTGTTAGTTATATTACTTGCACAGTAGTCAGGTGTAGGGCTCACTATTGCTGTAGTATATGTACATTGAAAATAAAGGGCTACTCTATTCTATTCAATTGGTGACAGTGGGAAAGAAAAATATACTTCTAAAGGAAGAAACCTCTGAAAGAACCAGGCTTTTGTCACAACTGATTGAGATTAAGGGGAAAGAGAAGGAAGCAGATAGAGACAGTAGCCAGAGTTTATTCAGAGTTTAATTAGCAGAGTTTAAATGCTAATGATTAAATACAGTAGTGCTGTATAAACACAGAGACACTGAACAGTGTCTATTTCCTGAATCCAAATTTGGAGCTGTTTCCACAGTAGAGTGACCTGATGGTTGAAGGCTCTGCTTTCTATTCTACCTTTGAAATTTTTAGAAACAAGTAAGTATGCAGTCTGAGAGCGAAATGCTCTGTTAGGATAATAAAACACTAGGAGAAGGCTTTTAAATTCAATTCTAAATTTAACAGGGAGCCAATAAAGACAAGCTAATAAGGGAGATATATACTCTCTCTCTCTTTTTGCTGGATCATTCTGGACCATCTTTAGGCTTTTTGAGCAACTTGATAATATTGAATTACATGAACTAGCTTTTCAGCATCACTCTGGGACCGGATGTTTCCAATTTTAGTGATATCGTGCAAATGAATGAAAGCAGTCCTACGTATTTGTTTAATGTGTAAGCTGAAGGACATACTCTGATTGGGAATAATCAGAGTTTTTTCTTTGATGGATGTGTCGCCAAGTGGGGAAAAGTAATTGTAAACATGAATGAGTTTGTAGCGAGGATACAGAGATCCTGTTTCAGACTCCTCTGGAGGACCTGCTGGGGACAGCTAAATGGGGTTAAGCTACTTTGGCCTGCACCGACTACTGGGATCTGACTTGTTGTACTGCGCAGAGCCGGAATTTCAATTTACTGAACCTGTACTTGAAAGGTGCAAAGGCCAAGGAATATCTAAATATCTGACAAACTGAGAAGGAAGATCCTGGTGAGTTAGATGGGGAACTGCAGGTCGTACTGCTAGTAACACAATAAACGAATACTAAGAGTCATTTTCCTGGAGAAAGTGTGTTCTGATAAAACATGTCCACATTCAGGTATAGTAGCTGCTGTAGCTTTTTCTTTGCGTCTTTCTTTTTTCACACAGCTGCAGATGGAGGGAACACCATGGTTGTACATGACTGTGGATCACCCTCTGGAGTGAATATATACTAACCAATGTCAAAATGTTTGTATTTATGTACCATGTAGCTTTGATGCTACAGTGTAGCTTTGTTGCTATTTATGAATTACAGCTGACACATCTTAAATCATCAACAGACCATTTGTAAGTTAAATGAAAAAAACACAGGGTGGGATCTCCGATATCCAAGACTTACAAAAATATTAAAAATGTATAGGCCTGTGTATTGCAACATTAGTTGATCCCTTATGCCACCACCAGTTGAGAGCCAATGTTGCCATTTTTGGAGACAAAGGTGGGATGTTTTGTCAGTGCCTCTAAGCATTTATTTATGCGTTTGATTTGACACAAATAGCAGGACTATCTAACTACTGTAGCTCCTGAAAAGAAGCCAACACCGCTGCATCCGGTTAGTGGCTCAGAATGAGGGCTGTAAAGGACTAAATGAAATGAGAAAAAAGATTTTACTGCCGTGGACAAACAGTTGCTATGACTAAATGACACACACTGATCACTTCTTTTCTGTAGGCTTTTGGAATTTTAGTCTCTTGCTATTTCTCTTTCTTCATTTCTCACTTTTTCAAGTGTTTTTCATTGTTTAGACTGATGTTCCTGACTTGTCAGTTACTAGTTTCTCTTTCACATTTTGCCATGTCTTTTTTCTTGTTTTTGTCATATTTGTGATTTGAGAGTTGCTGATCATAGTTTCCTGATTATGGTCCTGCCATGTCTGACCACAAGGTTGCACGGCCATCTTGGGTGATTGAATCAGCCTTGGCAAATCTAATTCTCTTTTGAAGGACTGAATCAATAATACCACCAGGATTAACTGACCCTTGGACTTTTGTTTTTGAGAAGTACAAGAACAAACTTTAGCTGCACTAGGTGCAGCTATATGCACAAGTCCAGAATTAAGTTCTGCTTTGACTTTCTTGCTCTTACAAAAGTTCCAAGCCAATAAAACTGGGCGGATGTTCTCACATGGTTTGCTTGGATTTTTCTTTGTATAAAAATAAACTGAACAAAAGTATCCAAGTTTACAAACTCCTCAGTACATTTGGAGTCCCAGATTGCCTACCCCTGTGTCAAAGTTACTTTGGAGAGCAGGGAAATGTCACCTTTTTATCCAGTCTTGTGCAGAGAATCAGACTATTTTAGACTATTTATTCAGACTATTTATTCAGTGCAGTAAGTGTCAGGCCATGCAGTAAAGGAGAAGCAGAAATAGCATGTCTCCTATCGAGCTGGGGATTAATGGCAGTTTAAAATGATCCTGAAAAATGTCAGTGGAGTGTGAGGAGAGGACATCTGGACAATGATTTGATCAACGCACAGCGAGTGCGTTTCCATGTCTAACACCTTGGATTACAGCCCTCAGGGTCATTAGCAGGGCTACTGCAAGAGTATTTGAGTTGGAAATCTATTCATCTGCTTTTCTCATATTGATTTGTGGTGGCTGCTGCCCTGCCCCCCCTTGTACTACCCCCCTGGTCACCCTCCACTCTTCTTCTTTTTCAGCAGCAAAATACAGGAAACAAAATAGCAGTTCTCACAGGCACTCTATAAGCCCCCTTAGCTACCCAAAATGATCTCTTCTCTCCACTTGTGTGGCAACCAAACTTCACACACAGAGAGAAGAAAGGCATCATCATTCGTCTGCTTCGACACATCACTAACAGTCGGCTGCTGCGACGTGCTTCAGTGCACAGTTAGTGTAGAGAGGCTGGGAGCCATTTCCAGCCATCTCTGAGAGCATAACACAGACTCACTCCAAGTAATGAGACTGTAAATGGAGCTGCCTGGCTTCTCTTCCCATTGAACTCACCTCCTCGTAATACAGTTCTTCTCTAATACTTCAGAATGATGATAGTAGCACCTTCTGTCTTTTGTTGGCCCTACAGTACAAATGCTTTATCAATATGTTGCAGTAAATACACAAATACTGTTTAACCTGCTGGTACATGAGGTGAAATCATATTGTGTGCTCCTTCACTTCAAATACTTGTGTTGTACCTTAACATTGTAAACTCACTGGAAATTATATGCTGGAAAATGGTTAAGGAGGAGACCAAGATATGATAAAAGAAGTGAAGTTTACTATTCAAGGCCCTGAAAGGTCAAACAGACAACTTAAGAAGGCAGGTAATAGAGAAATGCTGCAAAAGACAGTTCACTGGAACTCAGCAAAAGCAGAACAAAACACAATAGAAGTGTTTTTGGGGAGACATTACTGTGACAGACCAGCTACAGAAGTTAAATAAATTGAAAATAGACAAAGGATTGCACTGAGACACACCAGGATTTATCTGTGTGGTTAGGGAGAAAATGAGGTATTAGGTTTTAATCGTATGATCCTACTACATAAACATGTTTACTATTAGCTTTTCCCTTCTGCAGCTGTTCTGTCGCATTATTGTCTCCCCCCCCCCACACACACACACTTATTTTGTCTTTACTGAGCCTTTGCAGCACCATTTCCATTCCCATTGTGTTTTACTCAATTTTTAATGTTTTGTGTGCTTTGGTAGCGTTTTGGTATTTGCTGGTGATTACTTAAGCTATAATACGTTTTGACCTCTCAGGGCCACCATATAGTGGTGCAGATAATCACTCATAATGTCTTAATATTATTTATTCAGGTCCAAAAATGGAGCTATATATATTTTTACATTTTTAAGTGTACTTTATATGAGCCAATAGCTTTGAAAGCCTCTCTTGCTCTGCCCTTTATTTTCAAACTGCTCCATAAATTGTAGGGAATCACTGTAGCAGGGAGAACTTATTTTCTGCTGCTGTATTTTGTTGTTAATTGCTGCTCTCTACTCCTGATTTTCTGTGAGAAATTATCATATGATAATGCTCATATCATATTTATTAGCACTGTGAAAGGAGGTTTGGAGAGAATCAGTAGGTGAAATGAGCTGCGGGGCTGTTTCCCTGCTGGTTAGGGCAGATGAGAGTCAGCTGCAGTGTGATTCTGTGCAGACGTCCCAGCATGACAAATCCTCCTGCTGCTCATGATAATGGGACACACGGCCCTTATTGGCCTGTCAGCTGTTACAGATGTGCTTGCTCCCTCCTGTAGGTCACCCCCAGGCAGCGGCAGCTGCCTCATCTGCTCCTCTCCCACCTTACCCCTGCAAGAATGACGCTGAACACCAGCCAAGCAAGCCCAGGCCTCCTGGTCAGACGCTCCCACATCTGCCTGTTGCCTCGGGCAGGGTACTTCTTTACAACTGTCACGCATCACAAGAGAGTATTGGAGCCACAAAGCTATTGCTAATCAGAATTCCATTACTGAATTTTTAGCCTTTGATTTCCCCAAAGTCTCTCTGAGACTTTTCAGCAAGAGTGATAGGGTGTGGCAGGAAGCCACTGGCAGCAGGTGATGAATCAATGGGATATACGAGCCAGTTTGAGCAGTAATTTTATTAATTGCAGCTCATGAAGGATCATCCACCTTTCATTCTACCACCAAAATAAATGTCTGCTGCATAAAGAAATCTCAAAAACCATAGAAGCAAGGTGATGGGGTTGTTAGCATTGTGCTCAATTCCCCTCAGTTTAATGAGCAAAAAAAGAAGTGATGTGATTTATTTTCATGAGCCTTGGCCTCAATTTTCAGATAAATTATGGGTCTTGGTGAAACTTTAGGGAGGCGTCTGAACTGATACTCTGTATTCCTCTCTCCTTTGCTGTGTCTCTTCATACATTCAACCTGTCAGCACATTCAGACCTCTCCATTTCTCTCTCCCTTCAAAAATATAATGCATTATTCCATCATCTTACTGTTCCTCATGGATCGGCAGCGAGATTACAACTATAAGTATTCTTCCGAAGCACGGGGCTCATACATCCACTGCAGGGAGCTTTCAGCTGCCGTTTTCCCATTTATTTTACAGAGGTAACTTCTTTTTCATGCATTTAAATGTCTGTATACTTTGTTCTACCACAAACTCAAATCTGTCTTCTTGACAGGTGCAAATGTCATAAAACACAAATATCTGGGACTGTTGCTAGAAAGCACAGCTATCAGTAGATTGCCCCGAGTTGTTTTGTTGTTGTTTTTGCTGGATTCACATTGGCCACCATAGTAATTCACAGAAGAATAAGCATGTTTGTTACAGTGAACATGATTGACCAGTCAGCTCTTAGCAGATATGAAGGCAAAAAAAAGAAAGAAGGAACAACAAAGACATTATTTTCAGTGGAAAATAACAGAGAGCTGATGGAAGAATCACATGCCTTGATCAGTTTTTTCTCTAAGCCGAATAACTGGCCGGGGCTTGGAGGAAGTAAGCTTGCAGTTGCAGAAGTCTTTATAATCATCTCACTTGAAACAAAACTCAACTATATTGAGTTATTTCTGCCTTCTGTGACTTGGTTCCACTACAAACAAACACCATAGCTATGATAAGCTTCTTTATATCCCAGTTTGTTACCTGATATTTGCGTTTTGCTTTATATCAAAACAGTTCCACCAAAAACTCATATAAAAAATCAATAAATTGGTGCATAACATTTCACAAGAATTCAAGAAATTAGGAACCTGACACCAAGAATTTCCCATCAGAGCAACTCTGTCTGTGCGTTGATATGCATTATTGAACATGGTCCCAGTGATAATTGTAGCCCATGTCTTGTTGCTACAATTTACACATCACATCAAAAATATCAATAGATAACTGTTTTTAAAAGGGAATCACAGTTGTGCCTTTGATGTGTTTTCTCACTGTTTGAATGGCAACAACTGAGCAGTTCATGCAAAACTTCTAATAAAAGTTTGTTTAACTTGGCTCTGTGTGCTACTAAGTGATAATCCAAGTCATTTACATGGCTCAACATTATTGGACAAGAACAACAAGAAAGACATTTGAGGCATAACATGAAGCAAATTCATCACAGCTAGCTTAACATATCCTCAAACCCTAGTTGGAGAAAATGGGTTTCATGAACGAGTATCAAAGTAAGACTCTTTTAACAAAAGGAAACCTTCAACAATATCAGCAATGTCTGTCTCATGTTCATGAGTTAATAAAAAGGGATATAAAAAAATAACCAGTAACTTGTGGCACATGTGAAATGTCATGTAATGTAATGTATGTATGTAATGAAATGTAATGTTGATGCTTCTGGAACATTCAAACAATATAAACCTCTAAATACTTGCTTACATAAGTAATTTTAGGTTTCTATGTTTCTGAGTTTTCTTTGCTGCATCTTCAGTGTCTACCATTTTATTTTATTGTATTACATTTAAAAAAAAAATACTATTGCGTCCTGCACAACTTCTTTTTTATTGCATTGGAATGTGGTGCAAAGACTGCAGCAAGGTTGTTAAAAGACTTCACCAGAGGTGGGAAAATTACTGCTGCAGCCAAGGGCTTGGCAGAATGGAAGAAGGAGAGCCGTCAGTGTATCTCTCCTGGGCCTGGGTCATGGGGCTATCGTGCATGTCAGAAGCTCTGGTCTTTAATCACAGAAGAGATGCTCTCCTACTTTTTCTTCAGTCACCTCATCACTTACCTTCAGATCATCCAACCAATCTGCTAGCTTCCTGTCCAACTGGCTGCTGAGTCAGCTAACAAATGGGTGTCTGAAGATTTGCCCACTGGCAGATCTGCAGCACAAATTTACAATTCAGGTGGTTGAAAAGAGCTGTGTGTGGGAACCATGTGCTAAATTAAAATGTTTATTCTCTCATTTGTAAAGATGTGGTTTATGGGGGATACATTAAGAAATGAATTTCAAAAAGCATGAAATCGATTCAGTTTGACAGAACAATCTCAGGCTAGATTCATCCTGCACTTTTCTTAGTTTTTCTTATGAGAAAGTTCTAAGTTCACAGTAATTAGAATTTGCATTTAATGATTGGCCGCATGTAAAAGATGGATGTAGCCATCTTTTACATGTATCCATTTAGTGAGGTTTCATCTTGAAGCTTCCATCAGAGTGTTTTGATCGTGGCCGTCTTAGCGTTTTTAAACTGAATGTGATAAGGAAGGGCTAACAAAGCAGAGGACCCAGCACACTCATACAGTAGGGAATTGTTAGATGCTAGGCTTCCCTTATATTACACCTACTTTACCCTAATTTTTGACAGTAATGGGATCAAATAAACATCATTTTGTATTCAATAAGAATTTAAATTTGCAACTGAGACTTACACTCATTAGAAAATTGTTTATTACAAATCAATGACCTAAGGGCCATTTTTCCATAAACCTCACTATAGCCAGACTTTCTGCAACCACCAGAGTGAGCTCATTATATTACAAAGAACGCCAGCTTAAAGCCCTTCCACATAGGATTATTCAGACCTGAATGCATCAATCTTAAAGTAGACTAGAAGCAATATCAGTTCCTAATTTTTTATTGATTCATTCGAAAAAGTTTCGGCAATGCTAGAGCATAGTGCAAGCTATGATGCTATGACGAGGCATTGAAATCCAGCTCATGAAATCTGCTCAGCACAGCTTTTTGTCAATGTTCATTTACCTGTGGATCTTGATTCTAATTATGTGTACAGATACCCTTCATTTACAGACATTCATTTGAATATTCCATATTATAGTCCAATATGGAAGAATGATAAATAGACCTGTATAGACCCTGTGCACGAGAAAATGCTAACTTCCTGGTTTGAGACCAGATGTAGGGTTGTACATTTCCAGTAGCTTTACTTTGCGGTCAATCGCTAAATGGACTTGTTCTTATATAGCGTTTTTCTGCTCTGCCTGAGCACTCGAAGCGCTTAGTACAACTAATTCATTCACCCAATCACACCAGCACTTTTTTTCGACCTAAGTGCTAAGTAGTCTACCATTCATACACATTCACACTCCGATGCCCTAGGACCTGCTCTGCTACCTGAGCTACAGCCACCCTGTTGTGTCATAAAAAATCTAATGATCAATTTTGACGTTTAAAGAGTTTAGATCGATCAGTTGTTTACATCACTCAACACAAGCAGAACTGCATTACTGCAGCAGAAGACACATCGTCCACATTCAGAAGCACATCTCTGTATAGTGACTGGTCTTATGATTTAAACAGGCAAATGTTCAGCATTCAAACTACAGGTGAAGAATAGTCAAACCAGATGTTTCACCCGTCATGTCAGCTAGTCAAGTACACACCTACAAACCGTGAAAAAAAGCCACACAAAAAATGAATGATTGCTGGTAAGGGTTTCTATACATTAGTATTTACGAAGGATATGTTGTGACTTACCTTCAAAATTACAGCGGTCCCTCGCTATAACGCGGTTCACCTTTCACCTCGCTGTTTCGCGGATGTTTTAGTGCAAGTTTGCACTTTTTTTTTACGTCACATTGTGTCCTGCGTCCTGATCGCTGCAGACGATCTCCTCCGTGACGTCTCTCCTGTACAGTACAGAATCGCTGCATCGATCGCTAGCAGTGTGACTCTGAAGTGCAGTACTGTATGTCGACGCAACGTTTTTTCACTGTCAAAAAATAAAATTGGCTACTTGATTTCACCTATCGCTGGTTGTTTTTAGAACATAACACCCACGATAAACGAGGGACCGCTGTTTACAGATACTGAGAAATATAACATTTGAATCCCTTTTCTCTTTTGCTCTGAGGTGCGGGGGGGAAATATTGACAAGTCGATGAACATCATTTACAGATATATTGGGTAAATGCCCAAGACATCTATAGAAATGTAAATCGCCGCCTGATTCATTAATTTGCTTAACTTGTTTTGGACCGTAAACAAGGCGTGAATAGGACACCGGAAACAAAGCTCCCCACAGGAGTTTCCGCACCGGAAGTAGCATATGCTAACGTGCACATAGTCTATTGATAGCTGTTCATTCATAGAATGATGTTCCTGTTT
Source organism: Aulonocara sp. 'chitande type north' Nkhata Bay (assembly GCF_057382095.1). NCBI lineage: Eukaryota > Metazoa > Chordata > Actinopteri > Cichliformes > Cichlidae > Aulonocara > Aulonocara sp. 'chitande type north' Nkhata Bay. The sequence goes on along the minus strand of NC_141358.1, from coordinate 31,805,334 downwards.
ATCCATTTACCTGTCGTGAACACAATGAGATATAAAGATAAATCCAACTCTCCCTTTTTTTCAATCATGATTAGATGACAGATGGACAGATGGATATCCATCCAATAATTAATTTACAACTAAATCCCCTGTCTGTTTCAGATATTCTGACATGAACTACACTGTTTCATATTCAACACTTTTTCTATAGTTGGACAAAAAGTGCTGGACACCAGAGATGGGCAGTAATACATAATCAGATTTACTTTTTTCAAGTAATAAGTAGGGGATTACTATTGCAAAAAAGTAATTAGATTACTGCTACTTTCCCTTAAGCATGCTGCGTTACTGCATTACTAAACTACTACCACTGATTTTGTTTGTGAGAGTGTCTCACGACAATGACGTACGAGCATACGACGTCCGTGGCAGCAACAGACGTGTGTAGATCAATAATGGATAATATGGAGTGCGGGAGAGAGCACGACCATGTAGCGTTTAAAGCTTGGAAGTACTGACATCACTGGCCAGATGTGTGACAAAAACATTGGCGTCCACTGTATGCTTTATGTGGGAAGAAAAGTTCTTTCCTCAGCAAAAATTTTAATTTCAACTCTGAGCAAACACCTAGTACGCCGCCACGGGAATGTGAAACCTCCGCATCCCCCCACTGACATGACCACTGCAGCAGCGATAGGACAGACTAAAGAGGGGCAGGAATTACTGCCACTGAATCTTTGATTTTATTAATTTTTTGCTGTTCTTTCCTTGCATCTATTTGAAAGAATGAGTGTAAACACAAAACATTATTTTATTTCATATGCTGGAATATGCAGACGGTGCTAACACGTTAACAAGCTAACCATGCTAGCGCGTTGATGCCGTGCAGCCACACGCACGGGTTGATCCACGCAAATTTGCCGCGTTAATGCAGTTATGGCGTTAACGTCATTTTGACGAGATTAACGCTGACAACACTATAAACAATTTCTTCAATAGACTGTTGCATATAATTTAATCTTTGCTTGATGAATAAAGATAAAAGATTAAAACTAATAAAACAATTTTTAGAGACTTTTTCATTTGATTAAATTTTATATGATGGATTATGCAGAAAAAAATGGCTGAAAGGTCTATTGCTTTATTACGTATTCAGGTTGTGTATTATGTTTTTAAAAAGTAACTAAGTAATAGGTAAGTAATTACTTTTGAAAATAAGTAATCAGTAATGTAATGGGATTACTTTTTTGGAGAAGTAATCAGTAATAAGTAACTAATTATTTTTGTCAAATAACTTGAACAACACTGCTGGACACACAGTAAGCAACTTCTTCATTCTTATTTATATTTATTTATACCCAAGGTTAAAAGAAAAGCAGGTTTTGCCTTTTTCTAGAAACAATATAAGTGACTCAAATGCACTGCGTAGTCACTAAGACTAGAAAAACACGAATGGCAGTTCATTTCCAGCTGGATTTTGATGCATGTCAGTAAGGATCTTTCTTTTGTTTCTTCATTGGCAACATTTCAGAGAACAATTTTAAAATAGAAAAAAAATCACTTAGCATAGGGTTACAGTTATGGTAAGGGTTACCGAGGCTACGAGAGTTAGATGATTTAAATCAAAGGTGGACTGATGTCTGCTATTTGTTAATTATCTTTCTGTTCATATCTATTGTCTCATTTAAACATATAAGACAAATACAGCACTGTGGCTTCCTTCCCATTCTCAGCCTCCTGCACAGCAAATCACTGGAGTTAAATATTCTGGAGTTAGGCATAAAAGTGCGCAAGAGTTACATTCCGGGAGTTTATTTTTCACCTTATACTACAGTCAGTGTTGGGGAGTACTCTAAAGCGGTGTAATATTTAGGTGTTCATTCACTGGGTGCTAAGGAGTCTAATTCAACACATTGCTGGTGTTGTTTGTCTGTCGACAATGGCGTGTCCAGCGGGGTGGCCTGGGGGGGCACAGGCCACCCCCCCCAACCAGACTGGCCACCCCAGGTGCCACCCCAAAGGTAAAACAATAAAATTCAATCAAATATCAAATGTACGATTATGTTTTCACGGTGAAGCTCAGATATCCGAGTGTAAGTGAATGCAGCATCGGCTTCTGCGCTATGCGCATCACGTTAGCAAAGGTAGGAGAGCCAAGCACGAAGGACAACACTGCAGGAAACAATTTTTCGGTGAAAGAAAATGAGGACAGAATAAATGTCCCGGTAAGTAATATTAAGTTTGTTGAGTTTAGTAAACTTCGGTGAAATTAGAATACCAAGGAAAAAAATAACACTTAAAGAATTTTTGCAACCATCGAATATTTCAGACAGTATGCTACTGAGGGCAGCTAACATAAGAGTTATGAGTTATAAGATGCAGGTCGATGTGTAAAAATAACTCAGTGGTTTGGTGGTGGCTATGGCGGGGCTTCCACAGAGGCCAGCAGGTGGATGAGGGAAGGGGAGGCAGGAGGAGAGACCCGAGGCGGCCACCAGTCCGAGTGTCAGGTGAACTGAACTTCAGGTAAGAAGTTATGACCTGCAGTCTATCTGGGTCAGATATAAACCAAGTTTAGGTGGAGTTTATTTTTGTTGTGCTGACTTTTTACAGTCAGTTACAATACCTCATACTGCGTGAGCTAGCATGACGAGTTTATACAGCTGTTCGGTTGCTATGATGTTACTGATAGTGAACTTTATTTTATTCATAAGGTTAGTTAGTAGAGTTGCCAACAGCTCCTTAAAAATGGAATGGTCCCTCATTCAGAGAAAATATTACGGGTTTGGTATTGAGCTGAGAAGAGACGCAGTTTGTCCCGGACTTCAGCTAGGATGGAAAAAGACACAAAACTGGAGTTATTCTGTCTTTACGCTGCACAGCTGCCTCTTCTCCTCTCATTATCTCTCCTCTCTCTCCTGTTGCTACTTCAATCATGAAACTGATCAATGATCAGCTGATCGTCTCTCTTGTTTGTTTATCACCCACTTTGCGCCAGAAAGAGGAAACCAGCAGATGTCGCGCTAAACAGCAGCAGCAGCACGTTTAAGCTTGATCAGCTGTTGTTAGAATTTATTTAGTTAGAATGTTTGCTGGAGCCACAGCTGTAAAGCTGTAAAGCTGCTGGTCATGATGTCGGTTTGGATATGTGGTGAGAGGGAAACATGAAGATGAAACCAGGAGATGTCCTTACTGAATAATCAGAGCTGAACAGGTGATGGAGAAAAAGGTTTACCTTTTAGGTGACATGAATGAGTTGAAGTTATGAACTGTTTCTGAGAGATAAATAACACCAGGATCCTTTTTTTATGTAGCTGACAGCTGGTAACTGTGCAGGGGCGGGTCTAGCAAAGTGTTGCCAGGGGGCCAGGTAGGGCATTAACAGGGAGAGGAGGGCATAAAGAAATACTTTTCTTTTTTATTCTCATTTAAAATATCTAGCTTTTATTAAATAATTATCTGAATCTTGCGAAGAAAGTTTTTATCTGACGTAAAATGTATAGAAATCATACATATACCAAAAAGACTGTACATCACTGTCACAACAGCATTTGTTTTCATTCAAAGGCTTTATGGCTTTAATACCTGGTGGGCCAATCTGTAGTGAAAATGCCCAATTTTTTGTCCCAGTCCAGCCCTGCAGGTTAATACTGGCAGTGTCACCATGCCAGCTGACTGCATTTCATCATCAGCCAGTGTTGTTCTCAATATTACCAAAGTAAGGCAGCATATAAAGTATTTACTTGCTTTCAGGTTTTATTCAAATGTTAGTCTTTTCAGTTGTTTCTCCACTTTTTTCCTGTTTCAAAATCAAACACCAGTTTGTGAGAAGATTATCTTCTTCTTTTTTTTTTTAACAGGCATTGGTTTTGCATTGGAATTGGCTAATTTGCCAATTGTATGTTAAAAATGTTCGTATTTTAATATTCAAAAATGTTTTTACCCAAAACACATGTGCACTACATGTCAGTAAAAATACTATGCAAATATTGATGTCCTTGAATGCTGAATAAACACTGACTGATTGTATCTCTTGTACTTAATCAACACAGTATCTAAACACTTTGCACCGTAGTGGTTAAAATCTCATTCTAATAAGGTTACGGTTATTAGGTTTACAGGGTTATTGAATTATGGTTAACGGTTGGTAGAATTGTTTTTAACATTATCTGCCAATTACATCTGCCACCCTTCTCCAAATCTGTGCCCCTACCTGGCCCCCCCAACAAAAATTTTCTAGACACGCCACTGTCTGTCGACCGTTACAGCGCCTATCTGTGTTTCTTTCTTGGACTCCGACATGTAGGAGGTAAAAATACTTTATTTACTTTGGAATTTTCTGTGAGTGTAGTGATGTTATTTATATATATATATTCAGTTACATGGATGCACAAGTAAAATATAAAGTTAACTAACTAGCACTACATGTGTTTTCTGTATGTTATGCTGATTTGGAGATAGCAGCTAGGCTAATGCTAGTCAAAAGTTAGCTAACTTACTTATCTTACTGTATTTTAAGATACACATTTCACGTTGTCAATGAAAACGTTTATTTCTATTTCTTAATTTTAACACCAACGTTTAATTTAACGTTAGCTAACTACAGTAATATTCTGTTTAGACTCATGGTAATGGCCGTATTTAACCAAAGAGAGGTGCAGCCTGCACTGATGAGATGTTGAGGTACCATTAACATCAGTTAGTTAGTCCTGCTGCACACTGAGACATGCACACAACCCTGTCTCCAGAACTGTAAAGACAAGGACACAGCAAACATGCAGTCACATTGTCTGCTAAACCAGCCTAGCTAAATAGATTTTAAGCAATATTTAGTGTGGACAGGCTAACTCAATGTAAGACAGTGTTCGTTGATTAAGTTATACACAGTTTACATAGAGTTACCATAAACAACCTCTTCTTCTTGTGTTGTGTTTCATAGTAGTAAAGGTATTTTTTTCCGTAGGTGGCCAAGATGTTGATAAAAGTAAAACACAGAGAGACAAAGAAATATGCAAAATTGGAAGAAGTCAGCTTCACAGATTTTGTGAGAGCAGGTAAGTTATGGTTTGTACTAAGTCATTAAAGAAGAAATGATAATGTTGTTATTAACTAAGTGATGATTTTACTTCAGTGCAGCAGAAGTTTCTCATACCAGAAAATGCAGCACTGAAAGTCACGGATGAGCAGGGTATAGAGGTGGATGAGGATATCTTTCCTGAACTTGCAGCAGTCAAAGAGGTGTGTTTTGTCATCTATACAGCTGAAGGTAAGTAAATATATGCTCTGATAGATTTTGAAGGATTTGATTTGTACAGTTACTCTTAAATAAACATTTTTAATTTGTCTAATATCCTGTGGTAACAATCACAAAATGCTGTTTTCATGGCTCAACAGTAAGTTGGATTTATCACATGCATTTCAGACATCCTGGAAACACAATCATCCAAGAAGCTGCGTGACTGCTCAGACCTAACACACTATGTGACACTCACACCTTGTGGTATGTAAATTGTATATTACCATAATAAAATACAAAATAACCATCTGTTCTCCTGGGAGAAAGTATAATTTAACCAAACCGTGCAATTTACTGGCCCTGTGTGCATAAATGGTATCTTTGTTGTGTTGTGTTTTTGATTGTATATACCTTGTATTCTAATATTTTTATTTGTCACCCTCAGATTTGACTGTCCTGAAGCAACATGTGGAAGAGCCCTCCTCTCCAAGTCTAACAGATACATTGTCTGTCTCAACCACCAGCAGTCAGAGCAGTGACACAAGTGATGCCGGACTTCAAATGGTTCAGCCTCTATTGGACAGCATACATGAAAGAAATGTAGATACAGTACTTAATTGACTTATACTTGACTCTTTAGTTGCCATTACTTGAAAAAGCTTAAACACGAAGATAAAACAGATTAGAGAAAAATAATTTAATATAGTATTTCATGTAGTTTGCTCTGCAACTGTAGTGTGTAATAAGACTTGCTCTCTCTCTCTCGCTCTCTCTCTGTTTTTGTTATGCATGTTAACCATGAAACGTGTTTCCATGATCAGTGTCCTGCTTTTCAGGTAAATGAAACCATTTTTAAGAAGATACTGGTCCTAGAAAGGGAGAAAGTAAGACATTTCAAATGTTTTGATGCCCAAATGTCATATGGGTGTGATTCACAATTTTATGTTCTGTGAGAGAGTTGCATTACTTAATTTGTTGGCTTGATGGAGACTTTACAGAGTCTTCCTCACGTTAACACTGCATTACAAGAAGTGCTTATTCTGTAGTCATTTTTTTCCTTTAATTCTGTTTTTTTTTTCTTTTCGCCCAATGTTAGGCCTTTCTGACCTCAACTGTTTAGCTGCCAATAATGGTGGATATTATGCTATTACAGTACTGTTACACAGAATGTATGTTAATCCATGCAGCATTCATATTTGAATATGTTATTTTTGATAAATAAAATCCATACATTCATAATAATGACCACCAGGACTGTTAGGAGGTGGTCAGAGGAGGCAATAGCGGAACTACAGGGCTGTTTCGAGGTGACCGACTGGGAAACACTCTGTGAGCCTCACGCCGAGGACATCAATGGGCTTACTGAGTGTATCACAGACTACATAACTTTCTGCACCGACTCCATTGTTCCAGCTCAGACTGTTCATTGTTACCCAAATAACAAGCCGTGGGTGACTAAGGACATCAAAGCCCTCCTCAACAACAAGAAGAGGGCTTTCAGAGGGGGCAACAAAGAGGAGGTGAGGAAGGTCCAGGTGTTACTAAAGGACAAGATCAGAGAGGCTAAGGACAATTACAGGAGGAAGCTGGAGTGGAAACTCCAGCAGAACAGCATGAGAGAGGTGTGGAGGGGCATGAAGACCATCACTGGATTCAGGCCAACCAACAGCAGGGGAGCTGAGGGAGGTGAGAATAGAGCCGACGAGTTGAATCTGTTTTTCAATAGATTCGACACCACAGTGTCTGCTCCCACCCCCACAACCTCACCTGCAGTCAGCCTGGAATCCAGAGCCACACCACTGTGCCAGCCTCTCTCTTCACATGTTGCCTCCTGTGAGATTCCTGACACCCCTCCCCCACCCATCACCTTCACTCAATACCAGGTTGAGATGCAAATGAGGAGACTTCACTCAGGCAAGTCTGCTGGACCAGACGGAGTGAGTCCCCTTGTCCTCAAGACCTGTGCCCCCCAGCTGTGTGGAGTCTTTCATAAACTGTTTATGCTGAGTCTGAGTCTGCAGAGGGTCCCGGTGATGTGGAAGACATCATGCCTCGTCCCTGTACCAAAGACGCCTCGTCCCAGTGGCCCCCAGGATTACAGGCCCGTGGCACTGACCTCCCACATCATGAAGACCCTGGAAAGGCTCATCCTGGACCAGCTGCGACCCATAGTAAGACCACATCTGGATCCCCTTCAGTTCGCTTATCAGCCTCGTCTCGGAACAGAGGAAGCCATCATCTACCTGCTCAATCGTGTCTACACCCATCTGGACCAGCCGGCGAGCACTGTGAGGGTCATGTTTTTTGACTTTTCCAGTGCTTTCAACACCATCAGGCCGACCCTCCTGGGTGATAAGTTAGCAGCGATGCAGGTGGATGCTTCTCTGGTGTCCTGGATTGTTGATTACCTGACAGGAAGACCACAATATGTACGTCTCCCACAGTGTGTGTCTGACAAGGTGATTAGCAACACAGGGGCACCACAGGGGACTGTCCTCTCCCCCTTCCTCTTCACCCTCTACACCACAGACTTCAGCCACTGCACAGAGACCTGCCATCTTCAGAAGTTTTCTGATGACTCTGCGGTGGTTGGATGCATCAGCAGGGATGATGAGACAGAGTACCGGGCTGTGGTCGACTCCTTTGTCACGTGGTGTGAGCAGAATCATCTGCAGCTCAACGTGGCAAAGACCAAGGAACTGATCGTGGACTTCAGGAAGACCAGGAAACACTTGACCCCTGTTTCAATCCAGGGGGTCAGTGTTGACATTGTGGACGACTATAAATACCTTGGAGTACACATTGACAATAAACTGGACTGGGCTAAAAACACCACAGCACTTTACAGGAAGGGCCAGAGTCGTCTCTATTTTTTGAGGCGACTGAGGTCCTTCAACATCTGCCAGAAAATGCTGAGGATTTTCTATGAGTCTGTGGTGGCCAGTGCGATCCTCTATGCTGTTGCATGCTGGGGGAGCAGGCTGAGGGTCGCAGATGCCAACAGACTTAATAAACTGATCCGTAAGGCCAGCAATGTTGTGGGGATGGAGCTGGACTCCCTCAAGGTGGTGTCGGAGAGGCGGATGCTGTCCAAGATAAAGACAATGTTGGATAACACCTCCCACCCACTCCATGACATGTTGGTCAGTCACAGGAGCTCGTTCAGTGAGAGACTGAGATTACCGAAAAGCACCACTGAACGACACAGGAAATCATTCCTGCCTGTGGCCATCTCCCTGTACAACGCATCCACTTAACACACTGTTTGCTGCTACAACTACACATGTTTCTTTTCCAAATATTTATTTATAAGTGACTTATGTATGTATGTATGTATATATATGTATATATTGTACTATTCTTAGTTAGCGTATTGTCTGTCTTGTCTTAATGTTGGTTTAAAATGGAGCACTGTAACAAAAAATAATTTCCCCCAGGGATCAATAAAGTATTCTGATTCTGATTCTGATTCTGATTAATCACTATTGTGTTTTTGTAGTAATTTGCACCAAAAACCTAAAACTTTTTTCAATTGATGAGTAACACTACAAAAGAGTTAATATCAAACTTAACTCTAGTTATGAGTTAAATTTTACTCTATATGGTAGTAGAAATTTCACTCCGTGAGAGTTTAGTTTTAACTCCTATAAAGAGTTGAAAAATCAACTCCCGGAAAAGAGTTACTCTAACTCTGCACTAGAGTTCATTCGATGGTCACGCATGTACACTCAAATGTAGTTAATCTGAACTCCCTGAGAGTTTATTCCAAAGACCAGAATTTGCTGTGTGTGGTATATTAATCATGTTTCATAAACCCCAAAAGTGGCAAACCAAAAGAGAAAATTAATAAAAGAAAAAGTGCTCCAGGGGGACTTGCAGAGCTCCACTTCACCACTGCACTGATATCACTTTCACTATGCTCAGAGTCTTGGCTGTAATTGTTTTCAGGTGTTTCTCGGCATGGCTCATTTATTTCCTGTATAAATCACCTACAAAGTCTTGAAATATTTTAATTGTATACCGCAGCCTGGGGGAAACGGATTTGATGGATTTCTCTAATGGCAGGGAATGAGAACAATGAGACAGCAGTGCCTCTGAGGGCGTAGATAACGTCCTCTCCCTCTTTAAATGTACAATGCAGGACATTTCAAAAAACCGAGGTGCCATTTAACGTTGAGCTTCTCCTTGACCAGGCATGATCTGACCAGGGGAGCCTGCTGTTACCACTAATCTCTATCATCATCCCTGTCAAAGCCATCACACCTCTGGCTTTCATGCATCACCGAAATGACAATTTACACATTAGATAAAGAGGATCATTAGAGTTAAAGGTGTTTAATTTGGAGTATTGCATGAATTGTGTAAAACTTGTTCCTGCACATCAGCAACAGGAGCAAGGGATGAATATAGTATATATCGCAGGATAGCATTTGTGTTCACTTGTTTAACATGATTATGAGTCACTGTCCTGATGACTCGACCACTATTTCACTTACTTTCAGTCATCTTTCTCTTTTGTCTAGTCTGCAGTCTGTTGGGTACTGCAGGCTGTATAAAATCAACCACAAGGCCAAACAGAAAATGCAGCGACATGGAAAGAGGAAAACCTTTCACTGCTGGCAAAGAAGCCTCTGTTAACTCATATTGCTGGGAAATAATCAGCACACAGTGTAGAATGCAACTGGGTATCTGGTCTGACCTATTATAAGACTATATGTTTGCAGCTGTGTGAAAATTATCTTCCTAAGTACACAGTCTATCAAGTAAATATGTGACACCATTTGTCTATGCTCATTTAAACTTTGAGCTGTACGTAAAACTCTTTTCTTCTGGATGTGTTGTTAAGGTTATTACTAAATCAAAGGAATTTAAATTTATATGTAGAAGAATAAAGAAGAGCATACCATGCAAGTGACAAGCATAACAACATAGTCAAGCAACGCATGAAGACAAGATGTCATGTGATGTGTGGATTGTCTGTTTCTTTATTTAGATCAAGGTGGTGAGTACTAATGTTATTTTACCAGGCCATAAAGTCAAAAACCCATGAGGCAGGTATCCACAGATCAGGAAAGACTAAAAATTGAAAAGAACCGCAAACATGGGGGAACTCGGAGAAAAGGTGACACTAAATTCAAGACGTTATAAGGGAAGAGGAAATTGGTGGAACGCAGCTGAAACTAATCACAAAAGAGTAACCTGAATAAGAAGCATAAGAGAAAAAAGTCTTTTAAAATAAAAGAGGAAGTAACTACAAATAGATATTATTATTCATATTATGTCATATGATACCACTGCAACCATTAAGTGATAACACGTTATCATGACTATAGTCAATCAATGCAAATTGACAGACAAATGTTAGCAAAACAGTTATTTTTACTATTAATAAACATTTAATCCATATTTAATGTGTAATAAGCATTGCTGCTGGTATGGTTGAATAGATTTTGTTACATAAAATAATTACATCATAAATTATAAATCGGATATGTACTCTGTCATAGTTAATAAGACACAATAATTATTCTGATGATAAGGCACTGTGGTGGTTAGCACTGTTACTGTCATGATTATGAGTGCTGGACTCAAATGAACAAGTCACTCTCAATGAATGAAAGTATCACCAGGTGAGTGATGTATGTGTATATATATATATATATATATATATATATATATATATATATCATGAATGCTGGCAAAATAATTTCCCCCAGGGATCAATAAAGTATTCTGATTCTGATTCTGATTCTGATGAGGAAACAGAGTCCAGGGAAGCCAGGAGAAGGTCCAAACTCCTCTTCACACAGTCTGTGACTCACAATAATCCACACACTAATCTAGTCTAAACTCACTCTCACTCAAGCTCATCCACTCAGGGTCCATGGAGAAGGGAAACAGGCCAGGGTCCAGGGAAATCTATATACAAGAAGAGAGGTTGACGTTAGCGAGGAGCACTAGGACAACACAAGCTGGGCTCCACTGAGGCCTTAAGTAGCACGGGAGCAGTCATTGATGATGGACAGCAGGTGAGTAATAATTTGTGATAGGTGACAGGTGAGTAGGCCGTAGTAAGAATACTACAAGAGCAGTAAAAATAAAGTAGTTTAGAAAAGTTGTAGTCAGACAGATAAACAATGAGTTTAATTTGGTTATAAATAGCTTTAGCACCAAAAAGCATTACAGACCAAGATGATACTTCCCTGCACATCCTCTTCAGGCATTGGTTCCATTCAGTTTAGCACAAAGAGCTCGAGCAGAGAAACTGATCTTCTCATAGCAACTAGCATACATACAATAAAATTCATAAAATGGGAAATGTGAGGGACATATAGGAGGCTGTCACCATGGACACGTATTGGTTTCTGGGCTCTTCATTTTGAAGCCTCAGTGCATTTTAGCCAACAGTATTTTGGCTATTTGGAGGCTCCAGGATTGCATAGTGGAGTGCTAAGGTAATCAGGTAATGCTTTGCAGTACCTGATAACTTAGGTAGACTTAGTTCTACCTCATAATTATTTAGAAAGTTGCATCATTACATGAATGCACAGACAGGCATATTATCTACTATCACTGATAAATAAAACACTAATGAAAAACCAGACTTTCTCTCACCAAAACTGAAGCACAATTACATGTTTTGCAGGCTGTACACAGCAGGTCCTATGGCGTTATTTTATGCCACTATTCTGAGCGCACGGAAAAAAATATTGAGCGCACGGAAAAACATTTCGCAGGTGCAAGTGTTGCATTTTGAGGAGAAATTTATTTTGAGCGAAGAAAAGCTAAATTTGAGTGAACAAAATTCATTGCTGCGTGCAAAAAATGTATTTTAGTGTTTGCTATTATCCATACACGCACACAATAGCAGCCCCTCTCGCTCAGTTTTTGCATTTGCGCTTGCTCGCAATGGGGTGCTTGAGCTCTCAACATTTCTGCCCGTGCGCGTTCAACTCCTTCTGTGCACCGTTATATTTGTGCCACAAAACCAGCCAATCACAGACTTGGATGCAAAAAAATCTGATTGGCTGTTCATTTCGTCCAAAACACAAACGAGGCAGTGGCAGAGGAACACAGAGTGGCGGAGTTTGAAATATTACTCTTTCTGGGTCACAAAATAAACCTTTAAGATATTTTCATGCGAGAATGGTGCTGTGTAAACTTCAAATATCTGCTCACTTTATCAAGACATCACATATTTGCATAAGTGCTCTAATGTTTTCGGAGATGCCTGTTACCCACCAGCTGACCGCATAGCTGGACTGGCCCCCTGGGCATTTTTTATGTTTGTTTGTTTTTGTAATGGTATAACAATGAAAGGTGGTGGATTAGCCAATTGGCCATGATCAACTCTGGGCTGGACCAATTACAATACATCCGTATTGAGGGGGAAAGGAACGCAATTCGTCCCGTACTTCAGCTAGAATGAAAAAAAGACACAAAGCTGAAGTTATTCTGTGTTTTTGCTGCACAGCTGTTTCTTCTTGTCTCATTCTCTCCCTCTCTCTCCTGTTGCTATTTCAATCATGAAACTGATCAATGATCAGCTGATCATCTCTCTTCTTTGTTTATCGCTCACTTTGCGCCAGAAAGAGGAAACCAGCGGATGTTGCACTAAACAACAGCAGCACTTCAAGCTTGATAAGCTGTTGTTAGAATTTATTTAATATTACTTTCTAGTATCAGCTGATGTTTGCTGGAGCCACAGCTGTAAAAGCTGCTGCTCATGATACCAGTTTGGATATGTGGTGAGAGGGAAACATGAAGGTGATACAAAGCATACATATATACCAACAAGACAGTGTACATCACTGTCACAACAGCGTTTGTTTTAGTTCAAAGGCTTTATGGTTTTTCCTATAATACCTGGTGGTGTAGTTGGTGATTTTTTGTCAGTTCAGCCTTATATATTATGTTTAACCCGAGTGACCACCCGGTCAGCTAGTGGGTAACAGGCATCTCCGAAAACATTAGAGCACTTATGCAAATGTGTGATGTCTTGATAAATCAAGCAGATATTAAAAGTTTACACAGCACCATTCTCGCATGAAAATATCTTAAAAGTTTATTTTGTGACCCAGACAGAGTAATATTTCAAACTCCGCCACTCTGTGTTCCTCTGCCACTGCCTCGTTTGAGTTTTGGACGAAATGAATTCTGGGATATTGCATTTCGTCATTTCGAGCTGATTGGAGACTAAAACAGCCAATCAGATTTTTTTGCATCCAAGTCTGAGATTGGGTGGTTTTGTGGCACAAATATAACGGTGTACAGAAAGAGTTGAACGCGCACGGGCAGAAATGTTGAGAGTGCATGCACCCCATTGCGAGCAAGCGCAAATGCAAAAACTGAGTGAGAGGGGCTGCTATTGTGTGTGTGTGTGTATGTGGATAATAGCAAACACTGAAATACATTTTTTGCATGGAGCAATGAATTTTGTTCACTCAAATTCTTTTTTTCGCTCAAAATTAATTTCTCCTCAAAATGCAACACTTGCACCTGCAAATTTTTTTTACGTGCGCTCAGAATAGTGGCACAAAAAAAAAGCCATACAGGCCATAGTGTTTGTCAGGCAGTGTCATTAAAAATGCTCCAAAAAGGTATTATCAATACAAACATGGTTGGTTGGTCCAGCAAACAGCTGCAATTTTAAATTATGAAGGTGGATTTTTATTTTTTTTTGCTTTGGTTTAAGTTTTTAAACATGCTACCAATGCTATAAGCATGCTTTTTTGTTGGTATGTTGCTGGAGATATTAACATGAGACATCATTAACATGCTTTATGTGGCTGCCCTTAAATGATTTTGGCACTTCTACACTGGCTTAATTTTTCAGCCTTGGAGGTTGCATGCATCTGTCAAGTGTAATATTTTGCATTAAGTAAGAATTATACATAACAGCCTACTGCTATTATTGTCATATATTTGTTATAGCCTATGTCTATGCCAGGGTTGGACAACTGTGTTTTCCAAGGGGCCTCATGAAAAACTGGGACTGCTGTGAAGGGTCACACCAGTAAGTTGAGAACAATTCAACTCGGTATTCAATACAAAATATTAATTTTATATTTGTAAAACAGCAAACTTTGGTTTATTTGAAGAGTTTCACTGAAGTTTCCGAGGCCATCACTGAAACAGCTTTAGCGAAGGTTACAAATGATCTTCTTATGGGCTCTGACGGTGGACTCATCTCTGCTTGTCCTGCTAGATCTTAGTTTTGCATCGGATTAAGTGACCATAAATGTTACTACAGTGATTAGCGCATACTGTAGGTATGTAAGCCAAAGTTCTGTAAATTAATCTTATTTTACTCACATTTCATAGGAGGTTTACTTGGTAATAGTTTTTATTTGAATTATTACGGACACAGATAAGTAAAAGGTAATGGGGAATTTCATGTTTTATGTTTTAGTGTAATATTTATTGCTAGGTAGTATTTTTCCACTTATTTAATTTCTGCATACTCTTTCTTTAATACACAGAAATCATGCATGCGGTGAGCAGTCAGACTTCTGCACTGTGGAGCAGTAAAGGTTTTAACTAGCTGTGGAGTCGAACATTTTTCATACAGTGTGTTCAAGACTGTGGAAATAAATGTTGGTGTGTTTGTTTTCAACTACAAGTGTGGATTACTTTAACTGCACAAGGACACATACACGGCCTGACTGCTAGCTAGTTTTTTCTGTCACATGCTAAGCCTTCTTTTTTGACCAATAATTGCCCAAAAGGCACAGTGATGAAAATGCTGTGTCCAGATGAACATAATTAACTTTCTGGAACACTAAAAGATTGAATCGAAATATGCTCAATATTGCTTTTTTAAAAAAAGGAAAAAAGAAAAGAAAAGAAAAGATGGGTTATTTCCTCCTGCCAAGGTCACAACCCTCTGCTTCAAGCTTATAAAGAACAAACACTGGCATTTTAGCTATTTATCATGACAGGTTCCATTTTAAGGTTAAGTGTTGGATTCTAGCTGATGTAAAAGAAAAGTATGTTAGCATCAGCTTTTCAAATGGCCTTCATTGCTTTCTTTTCACAATGACTGAAAGCAAAACCTACACAGTATGAAATGATATACAGGCACAGTATCAGTTATGAAAATAAAAGTGTTGTTCAATGACAACTCTTATTAGAGTACATGTGGTCTTTTGTGTAAGCATGGGAGTTTTCAGTTTTCACTTTATTTTGTCTGGTTGTACTGGCTATAAAATATGACTGTCTTCATGCTTTGCCTGCACTGAACGGCTGGTAAGGGTCAGCTGCTTGTTGTGTAATTGTAGACTTTGTAGTCACATTATATTATAGTACAGCATTCTCATACAAATAGGGTGAATATATTTGTAAGTGTTGAGTCATTATTATATATAATATATTGTGAAAAGCATTCTCTCATCTACCTTCACATGCATGTGAACTTAAGTGACATCCCAGTCTTAATGCATTAGGATTAATAGGATGTTGGCCCACCTTTTGCAGCTACAACAGCTTCAACTCTTCTGGGAAGTCTTTCGACAAAGTTTAGGAGTGTATTTATGGGATTTTTCTTTAACCATTCTTCTAGATGTACAATTCTGAGGCCAGAGCTAGATGAGAAGTCTCTGCTCTAATTCATCCCAAAGATGTTATGTCGGATTGAGGTCAGGACTCTGTGCAGGTAGGTCAGGTTCTTCAGGACAAACTTGTTAATGTCCACGTCTTCATGGACCTTTATGCATTGGTGCACATTCATGTTGGAACAGGAAGGGGCCATCCCCAAACGGTTCCCAAGATTTTTACAACAAGATTTGTGTTCTTTTACAATAACATTTTCTCTTTATGTTTCCATAATGACCATTTCTTAATGGTCTGTGGAAGAAGGATACACCACATCCACCATTAGCTTTAAATTTAATTGTGGTGTAAACAAACCTAAATACTTTTATTTATTTGCTTGCATCTTATTTTGGCACTTGCCATGGAGGTCCATATGAAATTAGCAGCTTTGCACATCTGGAAAGACCCTATCAAAGCTGAAAGGTATATGCAAGGTTTAGAGCAACATATGCTCCCATCCAAACAATGCCCTTTTGGATATTTTAGCAAGAAAAACTAATTTTACACTAATACTTACACTGTGGGGATATTTTTCAGGAGTTGGGCTGTGCCCTTTAGTTCCAGTGAAAGGAGCTCTTTATGGTTCTGCATTACAATTCAGAGGAAAAACTGTTGATTTACCCAGTTGATGATATAGTCTGATATGGATGAGAACTTATCCATACTATAAGATTTTAAGAGACATTATTGTATCAAGGCACAGCGTTAAACATCCCAATGAACACAGTGGCTTCCATCATACATAAGTGTAACAAGAGTACCTGGAAGTCCTGGTACCAATGGTGGTGGTAGACAAGCAGAAGAAGATGGCTGTGGTGATAAATGTAGATACTGAATGACAGCAACAGGAAGAAGGAACACGAGACACTGGAGAAGTACCAAGGGCTCAGAGAAGAACTCGAGAAGATGTGGAGGGTGAAGGTAACAGTGCTCCCAGGTGTAATTGGAGGACTAGGTGAGCGGCTCCAGCAGATCCCAAGAACAACATTGGAGATCTCTGTCCAGAAGAGCGCAGATTTCATTTTTGCAGATTCATCAAAGTTAATTGCCGTATTATCGCCAATAGATGGCATGCAATTGCAAGCTTGAGGCCATTCAATCGCAGACTGATAGCAGACTCACTCCATGGGTTTATGTGACAATGTTGGTATGCTTGACAATCTCATTTTGCAGCAAAAATTTTAAAAATAACTGAAGTAAGGTATCTTTATCTTATTGGATTAAAAAAAGACACTGATAAACACCTCAGAGGACATAATTTTCAGATAAATAAAGGTGATTAATAGATAATTTATTTATCATATTGCAATATTATTAAAAATCACTATAATATATTGCGAGTGAGTAATATGTACTCATATCGTGGGATATCTGGTGATTCCCACCCATCCTGCGTATCCTACTCCTCCAGGGGCATTAAAGACTGCTTTTTATTGTCTGTGCTCAGGGGCCAGTTTTCTCATAATGTGTCAGTTTAAAAAGTCATGTTTCCCAACCTATGAAAAGTGAAAAACTCAGAGAACACAGAAACATATTACTACATGGTCTGTTGAATTGTCTCTTCCTGGCGTTTTTGACAAATTAAAAACTGAAGTTGCAGAAAGAAAGCTCCATGTAAAACTCATCAGAGTGACTATGGCCCTAGCCAAGAGCAATACTTTATTCTCATATTATCTGACAACAGACGCAGCATTGAGCTAACTTTAGAACAAAAAACCCCAAAAGAAACACCCATTAATTTTAGATGCCTCGATCAGCAGTTCTCTTGTGATCTTTCTGAGTGTTACACAAGCGAGCCAAGTCACTTGTCTTGCTTTTATCTCGATTTTGAGCTTTCTTTTAATATCAACGTTGTGCAAAGATGTATTTCTGGGACACATAGTCTCATAGTGTTTTATCTGTGTGCATGATTAGTTTCAGAGTGCTTGAATGTACTAAAGTGCCGCTGACAGTGTTTTTTGTGCTTCCACGAGCTGTGTTGAGAAGTATACACAAGCATACACTGTCATTACTGTAGTCTTCTCCCATCTTGTGGGGGTGTCAACCTAAACAAAGCACAGATGTCTGATTACACATATGGAATATCTACTGTAGTTCAAGGAGGTAGCATACATAATGCTTTACCACTCTGACCTAAATTAAAAGTATATAGTCTGTTCCTAATTACTGATCCTCTTGCACTTGAGCAATTGGAGTTGGTTCTGTTTAGAACAAAGAAAATGCTCTTCAGACTACATTGTCTGACATGTAAAGGTTTGGAAAGCAGAGGCTGCTGAATCTTATTGCTGTGCTCCTGATGTAATGGCCATACATGACTTGCTGGGTGGTGAGGAGGAGGTCTGTGGTTCACTTATTACTACATTTAGATGCGCTGAGCACTGCAAATATTTGAAATGTCAATCCATTTCATAATGTCAGTAGGCCCCAAAAAGCAGACTCTGCACTACAAGTAACTCATACCACTGAATGTTAGCATTCCTCCTCCCCTTTACCCCCCCAACTTCTTTATTAGCGGCTTCAGTCCATATTACCAGAAGAAATTAGCGAGGCCAGGCAAACAACAGAAGGCTGCTCAGCCCTCTGTAGCCCCAGTAAAGTAGATATGAGTGGTTTTAATAAGTCAAGACAGGACATTTGCCTCTGAATACCAGAGTTAGTTATAGTATTTGAGTATAAGCACACACCACCATAAACCATATTATGTTGTAAAGATGGCAAATTAAACCATGCAGCAATCAAGTAGCTTCAAAGTTGATACACTGTTACACTGTATGTCATCTCTAGGCCCTTCACCTGCTAGTGAACTTATTTCACTTATTTGGTTCTTGTATAAAAAAATAACATTTCTTCTCCCATAGAACCCATAGATTATCTCCATTTTGTACATGTGATTGAAAAATTCTCAGTGTTGCTGGCAGGGCATTAGTGTCAGTCATAAGTCTGATCTGGTGACCAGATCAATCAGGCTGATAAGCTATTTATTTTATGTACGCATTTATTTGCTTGTTTGGTTGCTTGGAACAAAGAATTTGTCAGATTCTTCAATTTCCTCTGGATGTTTGACTCACCTCAGGTTGTTTACTTGCACAAGTCTAAAGGTTTATCTGCTGCTAAAGATGAGGGTGCTAAGCTGCAGGCAGAGGGAAGTGCATTGGATAGGAAATTTTGGAAGATAATGTGCCTGTAGCACTCATTAGGCACAGTTCATTTTTATATATTTTATATATAAAAAACTCACAGGAAGCCACCACCAAGTGCAATACTACTTAATTTCAACATGAGTCAGGATTATTCAATTAAAGGAGTGGATGTATACACATATCAGTAGCGTAGTTCCAGCTTTTGATCAGTGCCATGGACCACCCCAGTCAGGGGTTATGGGAATAGAAATATTTGTTCATTTGTTTAAATTCATGCTACAAACTCACACCATCTTCTTCAGCTAAACTACCACACTACCATTAATGTATAAGAGGGCTCCTACAACACAATATCAACACAAAACTATACTGTTTAATCCATTGTGGCACCCACTATGTTTCTAAATTAAAAAGAAAAACAAAACAACCCACACATAAACAAATAAACAAAAAAAGCATCAAACATCACAGACTCAACAAGAAAAGCAGTAAAATGTGGAAGATTGGCAGACAAGCCTACTATAGCAGCCTGGACAATGAGCCAGCCTCTGCATTTATAGAAACATTGAATTTATGGAAAATAATGCTGCACATTTTAGAAATCGTACAAATATTAACGTGTGACAGTTTGCATTCAGAAAGTAGAGCAATCCATCAGTTATCTGCCTGATCGAACACAACTGAATTCAGAAATATGATTTCCTAATTCTATATGTGCAAGCAAGAAGTGAAGCTCTGCATTAGTCACTGTCAGGCACTGTAGTGCACAAAAGCAGAGTGCTACAGTGGGGCAAAAAAGTATTTAGTCAGCCACCGATTGTGCAAGTTCCCCCACCTAAAATGATGACAGAGGTCAGTAATTTGCACCAGAGGTACACTTCAACTGTGAGAGACAGAATGTGAAAAAAAAAAATCCATGAATCCACATGGTAGGATTTGTAAAGAATTTATTCGTAAATCAGGGTGGAAAATAAGTATTTGGTCAATAACAAAAATACAACTCAATACTTTGTAACGTAACCTTTGTTGGCAATAACAGAGGTCAAACGTTTACTATAGGTCTTTACCAGGTTTGCACACACAGTAGCTGGTATTTTGGCCCATTCCTCCATGCAGATCTTCTCGAGAGCAGTGATGTTGGGGTGGCTGTAGCTCAGGTGGCAGAGCAGGTCAGCCACTAATCAGAAGGTTGGTGGTTCGATCCCAAGGCTGCATCCTGGCTGCATGCCAAATATCCTTGGGCAAGATACTAACCCCATGTTTGCCTACTGGTGGTGGTCAGAGGGCCCTGTGGCGCCTGTGTCCGGCAGCCTCGCCTCTGTCAGTGCGCCCCAGGGCAGCTGTGGCTACAATGTAGCTTGCTATCGCCAATGGGTGAATGACTGAATGTAGTGTAAGGCGCTTTGGGGTCCTTAAGGACTAGAAAAGCGCTATACAAATGCAGGCCATTTACCATGTTTTGGGGCTGTCGCTGAGCAACACGGACTTTCAACTCCCGCCACAGATTTTCTATGGGGTTGAGGTCTGGAGACTGGCTAGGCCACTCCAGGACTTTCAAATGCTTCTTACGGAGCCACTCCTTTGTTGCCCGGGCGGTGTGTTTTGGATCATTGTCATGTTGGAAGACCCAGCCTCGTTTCATCTTCAAAGTTCTCACTGATGGAAGGAGGTTTTGGCTCAAAATCTCACGATACATGGCCCCATTCATTCTGTCCTTAACACGGATCAGTCGTCCTGTCCCCTTGGCAGAAAAACAGCCCCATAGCATGATGTTTCCACCCCGATGCTTCACAGTAGGTATGGTGTTCTTGGAATGCAACTCAGTATTCTTCTTCCTCCAAACACGACGAGTTGAGTTTATACCAAAAAGTTCTACTTTGGTTTCATCTGACCACATGACATTCTCCCAATCCTCTGCTGGATCATCCATGTGCTCTCTGGCAAACTTCAGACGGGCCTGGACATGCACTGGCTTCAGCAGCGGAACACGTCTGGCACTGCGGGATTTGATTCCCTGCCGTTGTAGTGTGTTACTGATGGTGACCTTTGTTACTTTGGTCCCAGCTCTCTGCAGGTCATTCACCAGGTCCCCCCGTGTGGTTCTGGGATCTTTGCTCACCGTTCTCATGATCATTTTGACCCCACGGGATGAGATCTTGCGTGGAGCCCCAGATCGAGGGAGATTATCAGTGGTCTTGTATGTCTTCCATTTTCTGATGATTGCTCCCACAGTTGATTTTTTCACACCAAGCTGCTTGCCTATTGTAGATTCACTCTTCCCAGTCTGGTGCAGGTCTACAATACTTTTCCTGGTGTCCTTCGAAAGCTCTTTGGTCTTGGCCATGGCGGAGTTTGGAGTCTGACTGTTTGAGGCTGTGGACAGGTGTCTTTTATACAGATGATGAGTTCAAACAGGTGCCATTCATACAGGTAATGAGTGGGGGACAGAAAAGCTTCTTACAGAAGACGTTACAGGTCTGTGAGAGCCAGAGATTTTCCTTGTTTGAGGTGACCAAATACTTATTTTCCACCCTGATTTACGAATAAATTCTTTACAAATCCTACCATGTGAATGCATGGATTTTTTTTTTCACATTCTGTCTCTCACAGTTGAAGTGTACCTCTGGTGCAAATTACTGACCTCTGTCATCATTTTAAGTGGGGGAACTTGCACAATCGGTGGCTGACTAAATACTTTTTTGCCCCACTGTATATGGTGATCAGGTTTCTTCATATTCATAGCATAAAATAAATCTTTATGATGGATCTGGGTAGAAAAACATGCAAAGTATTTGTGATCTAGAACAAAATGTGTGTGTGTGTGTGTGTGTGTGTGTGTGTGTTAATTTTTAACAATATATAGTATTTAAAGGAACACACTCCACTTTTTTTGGAAATAGGCTCATTCTCCATCTCCCTCAGAGTTAACAATGCAGCGTCTTCTTTCTAAATCTGTAGGTTAATAGGACTTTGGAGCGGGATCTTAAGGGATGGGGCGTGGCCAGGATTTTTGCTCGAGGCGCCATATCAGCAGGCCAAACAAATGCTTGCTGTGTGTGGACACACAGACACACAGGCACGCATACACGTTTACACACACAAACCATCATATAGAAGAGAGATTTCTGAATAGGGATTTTGTTTCTGTTTTTTGTTAAAGACACATGAAAGACCTCAACTTAAGGTTAAGTGTATAAACTTGAACTTGAAACATCTTTATGATGCAACCGAAAGGATCATGAATCTGAAAAGCTACATGATTTTTCTGGATTTTATTTTTGTCGACTTATGAAGTTATATATATTGTTTTGTATATTTTTGAAATTTGCTGATTGGTCCTAACCAATTACTGTATAAAAGATGAACGACACGACAGCACTTCCTCCCATTGTGCAAAAGTGAAGCCAAAATATCCCGCTTGTGGGAGCTGCCATGTTCCACTTTTGGAGCCAGAGTCTGCTCAGTAGTAACTCGTGGTGGAGCGTCTCTGCCCACACACCCACTGGACGTGACCGTGAACACGCCCCCTTTTTACATAGCCCGGCTGCTCTGTCTCTCATTCTGCAGGGTATGGGTAAAATTTATCATACAAAACATGCACTCTGTGCAATATGGATTAACGTTACTGCTGAAGATGTGAGGACATCTGATCTCTGAAAAAACAACTGTTAATGAAGCTGGAAAAACACACCCACGTCTTGATCCTTAAAAAAGCATATTAATATATAGTAAAAGCCAATCAGAAGTAAGTACAAGTAAATGGCTTCAGCCTACTAATAGTCAATAAAATACATTCTCTGCGTCAAAAGTGATGAGTTAAGGTGCCCATGGAGGCAAGGGTGCCACCAGGCATTTGGCCCCGGGGTAGACCCAAGTCAGGCTGGAGAGATTATATCTCTTGGCTGGCCTGGAAACGCCTTGGTGTTCATATTCATATTAATATTCTTATTCCTCTATGACAAAGATGTACAAGTGTTCATTTTAAAGAAATAAACAGAGCAGTAAGAGATGGGTTTTTTTTATTTTATTTTATTTTATTTTTATTTTCCTTAGCCGAAGGCCGTATTGTTTGTTTTCTGACCTGGGAGTTGGATAGTCCTGGCTCAGGGACTTTTTTGGACGCCCTTTGTCACTACTGCTTCTGGCCTCTTGTTGTCTTTTGGTGTGTTTGGTGTGTTTTCAGAGGTTTCACTCAAGGTCATATTGTTCATTTTCTTAACTAGGAGTCGGATAGTGGTTGGCGAACAACTTTTTTGGCTGCTCTGTGTCATTGGTGCTTGTCCTGGCCGCTTGTTGTATTTTGGAGTGTTTTCGAAGGTTTTAGTATCACTCGAGGTCGTAACGTCCAAATTTGGTTTTATTGTCTATGGGGCTTTGGAGTGTGATGTCACGGCAGGGGGCGTGGCCGCCGAGGCGCCATTTTAGCAGGCCAAACAAAGGGCTAGTGATGGTAAATTTAATTCTTTTTACTGAATCGAGTTTTAATGAGTCACTCACCAAAGTGAATCGAGTTTTTTGAGTCATTTGATTCACTGAGTCAGTCGACCAGAGAGTACAAAAAATGTACATTTTCACTCAAACTTAATTTGTTTCTCTTTTCATGTAAATCCTACTGCTAAGATGAATGATTCTAAAAGAAAACAACTAAACAGCAAAAAAGAGCAAAAACATTTCTAAAATTAAGCAATTTCCTATCAAAATTGCTTAATAAACATTTATTTTATTTTATTTTATTTTTTATTTTATTAGTATTTTCCTTAAATGTGTTAAATATATATTTTCTCATCTCAATGTCCACTGAGCTGTGAGCCAGCTGTGATCATAATTCATCATCATCATATATGGAAAAAATGAAGTTCCTGAAGTCTCTAAACAAGAAAAGAAAGACACAGATTCTGAGTCTGTCTCATTCAGAGAAGGCCTTCCTTTCTATGATGAACCATCACTTTAGTGTGATCTTTATTAGTTTCAGACCAAAATACATTTCTGTGTGTGTGTGTGTGTGTGTATGTGTGTGTGTGTGTGTGGTAGTTGAACTTAATTTTTTACCTGTAACAGACAAAATGTTTTCTCATACTTGCAAATTTGCTCACGTGCTCCATTTGTTTTATCATTAGTTTAAAAAGAAAAAACATGATGTGCTGCTAAAGACAAGACCATTCCACAGCCAGCCGTCTCATTCCTTGTAACACAGTTTATGTTAATGCTGATAGACATATTAATCTCTGAACTGTGGGATGCGACTGCACCTGAGGAATTCACAGATCAAAGACAAATATTGGGCTTGCGTTTCATTTGCTGCATCTCATCTGCCCTTTCACAGAGCTATGAACAACTGGGGCCCAATAAGTTTCCCTCAGGCCCATTTCCCTTTTTTCATTCATCTTCTTAGTAGAGGCAAT